>NC_049234.1:4452148-5133814 GCF_011100685.1 Canis lupus familiaris
GCTGCTTCTCAAATGTTTGTAGCTGCTGTGTAGTTAAACTATTAGTGCATTAGTGAATTCGAGGTGGCCTTTTGTCATTATGTGTTCTGTTCATCAATACATGCCAAAAAAACAATCACAGGAGGAGCCACGGCATTTGTTCGTGTTTGTGTTCGCTCCTAGTTGCTGCTGTAACAAATTACAAGTTTAGTGGCTCTGAACAACATCCGTTTACTCGTTTACGGTTCTGGAAGTCTAAAAGAGACACGGCCGCATTCCTGCTGGAAGCCCTAGGGGAGAATCTGTTTCCTTGACTCTGCCAGCTTCCACGGGTCATCTGCATTGCTTGGCTCTCTGTCCATCTTCAAAGCCAGGAGCACAGCGTCTTCTCTCCTCTCTGACCTCCTGCCTCCCCCTTCTAGGAACCTTTGTGGTGATGCTGGACCTGCCAGGCCATCCAGGAAACCCTCAAAATCTCAAAATCCCTAAACCAGATCTGCCAAGCCTGCCTCTACACATTCCCAGGTTCCAGAGATCTGACATTGCCGTCTTTGAGGGGCCCTTATTCAGACTACCACGGTGTTATGAAAAGATCCTACCCCTGGAAAAGGTAGAAGAAGAAGGGTAGAAGGCCCTGCATGTGTGAGTCTATCACACAGATAAGGAGGCAGCCGAGATCATTTCTGAAGGCCCACACCCTTCCCTAGCTCACTCCTGCATGGCTGGGGGGGGGGGGGGGGGCAGCTGCGCTGCTGGGCCCCAAGCAGAAGAGGAGAGAGCCCTGAGGGGCAAAGCAGCCAGTCTCCCAGAGAACGCCCCTGCCCTTGGCTCTGCACCTGTCAGCTTTGAGGGGCCTTTCCAGGGGAGCTTTGCTTTCAGAAGAAACTGGACAGAAGGACAACCGTCCCCAGACAATAAGAATTAAGTAAAAGCTCTGAAGACATCCAGACACCCAGGACTTCCCGTCTCTCACACAGGGTCCCTCAGATTTCAGCAGCCAGGTGATACACGTTGTGATCCAGGGAGACAGGGCAGGAAGCCTGCAGCGAGAGGCCCGAGCAGGCACAGCCTCAGCATGTCTTCCTCAAGGGTTTGTGGGGCTGGGCTGCAGGGGTCTGGGATGACATAGGGTCAGCATGGCCAGGGTGCTCTCCTCACTCGGGGAGAGTCAGGGTGCATGCTCCCCCTCCTCCGAAGCAGCTCAGCCTTCTGCACTGACACCAGTCACGCAGGCTTCCCTTCCTCCTTGTCGTCCCTGACAATAAACATCACACGCACCTTTCACCTTTCACGGGAGGCCCTGAGATGAGGGCTAAGGCACGAGGGCTAAGGCAGCGCGTCTGTGGTGGGGGGGCTTGGGGCGGGTGCTACCAACAGGCATCATTTTTGCTTCCTGCCCTCTGCGGCTTCCAGTCTCTCTGAGGAGACAAGGCATGAACACAGAAAGACCAGGGCAGGTAGGCAGGCAGGACACGCTGCCGGAGCGTCGCCTTGCTTTCTGAACTCTCACTTGTACGCGGAAATTAGAGGAACAATTAAATTCGTCGCTCTCTCCAGAGCAGGTTTCCAGAAGCCCTCCCCTCCCCCAGGTGAATGTTAGCATGAGAAGCAGTCACAACAAAGCTCCCTATGTGCAGGGCTTCCTGTCAGCTGAAATAGGGAGTCCCCACTGTGCTCCCTCTCCTGGAGCCACTGCCAGGAAATTACCCCTGCGCTCGCCCCTTTGGACACAAACTCTGTCAAACAGGAGTCCGGGGCTGCCTGTCTCCGACGCCGCCACCACCCAGCCAACCCCATGCAGCTGGCAACTGCAGACGGTTTATTTTCATAGCAACCCTGTCTGTTCCTGACGACCAGCGGCCCGGGACCCAGCTCCTGGTGACAGGTACGGCAGGGATCTGCCACAGTGACTTTAGTCCTCTCTGCCCACACATGTCAAGCTGAGCGTTTGTCTGGTCCCTGGTGAGTCTGAGTTTGGCTAATTCCTAGGTCTGCCATCCCCAGACCAAGCACAGGGTCCTAGGGCCTGCAGACCTGTTCCCAGGAACTCAGGGGAGCGACAGGTCACAGAAAACACCAGAGAAGAGAGAACTGGGAGGAGGCAGTCAGACCCCTCTATCCCCCCTCACGCCAGGCCCCAGGAGGCCCCATCTTCCAGGCTGGAGGCCAGAGCCCCAGGGCACACACCCCACTCACCCTCCCTGGAGTGTGAGGGCGGAGCCGCCTGACGATGACTAAGACCCACTCTGTCATCTAATAGATGCAGAGACTGGGGCCCAGAGCTGCTAAATGACTTGCTCAAAATCATAGAGTGGTGGCCAAACGAGGATTAGAACCTGGGACCCACCAAAGCAAAACCAGTAGCACCGGCCTGCAACTCCCACCCCCAGCACTCCTACACACACAGGCTGCAGGTGACCCTTCTGTGACTTCTCACACCCTAATGAGAGTGCCCTTTGACCCGAGGACATTTGCATACAAATGTGGACTCCAGGGGCACTTGGAACCCACTCGGGGATGGTTATGGCAAGTAAGCAATTAAGCCAAGTGTGGGTCCAAACCTTACCCGCAGTGGCTCATGTAGTCCTTGCCACCTTGGTGGAGTAACGATCTCCACCTCTACAGAGGAGGAGCCTGGGCTTGGAGAGATCACTTCACTCACCCGTTATTCAGCGAGAAAGAGGCAGAGAGTCAGGATTTGTGCCCTGGTCTGCTGACTCCAGACCTACTCTCTTAGCTGGGCCAGGATCTGCCCCCACTGAGACAGGACCTGCTTCTGTTCCTCCCAATAAAAGCCTGGCATAGGCTCTGGGATGTTCCCTAGGCCTTCTCTCCAGGTAGCAGACATAGTTTTTGGCAGAGGGGAAGGTCAAGGGTTGTTAAGTTTGATGAATATCAATCCAAACACAAATGTGTAAAATCATGGAAGCCTCATGGGAGCCAAGCAGACCCCTCAAGTTTACCTAAACCTGGATAGTGCGGTGGCCTAAGCGCAGGGAAGGGGCAGGCCCCGGGGCCCAGGCTGGAGGAAGACTGACTACAATATATACCATCTTCATATCTTTCAATCTAGTATTTTTTTCAAATCTAGTATTATGTGTACATCTTGTACACACAATCTTGTACACATCTTTCAAATCTAGTATTATGTGTACATCTATGAAACAAGACATGTTTTTTAAAAGGTTACCCAAATATATTCAGAAGAGGTTATGACCTCAAACTGACCCACAATACATAGTCTTTGTAGCACAAGCTCTTGTGACGTTTGCCAGCCTCCAGGACCAGCCAAGCACTTCATGCTTTGGGGATTTATTGTGATAAATAATAACCTGTCACCACCTTGGCAAAGCGGTACAAGTGGGTTCTCGCATCTCCTGGCCCAGTTCACTCTTTGACTAGCCCAAAAGTTCCACTGAGCAGAGGCCTGGGTGTTCTAGCCTCCTCCTTACTCATCCAGAAAGACAGTAGAGATACAGGAGATACAGTTGCCATCAACCACTACTCACCCATCCCCAGCACATCATCCTTTGTTATTTTCTTTAGAGCACTTACCACTGCTTGAAATGACCTCCTTTAGGCATTTGTCTCTGCTAATGCCATCTCTGCCAGGTGGGCGAGCACCATGGCAACAGGGACTTGGTCCTGGTCCCAACACCTAGAACAGTACCTGGCACACAGTGGGCCCATTTTGAATAAATGATCACATAGACCCGTAGACTGTCAGAGTAGAATGGCACACCTGCCTCATAGAACGGAACTGAGAGATGAGATGATCCATGATGCACGTAAAGCTCCTCTGAAGGAAGGTGTTGTACCTTGCATAGTCCTTTAAACATGGGAGCTGAAGAGATAGTCAGTGGGTGATGAAGATAAAAGGGGGCTTCACGATAAACCGGCCCAACCCAAATACTTAAACAAAGACAAGTGAAGTGAAGTGGCCTTCACTCACCTCAGCCTCTTTGAGAAATTAGGAATGCTCTACCCCTCCTTTGGCTTATGAGCCAAATCTGGGGATCTGCTAAGCAAACGCCAGACCTCACCCTAGCCCCTGCCCACCTGGCAGCCCACAAGAGCAGTCAGATCCCTGCAGACCACCCTACCCCTCCCTAGGCATCACTGAAATAGCAGAAGAGAACATGAGCCCTCTCTCACCACTGACTAATAAATAGGGTTTAGAAAAATTAACTTTGACACTATAGCCCACTGTCCCTAGAGAGTCATGAGTCTCTCTGTATTCTAGGCATTCCAGAATATTTCATGGAGAGGCCAGGCTGCCTGGACAGCCTTTGCTGCTGGGTTCCCCCAGGCTCCTACACTTTCCTAGGCTGGCTCCTACATTCACCTATTAAGCCTTAGGCCAACTCTCTGCCACACAGCAGAAGCTCAGACCCCGTTGTGCTCTTTCAAATCAGATTGACACCTGGAACTGGCCTGGGCCATTTGGATTTGAGCGCAACTGCCCAGTGCTTCTCCTAAGATTGCCACTTCAGCCTCTGCGCCGACCCCTCAGTTTTGCTTGCTGCCCTACCTGGCCTCCCCCCATGCCCCAGGCCCAGCAGAACACCCCTAGCACTCCTGGAGGCCAGAGGAGGGAGCAGAGGGAGGTCATCCTGCAGAGAGTTGTTGGTCACTGCCTTTAGCCTCTACGAGGGAAGGCCTCTGTGGTTCCAAGTCTCCTGTGCAATGATGTGCACAGCAGGTTCCCAGCAAATTCCCCACCACCTTGAATTTCCCTTCATTTTTTTGTTTTCCCAGAAGTCCTCTGGTCCCTTTAATTCAGTTACCCGGATGGTAGTGAGCACAAACATTCAATAGACGCTAAGTAAGTGAATAAGCTGATAGAGTTAGAAAGGAACTGGAACAAACATCCTGAGAGATTTTATTTTCTGCTAGCTCCCTGTAAGCCAGCTTCACATCCGGTTTCCTGTAGGCACAGAGACCTAGGCAGGGCCTGGCGGCAGCCCAGGTAAACTCCCCGGAAGGAGGGGGTCTGGTTTCCAAATCAGAGAGAAGAAGTCTGTAAACAGCCTGAGTAGGCCAGAGGGCAGGGAGAGGAACCACGTTGACTTTATCCTTTCCAGGTGTGGGAACAGGACAGTTCAGTGGGTGGTGGGCGCCGGAGCTCGGCCCGCCAGGGAGAAAACACTCCTGCCTGGCATTTCCTGGCACACCTGAGTGGCTTGGTAATTTCCTGCTCCTGAGACATACGGGTGCTTGGGAACATTTTAACCCAGAGGCAAGTAAGGGAAGGTTTTGTGTTGATCAAGGCTCCTCCAGCTGAAGTGACAGAAAATTCAACTCAAGTACAAGTACTAATAGGTAATGTTGTACAGCAATTACTGTGCATCAGGCTCTAAGTCCTTTATATGTTAACTGCTGTTCCTCTCAACAATTCTATTTTTGTCCCCATTTTACACAAAGTTACTGAGTAACCTGCTCAAGGTCACACAACGTGGCAAGCCAGGATTAAAACTCAGAGCTGCTGTTCCTCCAAACCCCCTAGCCTTTCCTGCCCCTTGGGACTGAACAGGAAGAGACAGGTTTGTGCTAGCTCATGTCCCCTGGTCTCACGGAGGCAGGATGCAGGTGGGGTTTGGAAGGCAGGTGACAGGAACAAGGGTGCCTCGGGACTCCCCTTCTTGGTCTTTAGTTCCTGTTTTCCTGTAGATGAGACTGATTTTCATCTACTGCAGCTTGATTTCCTCCACCCATAAAGGGGAACCTGGCTTCTGACGCCTCCATAGCTACATTCAACCCCCAAAAAGAAACAAACTGCCCTCTTTTTGTGCTCCCCAGTTGGAAACTCCCAGAAGAGGGCTCTGACTGGACAGTCTACAAAGCACAAGGGGGAAGGATCTGTAAGAAGATGGGTGTTTCCATCTAATTCTTGGTCAGAGCTGTGGGAGGGGCTGATTCCAAGAAGAAGGGGGTAGAGAGTCCTTTTTGAACACAAGTGTCCACTGTCCGCAGCACTACTGACAGGGCTGGGAAAGCTCTCGGGAGTCCAGGCCCACATAACACCATGGGCCAGGATCCCCTGGGGGCTGACAGGCAGCAGGGTGGGGGCAGAGAGGAAATAAAAAGACTTAATTGCTCTGAAAGGAAATGAGGGTAAGCAGAGAAAGGAAGACATCAGGAATGGATGCTGGCATGACGACAGCTGTCCTTGAGACAGGCTGGGAACCAGCGAGTATGAAGGACAAAATGCCCTTGGATTCCTAGGTCAAGGGTCAGGAGTCAATGGGGATCCTTGCTCTGCTCTTTCTTTGAGAATGACGGTCTCCAGGGACTGTCAGGATGCCTGCTGGAAATTAGTTCCCATCCTCCCTTCCAGTTTGTATTAGACTTATTCCTGAATGACAAATCACCCCCAAACTAAAACAACAGTATTCATTTATTATCTTTCACAGTTTCTACAGATGGACATGTAGGTGGTTTCCAACTTTTTTAAACCCTTTACAAACACCGACACAACGCACCCGTCTATCTAGGCTGTGTTGCAATGCGTGATAAAGGGTAAGGGCTGTATTTGGAGCCACATCTCCCTGGATTCAAATCCCACCTCCTCTATCAATAGCTGTGCAATTGTAGACATGTTTAACTACCTGACACTGCAGTTCCCTCATCCCTACAAAAGCAGTAATGCCTTTCTATAGGGCTATTGGCTAGGGAGTTGGGGATCTCACAGGATTGGCCTGAGGATCACATTAATATAAACCATGTAAAACATCTAGCACATTCAGTCTCTAAGATTCACTTTCTCCATCTGTAAAATGGTGGTATTACTTCCCTGGTTGAATGGTTTTGAAGATTAAATCTCACAGACTTGTAAAGTTGAAATGAAATACCCAAGGAAAGCACTCAGTACTGAGCCTGGCCCATAGAAAGTGCTCAGCAAATGTTAGCTCTTGTTAGGGCTCATGATCGCCACCAAGTTTGCTATTTTATTTATTTTTTTAATTTTTATTTTTTAAGATTTATTTATTTATTTATTCAGAGAGAGCGAAAGAGAGGCAGAGACACAGGCAGAGAGAGAAGCAGGCTCCATGCAGGGAGCCCAACGCGGGACTCGATCTCGGGTCTCCAGGATCACACCCCGGGCTGCAGGCGGCGCTAAACCGCTGCTCCACCAGGGGCTGCCCAGTTTGCTATTTTATTACAGGTATTAAGACTACTATACAGCTTTATTATTTATTTATTTATTTATTTATTTATTTATTTATTTATTTATTTATTTATGACAGACATAGAGAGAGAAAGAGAGGCAGAGACACAGGAGGAGGGAGAAGCAGGCTCCATGCTGGGAGCCCGACGTGGGACTCCAGGATCGTGCCCTAGGCCAAAAGCAGGCGCTAAACCACTGAGCCACCCAGGGATCCCCTACTATACAGCTTTAGAGCAGTTATATTTTGTGTTGATTGTGGTTCTTAACAACTAAAAATATTTGCTGTGAGTAATTCAGGCAGAATACTCAACGCAGACCCTTTAGGGATAGAAGTGTACATAGAAACATGTCTCATTAATTTATTTCTTGTTATTTTATTTTCTGTTTCTAAATCAAAGTTATTTTCTGTTTCTAAATCAAAGTTTCGGGGTAGCCCGGGTGGCGGGATCCAGTCCCACGTCGGGCTCCCTGCATGGAGCCTGCTTCTCCCTCTGCCTGTGTCTCTGCCTCTCTCTCTGTCTCTATGAATAAATAAATAAAATCTTTAAAAAAATCAAAGTTTCTTCTTTAGCTGTAACGTGTAAATGAGCATTTGCTGGCTGGTGGGGTAAATGGAATGGATCCCTTTGATAATTATCCCTGGAAAGACAAAGCCCAGATTGATATTTTCCTTCATGATGCTCTACCAACAAATATATTCTCTCCTCCCATATGTCCTGCCTTAGAGAGGTGACAGGGGACATGGAAGGGGAAGGAGCCTTTCCAGAGTTCTTGAACTACAGGAACCTATCAATATTGGGTTGGAATGCTAACCAATCCCACAGAACATCTGAGTCACCAGGTAAACCCTGTAAAGTGTCTTGGTGGCTTCAGAATAAACACCTACAGAAGCCAGGTGCTTCCCAGCTATTAAAGAGGAGCCTATGGATTTTCAGAACAGAGAGCCTTGCCAGAGAACTGCCAGTTTTAATTGCACTTGTGACAATTAAGCAAGAGGTCTACAAACACATTGCTTGACACCCATCCACCAGCACCCGGGCAGTCTAGAGGCCTGTGCCTGCCTTCTCCCAGAACTTGATGTCTCTATTTGGGCTGTCTCCCCACAAAGGGTTCCCATCCAGAGAAAGTTCCCCAGGAAACAATGGGCATGAGGCTGGCAGTTGCACTGCCCACTAGGGTAAAAGCCACTGGGACTGGCACCGAACCATGTGGGGCTGTGGAGAGCCAGAGGGGGGCTGGGAGGAAGCAGGGTGTCCTCTTCTTGCAGGGCTGCAGGGCCCTTGTCCGCCTCTTCCTGCTCCTGGCACATACAACTACGTGGGTGATGTTTGCCCTGAGAAACTGGGGCCAGGCCCCAGGCGGCCAGCAGGGACAGGGAACGTGATACCCCTTGCCCAGCCCGCCAATCCGCCAGAAGCTGCCTCCCTGGCGACTCTGCTTTGGTGGCTCTCAGACCCCACTGGGCATCAGACCACCGTAGTGGGGAGCAGTGTGGGTAGAGAGGAGGCTTGGTAAGAAGGCAGGTTCCCAGGTCCACCCCCAGACATTCTGACCCTGTGAATGACGCTCCACATTCGAAAAACAAATCCATGTCAGAATCACATACTGGGAGACAGTTCACCAAAAACTGGCCCCCAGACAACGTTTTAAAGATGAGTGTGCCATCACGTATACATTGGAAGCTTTGGGGTAAGAATCTCATCTCCATCCTGCATGAAGCCAGGCCCGGTCTACATTCCATTTGGCATAAGAAACCAGTGCCAAGCAGCCCCTGCCCTTTGACCCAAGGCTGGTGCCCCCACCCCTAGTTCACCTTAGCAACACAGCTCCAGGACACACGCAGATGTGCGGGCACTCATGGTCTGCCTCTCTCCTCTGGCCGCACCTGTAAGCTTTGACTCTGCAGCCTCTGCTCCATCCTGCCAGGGTGATGGGGGCAGGATGGGGGTTCTCTTCTCTGCTTCCCCAGCTCCAGCCACATGACATTAACGTCCTTGCCGACCGTGGAGTTCCTGACTGCATGTTCCTGTGCCAACTCCCCACTAGGATGCAGAGCCCTCGTCTGTTTTGCTCTCCTCGTGGTGTCTGCAGTGCCTAGCTCAGTGTCTGACACACAGTAAGGGGTCAAAAATAGGTACTGAGCAAATCAAAACCCCAGTGAGATGCCACTTCACACCCACCAGGATGGCTATTATTAAAAATGGAAACTAACAAGTGTTGCCGAAGGATATGGAGAAATTGGAGCCCTTGGATGTTGCTGATGGGAATGCAAATGGGGCAGCTGCCATGGAAAACAGTCTAGCTATTCCTCAAAAAGTTAAACATAAAGTTACCATTTAATCTAGCAATCCCACTCATAGGCTTGTGTCCTACAGAACTGAATGCAGGTGTTCATAACACTGTTCACGGTAGCCACAAGGTAGAAACAACCCAAATGCCCATCAACTGATGAACAGAGAAACAAAATGTGATGTATCCATACAATGGAATGTTATTCAGTCACAAAAAGGGATGAAGTACTGATCTGTGCTATGATATGAGTGAACATTATAAGCTAAACAACCCAGGGACAGGGGCACCTGGTGGCTCAGTTGGTTGAGCATCCAACACAGGTTGGTTTGGGGACAGGTCATGATCTCGGGGTTGTGAAATGAGCCCCAACTTGGGCTCTGCACATAACCAGGAGTCTGCTTGAGATTCTCTCAATCTGCCCCTCCCTCTACTCTCTCAAATAGATAAATAAATCTTAAAAAAAAAAAAAAAGCCAGACACAAAAGGCCATGCATCGTATGATTCCATTTACGTAAAATATCCAGAATAGGCAAGTCTATAGAGACAGAAAAATTAATCGTTGCCAGCAGCTGGGAGGAGAGGGTAATAAAGAATGACTACTTATGGATGGGGGGTGGGTTCCCTTTGGGAGTGATGAAAACGTTCTGGAACTAGACAGTAGTGATGGTTGCACAACATTGTGAATATACCAAATGCACTGAATTGCACACTTTAAAATGGTTAAGATGGGAAATTTTGTGTTATGTGTCTCTTACCACAATAAAAAGGGGGAAAAAAATGAAGGAAGGAAGGAACCAGCCACTGCCATGGTATTATAGCACTGGGCCGTGGAGAGACAGACAACTAAGTTCTGGCCTGAGCCTTACAGAACATTCAGGCCAGAAGGGGAGCAAGGAGACAGATGATTTCAATGCAGAGGGAATGCAAATGACCCAGGTGGAGAAAGGGTTTCCAGAAACAGGGAGCAGCTTGCGTGGAGGCAGGGGTGGAAGACAGCTTGGCAGTTTGGAAAACAGCTGATAGTTTGGTTGCCTGGAGAGCAAGGGAGAGGAAGAGGTGCCTGCGGGTGGTCAGGCCAAATTACAGAAGCACTCACGCACTTGAGGGAGGAGCTCCCAAGTTACCCCAGAGGCAGTAGGCAGGCCCTGAGGAATTGTAAGAAGGGGGGTTATATAGTCAGATTTGCAATTTGCATTCCTTGAACCCAAGGATGGTCCCTGAGGCCCCCAGAGCAGTTGTGGTGCAATCCCTCCTTCACATCCCTTGGGCCCTGTTCATTCTTCACTCACGCAGATTATTAGGGGACTTCCTCATAGATCAGGTGCCCTGGAAACAAAGACTGCGAGGTAGAGAGGTTTGTATGTGGGGTGACCTACTAGGGAGAAGGGTAGAGTGACACTGTAGGGGAGTACAGGAAACAAGATTGGGTAGAGGCAGAGGCTGAACTGGGGTGCATTTGCAAGGGACATCTCAGCTGATCCCACAGGAAGCTCTGAAGCTGGGATGTCCTAAATAAGACAAGGGGATGGGTCCTTGTGCCCCTCATGGACCTGTCAGCCATTGGATGCAAGCTGGCTCCATCCAGCCATTGGATGCAGGAGAACAAGGGAACCCAACCTGGTAGCTCCCTTTAGTCACAAGCACAAAGTCCCCTTCCTGAGGAGAAACTGGGGCTGGGATGCCTGGGTTCTTCAGGGAGACCTGGGCAGAGCCACATGACATCCACCTCCAGCCTCCTGGGCTCAGACCTTTTTGCAGTCAAGTGTCCATTAGAGAGCCAGCCCTCAGTTTCCCTCAAGTGTTTAGGACATCACAGAGAACACAGTTCTCATCTTCCCCCTTTTCCCTTTCTCCCCTCCTCCCCAGTCATCACCAGCTGCTACCACTGGAGCTGAATTCCTCCCCTACACCTCCTGGTTACCTGCACGTAACAGAGCTAAGTGGTCTTTTCTGGCGAAATGGGGAAGGATGTCCCCTCCCCTTTGTGACACACTCCCCTAAAGGAGCCCTCAAGAATTCCTGTGCCTCAGTTTACAGGGTTCACTCTTTATTTGGCCCTTGCTGGGTTAGGGAATAAAAGCATAGACAGCTACAGTTCTCAGCCCTGGCTGCTCAGTAGAATCCCTAGGGAAACTAAAAAAAGAAAAAAAAAAACAAAAAAAAAACAAAAAACAAAAACCAGTGCCTGGGCTCCACCCCAGACCAGTGGAATCAGAAGAGGGTGGGGCCCAGGCACTGCAAGTGCTTTTTTGATCTCCCATGGTGATTCTAATATGCTGCCAGGGCTGAGAACCAGTGACCTCAATTTTTATTTACAAAGATCAGCCAGGGAGTGTGGAGGACAGACATGATTCAAGAGAGAAAAGTGAGGGCCTGACTTGGACTAGAGGTGATGGGAATGGAAAGAATAGGGTAGAGATCACAGAAGGAGAACGAAGAACAAGGGTCAGAGCAGGGCAAGTTCCACCCTCCGGGACCCTGATTTGATTAGTCCAGCTTTCTGAACTTGGTGAGGGAGGGGGCGGAGTGTCAAAGCTGCCCAGGTGACTCTAATGGTAGGCCCAGCGACAGCCAGAGTTCTAGGCCATGCCACAGCCTCTTGCCTTGGGAGCCTCACCAAGCAGGTGTGCAAGGTGTCCAGGTGGCCTCCACCCATTGTTGACAGCCAGCCATGTTTCTCACTGTCTGGACCCTGGACTGAGGTCTTGAGCAACACCAGTTTCTGTCCAATCTAAACTCTTACCCTGGCACGCCCAGCCTGCCTCCTGAGAGAATGCTCTGCAGGATGTGGAACTGGACAGCTGTTTGGGACTCTTATTCCCCAAGGGGGGGGCGGAAGGGTACTCAGCATGCTGGGCTGTCTGCCCTTCGCACCAAAGGCACTGGCCTATGGTTTATCCAGTTAAGCATTTTCTTATACAGGTGATTTATTTTTTCCCCAGAAAGGAAATAGCTATTTTTCTTAAGACAAATATAATACCTGATTGTTGTAAAATAAAAATTTTACCCCAGAATATGAAGTAGAAAGTAGAAGTCAGCCTTAATTCCAAGACCTGAAGGTGCCCCCATTGAGAAAGCACAAAGACCCTGACAAGCCGGGAGCTCGCCTGGCACTCACAGCGGAGTCTTGGTCTGCTCCTGTTGAGCATGACCAGCTTCACAGAACATCAGCCAAGGCTACTGGATTGTGAAGGTCAAGACAAAAACAAGATCATTCTGCAATCATGTCTGAATGAGACAAAAACAAGAGCATTGTACAAACCACAAAAATAACCAAACATCCCCCTATCCTGGCTAATGGATGACTGTTGTTTTTACCAATTATAACCTAATTCCATTTCTTTCTTCATTCTTATCCTTCAATGACAAGAATCATTAAGATATATAATCATAAAACTACTCCTCTTCATGGGATGCCTGGGTGGTGGCTCAGCAGTTGAATGTCTACCATTGGCTCAGGTGGTGATCGGGGGTCTGGGATTGAGTCCCACATCAGGCTCCCTATAGGGAGCCTGCTTCTCCCTCTGCCGGTGTCTCTTCCTCTCTCTTTGTCTCTCATGAATAAATAAATAAAATCTTAAAAAAAAAAAAAAAAAAACTACCCCTCTTCTCAGCAACATCCAATCCAGAGCAAAGCCTTGCTTGCTTGAACCATCTCCCCAAAGCATCAACCACAAACCAAAACCTTAGCATCATCGTACTGAGATCCCTCGTGTTGCTCATGCTGTGCACTCTCCCTCATAGCAACAAGCAGAGAAGCCCAACTACACATATATTCCTGGTGGCCTTTAGCTAAAAAGCATTGCAATGGTAGATTTTGGAATATATCCTTTCAGATATCATTTTCCCCCGCATGTAGATATAGTTTTATTTTATTTATTTATTTTTAATGATATAGTTTTATTTTAAAAATGGGAAGACACTATAATTCTAATTTGCACTCTACCTTTTGTTAAATTCACAACATCTTTTTTTTTTTTTTTTAATTTTATTTATTTTCCTGCCTCACCTGGAGGACCTGTGCTCTGCCTTATGGAGAATGGTTGCACTAGCTCCACCCTCATGTGTGGCTTCCCCAAATCAAAGCCTGAAGAAGAGATGATCTGTCTCAGAGGATCACATAGGCAGAGGCGAGCTTCAGAGCTGTCCCTGAAAGGGGGTTCTGGCTCCCTCTCCTCCTCCAAGTGTCACCTGCCCAAAGATCAGGGAGATGGAACACATTTGACCCTCAGCTTTCAAAATACTTACTGCTTTAGAAGGTATTTCACTTGGGATAATCAAGCTTGGAAACTTTCAGAGGAAGTTTCTCCAGGGCGGTGAAGCCAACAAAATGCCACAACAGCAAGGTCACTTCAGCTCTGAACTAATTTAAGACAAATCCATTAAATCAACGCCAGGAAATGGCTCTTGTTCTAGCTCAAAGTTTCTCAAGCTTTGCTCTGCCCGCCAATCACCTGGGGATCCTTACAACCAAATCTTGATTCCACAGGCCTGGGGCAGAGACTGAGAGTCTGCCTTTCTAACAAGCTCCCAGGAGATGCCGAGGCTACCAGCATAGCCAGGTCCTCACTCTCTAACTGGGTCTTCGCCCCAAAAGTCTGGTAAATCCATCTTCATTGCCTACCAACATGCAGGCAGAGTGTGATGATCATCGAGTGACGTATTAGGTCTCTCTTCCCACCTCTGCGAAGCTTGCACATCCCTCTGAGGGATGAAGCTATAGGCGGGTAAATGTCCTGCTCTGCGGCTGTGAAAGCACAAGTTTTGACCCCACATCCTCCTCGTGTGCAGCTGTACTTGGGTAACAGTGGGGTGGCGTGCCAGGATGGGTTCCCGACCTTCCACTGTAGAGTTAATCCAGAACTTAAACAGACCTGCTTTCAAAAAGCCTGTTTTCAAAAAAGGAATGACCCTGAGGCCCAGGAACCCCTAAACTGGTGCCCCCGTCCATCTCTACAATTATCCCATTTAAAAGTTCATCTGTTCCCTGGGGCGCCTGCCTGGCTCAGTCAGATGAGCACACGACTCTTCATCTTGGGTTTTTGGGGTTTTTTTATATTTTATTTATTTATTAGAAACAGAGAGAGAGAGAGAGAGAGAGAGAGGCAGAGACACAGGCAGAGGGAGAAGCAGGCTCCATGCAGGGAGCCTGATGTGGGACTCAATCCCAGGCCTCCAGGATCACACCCTGGGCTGAAGGCGGTGCTAAACCACTAAGCCATCAGGGCTGCCCAATCTTGGGGTTTTGAGCTTAAGCCCCACACTGGATGTAGAGATTACTTAAGTAAATAAAGACCAAAAAAAAAGTTCATTATCCTAAATTAAGGGTTGAAAACAAAAATAGGTTCAAGAATTGAGCTAACTTCATGACTGACAGATTCATGAATGGTTACTAAAGGATATGGGGAATCAGCCAATTGGTTAACTCTTCAGGCAACCCTTTCTCTCTCCCTCCTTCTGCTGTTGGGTCCTTGCACCCATCCAGGGTTGGGCATTTCTCATTCTCTCCAGCATGTCTTGATGCCTGCCACCCCCTCCACCACAGCCGTGGTCCCTGTTTGACACCCTCACTCCTTCTCAACAAGGAGTGCAGCTGTCAAGGAGCATCTGAACAATATCAGGGGAGAGTGGCCATGTTTTTGGTGACCAAATTCTGCCTCAAGCAGGGCTGAGTTTCCGTTTTTCTGTCATGGAGCTGTATGTCCAATGTTGTAGTGTCAGCCAGTTAAAATTTAAAATTCAGCTCCTCAGTCGCACAAGCCACACTCTAAGTGCTCTAGAGCCACAACTGATCAGCGGCTACTATATGGGATGGTGCAGACATATAGTGCTTTCTAAATTTTCTCACCAAAATCCAGCAAGGCTATAGGGTGCCTTTGTGTGTTTTAGAAAAGGTACCTCTTCCTCAAGACACCTCACTGACCTTTGCAGGAAAAAGAGAACAATAAATATTCAAACTATAACCATGCTGTTGTGCAGTGTACAACCTGCACCACCATACACAGCCGCCTTGATGAAAGGCCTTCGTTGATCTCTTGAGTCTCACTTCTCTCTGTCTTTCCCACCTCGGACCATGGCCTCTTATCTCTTCCCTTCTCGGGTCACTTTACATTTGGCTCTTGTATTAGTTTCCTAGAGCTATGGTAACAAATTACCATAAACTGGGTGGCTTAACACAACAGAAATGTATCCTCTCACAGAAATTCAAAGTCAGGGAGTCAGCAGAGCTGCACTCTCTCCAAAGTCTTCCTTCCTGGCCTCTTCCAGCTTCTGTGGGCTCCAGGCTTTTTTGGCTTGTATCTGCATCACTCCAATCTCTGTCCCCATCTCCACATGGTCTTCCCGTCTGTGTCTGTGAATTCTTCTCCTCTGCTCAAGGGACATTTGTCATTGGACTTCATATACCTCTGGATAATCCATGATGCTCCATCTCAGGATTCCTGATTACACCTGCAAATACCTTTTTTAAAAAAAAAATTATTTATTTATTCATGAAAGACAGAGAGAGAGAGAGGCAGAGACACAGGTAGAGGGGGAAGCAGGCTCCCTGCAGGGAGCCTGACATGGGATGTGGGACTCAATCCTGGGACTCCAGGATCATGTCCTAGGCTGAAGGCGACGCTAAACTACTGAGCCACCCGGGCTGCCTTACAAATACCTTTTTTCAAAATAAGGTAACATTCACAGGTTTGGGGGATTAGGACCCGGACATTCCATTTGGGAAGCCACTAGGCAACCCACTAGAGTCCTGTTGCATGAGTGGCTTGATTGCCACCTCCACCTGGTCACACTCAGCAGGCTTCTGCCTGATGGGTTTTCCTCTAAACCGACTGGACCTAACGTAGAAGTTCTCTCTCACAACCAGGAGACATACCCCCTGGGCAGGCCCAGGGCCCCTCGTCCATCCCAGTGGAGTGGAGGCCTAAGGATCATCTGCAGGGTCCCCACACCTCAAACCTTCGGCATAGGTTCATTGCCCTATGAGCGTCTGCAGCTTTCCAACCACCCACACCAGCCTCTGAAGAGGGCACGCTCAGCCAGCCTGCCAAGGCTTTGAGGCTTCGGGAGGACAGCGAGCTGATAAAGATCAGACTAGGAGGGACGCCTGGGTGGCTCAGTGGTTGAGCATCTGCCTTCGGCTCAGGTTGTGATCCCAGGCTCCTGGGATGGAGTCCTGAATCAGGCTCCCCACAGGGAGCCTGCTTCTCCCTCTGCCTGTGTCTCTGCCTCTCTCTCTGTGTGTGTCTCTCATGAACAAATAAATAGGATCTTTAAAAAAAAAATCCAATTAGGGGTGCAGATGAAAGAAAGAGAGAATATTCATAATAGTAACAATAATGATAGCTACTAACTCTCACATGGTGCCTGCCATGGGCCAAGGAGACTGTCTGTCTTTTGTGTCTGTTAACACAACAATCCTTGCAACAAGCCTCAGTGGTAGATGCTCTTATCCCACATCAGAGACAAAGGATGAGAGGGATTAAGTAACAGGTCCAAATCTGATAAGTTTCAGAGTCAGTATAACAACTCAGGCAGTCTGGCTCCAAAATCTACACTGCAGCCAAGAAAAGATACGGTGTAGGCTGGATGTTTCTAGAAACTTAGAGGAGCTGCAAATTTGAAAGAAGAGTTGAACCTCAGTGGAGGAGGTGCCAAGAGTCCATGGGAAGTCCATTTTCATGACTTTTCCTTGGTGGACAGTGAGCCTCTTTGAACAGACCTTGAGCAAAGAGCTGCACTGTGTGGGCCCTGGCTGGTATTTTCATGCCCAACCTCCAACTCCTGCCCTGTCTCCCCACCTAGCCAACACACACAAGCTGGGGCAAATAAATGAATACACGAGTGAGGGTCATGACTGGGAGGATCTCAGCTCACCCTCCTCAAGCCTACCCCACTTGCTCCCCACCATGCTCAGAACAGAAAATCTCCTGCCATCTCACTGCTGTGAGATGTTTGGGGGGTGGGGGGGAATAGCGAGCAAGGTGGCCAGAGTGTCAGAGAACACGAGAAACACCCAAAGCCAAAAGGGAAAACAAGGAAGGCTTAACCCCCTGTGGGCAGAGAGATCTGAGGAGGGCTGAGGTGGCAAGGACAGCACCTGGCATCCCTCGGGGGTGGGGAGGACACCATGGGGGCCTATATCCCACAGCTTGACCAAACTCAACCAACCACACAGGCTAGATTTATGACTTTGATCACCAGGGAGTGTGGTTTTCTGTCTCAGGAATTACTAGGCAAGGCATGCAGGGGCAGGAACTGGGGACAATTCTCTGTGTGCTGAAACCACAGAGCCTGGCCCTGAGCACCCCTCCGCTCTGTGGGAGGAGGGCTGAGAGCCCAGGAGGTGGAGTTCCTGCTATGGACACACAGAAGCACAGCTGTTTCCTTTCAGCATTATTTCCTAGTGCAAATTTCAGGCACAGCCAAGTGTTGGAGGTCACAGGGAAGGCAGAGCCTGACAAGAGCAGAGACAGTAACAGAGCTGCTGGTAGATACTTCCCCCTGAGTTAGACCAGAATTTTCCTGGGCAGCAACGTGGAAGAGAATGGGCCCAAGTTATAGAGCCAGAGTGGTCAGGATAGGATTTCTGACCCTACCACTTATTCATTGTGTGACCTAAGGAAAGTTCCATTACCTCTCTGGGCCTGTTTCATCTTTGGTAAAAATGGAACTTAAAGCACCTCACAAGATCACAAGATGATCAGAAAAATGTTCTGCTCATAGGCTGTCCTTCCTTCCTTTCTCGGCACTCCCGCCCCCCCTCTCCACAGTGAATGTTCTGGTCGACATACAAATTGAAACTTCCCAGGGCAGGCCTGCCCCTTCTCCCTCCCCCTCCGGCCCTGTTCACTGGGAAAGGACACAAGAGCATCTCCCACACAGCCCTGGGAGGAAGGCTCTGAAGAGGACCTACACTTCATCCCAGCCAGCCTAGCAGGGGGGGCCCGGAGGGCAGGGGGGAGGCTGTGGCTCTCAGGCCGGGGGGTCTGCTGGACTCTCACCCAATGGTTTCTCCAGGCCTCCTGGGCACAGGTGCCCACACCTCCCCTTCCCAGGGGCCCTTTGGGCAGCACACAAATAACTCACGCAGCTAATGCCCCTGGATTGGCCCTCCAACCTTGCAGGAAAGGCCTGGGGATATTCAGTGACCTCAGCCCCAGAGAATGTGGGGGAATTCAGTGTGAGGCAGGGCAGACACAGCCAGACCTGAAGGAAAGGTCAGCAGAGGCGTGGTGCCCTGTCTCTATACCCCTAGGAGTCAGGGTGACCCCCTCAAGCCCGTGAGAGACAGGCCAGGCTACGGCACTTACGCAGGTTGCCACCCTGGGCCTGTCGTCTCTGCTGGCAGCTGCCCAGAGAAGCCTGAATTGTTTTCAGGTTGATTTCAAGGCCTCCTGCTGCAGCTGTTGGGCCCTGGCCCTTCCCTCCAGGGACACGGAGCTGGAGCTCTGGAGCTCCGAGAAGAGGCCCAGAGCTTTTTCCCAGGGCCCCGCTGTGGCAGCCCAAGAGCCAGAGGCCTGGCCTCCCGAGAGTCCCGGTGACCTGGCATAGGCCTCCCAGCCTCCTTTCCAGAACTCCCCCTTCTGCCTTCCCCTACTGGGGTGGATATGAGGCCTGCCCAGGGTTGCCAGATGGAGCAAATAAAAATAAAACACACAATGAATAGTTAAATTTGAATTTCAGAGAAACAGCCAATAATTATTGTAGTGTAGACATGTATCATGCAAAATTTGGAACATCCTTCCACCAACAAAATATTTGTTGCTTTATCTGGCTTTCAAATTTAGTAGGCCATCTTGTATTTTATCTTGTAACCCTGGCCCCACCTCATTCTTTAAGTTCTAAGAATGTCCTTCTCTGCCTCTTCCTGTGGGGAGACAACTGGAGAGTAGGGTATGTGAGAGGCATTAGTGTTTTTCATGTTATTACAAATATTAATCTGGTTTTCAAGCACTTCTTAAACTGAACTTTTTATTAACTGCATATTTTGTAGTCACCTGTTAGAATAAAAGCCTCCAGTGGATAATTTTTTTTCCTTTGCTTTTATTTTTGTTACCCACATGTGTTTTAGAAATGCCCTGCTTGTGTATAGGAAACCACCTGATTCTTAACCTTAATATCAATGCCTCTAAAGGAAAATACTCTTCTACCTTTCTTCTGTTTTTTTTTCTTTAGAGATTTTTTTTTTTTTTTATCTTTAGAGATTTTTTTTTAAAGATTTTATTTATGTATTCAAGAGAAACACAGAGAGGCAAAGACACAGACAGAGGCAGAAGTGGGCTCCCTGCAGGGAGCCCGATGTGGGACTCGATCCCAGGACCCTGGGATCACGACCTGAGCCAAAGGCAGATGTTCAACCACTGAGCCGCCCACGTGCCTCTTTTTAAAGATTTATTTATTTATTTGAGACAGAGAGAGAGAGTATGAGGGGGTGGGGAGAGAAGGAATAGAGGGAGAGAGAGTGAGAAATCCCAACAGACTCCACATTGAGCACTGAGCCTGATGTGGGGCTCACAACCCTGAAACCACAACCTGAGCGAGACCAAGAGTCAGCCACTTAACCCACTGTGCCACCCAGGCACTCCTCTTCAGTTCTTGTTAAGAAAAGTTCAGCCCCTCATGTATCCTATTTCCCTTTGGAAAGAGAAGCTACCAGGAGGGTCTCAGCTTCCTCGCAGGGGTGCTCACTGCTGAATGGCAAACACTCCTGCTGTATGCATACTCTTTATACTGTGCTCTGGGCTTGGAGTATGTGAGACCCGAGGCCCAATCCAATTGGCCAGGGCCACAAAGGAGTCTCCAGTTGGGCAGGCTTGGGGATATAAGAATGCACCCCTTCTATTTTTGCCTCCTTCTGCAAAAAGGTAACAGAAATAGCAATGTTCCAATGTCCGGGATCACAGGAGTAGGGAGAGGCAAGGGCTCCTCCAGGACAGGCCTAGATGTCCCCGGTCTCTGCCTCTGGGCACGTGGCAGGTACCTGAGCCACATCTCCCACATCCGAGGTGTTCAATTGCACCTCAGCTCGGATGGCTGCCAGGTCAGCCACCTGGCCCCTCCGAGGTCCAGCTCTAGGTCACCGGGGAAGAATTCTTGGAAATATGCTGGCACTCTCCAGAGAGTGCCCTCCCTGCCCTGGCAGGGGAACCAGGCTTCCAGCTACCCAGCCCAGCTGAGCCCAGAAGCTCAGGATTAAGTCCTATAACACAGACCTTCCTCAGCCACACCAAGCAGAGCCTCCTGGGTTGGGCCTGCAGGTTTTCTCCTCCTCCTCCTCTTCCTCCTCCTCCTGCCTTTTCCCACGCCTCCCTCCCAGGATTCTTGAGGGCTTTGTCAGTGTGCCTCATGCCAATATCACACCCACCCTGATTCAGAGCGTGTGAGACAATATACATGCCACGCAGGGGTAGCTTTGTTGAGCTAATGGCACACACCTGCCTTCCCAGAGTGCTGGCTGGAGAGGCATTGCTCCTTCCTCTTATCATCTTCCACCTGTCAGGAAGTCCAGAGGGTTACGCTCTCAGTCTCAGACTAGTTGCTGGGTTCAAATCCTGGCTTTCCCACCTTCTAGGTTAGGTTATTTAATCTCTCTGTGCCTCAGTTTCCTTGCCTGTGAAAGGGGGAAAATCATCATCCCTATCTCATAAAGCTGTCATAAGGCTTAAATGAGGCAATCATATAACGAGCTTAGAAAAATGCCTGGCACGTAGTGAATGTTTACTAAATATTACTTACTGGCCATTATCCAGATTTGCCAGGTGTCCTCTGTAGTCCTCAATGCTTTGGCCCTACGGCGGGCAGCACACAAGACTAGGCACTCCAGGGAAGGCATAAGAAAGGGAAACTGTGGTCTTCATTCTCTGTTCTTGGGTCCGCTTGGAGAAAACCTGCATGGTAGATTTGTTGTGCTTTGTGGCCACCATGAATCCTTTGAATGACAGGGCATACAGCACTGCCTGTGTTCAGGGAAAATCCCACAGCTAGAAGTCTGTGCCTCCCCAAGGTAGGAGCCAGAAACTTGATCAGGAACAGGACCTGGGCCCCATCAGTCAGATGCATTCACATGAGACCTTGAGGAAGCAGGAGACTTCAGTCACCTCAGGGCAGATGATTCTCCTCCATGCTTTCCTATGCTTTTCTACAGTGGGTGTTATAAACCAAATTGTGTCCACTACTCCCCTCCCCAAAGACCTTCTGTACCTCAGAATGTGACCTTTTTTGAAGATGGAGTCTTTTCAGAGATAATCAAGTTAATGAGATCATTGGGGTGGGCCCTAATCCAACACGACAATGCCTTTATATCAGGGAGAAATTTGGACCCAGAAGCATGCACACAGGGAGAAGGCCGTGTGAAGATGAAGGCAGAGACGGGGTGTTGCTTCTACAAGCCAAGGAAGGCCGAAGACTGCCAGTGGACCGCCAGAAGCTGGGGAGAGGCACGGGACAGACTGTCCCTCAAAGCCCGCAGAAGGAACCACCCTGCTGAGACCTGGATCTCAGATTTCTAGCTTTCAGAACTGTGGGGAAATACATTTCTGTTTAAGCCACCCAGTTTGTGGTACTTTGTGGTAGCAGCCCTAGAGAATGAATCCAGAGGGGAAGTTCCAATGCTTTTGTGTCAAATGGAACCTCCCAAGAACAGGCAATTTCATCTGTTTTATTTACTAGCATATAAATGGTGCCAAAGAAATCTGTGTTCAATAAATGAGTGTCTTCTTCATAGTTCATAGCACAGGGCATACAGCACAGAGAGGTCTTACTTTCATAGGTGGCACTCTTATCCATCACCATCCAGCTCAGCTGTGGTCGGGGAAGGAACACACCTGCCAGATACCCGCAGGACACCCACACCACCACCTCCAATACAACGGGGTCTCAGGCCCTGTGTGGGGAGCAGGTTCTGGTGGGTGGCCGCATGGCCTTGTGTCCTTCAGGCCTAGACTGATTACTGAAGAGACCTTAGAAATCCTATTTGAACTCTTTTCATTTTAAAAACCACAAGCCCATCCCTTCCCATGGCATGGCACAACCTCCCAGGTAAACCTCAAGCTCAGCAAAAACATAGATCAGCATGGACCCTTTTGGTATGCCTTCCACACTATTTTGCTTTTCCCAAAGTTTCCTTCCCTCTCTCCTTTCCTCTTTCCTTCCTTCTTTCTTTCTTTTCTCTCCTTTTGTTTTATGTATAGCAGGGTCACAAGGGGAAGGTACTTAGTGGCAGGGGGGGACTCCGAGTTCTGAGGAAAAATTACAATTATGCCTGAGGCCAGTACAGTGGTTCTTGTTGCACACTTCCTAGTCTGATTTCTTTGGACCTAGTCTAATTCCTCTGTGACAATGGCTTGTGGGTAAGGGCAAAGTTCTGCACAGAGTAATTGATTAGTCTAAGTATGACTAGAGAGTCATACTCTCTCTCATTTGGACTGAGAGCATGAGTGCATGCATAGGAGGGTATGTGTATGAGAGAGTGGGGGGGGGGGCATAGGTAGACTTAGGAAGACCCTTTCCTAGAGGGGGAAGAGGCAACTGCTCATGCTCTGTGATGTTAAGCTGCCTGTCCAGGCCTCTCTGCATCTGCATTTGCAGACCAGATCATAATGAGGACTAAAGTCACTCAGATGGGTCACCAGGAGTCCACAGGGCCCTGCCCAGCAGGGTTCAGCCTACAGGCCACACCCAGGCCTGTCTGGGAATGGGCCTCCCTGTGGTAAGAAACGTGAGCCTCCCTGATTGCGTAGAGGCTGGGCGTGTCCCTCACAGAGAGCCCTTTGTGCCTGGGAGAGGATTGGCCCCAGTTTGTTCAGGCCGACTTCCAGGCACTGCCCACCTGCAGCCATCCCACCCCAGAGCTCCCCACCTTTCCTCCCCAGCTGGGCCTCCCTTTGCAAAGGGCAGCCACCTTCCCAAGGACAGAACACCGGGGAGGAGGCCCCGACTTTGCCAGAAGTGTGACCCTGGGAGCCCCCTGCTAGAGGCCAGGGTGACTCCAAGGATGGCTGTCCTCGGGCTGGCACTGGCTGACAGAGCAGGGGCTGCTGACAGGCCCACCCTGTGAAACCAGGGATAAGAAATAGCCAGCTGTTGGGGTGGAGAGAAAGCTCTGAGGCAGAAAAGCCCTTCCCATTCATCCTGCCTGGATAGGGGTGAGATACAGCATCCTCTGGTTTGCTGCTAGGGAGACACCATCCCTGAAGGTCCACGATTACAATTACAACTGTTCATGTTCCTTTAAAAAATTAAAAAAAAAAAAACATGAAAAATCTCATGCTTGTCAGAGCCTTCCTCCCCCGCTGTCGGCTCCCATTATGAATCCATGGCATCTTCTGCAGAGAGTTAATTACATGTTGTGTGAAAGATCCAGGGCTTCCTTTTGCATCTTTTTCTCTCTGATGGGTCCTAACCCTTTGGGCTGCCTGCCTCGGCCTCCTCTGGCGCTGCAGGAAAGAAGGGCACACAGGGAGGAGAGGTCTGCCCTCCACCCTGCACTGCTCCTTGGGGCTGGGACCTGCTCTCAGAAGCTGCTGACAGTTCAGGGCTGCTGGCAGGTGAGCTGGCACCAGACCTACCCATCCAGGTGTCAAGCTCTGCTGCGGGGAGATCCCAAGTGCCGGTGATGAGGATCAGGTGCAGATGGAAGGTGTCATTTGGGGGCCCAGCACGTTGCCCCTCTGCAGTCTACCTCCTTTTGCCCTCGTCCCCCACCAACAGGGGCGCTGGGTGGAGGGCAGCATGAGGATGGCACCTGATAGCATGCGGGTGAAGGCGCAGAAAGGGACTAGGACTCTTCCAGGAGGTTCGATGTAGAGTTTCACAGTTGCTGTTGTTCTGTTTTCTGATGGCTCCCACCTGTAGCCAGATATTTCATTCTTGAGATGGCTCATTTTTTTCTCCTAAGAGGCTGTGTGACCAACTCCAGAAGCAACGAGTGTGGATTAATACCTGGAATTACTGCCTCTCGGAGGTGTTGAATTTCACCTACTGATGAGAAGGCTAATTGCACAGCTGTGGGGCCCAGCCGAGCATGCTACAACTCCCCTTGGTCTTGACAAGTCACAGCGCTGCAGGGCTGATGGGCCCTCTTGGCCAATCCTTGCCCCCAAGCCAAGACACACCTTAAAGGGGAAAATTTTCTACTGTCCTCCAATATCGCTCCAGTAAACCAGCAATAAAGGGAGCCTCAAGATTGTGAGTTGAAAGTAAGCAGGTCTATAATTACGATTCTCAACTAACTGCACACAGACGAACCACTTTTTAATGGGGCAAACCTTTCATTGTGGGTCGCTGTCCTCCTGCAACTATACCTTTCCTAATTCCAAATTAGGGCAGAGTCTGGGAATGTTAATTCATTTTAATTATAAGGAACACAATCTGCTGCTACCGGATTCCAAAATGTGAATTTTCTATTCTTTTGAATATGGTGTTTTACAGCTTCCCGACTTAGGGACAACCAAGAGTGGACGCTATAAAAAAATAAAATGAATAACTCCTCTGCTTATTTCGCTTGATTCTTCAAAGCACGGCGTAGGCTGAGAGGGCATAACCGACGGGTGTTACAAACCACACTGGATTACCGATGAGCAGGTTGTCCACAGCCTCTAAGGCAGGGGTCAGTGGTCACATTCAGCTCAAATGTGCAGAGCCTGTGAGAATGCCAATTCCTGGGCTCTGCACCCAGAGATCCTGATTTAGTAGATCTGGGGTGGGGCCTAGAATCCTGCATTTTTAAATAAGCATCATGGGTACTTTTGATGCAAGTAGCCACCCAACTGCATGTTGAGAAACTCCAGAGGGGTTATGGCTGTGGCTTATAAGCATGGACATCAGCCAGACACCCAGCAGCTTCTCCCAGCCAGAACTTTCCTGGAATGTATATTCCAGGAAACTATTTATGTATCTATTTATTTTTTTTCCTATTTTTTTAATAACATTTTTTTTTTCCTTGGCTATAAAGCTATTGCAGAGGGGTGTCTGGGTGGCTCAGGTCATGATCCTGGGGTCCTGGGATCAAGCTCCATGTCTGGCTCCTTACTTGGCGGGGAGCCTGCTCTTCCCTCCTGCTGGTGCTCGTGCTCTCTCTCTCTCTCTTGCTCTTAAATAAAATCTTAAATAAATAAAGCTATTGCAGAGAACTTATATAATGCCATAATAAAACAATAACAGTCACTCATAATCTTTCCATAAGGGGTGGGACTACTAACATTATCTTGTGTTTTTCTTCTCTGTATATTTTTTATAAAGCTGACAACATACTGAACATATCATGTTATTTCACATCCCCCATGTTACTATGTCTTTTCTGAATATGTCATTTTGAAGGTTACATAATATCTCCCTCATGTGGATGTGACTTATTTTAATAACCATCCCTAAATGTTAGATGTTAAAGTTGTTCTCAATAATTAATTATTATAAACAATATTGAGTTGAATCTCTCTATGCATAAAGATTTATCAACATTTTTGCTGACTTTGATACCTAGATTCCTAGAAGTGGATCACTGGATTAAAGGATATGAATGTTTTTGAGGCTTCTAATAAAGCCAACTTGCTGTTCCAATTTGCCCCCTCGCGGGCATACAGTGGAATGCCCCTGTGTTGACAACCCCCTTAGCCTGTGCTACAGCCTGATATCAAACACATTACTCTTACCATATGTTATGGGTAGGGTTGTTTTTCCTAAAAAAGATGTTGTGAAGTCCTAACCTCCAGTACCTGTGACCTGATTTGGAAACAGTTTTTGCAGGTGTAATCAAGTTAAAAAGAGGTAATTAGGTGGGCCTTAGTCCAATATGAAAGGTGTCCTTAATAAGAAGAGAATGTCAGGGGCACCTGGGTGGCTCAGTCGGTTAGGCATCTGCCTTCAGTTTAGGTCATGATCCCAGGGTCCTGGGATCGAGCCCCACAGGAGGAATCCCAGCTTGGTAGGGAGCCTACTTCTCCCTCTTCCCTGCTTGTGCTCTTGTTCTCTGTCTCTCTCTCTCTCTCAAATAAATAATAAATCTTAAAAAAAAAAGAGAGAGAGAGACTGCCACGCGAAGGCACAGATATCCAGAGAGAATGTCATGTGCTCATGGAGGCAGAGATTGGAGTGATGTAGCTGCATGCCAAGGAATGCCACCTAAAGCTAGGAGGTGACAAGGAAGACTCTACCCAGAGTCTCAGAGGGAGTATGACCGTGCTGACCTTGGTTTCAGATCTCTAACCTCCAGAACTCTGAGCAAATAAATTTCTGTGGTGCTTGGTTATGCATTCCCAGGGAACAAATATATGTGTATTCCCTGGATTGGTGTCAGCTGGGCCAGAAATGGAGGCGCAAAGCTGGTTTTTACTCCCTTTCCAAAGGGTGTCTAGTGCAGCCAGCCAATCTGTCCTTCCTGAGAGCATTTCCCACTTCTGTGCACAGAAGCAAGAGTCTAGGGCCCGGCATGGGACTCTGGGGCCCATTATCCATTGGAGCATTTATTAGGAAGGTCTGGTTTACCAATTTCCCTCAGCCACATCTCACATAGTAGAGGGGCTCAAAATTTTTTTAATTATTTTTCTTCAAACTCTTGGATTTGATTCAGTGGGATAAGTATTTACTAGGCTCTTTCAACACATTCTGGATTAAAACCTATTCAGTGGCTCAGACATGCCTAGCGTCTGGGCAAAGGTCATCTTTGTCACTGATGAGCCTCCGACTGATTCATGATCAGGTTTCTCTCAGGCCCTTAGCCCATGATCGGTTGGTTGATTGTACTGCTATTACATTCTTTACTTCTCCCAGAAATGTTGGTCTTTTCTGCAGTGGCTTCTGAAAAAGAGCTCATTTCTCTCTCAATTTGACCTTCGTGACCCTGGACAGAACCTAGATCTAAAGAATCCCAAATGGAGGAACATTACATTAGGAAGTTTTTACTTCTACAGGTAGAAAGTCTATAATACTTCAAGCTACTGTTTACTGAGTACCATTTACTGTCTCCTACTTCTTTTGGTCTTCACAAGGGCCCTGAGAGGTAGATGTAATGACCTCTGTTTTATAGGTAAATAAAACCAAGATCAGCAGGTGGCCCAAGGTAGCAGAGCTCAGACATGGCAGAGCCAAAGGTAGAGTGATGGGCTAACAGTGTCCTGGGCTCTCTG
Organism: Canis lupus familiaris; assembly: GCF_011100685.1. NCBI lineage: Eukaryota > Metazoa > Chordata > Mammalia > Carnivora > Canidae > Canis > Canis lupus. Next base: position 4,479,710 of record NC_049234.1, read on the forward strand.
CTCTTATTATGTGGCCAAGGATGGCTTAGAGAAGGATCACTTCTCAGTGGAATGATAAATGCTGCCAGAGGATGCCAGATGTTTTGAGGAGTTATGCCAAGCTTTTGCAGGCAGATATTCCTAATTTAGCTCAGTTTCATGTCCAAATTTTCTGATATTTGCAGTAATATGGAATTTTGTTACATGACCTCGAAAAGTCTAATCTCTGCTAATTTGTCTCTTGATCTTATATCTCACTTTTAATATATCTTTCGTCCAAAAAGTCCAAAAAAGAAGAAGAAGAAAAGAAAAAGTAGGCCTTCTAAATGACTATGAGTAATCTTAAAACTTAATGGTCTTTGAAAAGTTTTGTGAAGAGATGAGGCCCCTCAAGGGAAACAGAGATTGCCTCTAATTTTTTTTTTGTATGAATGTATTTACACATGACATGTTAGCTTTAATGAAGTCCATCTGTAGTCTTGATGTACACACAACAGGCTAGCTTTAGGGAGTTGCACTTATATTCCATTGACCCTCTGCTTCAGTTCTAACTGCTAAGGGAAGGAGCAAAGATTTCCTGCTGAATGGCTGCTAGGAATCAATGAGGATGATGAACCAGGGGGCCAGAGCTGGGCTAAACCATCAAGCAAAGAGCAGGCTGGGTCAAAACCCAAGATGAGGCTCTCATGGAAGCCAACACAACAAGCAGGAAGCCCTGTCAGACACAAAGGAAGCCAAGCATGGGGCAGAGGAGGGCAGAGTTGACAGCTAATTCATTTCCTCAGGAGTTCCACCAAGGGGGGAGCCGCAAAGATGAAACTCTGGGCTTCCCAGTGGGCCTCTGGGTGAAGAGGGAAGTGGAATTCAGCAAAACCTCTCAGACCCAACAAAGAAAAGTAAGAGTTACGACATGGATGCATGGGCCAAGTGCACTCAAATGGTGGGGCAGGAGAAAGAAGCTTCATAGAGAAGGGGGCAACTCAGATGGGCTAGAAACATGAGAAATCAGAATGTAAAACTGTGGAGGAGGCAACCCCTACCAAGGGAGTTCTCAGCTTGAAAAAAGAAATGTGGAAGTTGGGGGTGGCAACGGTTTGTGGCTTAAATATCCGGCCACAGCCCCCCTCCTGCACCTGGCCTTAGTTTCCAAGATAATCTCCACTGGCCCAGCCCACCAACTTCTCCAAAGGGCAACCACACAAGGCCCAGGACCTTCCACCACTAACACTTTCCATACCAACCCCCAGCCACTATATCTGCCCTCTGATGTCACAGGGCTCTGCATCTTGACCCATCTCAGCAAATTATACCCCTTGATCTCCCAAGAGCTGTCATTTTTAACTCTTTTCTACAGAGGCCTGTAGCACAGAGCTTCTGAGAAGTCTGGTTCAGCGCTATTTTGAGTTGGATTGGATTGGCAGAAATGAGCCGCCCACCCGCACACTTGGGAAAAGGCTGCCCAAGGAGAAGGGGACCAGGAGCTCCTGCTCTCCATGGGTCTGAATGAGGGTCACATGGGGCAAGAAGCAGCTCACATGGTCCCTGTCAAGGCTGTACTGACAAACAGTTCTGGACAGATCCGGGCGGGTTTTGTTCACCCAGCTGTTGTGCTACTTCTGCCTGCAAGATGAGACATGGACACCCCCCTCCCTGGGTTGGCATCACTTGTTGAGCCGTGGCTTTGGAAAGAACAGCAAGTTAAATCCCGGAAAGAGACTGAGAATGAAATCCAGCTGGAGGCCCACCAAGGACAGTTGTGTCTTGCTCATCCTGGCGGCCACAGCTCCCCTCCGCACCTGGCCTTAGGTTCCAGGATGACTCCCACTCATGCAGCCCACCAACCTCCCTGAAGGACCAGCACACAGGGTGGTGGGGTGAGGCGGGATGGAGTGGGAGTGGAAGAAACCCAGGTGCCTGTGGAGGTCGACTGCCTTTCTGTCCTCCTGGCTTCTCTGCCTTCCTTCCTGTCTGATGGGGGATGCTGATGGGACACACACACACACACACACACCATCAGGATTAAAGCAGCAGCTTCCGAGTGCCTCTTAGGCCACTGCAGGCGGGTGCTTTTGCCCTCCTTGAGCATCCTAGAACCACAGGATGCAGGCTCTCAAAGTGGTTACTGAACACGAACTCGGTGGCAGACCACAGCACCTAGAGCCCCTCCAGCCTAGTTACGTGGAGGAGGAAGCCCTGACTCCTTCACATGTCTCATTACTGCCTACGACTTACCCATTTTCTGTCTTCAGGGGCCTTCGGCCTAAATTCTCGGGTGGTAAGAAACTCACCTTTCCAAGGAGTCCATTTATGTTCTTCACACATTCTCAAAATTCTTCTTTCCTTTTTTTATACAGCTTCCTTCCATCTTCCTACCACCACCCCCTTTACTAAACACCCACCCACCCTCAATTTACTGAGGTTCTGGAAACCCTGGGACCCACGTTCTCTTTGAAGGGCGGGAGATGGGGGGGGTGTCTCCAGCCTCCACCCCACCCCCCAGGGTCAGGGGAGGAAGTTCGGTTAGGTCAGGGCGTCGCTTCGGCTCGGCTCGGCTCGGCCGGAGCTGCCCCGTCGAAAGGAAGTGGAACACCTACTCCAGACAGACTCGTGCCCGGGTGCCCTGGGGCCGAGGGTGTGTCCACGCGGGGCTCTCTTCCTCCCCGCGACAGTGGCCTGCAGCCTCCGCCGGCAGCACCCCCCCCCCCCCCCCCGCCCAGGCGCCCCGCGGCGGGCCCGGCCGCCCTCCCGCCCTCCCCGCCCTCCCCGGCCCGGCCGCCCGCTGCCCCGCGGCCCCGCGGCCCCGCAGGGCGGTTTTCACCCTCTTTCGCCCCTCCCCGCCCCCCGTGACTTCTTGTAAAAAGCTGCGCCCGTCCCCACCCTCCTCCGCCCTCCCGCGGCTGCGGGCCCCGGGCCGGCCCCCCACCGCCTCCCCCGGGGGCAGCGCCGTCTCCGCCCCTGGCAGCGGGCTCCGCTCCGGAGACGCTTGACTCAGAGGGTGGCCGGGCGGCCGGGGTCTGCTGTCAGCTCGGAGCGGGGCCAGGGGAGGGGCGGGGGGGGCGGGAGGGGGCGCTGCGGGCCCGGGCGCCCGTGACTCAGGCCGCGTCACCGGAGCAGATGCCCGGGGCGGCCGGAGGCTCCCGCTGACTCATCAGAAAGCCCTGCCGCGCGGCCCGGGCGGCGGGGGGCGGGGCGGGGCGGGGGAGGGGAGAGGCGGCGGGCGGCGGCCGAGGTCGTCTGAGGCTCGCGGAGCCGGAAAACCCCGAGAAGGCGGCGGCAGAGGGGCGCCGGGGCGGGCTGGCAGCCGCAGGAGTCCCCGGAAGCGCGGGGACGGCGGCAGGCGAACAAGTCCCGCCCCCCGCCCCCGCGCCAGGGGCCCACCCCCCCCAGTCTGGCATCGCCCCCGCCGCAGTCTGGCATTGCCCCAAGCACCCCCGCAGGGGGGCGGGTGAGGGCCCGGAGGTTCCCCCGCCCCGTGTCGCACACGCGCACACGCCCACACGCCCAGCTATCGGGAGGAGGCGGTTCCGAGACCGCGGCGGGTCTCCCAGCAGTGGCCTCGGTGGCGCCCGAGGTCGCGGGGTTCTTCCCCTCCCGTAAGACTTCGGGTCTGTCTGGGAAGCGAGGCAGCAGCAGACCTGAGCGCCGGCATTCCTGGCCTCACTCTCAGTACCCCGCCCCCGGTGGGGGTGCTGCAGCCACCACGTGCTGGGTCACAGCCTGGCCCCGGCGCTTTCCTGTCACTGCCGGCCAACCACAACGCCCTGTGGCTCTCAGAAAATGGAACAGAGGGACCAGAGAACTTCAGGAAGGTGCATGAGCAGAGACGATTTCTCTGGGTGACTGTCATCCACCCTGTCCTGGAACCCAGACAAATTCTGCAGCATTCAAGAATTATGGGAGACCCTTCTGTGCAAGGTGCTCCCCACCCCAATGACAGGTGGAGGAGGAAGAGGCACAGAAGAGTCCATTGGTCCTGACCCTGCATGGAAAACCTGGCCAGGGAAGCAACCGTGGGCAAACCCTGAGCAGAACTGGGGGGGGGGGGGGGGGGGACAGGACAACAAGCACATAGGGAAGCCCTGGTGAAGCCCTGGTGAATCCCCCCTCGGGATTCGAACCCCCGCACGTCTCCTGGCTTCCTGGTGGAGCTGGCATTAGGGTAGGGACCTTGAAAAGGGATGATTTGAACAGGACATTCCAGACAGAAACAAATGCCTGAAACCAAGACCTAGAGGACGGGAAAGAGCAGGGTGAGTTCTGGGAATGGCAAGCAATCTAGTTGGACTGGAAGAACGGAGGCTTACAAGAGCATCAGCAGCTTGGCCTAGCAGACAGATGTGGATCTCAGAAGCAGGCACAGTGGCTCAGAGGGACCTGGAGCCACAGGGTTCCGCCCTCTGCCCCAGGGCACCGAGTCATGCCAGTTCCCAGACAGATGGATTCCTTCCAAGAATTCCATAGTCCTGCTCAGTCACAGCTCCTGGAGCCTCCCTGCCTTGGATGGCTTTTATTATTTGGTGTCTAATGCAAATCCTTTTCTGTTCAGATTTCAAATACTTTCCTCTTCTGTCCTTTGATCACTATCTATTTGCATTGATCTCCCTCAGTATTTCTCAACCCCAAGAGCACATTAGAATTACCTGGGGGTGCTTTAGGAAACAAAAATTTTGATGCACAGGCCCCCTCCCTGAAATCTGACTTCACTGGTCTGGAGCCTAGGCATCAGCATTCTTTCACTGGGCAGCCAGGGACGAGAGGCACTGGTGCAGATGTCACCATGGAGGGTATCCAGGTCAGGCCCACACTCAGAGTGGGGCCTCCTGGCCTTCAGACTTCCCAACTCCAACAAACCCTGAGAACGGTCTTGGCAGATCTCCAGGAGCAGTTGGACTCCCTGAGGCTGCAGCTGAAATGTGTTTCCCAGGCATCCACTCTGTAGCCAAGGCCAAAGTTTCCAACAGGAAGGGAGGGCGAGGCTTCTGTTCGCTTCCCGAGAGCCAACTGCCAGTGAGAGCTACCATGAGCCCCACCGTCAGGAGGACCAGAGGCAGTGAGAACTGCAGGCATTTCCCATCCACTCCACATGCTGGTGGGGGCCTAGGTGGAGGCAGCCGCATCTCCTGCAGCACTGGCCCTCAGAACTGGAGGAGGGCCCAGCCAAGGACACCCTGGGGACCTGGCCTATAGGTGCTCTCTTTCTTAGTGCCAAAATGGAGGTGAGGATTCCTGCCCCTTTGAGGGTCTGGAGATACATCACTTCAGCATGGGGACAGTTTTCAGTAAACATTTTCTTCCTCCCGTTTTGCTAGTAACTCATGTCACAAATTTAGGGAAAATCTCCAAATCTGGGCCTCAGCACTCCCTCGGTGTCTGTCCACCCCACCTCCCTAATCCACAGCTTTGGGGAGGACCTTGGAGCCATATCTGAGGCCCTGTGTTAGGAAGGTCAGGCTGAGGAACTTGGCAGCGGCCTCCCTGCTGCAAGGGAAATGATGTGGATTAACATGGGGGGAACCAGCCAACCTTCCCTGGGATGGGGCAGCAGAAATATGGCCTTGAGCCGGGGGAGGACTTAGAACTACAGGAAGAATTTCCTGACAAATGACAACGTTGCCTAAAGGACGCATAAAAGTCTGTGAAAGTTGGAGATTCCACCTCAGCGCCCGACCCTGTCACCACCAAGCAGCGTGGTTCCCATTTGACAGCTGAGAAAACCGAGGCTGACAGACATTCAATACCTTGGTGAAGCAGCCGCGTCACGCGGCAGGGAGGGGGCGGGAATCCGAAAGGCGCAAAATCCTCGGGTTTTGCGCCTTTCATCTCCAGCCTTACAGCCAGGGCCCTGGAGAAACCACACTTAGGTTTGGGCGTCAAACCCAAGGGGAAAGCGTCCTCGAAATGCTGTGCATTCTCCTCCCTTTGAGTCCCCCTCGCCGAAGAGGAGATCCTAGAAGTGTCTGGTGTTTACTGGAAGGTCTCTCGCGGCCAAGCTCAGGGCGAGCTAGAGACCGTCCAGAGTCTGCGGAAACAGCCGCGGCGCCTCGGGATGGCCCGTCCTTGGATCAGGCTCGGGCAGTCTGTTCCCCCCGGACTCGGACCCCGCACGTCTCCTGGCAGCGCCGCTAGGCCCCGCCGCGGAGTCCACGCTTTGCCGAGTCGCCGCGGGCGGCCGCACCGGAGGGCCCCAGCACCCCCGGCGCAGGGCGGCCACCCGCGCGCCTCTCCGCCCGCCCCCCGCCCGGCCGCGCCAGGTGCCCAGAGGCTCGGCCTCCCCCTCCCCCTCCCCCGCCTGTTCCCGGCGCGGCCCGCGTCTCGGCGGTCACGTCTCCCCTCCCGGCTCCAGAGCACGAGTCAGCCGCTGCCCCGCCGACCCCGCCGCGGGGCGGGCCCCGGGGGGAGGTGGCGCCGGGCGGGGCCGTGCGCTGGGCCCCCCTCCCCCTCCCCCTCCCTCCCGGCCGCGCCCCAGTCGGCCCCGGCCCACAGGGCGCGGCGCGGGCGAGGCCGCTGCAGCCCGGCGCTCGGCGGGCGGGCGGGGGGCGGGGCGGGGCGGGGCGGGGCGGGGAGGCCGCGCATGGCCGGCGGCGCGAGGGCCGGTGTTGCTGGGGAGAAAAGTGCCGCCGCGGCCCCGCCCCGAGCCCCGCGGGCGCTGCGCCCTCTGCTGGTGCGACCTCGGAACTGCACGCGGACCCCGCCTGCGTCTACAGCGACGACCAGCTTCCGGAGGCTGAGCGCGGGTCGGGGTCGGGTCGGTAGAAACTACTAGTACATTAAGGATCATCAAAAAAAAAAAAAAAAAAAAAAGAACGACGAGTCCCACGTCCAGCTCCCTGAGTGGAGCCTGCTTCTCCCTCTGTCTCTGCCTCTCTCTCTCTGTGTCTCTCATGAATAAATACATAAAATCTTAAAAAAAAAAAAAAAAAAAGCGAGTCCTGGACATTGCAGGAGAATGTGGGAATGTGGAGAAGAAAAAAATCACTCGTAGTGCCTACATCTAGAGACACACACTGTTCTATAGGGTCTACCCTTTCAGTGCTCCATATCGGCAAAACTATGTGCGCATTCTTTATAGAATAAAAAGCACAGCACTATCAGCTTCGCGAACGCTGAGGCCTTATTTCATTCACTGCCCCCTGTTCGGGGTCTGAAACACTGGCAGTATTCCAGATGCTCTGAAACCATTTGTTCATATCTACATGGGATTGTGCTTTACCCAATGTCAGGATCATCACTGTGCTCATGCTTAAATTTTCTTTTATGATCCCTTGACTCCATACATGTGAGTATGTAAGAGATTGAAGGTAAAATGATCCACTAGCCCCCCTTAGCTAGAAGCCGAAGGCAGAATTATTCGCACTACGCATATAATGTACCCCCTACACACACACACCCAGAGTCTGGACAACACCCCGCAATTGAACACACCAGCAAAACTCGAGGCTATTCACACAAAGTAGGATAAACACCGTAAACAGCTGCATGTCAATGTAGTCAACTTTTGAGTCCAAACGAGTTTCACCAACCTAAACTAAAAACTTTGGGTTTCCAGCGTACTTTGAATTTTGAATTTGTGGTGACTGTGGACTTGCACTAACCTCTGGTCACATTCAGGGTTGCGATGACATGAGTGCTATGAGCTCATGCTTTCCCATTTGCCTGTCTCGCACACAGTAGTAATTCCAGGTAATTGTGGGGCCAATGGATTAGATGTGAAGAATGAGGGGTCTGGGGTGTGAAGGGGTAGCATTTTGGCTAGGTTAGGCTTTTGGATCTAGTCACACCTTCCCTACTCCTGGCCACCACCTTCAAACCAGTAGACTGCAGCCCTCGTGTGGTTGCATCTTCTTCCTGGATTTACCTCCAGCACCAAGCTTGTCCCCACCTGGGGATTTTGAAAGAGAGGAGTCAAACTCCCCTGAAACACCCCACCATCCCAGAGCACTATCGTGACAAAAAGGACACGACGGAAACTTCTCAAGAAGGGTATGGGAAACAAGACATTCACGTATGTAGCCTTTGTGCTGGGCCTTTCTGCAAGCCCCAGACTAAATATCCAACTTCCTACTGACATCCCCATTTGATTCCCACCCCAAATTTACCTCAAATGTAACATGTCCAAGAGCACACTCACAAACCTTCCCTCAAAACCTGGCCTCTTCTGTTGTGACCCATATCAGCGATAAAGCTCACCATCTACCCAGTTACCCAAGCTAGGAACTCAGGCCATCTCCCTCCTTCTTCTTCTCCATCCTTATCCAACTCATCTCATGTCTTGCCCATTCACCTCCAAAATAGCCCTCAACCCTTCCCTGCTCTCACCTCCACCACCACTGATCAAGAGACTTACCACCTTCCCCTTCCAACTTTGACTCTACTCAGGTCCCTTCTCCACAATGAAGCTAGGCAAATCCCTTTGAAACACAATTGTGTCACACATACTCATATCCCAGGGCCACTAGGAGCAGATGCCCAGGTTTATGACCTCATCTAGGATTCCACAGTGCATGACCTGCAAAGTTATTTGACAGCTCTAAAATACACCCCACCCTTAGTTATAAAAATGGTAACGTCTCCCCCATTTCTTCTAGAAAAAAAATGAAAATCCATAAAAAAGCCTGCAGAGGGCAGCCCCTGTGGCGCAGCGGTTTAGCGCCACCTGCAGCCCAGGGCGTGATCCTGGAGACCAGGGATCGAGTCCCGCATCCGGCTCCCTGCATGGAGCCCGCTTCTCCCTCTGCCTGTGTCTCTGCCTGTCTCTCTCTCTCTCTCTGAATGAATAAATAAATGAATCTTAAAAAAAAAAAAAAAAAAAAGGCCTGCAGAGCCCTGCCTGGTCTGGCTTGGTCCTGTGTGGTGCTTACATTATGAGCCTCTGCATTCTAGGGACACTAGCCTTCTTCCTCAGTCACCTGAGTTTCCATACTAGGGCCTTTCTCTGCACATTGTGCCCCCTTACGTGGAACATTCTCCTTCCATCTCTTCACCTATGTAACTCCCACTGTTCAGTCACATCTCAGTACAAGTGTTCTTTAAACAGGAAATCTTCCAGAACAAGCCAAATGCCCCATCCTACACCCTTTAGCACCACATGCTACTCCTGCACAGCTGTGACTCTCGGAGTCTTACCTGTATCTGCTGGTCCACCCTGCACCTGTTTTCCCAGGATACTGTCCTGTCTGGGTTGTCCATAGTGGTGTTGCCAGTCCCAGCCCAGAGCCCAGAGTACTTGCTTCATCAATGTGCAAGTGAATGAAGGTTGAACACCTTGTTGTGTCTGCTTGCCTCTGCTCCCCACCTCAGGGCAAGCCCAGGAAGAGGACCGGAAGCAGAGAAAGGAGGGAGGGTGTTTGTGAATTCCAACAAAAAGCATCTGTTCTGTGCTTGGCTCTGGCGTTAGGAAAAAGATGCAGCCCTGTCCTGAGGAGGTACTGAAACATGGCAGCCTGAGGAAGCAATTCACCAAGATCACCTTCAAGATCTTAATGTTTAGGGGCGCCTGGGTGGCACAGTCCGCTAAGTGGCTGACTCATTGGTTTTGGCTTGATATTCTCTCTTGGGGGCACCTGGGTGGCTCAGTTGGTTAAGCATCTGCCTTCAGATCAGATCATGATCCCAGCCAGGAGCCTGCTTAGAAAAAGATAGATTCTCTTTGCCCCTCCTACTCTTGCTATCTCTCTCTAAATAGAGAAATATATATTTTAAAAGATCTTAACATCTAAACCACAAAAACAAACCCATGGATCTAACAAAGCCCCCACCACACAGGGAACTTCCCCCACAGATAAAAGGCCCCTTCTCTGGGCCTGAACAAATCAGCAAAAGTCCCCTTTCTCCCAGCCAACCAGGCCTCACGGCTCCCTGCCCTGCCAGTGCCTCAACTACCTGACCCTCTCAGACTAGAGGCTCTGGAGGCTTGCCTGGTGTGGGAGTTTCTCGGATGTATCAAGCTACGGAGACTCGGCTTTGCGAGACCCTAGGCATGTCCTCTGTGGGCCAGACATTCTAGCTGGAAGGAGGCCAAACCCCACCTGGAGAAAGCCACACTGGGAGTCTCACAACCATATCCCTTGAATATATCCAGGTCTTCCATCCAGCCTGGTCTTACTTGGTCTTCCGCCTGGGAACGGCTGTTCACATTGGGCTCAGGGCTCCAGACGTTGTCAGGGCACCTGGAAACTTGGCTCGGGGATTTGCCGCGGCAAAGGCTGCAGCTCCTAGGGGTGGGCGCAGGGGGAGCGCGCAGGGGTGGCCGGACTCGCCTCCTCCTCCCCGCTTCACAGCCCACTGGAGCGCGCAGAGCACAGAGAGGCGGGGGCGTCTGCGAGGGCCGCAAGCAGCTTGGAACGGGGGGATGAGCCCCGTGAGCCGGGGAACTCGGCTGGACCACGCGGAGGACGGCGTGCGAACTCCCGCGGCGCTGGGCACAGTCCACGCGCGCCCTCTAGTGACGAGACCCGTCACTGCCGCCCACCCCGACCTCTGCAGCTGCCGCACCAGCGCGACACATCCGAGTTTCCCTGCACCGAGAGGGGGGCCCCGCCTGTGTCCCGGTCAGAGAGAACTTTTGGAGCTCAGGTACCCCTGGCGCGGTGCTCTGCGCCGTAAAAAGGAAGCCAAGAAAGAAACTCTCACTCATAATCTATAGATGCTTTGAATTTTGTTAATTTCTTTTTAAAAATTCAATTCAATGTGTTTCTCTTTAACCCGGCTGCTAGGAGTCTCAGCGCCAAAACTGGGGTCCATCTTTAACAGGACCTTATAATGACCACCTTCGTACTGACCTCACCTCTGTTTTATCTAATTTTTAATGTCCTTCCTCTTCCCCAATTTATTGCCATTTTCCTTATCTAGTTTCTATCTCATATGAAACCTATATTTTCAAATTCCCACAGGGTCTCCATTAGCTTCCTAAGCATCTTATCCAGCAGTCATCAGGAGTGAGAGGGTTCAGAACCCCAGGATACAGGAAGCTAAAAATTCAGTGAGCCAGGGACCTGGGAGACATATCACCTATTAGGACACTTTACTAAGCACTAAATGTAAAATTCATTGAATTTTTAAAAAAGATTTTTTTTGGGGGGGAATCCCTTGGTGGCTCAGCGGTTTGGTGCCTGCCTTTGGCCCAGGGTGTGGTCCCAGAGTCCCAGGATCAAGTCCCACGTCGGGCTCCCTGCATGGAGCCTGCTTCTCCCTCTGCCTGTGTCTCTTTACTTATTCACGAGATACACAGAGAGGTAGAGACACAGGCAGAGGGAGAAGCAGGCTCCCTGGGAGAAGCCTGATGCAGGACTCGATCCAGGGACCTCAGGATCAGGATCTGAGCCAAAGGCAGATGCTCAACCACTGATCCAACCAGGTGCCCCTCATTGAATTCTTACAATCTTATTTCTGTAGGTGAGGAAATGAAGCTCAGAGGCTTGGGGCAATTTTCTATACAGCTATAAATAATATGCACTTTTTATGCAGAGGTGACTGAGGCTCAGAGAGGTTAAGTGACTCATCCAAGGTCACACAGCTGGTAAGTGGTAGAAATGGAGTTAAGATGCCTCAAGTACATGTTCTTAATCACTAGACTCTACTGAGGCTTCATGAGCTCTGAGTCAGGCATCTGCCAAAGCTAGAGGGGGGAGAGCAGGGCTCTAAGTTTCAGGGTCACAGGCTGGAGGAGGAACTTGCCAGCAGAGCTGGAGGCACTGTGTGACAGCATCACCTGCAGTTGCTTGGTGTGTGATTGGGATTGTGATTGTGTGGGATTGTGTTTACTTCTGCCCAGCCGAACATCCTGGATGGAGCATGAACAGCCTCAGACCACTTCCTACGCCAGTTGTAAAGATCAAGTTGGAGCTGGTTTGTCTCTCATTTTTTACAGGTCAGTCAAAAGGGTCTAGTTGGCTCCCAGGAGTGGAAGTGAGCAGGGATTTAGGACTATTTTATTGTCCTTCTCTTAAAATAGTGACTGGTTTCTAAATACAAAAATATATCTGGAGAATAAGTGAACAATCAAATGAATGAATAAAAAAGTCGAACCCTCCCTCAGGCTTTGCCATGAAAGAATCAAACTATGTGTGAGGTGCTGACAGCACAGCAAGACGACGCCTAATGCGAACCAGGGCTGCTCAAAAGCACAGATCCCAAATAGAACTGCAAGGGAGATTGTAAAGCGCAGTCATCATTCAATCAGAATGGTTTCAGAAGCTCCCTTTGCAGCCATAAGGATGGTGGCCTGAGGGGGAGTTCCTGGTAGCAGAGACCAGCTAGAAACTATTTAGTCCAGTTAAGAGACAGTAAGTCAAACTGACAATTTTTATTTAAAAATGGGGAGGGGCAGGAGAGGGAGAGGATCCTAAGCAGGCTCCACACCTGGCTCAGAGCCCTATCCGGGACTTGATCTCTCCAGCTTGAGATTGTGACTGAGATGAAACCGAGTCGACTGCTCAACGAACTGAGCCAGCCGGGTGCTCCCAAACTGGCAAGTCTCTAGAACCAGGCATGGTTTCTGGTGTGCCCTTCGCCCTCACATGGGTGTCTGGTCATAAAAAGGAGCCACTCAGGTTGAAGAAACTAGTTCTTGGGATATGCTCTCAGGCCCCATCTGGGCTAGGCCATGGAGCTCTGAACCCCAGCTTCACCTTCCCCTAGAGAACCATCTGGAGAGTTGCAGAGTAGTCACACCTCTTTGGTAGTTTGATTCTTCCATTTCCAGGGTCCTGAATCACCGTCCAGGTACACCTGCGGAGTGGACTTCATGGTCTCCCTGGATCTTGTCCAGAGTCACAGTCTGCCTGTAATACTACTTACGCAGCTCCCTGCACTAGGTGAGGAAAAGAGTGATTGGAAGTGGCAGAAAGAAAATGCTGGGCACTCCGTGTTAATGAAATCCTACACTTCCAGGGAGAATGGGGGTTGGAATGTTGTGATGAAAACAGAGGTGGTCCAGAAAGCAGTGCTACAGAACATTAAAAATAGTTGTGGAGAGTGTTCAGGTGATTTTTAAAAACTATTTTACTTTTCTGTATTACCAGAATTTTTATAATTTCATAATAGGAAAGGGTGTGGCTCATAACACTTGGCGAACTGAGGTAGCTGGTAGATTGAGGAATGTTTTTTTAAAAATAATCCTAAACTTGATTCAACTGAGTGTTGCATTCTGCTTTCAATAGTGTTTCTGGAAGACAGAAATAAAATACTAAGCACCGTGTTATCCTAATATTGGTCCCTAATAAAACCAATCACCTTGGAACAAAGGTCTCAGAACAGTAGGGCTTACTTACCTCAATGTCCGGGAGTAGAGTTGAAAAGTACCAATAAAGGATTACATTCAAGCCTTCACTATCAGCAGCAACCCCACTCTCCAAAAGATAGCAATTTTGGTGGCAATTGAGCAAATTAAAAATAGGACACACTTTTCTTTTTTTTTTAAAGATTTTTTTATTCATGAGACATGGGGGTGGGAGATGTGGGCAAGTGAGAAGCAGGCTCTTCCCAAGAGCTGGATGCAGGACTTGATCCTGGATCCCAGGATCCCGACCAGAGCTGAAATCAGCTGCCCAACTACTGAGCCACCCAGGTGTCCCAGACATTGTAAATAAAAACCTAGCCTTAAGCCATGCAGTTAAGGACCAGTAACAAGACAACCCAGCAACTGCTGTATGACACACATGAGAAGTTTTAAGTGTCCTAGGTTTTTTTCTCCCCTAATTTCGTTTTGCATTTGGAGGAATGGACACTCAGGTTAAGAAATTTGCCCAAGATTTTACAGCTAGAACAGAGAGAGTTCTTAGAGAAGGGATGTGAGGGAGCCCAACACTTGATAAACCTGTGTCATTGTCTTAGCTTGGGTTTCCTAGACACAGCCGCATGCAGAATGGTGGAAGAGCTCAGCCCTGCATTACACCTTGGAAAAGTACCCCAGTGCCAGGTCCTTAAGAGAAAAATAATGCCACATGTACACGACATGACCATTTTCAAGCCAAAGAAAGGGAACAGGTTCTTCCCTCACAGCCCTCACAGTAACTAACCCTTATGCCTTGATTTTGGAACTCTAGCCTCTAGAACTGAGACAATAAACCCCAGTTTGTGGTACTTTGTTATGACAGCCCTTAGCAACTAATACACATCTTAGCAGAAACTGTGGTTCTGACCTTAGGCATTAAACATAGTACAGCCTTTTCCCCCATCACTTCACAAGCCTGCAACCCTCCCACTTCCACAAACCCAGGGTCTTTCTCAAAGTGCTAGTTTGTTCTACTTAACCTATTTAAATCTCAAATGTGTAAAATATCTATATAATAATGTTGCACTGATATTGAGTGCTGCAGCTCCAAGCCCATTTTCCCCAACAGCCTATGGTGCAATTTTCAGAGTGTAACAATTTTTAAGGAAGATCAAATTGTATCAACACTGCATAAAAGGGGTGGCGGCATGGGGAGTAGCATTATGCTACTTGGGAATATTTTCCTCAAATGTGAACTTCTCATATCAGCTTTACACTCTAATGCCCCCCCCCCGAAAGCCTAACTCTAAACCCAGTTCTTAACCTGGCAACATGAAGTCAACGTTCATAAACATTTTTAAATGATGCTTTTCTTTCGTGAACCACTACAGTGCTCCTCCCTCTCTCAGCAAGTTGTTGCATCCTCGTAGAATTAGGAGAATAATCAACCTGAAAAACGCTCTTGCTTCATTTTGGTCTTAGAACAGTAAGGAAAACTATCTTAAGAGGGTAAGTTTAAGTCATGAATTAATGCTGAGGGACATTCTCAGAGATAAAAGATACTGCACCCTTGGTTTGGAAATTCAAGAGTTGCATCAGTGAAAAATAGACTTGGAATATGGAACAGAGAAAACCCCCAGAAAACAATTGTAAGACACAGAACAGATGGGAGGAAATCCGTGAAATCCAGAGAAAATTCCTAACCCTTAGTCAAGTGTCTCCCCCCTCCCACCTTCCTTCTACATCCTGCTAAAAATTGAGTGGTGTCAAGGGTATAGGCACAGATAGTCTGGCACCATTATTTAGAAGAAGCTGATTTATCTGGGCCTAAATTTAATCTAATATCCTACTAGTTTACTGTTAAGACTTTCTTTTGTACTCTTGCAAAGTCTGTGTGTGTGTGTGTTGTGTGTGTGCGTGCGCACTCGGGAAGAATACATGATCACTTCACCTGTCAACTGCAGATTCTTAACACTTTTCAATTTTCTGTAACTGATCCAGTGGCAACCTTCTCCAACGAGGCCATCAACTGCACAGGGTTTTGACAAGCATAAGCAGCGTTACAGTAGAACCAGGATTTGAAAGACGATTTGACAACAGAATTGCTTTTGAAGCTATAGTTAGGTCAAGGAATTCAGGAGTTCTGGAACATGTTTCTTACCTGCTCCAAGACAACACACAAAATGAGCATGTTGGGTAAATTAGCCCTTCTATTCATTGCCTATTCTTAAAAAGTTTGCCCAGTCCCAGTTTCCAACAGATAAAACCCAAATTCTTCAACTGTATCAAACGCTGGTCAGAGTGCCTGAAGCCTGGAGTAGTTTTGTGTTCCCCCATCTATACTCCATTCTAGGTGAAGACCTAAACTATGATGAAGATAAATGTAGTACCCACAATTTGTAGTTAAAAAACAAAAAACAAATTTCCTCAGTAACATTTAAGAGCAGGCACTGTTTTCAGGTTAACTTTAACTTGCCCAAATGGATGATCATCCATCACCAGAATTTTAAACTTAAAAAGGCTTTCTTGTTTCTATACCTTCCCATCTTGAACCAGCAACAAGCTAGGAAAAAAAAAAGAAATTGAATTTATACCATTCTTATTAACTCAAATTTGACTGCAGTCCCAGAGTAAAAGGCTCCAGAAATCATAAAATATCAAAACAGTCACCTTAAAGCTGGTAGATTATTTTAAGTAGGTATAGATTAGCTTCCAGCAGTGCCAGAAAAAGACCAGAACCAGTTGTTTCTTATTCCTAAGCTAGTTTTATTCCCATTATGAAAGCCTGAGTGTGCAAATATACCATTATTTTGCCTTCATTATGGACAAGACAGGAATTGAAGTATTTGGAGGATTTATTCACAAGTTGAATGTGGAAGACTATGAATTCTTCTCTGATCTTATACCTTGAAGCCAATTAAGTATTTTTACTATATTGTTGGTCAAGTTGCTAATATCTATAGTGAGAAAATACAAAGTCCCCAACAAGGGACAAAAAAGATTGAACAGTGGCTTTTTAAATACAATATTTGCATTGAATATTACAGTGCCCACAATTACTTAGAATACCTACCTTAACTTATATAAATCAATTTCATTTAGTCTAAGTTTAAACTTCAAGAGGCTGGTAAATTAATGGATCTAGAAAACATGGCCCTGGAAACCTCTCAGTGCTCACATATATATTGAACATCATCAAAATCTTCCACATGTAATGCCCAGCATCATTTTACCAGATTTGCTACTTTATAATAAAGATTCTGAAAGAATACTCGCAAGTTAATATAAACAAAGTTGATATGCAGAATTACCCTTTCACGATAGAAGCCAAAGTAAAACATAAGGAGGAATAAAAACATTTTATCTTGTGTATTCAGAATCACACACAAATTACCTTTACAGTTCAATTTACTATATAGAAATCATTTGGGTTTTATATTTTCAGTTAAATTCTGAGCGGAGATTACAATATTGTAAAAAAAAAATTGTTACATTAATTCAGTACTTTTTAGCATACCAAATTGAAATACATTAAGTTCAAACTTCAAATTTATGGCAAACAGTCTTCAAATACAATACAGACATTTCTCAAAGTTACCATCTCATTCACATGTGATATTTGCGACTCTTGAGCTATAATACATAGAACTTTCCTATGACTATGGCAAAGTTGACATGCCATGAAGCTCAAAGCTGTGTAGTCAAGCCAAGGACTCAAAGTTGTACCATTTTGTAAAAAACGGTTTGTCATTTCTGGACCACAAAGCACAACATGTAAAGGAGGCTGGGAATAATTCCTCCACTTTATTATGGTTTAAAAAAGTTGCATGTAGCTTGGAACTTTGCATAAAACCCCATATTATACCTTGGTAAAGTCCAAGGGTAATTACAGAGGACAATGGACTGGGGTCTTAAATTTTATTATTAGAACCCATGAAATTCAAATGGGCATCAATCAAATCAAAAAATATTAAGCACCTACTGGTTTAGATTGAAATTTATTAGAGATTCATGATCAATTTCTTTCCACCTTGAAATCAAGGTGTAAAAACCAGCTATTAAGTGCATTCCAAACTTCTCCTATGTAGCACAGGTAGAATTTTCTGTCTATTGGCACCAAAGTGAAGTCACATTTCCTCTTGGGGAGACAGAAATTCCACATCTGAACATAGAGTAAGTTAGGAAAAAATGACCCCTGTTGTTTATTTTATTACTCTTGTGATTCTGAGGTCTAGGATTACTAATATACTAGCAGTGAACAACGTAAACTCCTGGCAACAACTGTCAGGTTAGTAACACTAACTCCCTTCCCCCAGTCACAAAATTTTAGTATGAAAAGAATTAAAATTACAAAGCTGAACAAATGGGAAATAAGAAACTAAGCATAACTAAAACAAAAACTCCTAAAGTTTGAAATCATTGCAATTAAGAAATTGAGAACAGGTGTGCTTCACCCCACTCCCTACAACTCTGAATTTAAATAATATTCCGTGCAAAAGAGCATCAGGTTTCTGGATATAGATGTAGCCCTTCTCTAAGTTTTAGTGCGTTGCAGAATTCTCTGCGATTTTATCCCCCCCCCCCAGTTTATTCAAAGTATTTAATAGAATCTTCCATTTCAGCCGAAAGATTTGTAATTCAAAGATTTACTAAGGTATTCTATGTATCCTATCTATACAGAAACACCTATTAATTATTACAATTGGTTTATGCAGAATTAACATTTTTGGTGTTAAAATTGTTAAACATCATGCTTATCGCACATCAACTCTCCATGAATCTGAACTTCACAATGATTTACCAAACATTTTACTTAAATTACTATTTAAATAACTGAAAAAAATGTACTGAGCCAAACTAAACTTAAATGGGCTATAAAAGAAAAAAAACCTTCAAAACAGTCCATATACACATCTATTTCAAAACTACCTTTCCTAGCTAGCCCCTTTCCCAAAGTTTTAGCCTGAAAAAACAGTAAAATCTACACAAAATTTTATTGCAATCATACAAGTGTTACATTAGGTCAAATACAACAAATACTATGATGCAATTTTACATTTATTAAACTACAGTTCAAAGCACAAATTTACACATTCTAAATACACTAAACATATCTAATGAAGTCACACTAGTCTTCCACTGACATTTGATATATCTGGGTGAAAGACATTTAATTTTACAAGACTTTTTAACATGAATCCTTAGTATAAAAACTGTGTACTTGTATGTAAACGATTTAATGGGGAACCCAATTAATGGGCTTCCATCTCCACTAAGTCATCCATTTTGTTGCATATTTTATTTTAAACGCTTAAGGGGGTAGGACAAACTGGTAAGTTTAAATCTGGATACATTATCTAAATTTCCCAATTACCCCCAATGAATTATAGATGAAAGCTGATTTCGTCTGGTCCCAAATAGCTATTACTAATAGATTTTGTCTCCAAGAGAATTAATAGAGTAAGATTGTTTGAATTTGTTTCACACTGGAATGTAGACCAGACAAGCTTAACCTGCAACTTCAGATCTCACAAGAAGCATTAATGCCTGTTTAAGCTTCAGAGGAAAAGCTATCTTCTTGGCTCAGCTGAATGCAAGGCACAAAGAAGAAGTTCTTCATCATTGTGTCTGAAGTAAGTCCAGCATCTTGCATCTCATACCTGTCAAAAAAACAAAACAAAACAAAACAAAAAAACCCCCAAACCCCCCAAAAACATAAAACCGTTAATTCTGAGTTTAAGCATAAAGACCACATGAACACATAACAAATGGACAATGAAATAAGATTATAAAATAACTAGTCCTCCAATAACCCTTAACAGGGGCATTTTGCTATTACTTGTGAGGCATTTGTCACAGAATTAAAATTATTAGCCGACATGTTATGTCATCTTGAATATCCAATCAGCTTTACGATGAAAACAATACCTTACCAATCGCTAAATGACATCATGTAGTAAATAGCTGGCCTCTGAAAATCATTAAAAGCAGATGGTTCATGGAGAGAATCTGCTCCCATGTTATCAAAGATAAGCCAATCTCCCACATTCAGCTCAGGAAGAAGACAGCTTTCCACAATTTGATCAAGCTCATCACAGGATGGACCCCAAAGGCTGCTTGTAAACAGAGGCTCATCTTTCTTGTATTTCTGTCAGGAGAAAAAAAAAAAGTTTTCTAAATTAAGTTTTTAACTCATGTTTATTTCATGCAGGTATTGAATTTGAGGGTAGATGAGAATATTTTTTACTCTATCAGATTCAATACGCCTATGAAAGGCAGGCTTGGAGCCAGGAGCATTGGTTTTCCTTCTTAACTCCATCTAAGGAAGATAAATCCTCAAAAGGGAGCAATATTCCCCATCTTAAAAGCATTTCTCCAAAACTTGGGAGGCACCTTTTAAAAAAAAGAGCTCAGTTTATAAATGCCAAATAAGTTGTTGTTATACAACTTGCCTTGTGAACCTCTGGAATGGTATTTAAGTCCTCAGACAGTTTACTTGCAAAAGAACCATAAATACCATCATTCATATAATACATGAAGGCTGGTTCATCACTTCCGGTTTTTTCTACTGAAATAAAGCAGAAAAATGAAAATGAATTTACATTAAAATATCTAATAAAGCTAACTATGCAAGGCATAGCCGATTGAATATTTATAGAACAGACTTACAGGTTTCACATTTCCCAAAATATTTAAATCAAATTTTAAAAAAACCTGATGTATACTGACATACCTCAATACTGTCAGCCTAAAAAAACTGAAAACATACTTCACAAGGAAGACGACCAATGAACACATGAAAATATGTTCTACAGAAGTCACCAGGTAAATGCAAATTAAACTATAATGAGTTTCTACCCACACCTTTAGAATGGATAAAATTAAAAAGCGACCACACACAAAAAAAAATCAGTAAAAGTGGGGGAACAAACATATATACCATCAGTGGGGAGATAAAATACTACTTTGAAATTTTTAACATCTACTCTGACCCAGCAATTCTACTCTTAGTCATTTCCCCAATGACTTACACAAGAATGTTAAGTTTTATTCCTAACAGCTCAGAACTGGGAACCAAATAAATATTCATCAGCAAAGAGAATGGATAAAGTCTATTCACAGTGAAATATTAGCAATAAAGATGAAACAAAAGCAGCTCAGATATTTTTTAATCTTTTTTTAAAGATTTTATTTATTTATGAGAGAGAGAGATAGAGAGACAGAGAGGCAGAGACACAGGCAGAGGGAGAAGCAGGCTCCATGCAGGGAGCCTGACATGGGACTCGATCCCGGGTCTCCAAGATCAGGCCCTGGGCTGACACTGGTGCTAAACCGCTGAGCCACCCAGGCTGCCCTCAATCAGATATTATACAGAGTTGTCCTAAAATATATGCTCGATGATTCCATTTATATGAAGTTTGAGAGCAATCCAAACTAATCTATGGTGGAAAAACCTTCACAATAGTGACTGTCTAGGAAAGAAACGGAAAAAAAAAAATCCTAAGAGATGAAATTTGTTTCTATAGGGATGTCAGTATATACTTTAATTTGTCACATTATATGCTTAAGATTGTACTCCTTGTATAAAAATTTATGCCAAAAACCAACCCTAAACAGATACCAAACTACAGGTTAAGTGGTTTGGTTAACTGCTGGGATAGGAGTTAGCTATTCGGGAAACACCACCTTCTATGTATTCCAGACTTAAGCAAACATATGTAGTATACGATAATGGGAGCTAGGTTTCTCATTCTTGGGAAAGTTACAATGTGTAAGGAGAAAAACAGAATGCAGCCTGTGATATACTACTGCATGCCTGGCTTCTGATATATAGTTATGTGTGCTATGGATATATATGCACACACACATTTCCCGGTTCTCCTCAGTGAGAAAGCTTGGATGAAATGATGTATCAGTAGTACTGAATACAACCAACTCCTTTCTTGTTTTTTCAAATACCACTCTTTGTTAAAATGAACTGGAGCTCCTTGGAGAAATGGCCAATTCTAGGACTGAGGCAGGTAAAGAACCTGGGTATCTTGATGTACCATGAAGTAAAGAAGTGCTCAGGCAGTGATGGAGGCATGTCATAAGGACCCCAATTTTGGATAGTAAAAAATAATTGATTACATACTGAGTATCTAGGAGTTTACACTAATATAAATAAAGAGAAGGGAAAGCTATTCTTAGACTAACAGTCAGAAATTCACTGATGTTAAAACTAATGGGGTAAAAGTATGAAAAGAAAAAAGGTTATTTATAAATTATCTTTCCACTTCATAATACAGAAATCCACCGACATCATGTTAACAAAGTGATCAAAATGGGAAGTTCCTGGTCTTTTTGTAGCTCTTCAACTTCAAGATATTTAAAAACTCAAAAGAAAAACTTATCCTTACTAACTGAAGGAAAAACAGTTTTCTTAACATAGAACAGTACTTTCTACATTTTTTTAAAATAAATTTTTATTTATGATAGTCACACAGAGAGAGAGAGAGGCAGAGATACAGGCAGAGGGAGGAGCAGGCTCCATGCACCGGGAGCCCGACGTGGGACTCGATCCCGGGTCTCCAGGATCGCGCCCTGGGCCAAAGGCAGGCGCCAAACCACTGCGCCACCCAGGGATCCCACTTTCTACATTTTTTAAAGTGGTATTTGTCAGCAAGAAACAAAGTCTAGTACTTTTTTGTTGGTTTGACTAGAGACAGATTAAGACTCTGTTGGCCCTCATTATATAAGAAAGTATAAAGTTAGGTTCTCCATGTGAACCATCTGACTAAGAGGAACAGGACAAGAGACATTATAGTAACATACTGGTTCTTAACAAGATAGGAGAATCACCTGGAGGAAGCTTATCTAAAAGCTTATCTAAAATACACCTATCTAGAGGTATGTGGGTAGCTTAGTTGGTTAAGTGACTGACTGGATTTTGGCTCAGGTCAATCTCAGGTCATGAGATTGAGCCTGGCCTTGGGCTCTGCACATGAGCATGGAGCCTGCTTAAGATTCTCTCTCCCTCTGCTCTACGCCCCGCCCTCCCCAATATGCACATAAGGTCTCAATTATTTGGGAAAAAAAAAAAAAAGTAAATAAAATAAAATTAAACATCAGAACCAAGAGTTAGATTCCGGAGGTCTTATGCAGTGTTAACTTCACTATGGCATTTTTGAAAAGCCTAGCTACCTACAGCTGGCTAAAGATCACCCACAATGTTATAATCCATAAATGTCCATGTCCTACAATATTTTATACTTGACTAGTATAGGATAATTGCAATTAGTTTGAAGATGAATTTAACTAAGAAAAACAAAATTATAAACTTCGTAACTTACCTCCAGAGGGAAATTTATCATTTTCAACAACTTTCTTTGCAATGATATTAACTGCAAGTGTAAATGCAGAAGACACATAGTAGCTTCCAGGTTCTGAGATTATCTTAATGCCAGATCCTTCAGGAAAGTAGACATCCAACAAAGGGCTGATAACATGATTAACCTATGAATTTTAAACCCCACATTATGATTTCAATATTGAACTAGATAATTCACATTAAGAGATGGATATATTTCCTAGAAAACTTAAAGCCATAGTTCCAGTTATAGACCAGAAAGCTTAGCTATTTAGCAGTTACCTTCAAACAATTAAGCAGGCTTTTGAGGCATCAAAGTTTATATTATCAGAATGGCATTAATTTAAAAAAATTTCTTAACACCAAGGGTGAATGGCTACTGTTGATTGTTTCTATACCCCTTAACACTAGCAAAGGAGCAACACATCAAATCAGTTTGAGAGACGGAGGGCACAGCAGGAAGGTGAGTAGTAATGTACATCTCGATAAAACAACTTAAGCTGTCTAAATAATAATTTCATTTGTGCCATCAAGTACTCCATAAGAGCAGAAACACAACTGAATACAAACTTTTTGTAAGTTATGCTACAGAGTTCAAGGAATATTAAGCCTTTCAAAGTGGGGTAGGTCTTCTCATTGCCTCTTCACCTTCTTAGAATCAAATTTTAAGCAGATGTTTTAGGGTTTATTTCCTGCTGTTGTTATACCATTGTCTATATCTACCACTTAAGCAGAGAGATTATTCCAGTATTCCATCCACCGAACAAAGTTTACCTCTTCCAACTGAAATTCAGTTCCTGTGAAGCCTCCACCAATATCTAACATGTTCATTGTGAAACCAAATTCTCCCTAGAGATGGAAAAAAATACTTTAAATGCTTATCCAAACTGTCATGACTACAAGGACATTTCAAAAACCCCTTCCCAAGGAGGTAAATAGAATCTGTTCTGATCTTTAGTATAGCTTCAGTTTTGGTATCTACCAATAAAAGCAGGTTTATTCAGTGTTGTGTATATACTGTCTTCCTAACGATGTCTGTACTGTCTTGTAGACATGCAAGTAAGTTACTATTTCATCCCTTTACCCACTTAAAAACCTTAAATATTATCCCGGAGGGGTGCCTGCGTGGCTCAATCAGTGGAGTGTCCCACTCTTGGTTCTGAGCCCTGAGAGGGCTCCATGCTGTGTGGAGACTGCTTGTCCCTCTCCCTCTCCTCCTCCTCCTGCTCTCAGGTGCACACACTTGCGTGCACACACTCTCTCCCCCAAATAAATGGTAAATAAAATCTTTGAAAGACAAAGGAAAAAAGAGGAAAAATAAGTAACACCCTGGCTTAAAATATCAAAATAACTTAAGGAAAAAACTTACAGCCATGTCAAACACACATCGAGCATCAGATAGAGCGTGTACATATACTTGAGATTCTTTGCAAGCACTTGAAACATGAAATCTGGAAGAAAGAGAGTAATAAATTTAAAGCAACAGCAAATTTTAGACACCCTTCCTATAATTCTTTTCAGTTCTCCTTCACCATATTGACACAGTATTCGCAATAACCTTATTAAATACTTAAAGAATTGGAAGCACAGGCCTCTAATTATCCAAGTTATAATAACCTGCCTTTCAGAAAAGGCAATGTTTGGGTTAATACTTTAATTTTATAAAGAATTTTTAACAATGAGTTATCAGGCTTTATAAATATCAGATAAGGACATGCCTTTCTGTATCTATAGTAAAGTAACAAGCACCACTGATAAAACTGGGTCACAAAATCTGTAATTGGAATGTATAATTTTATCTGGCCAAAAATAAAAATGTCTATTATGAAATACAAATGAACATTAATTCAGCTGAGTATTACTAACACTTATTAGTATTACTTATTAAGAGATACTTATCAGACATTCAAAACAGAATACCTAAATTTAATCGAATATGGTTCTATATCCTGATTGTGGCAGTAGTCACACAAATACGTTAAAGTTCATGAAGTATAAAACCAAGAGTCAATTTTACTGTATGGTAACAAATAGAAATATGAAAACTCTCAAATATATGTCATTATTTGTCACTTAAGGGAAAATTAAACTTAACAGTCATGATTCTTTATCCATCTTTATGAACAATTTAAAAAGATTTTGCACTGTAATGAGATTAGCAATGGACTGGTGACTCAAAAATTTGCGGAGCTTTGTGTCCAAATTTGACTCAGATCACAGTTCTGAGATTATGATCAAATCATTAAATCTCTCTGGGTCTCAGTTTTCTGCGCACATAAAAATCAAGAAGGTAAAACAATGTCTGATTTACTGGCGTGCCCAAGGGATTGAAAAGGAAAAAAAATTTAAAGATGGGGAAAAAAAATAAAATGACAACTCAGATGAATGCCACTTTGGTATTCATTAGAATTCTAGTACAACCTTTCCCTTCAATTTAAAGGAGAGGTTTACTATTTTTTCTCTTAATTAGGAAAGGGGAGGTGCATGTATAAAGTTATATGAAGGTTAAGTCATATGTTTTACCTAGACTAAGAAAATATGTATTAAACTGAAAGTTGAATCTACTAGAGTTCATGCAAATAAAGTCTCAAAAAAAATCATCAGAACGACAAAGGTTTAACATAAAAATAGAAGTTTAAAACAAATACTCACTTAACCCCAATTATTTGGACATCAAGTTCCTTAGCACATTCCAAGAGATGCCTACAGTTCTTCAGGGTAGTGCCAAACTTCATGTTACCCTCTTCGCCTCCAATATTATCTTCTGTTGCAATATGTAGTAAGACCCTAAGAGAAGGGGAAGATGATTGGGGCAGAGTTGGTTTACATCATCATCAGCACATGTGAAGCCTGAAGATTGTAGGAAGTATGTTGATTATGTTGCCAGTGCTCCCAAATCCAGCGACGGTTGAATCAAGTGAACCTAACGAAAAACAATCCTGTACAGAGAAAAAACTAGCCATTAGGGCCTAAAGCATGAAGCTTACAAGGATGGGAATTTGGAAAATGCAGGAAGTTAAGACTCTGTTGTAGCAGCAAGAGTCAGTTGGGCTCTGTAATGAAAGACGACATTACTTTCAAATGAAGTCCATCAGTCCGTAAAACCACCTAGAAAGACTAAATTGAATAGCAATGCCATCATTGTCTTTCAGTTAAAAATATCAGGGCTTTTACACGTTTCAAGTCTCCTAAATTGCTCCAGCTAGTTAATCTTCCACCACCTACTCCTATTAATCTCCTCCATCTTACAAAAAACAAGCAAGCTTGGAGTTATCTTATGTGTCTAAACAGTAGCCTTTTAGATACTGAGTCAAATCTACTCGATATTTTCTTCCAAGTCATAACAACCAAGACAAAATGATCGAGACTATCTCAGGAGATACTCAAGTAATTATAAACCACTAAACCCCACAAATATACAAATGCTGTTTGTAAATTCCTTCCCCCAAGGAAGTCCTAAGGAATGACCGATGGTCAGAGATAGTCTCATAAAAGCAAAATTATTCTTCCTATGGGTAGAATCAACTCTATTAAGTATGTACCATCCACTTTACAGTTAAACACAGTAACCCCATATCAGGGCTTATCTTCTGAAGATCATATAACAAAGATTTTTTTAGAGATAAGTGGTTAACTAAATATTTCCCCAAAAGGCCTTTATGAAAAACAAAGGTTTCCAGGGTAATCAATCTTGTCAGGACACCTAGGAATACCAAAGTCAATAATAAAAAATGTACAAGGAAAATATGGATATGATATACATTTTTAAGGAACACAAGTAATAACCCATTAAAAAATAAGCAATTTTGTACATATTAATACAATATGCTTTTAGTATATCCTAAAGTCTTGACATACCAAATCACAACCATAGTAAATTTGCCTTTTTTGCTCTTTAAAAAGTAAACTTTTTAATAATAAAAAATCTTGGGATACATGCAGGTACAAGTAAAAAAGAAATTAAACTTCCTATTCAAAGAGAAGAGTGGGTTTAAAAGAGAAACCCTTCAAAAATGTACAGACTAGGCTCCTAAAACACTGTCACTAAGGACAAATCACTTAGAAACTACAGCCAAAGGAAGATTAAACCCTCAGCTAACTAGGAAAAACAGCTGACCAATACACATCCTATTCCCAACATGACAAATAACTAGTAGGGTTGATGTATTTTCATAATCACATCTGTGGCCCTCATTTCATCATCCCAACAACCACATTTTATTCCTTGAATTAAAGATTATAAATTCATATTTTAAACTGTCCTTATCTCATCCCAAATCTACAAACAGGATCCGAAGAGGGTAGGCAATAAAATGCCATTTTCCATATAGGAACTTTAAATAAGTAAAAAAATATTGTAAAAAAAAAAAAAAAATATATATATATATATATATATTGTAATATATACCACTGCTCTACATAAATGTCCTTTTCCCAGGCCAAAGACAAATCCAAACCCTAGGTTGTAAAGTAATATTCACATGTACTCAGTTTTACACTTACTTGGCATTTGGGTGATTACGTGCAATTTTCTTCAATTCAACTTCATTGTCACATGTCATGGTGTTCACTCCAATTTTTGCTGCATACTTTATTTGAGACACTTGTTTGCAAGGACTTATGTAAATGATGTTTTCTGGAGATACACCCAATTCTTGCACTAAAGCCATTTCAGTCTATTAAAAAAAATTTAAAGCGTTGTTTAAAAAGTAACATTTCTATTATTTTTCATTTAATTACTACTTTATACTTTTTTTGGGGGGGGGGGCTAACCTCAAATTATATAAAGTTAAATTAGGATAGCATAATGTCACAGTTCACATATCCTGGTAATGCTTACTACACTACTGTTTAAAAGCCTTCAGGGATCCCTGGGTGGCATAGCGGTTTAGTGCCTGCCTTTGGCCCAGGGTGCGATCCTGGAGACCTGGGATCGAATCCCACATCGGACTCCCGGTGCATGGAGCCTGCTTCTCCCTCTGCCTATGTCTCTGCCTCTCTCTCTCTGTGTGTGTGACTATCATAAATAAATAAAAATTTAAAAAAAAAAAAAAAAAGCCTTCAAAAAGGTCGAACTATACCATCAGAGAAATCTCATGATTTACAATTAGCTTGTTGTCATCAGAAATTAATGGTCTAGCTGGCTCTATCTAGCCTAAGAATGAGGAATAAAAAGTTCTTGATTAAAGATAAAGCTTTTCAAGTTTCATCTCACTGAAACTTTCCTTTCATTGGTACACCTTAAAAGTTTGTAAATTTCCATTAGGCTGCAAATTTACACAAGAGTTTAAAAACATCCAAAAGTAAAATTACCTTGCAATTTTTCTAACTGCTGTAACTAAAAGTTAAAGTGTGTTCTAAAATGTTGCTGTTAAGTGACTAAGTAATGAAAAATACTTACTTTACTGGAACAAGCAAATCCAGTTCCAAGAGCTGCCAAAATCTCAAGTACAGCTGGAGTGGAGTTGCACTTTACTGTGTAGAATGGCTTTATCTGAGCCACTATGTTCTGCCACTGACTGTGTTTCTTCACAATCTTTCCAAGATCTCCCACAAAAAATGCATTTTTCCCTGTCTATTATGATCATGGGGAAAAAAACACAAAAGAACTATTGAAAATAGAGTACCACAAGTAGTAACTCCCTCTTTTCTCCACAAAAGAGCTAACCTATTCTTTTATATACACTACTACATTTAAGGCTTAAGAGTAATTAAGCAAGATTCAGCACACAGGGAATCCAAGTACCTTTTTCTTTCTTTTTAAACTTGATTTACTGTGCTAAGCTGGCATGTAAAATATTCTCTGCTTTTTTAAAAAAAATTATTATACGGATTTTCTACTTTACAACTGCCTCAAATTTGGGTGAGTACAGAAGGAGAGCACCGGTTTCCCTCCATGCTTTCGTAAGCTATTTAAATATGTATCTCCATTATAAATTGCATCTAACAGGACAGTAAAACAACAAAACAATACTAGGAACCAGTGTTTAAGGAGATAAAGTTGAGGGCAGCCTGGGTGGCTCAGCGGTTTAGTGTCGCCTTCAGCCCAGGGTGTGATCCTGGAGACCCCGGATCGAGTCCCACGTCAGGCTCCCTGCATGGGGGCTGCTTCTCTCTCTGCCTGTGTCTCTGCCCCCCACCCCATGAATAAAATAAATAAACCTAAAAAAAAAAGGAGACAAAGTTGATACCCTACGTATCATAGAGATGACAAACTGGAATTTAAAAAATGTATTAGTACACTAAATGGCAGATAAACCTGAGTAAGAATATTCTTCCCTCAAAACTTGAGATTTTCAGGGTGCTTGGGTGCTTAGTCAGTTAAGCATCTGCCTCCAGCTTAGGTCATGACCCCAGAGTCCTGGGATAGTGCCCCATATGGGGCTCTGTTCAGGGAGTCTGCTTCTTCCTCTGCCTGCCACATCTCTACGTCAAATGGATAAATAAAATCTTAAAAATATTAAAAATAAATAGAAACAAATTTTAATTAGGGATCTGGGGAGACAGATAAGGATTTTAACATCGCTACTCTAGGGGTAAAAGAGATGATTATAACATGTCAGGCAAAGTATAAGTTACTCAATGTTGGATTGGAGACAATCTTACACATTATCTAAATATTGTTTGAAAAGCCACGAATACAACATTACTGCTTTCTACTCTTTAATACATACTGGAAAATGTACCTTATTGGAATATACGGACTAGGAAATAGACATGACTGGAAATGTTTTTTGTGTGGCAAATATAGAACAGTTATACTCAAGTTACTCCATCCTTTCAAGATATGCCATCCCTAATGTTTTAGAGACAAATTTACTTTTACTTTAACACAAAAACAGGGGGTGAGCAATTATAGTTACCAGCAAGAGAACCGGGGTTAAAAACAACCCCCCCCACCCCCCGGGCCCAAGATGTTCAGTTGTAATCATCCTTGAGCCATACAATTAAATGACACTGCTAGAAGAGAATAGGGTTGCAGACTAACCCTAAGTGTTACTCAATGTGGGATAATTCAAGATTGTGGAACAAGAATAATGAAAGAGCTATTTCAAAGATTGTTATCTGACCTACAAAGAATGTTGCACAAGTTAAAGAGAAAGGTCAGCGTACTTCCACTACGAGATTCTCTAGTGACATGAGATAATTAACTATAGAATGGCTTGACTATACAGACTGAATAGTATGAGAAGTATCACTTTTTTCTCCAAAATTCTGATGACAGAAGAAAGATAAAGGGATTTTCCTGAGGTGTGGGGAGATTTGAGCACATCTGTGAAGGTCAAGAGTAGTTTTTTGGTATCTTATTACTGAACACCAGTAACACGAAAACAATTTTTCAACAAATTTGGGGAATATGGGAAATAAGCTCCAACAAAGAAATTTTATCAATAAGACAATAAAGGTACTTCTTTTTTTTTTTTTTTTTTTTAAAGGTACTTCTATCACTAAGTATAAAACAAAAATAGGGGATCCCTGGGTGGCGCAGCGGTTTGGCTCCTGCCTTTGGCCCAGGGCGCGATCCTGGAGACCCGGGATCGAATCCCACATCAGGCTCCCGGTGCATGGAGCCTGCTTCTCCCTCTGCCTATGTCTCTGCCTCTCTCTCTCTCTGTCTCTCTGTGACTATCATAAATAAGTTTAAAAAAAATTAAAACAAAAATAGTCTTTAAGTAGAAGTGAATGAGTCTATAGAAGCTGACACTTGGTGTAGTAGAGTAAGCATTCTGTATTGTTATCAAGTTCTCAGCCAATATACACAACCAAGATTATGTGAAATATAAATTACAATCTACTCAAGCATATAGCTGAGAAAAACAACTTATCAAGGAGAACAGCCATATACCAAGAAAATAGAACATACAAGAGCTGAGTGTTAAAAGGTACAGCAGAGAAAGAATGGTTGGGAAGCCACTAGTTTTAATGTGGGATAGAAAGAAAATCTCATCGCTACTCAAGGGAAGTGGTTGCATCAAATGAAGACAATGTGGAGAAGTTATAAACATCTGAAAAAAGTACTTTTATCAGATTAACATCTTGGAAATAGAGCAACTAGAATTCAGAAATTTATACACACCGTAACTGAGAAATATGAGATAGCACACTTACCAGGGTATGTTCATAAACATAGTTATCAATAACATTTCCAAGGTTTGTTCCTTCATCCAACAGGCCAACGGAGTAGTTTGCATCATCAAGAAATCCTTTCATCTCAGCCGTATTCCACAAAGCCGAAAGTCATAAACCAGGAAAAACAAGAGACAGGCCACCAAGCCTTACGTCTGGGTCCTTAGAATATGCAACAAACTGACAAAATAGAAGTTATTTCAAAGTCTGTATTATTTCACTAGTTAACCTTAATGTAGTAGTTGTCAATGAAAGTGTACTAAGTGCGTAATTTAGTGAGGAATCTGTGATCACTTAACATTTGCAGAAACACTAGATCATTCGATATCTTTTTGGTGCCCATTTTAAAGTGAATGTGTATTTTATACTTTTGAAAACCAAGCTCAATATGACAATTTAAGATAATCCACACATGCACAGTTTATTACCAGTCAATATGGTCACCTTATTTATAGAGTTGTAGACCCAGTCAGTATTATTCATCTTGCTTTGTTGTTCTCTCATAACATACACAATTTTAGAAAAAAAAAAATGCATTCTAAGTAAAGAAAGCTAGTGAAATACCTATCTGCAGCCAAGTAATCAAAATACTGGTCTAAGCTTCAATATACTGCCAGCCACATCCCATAAATTCTAGAGTAGGGGAAAAATGAAGTCACAGAAATGAGTAGGGGTGGAGAAAGTGACTTTCGTGGATCATCTGTAGCTTTGATACAGACTGCCTAGGTCTCACTTCAAGCTGGAAATGATACTGGCTCTTTCAGGTTAGCAGTGTTTAAGTCTCTTATGAGGTAAGCTGAAATCCTTATTGGACTAGATGTAGAAAGACCCATATGTTTGTGGCTGTATCATTTAATATCTATGTGATCCTAAGTCAATTTCTTTAAACTTCAGTTAATTATATTAACTACTGCCTCAAAAGGTTATTGTTAAAAAAAAAGTATAGCATATGAATAAAAAATATTTGTTTTAAGTGTTGTTTCAGAATAGCTTAAGTTGCCAACTGCCAGAAACACAAAAATGCCATACTTTAAAAGTAGGTTACAAGCGGGCACCTGGGTGGCTCAGTTGGTTAAATGTCTGCCTTCAACTCAGGTCGTGATCTTGGGGTGCTGGATGGAGCCCCACGTCAGGTTCGCTGCTTCTCCCTCTGCCCCTCCCTGCTCATACGCTCTCTCTCAAGTAAAACCTTTAAAAAAGCAACTAGGGACAAGCTAGGCATCTGGTAGGTATATCCTAAACCATTTACTAAAAACACTGAAAAGGCTAAAATACAACCTCTTCCCTATGGAAGAAATTCTTTCCCCTCCCCAAGATCACCCATTCTCCTCTGGGTAACATACTGACATAAAGGTTTATCATCTTTTCTAAATTCACTGGTCCTTAAACTTTACTTTAAGTAAGGATATCTTTTAACATAAAAAGTCCATTAGCAGAACAAGTCTTCCAGACAGGATACTGCTTATTATCTGGTACTGATTTCTGGTTGCCACATTAATAATGGAAACAGACCAGCTGCTCTTGGTAATCTATTTTAAAACTTGCACAGCTTTTCCTGTGTCCTTCATTCTCCCTTTCCCTCCCCTCCATGCTGCTCTATGGTGCGGTGTTCACCTTTGGTGATGGCTCTTATCTTACAGGTATACTCCATTTCAATGGTTCCCAAAGTGTCAGCTTTTTGAATGCACCAAATTCATCAATAAGCCATCATATTAATCAAATTCCATGAAATACAAACAGTAGTTAGTTCTTAACTTTTAAAACACTAACAACTTCATTTCCAAGAAGTCAACTATATTCAGTTTAGCTCACCAAATCTCTTTCATTCAAGAGTAGAAATAGGAAAGTTGAGAATATCTCAGAAAAGGAGTTAAGTTAGGCATATCTAAGTGAGACTTAATACTTATGCAGTAAAGTAAAATTGTAGCCAGGACTGATGCAAACCTCTGCCCAGAAAGCACTTTAGGCCTGAGGAAACACTTATTTTAAATAATCTTTAACATTTTAGAGGAATATTCAGCTATGCACTAAGGGAACAAGAAAAGATAAAGGTTACTCATTTTAAAAAGCCTATTCAAAGAAAGAGTACAGTAGAAACTTTAAGTTTAGCATCATGATCTTCAAAGTCAAACCGCTTCCATTTATGCTATTAATTATGAAACATTCTTAAGATCTTCAGCCTGACATTTTAGGTTCTTGAGACTCCTAAGTTTCTATGTAGTATTTAACTGGGAACCTTAGGTTATCACTCATGAATCTCCAAGTAAACTGCTGCCAAAAAATCTAGTTTAAAGTCACAACAGTATGTATCTCAATTTACTATAGTTGCAGTCCTTACAGAATAATTTTCCTCTAGCATCAGGATCCTCAGTACTTAACAAAAACATCATACCCATTCCATCCAGTCTCAACCTGCTGAATGCCTACATTCCTAAGGAAAATTTTTTATGGCAGTGTGCCAGGCACTGTTATAAGTACTTTATACATATTAGTTTTCTTAACCCTTAAAACCATTAACAGTATAATCTTCATTTTAGAGGTGAAGACACTGAGACACAGAACAATTTGTTAGCTCCAGAGATGCCAACAAATTGTGTTTAAAAGCTAAAAAAAAAAAAAAAGATCAGTCTCCTCAGCACATCCTTAGAAAAAGGATTCTTTTTTTAGAAACTCAATGTAACTGTCTCTGATAGAGCTTTCTTTATCACATTTCCATAATCAAGTAACTGTTTCTTAAACATATAAATTCCCCTAGTTGTAATAAATAAAGTTTATTTATATATGGTAGAAAAACATCCTATTATGCTTATTCATAGTCTTTTAACTATTTTCTAGATTTTAACCTTGCTGTTCCTTCTGTACCTTTTGTCTAATTCTCAGATTTGAAATTATGTTTTCCTTTTTAAATCTATTTAATCAGCAGTTTACATGAAACAATGTGCACCCATTTTGACAAATGTATACATAAGCATAACCACTGCCATGAAGGTAAGTTCCTTCTGTTCCTTTTGCAGTAAATCCCCAAATCCACTTCAGCCAACCACTGAGCTCTGTCAATACAGATCAGACTTGTAGAGGTAAAATAATTTTAAAGTATAACCCAGGACCAAACTAAAACAGCTGACAAACAGTAACATGAATAAAGATAGTGGAAAGCACACCCTGCTCTAAAGGATGCAATGCTTGTGAAATGGCTGTATTATTATTATTGAAATACAACTCTCAAGTCAAAAGTAACCATAGTATTATTTATGTTAGCTCACCAATTCCTACTTCACTCACAAAAGGACTCTGATGGAAAAAAAAATTCCATTTCTTATATTCGCAGTACTTAAAAAGAATGAAGGGACTAACACACCTAAACCACTAAAACAGATGTAGTACATGTAACATTATTTGATTTCCTTAATCATACAGAGCACTGCAATAAAAACTGTTAAACCAACACTAATAAAACCTATACATAAAAGATAGTTGACATAAGTGAGCTTAGTTTATCTTCTTGGATGGTCCCTGAAGATTTTGATGCTCCCACAATTCCTAGCTCAGAATAGGTGCTCAAACAGGTGGACAAAGGAGTTCACAACTCTTAAAAATGGGGAGTTCTTAAACTTAGGATTGGCTTGTGACAGCAATAAACTCTTCCAAAGTGTTGAAAAAAATGGTCTATCATTCACATCATTCACATTCTTAAAAGGAGCCCAAAAACAGGATACAAAAATGACCCACATATAAATACAAAGCTCAACTCTCAGCTGTCTTAGTTAAAAACTCAAAGTTAGGGATCCCTGGGTGGCGCAGCAGTTTAGCGCCTGCCTTTGGCCCAGGGGCGCGATCCTGGAGACCCGGGATCGAATCCCACGTCGGGCTCTCGGTGCATGGAGCCTGCTTCTCCCTCTGCCTATGTCTCTGCCTCTCTCTCTCTGTGTGTGACTATCATAAATAAACAAAAATAAAAAAAAAAAAAAAAAAAAAACCAAAAAAAAAAACCTCAAAGTTATATCCAGGAAATACTAATATCTCTAAAGAACCTGCAACATATAAAGACCTTCAGGAGATAGCTTTCTACCATATTCTGAGCCAACAAACCCTTTGTTCAAATGAAATGTCACTTGGAAGTCCAAAATTTCCAACTGAAAGGTTGAAATAGGTGGTAATGGGTAGGCTGATTGTGTTTCTTTTCTACCCCAAATATTATACCCCAAACTCACTGAAAGAGTCCTAAAAAGGAGCCATATTTCCAGGAGCCTTTGTCTAATTTCTTAACATGTTAGCAAAAATATTTTAAAGCTCCACTATCTCAAAAAGGTTAATGTTCTACGTTTCTGCCTTAAAGCTCTAAAGAAGTATTTTTCTAGTTTTTCAAGAAGCATTTAAAGTTACTCAGTGATGATACATTAAACCAAAAATCTATGACATATACAATCACATTCTATGGAATCAGAAAGATAAGTCTCTATGTGTTGTGGGTGAGCAGAGTTTATATTGTATACCAGATGTGCCAAGTTAATCCATCTCAATTTAAAATACCACAGGGAAATTCCAGACACCTCTCCATTAAGAATGTACTCAAACTCAGGTAATGCCACACCTACCCCCAACACTCCAATCCTGGATGTAATTTCCAACGGATACTGCACCATCTTTTATGGCTTATTAATCAGAAATGGGACTTATTTACTGCTCCAACACATATATGACCCACTACACACTCTACTCTGGTGCTGCTAGACATTGAATTATTTGCATTAAACTTCAGAAAAATCTACCCTGTGTAAATCTTAGATTTCCAAATGGAGCAAATTCATTTTTTCACAAAAGCTCTGGGGTTTAGTTTTTAATCAACACATGCTAGAAAGTATTCTCTACTTACAAGCCTTTAAGCCATATTCACAACCAAACACATTACCAATATATGGTGAAAGCAAGCTCCACTTTTTCACAGTAATACAATTGCTATAATCATAGTACTACTTTTTAAAGTAATTTCCTCTTGGATATTGTAGCTGGGAATAAAAAAGTGTTTAACATTCCTTATTTACACCTTTATTTTGGTGTTTTTTGGTATTTTTTTTTTTTAAATGAAGAGCTGCCAAAGAAACAAAGGTTCCAAAGAACTGCACACTGCTCCCTGGAGCCTTCCATGAGGCCGCTGAGTCCTCATGTTCAGTGAGGGTAGCTCCAAGAGTAGTGGCTGCAGCAGCTGGGCACTTGCCTTGTTACACACCTGCTACAAAGGCTTCTATAGTTGATTGTACTTCAGAAGAAACTGATACATCTCTCAAATAATCACAAGATAATTCTGGCAGCAACAGCCCACTTGACACCAAGCTGGATGAATATGAGTCTTGGATTTCTGAAGTGAAGACCTCCCTGGAAGTAGAACAGGGAGAGCTGAAAGGTTGAGAGTACTATTTCAGATACATGTAATAAGGAAACCCAACCTTAATATATCAACCACTTTTCTAAAAGGACTTTTACTCATTAAAGAATGAGAACTTCAGATATTTGAATTACACTACTACTGTAAGGAAGCCTAAGAGCACTTCTGGTTTTTAATATATGATTTGAGGACTTAAAACTCAGCTCACAGCTTTAACAATAGACACAATGCTGTCAAAGTCAACTCTGCATTCTACCTCTGACAGAAATGTTACTTACCATATAGAATACCTTTAGAAATAACTGGACAAAAGAACATTAGAAGAGGATTCTCAAGGATGACTTGGCACTATAGATGTGAGGCCTGGAGAAGGTTCGAATCACCAGAAACAGTGCCAGGAAGCTACATACTGGAAATGGTTGGAAGTTCCAATAAATTGTGTGATGACCATAAGACCATATGGATTTTCACCATACCAGACCAAAAGTAAGTGATGGATAATAACACTAATCTACACTGAGTAACTTAGGATAATCAGGACAAAATCTGCTTCAATCAATGGTTAAGTGGAAACCCAGGAATAGCAATAAACACCCTTAAGCTTACTTTTCAGGTGGTGAGGTAAAAAAAAGAAAAAAAAAAAAAAAAAAAAAAAAACAAAAAACCTGATTAACCCTAGAGAAAGAACATTAAAGGTGACCGCTGAAGAATTATTTTAAAAGACAAGAGCAAGAACAAATAGGATATACATAAGGGAGGGGAAAAAAAAACAAAGGAAATGAGCCCAACAGACTAAGTTTGAAGATAAAGGCTGCCCTATGAAATGCCTCAGGATTCTAAAAATAAATCTTAATGAGAAAACAAAATACAGGATTGTAATACCAATATACTTTTACATATGAAACTGACAAGATTAGGCTCCCTTTGTCTTGAGGGCCCCTGGGTGGCTCAGTTAAGCCTCTGCCTTCAACTCAGTCACTAGGGTCCTGGGATGAGGTCCAGCACTGGGAACCCTGCTCAGCAGGGGAGCCTGCTTCTCCCTGTCCCCACAGCTCATGCTATCAGATAAATAAAATCTTCAAAAAAAAAAAATTTGTCTTGACTATTCGATGTGAAGGCTGAATTTTTTCTGAAGGAAGTGTATGTACCTCACACAAGTAAAATAATTAAGTATGAATGGGAAATATATAACCATATTAATTTCAAGCTTTCTAAGCTTTCTTAATGTAGTATAGGGAATAAAGTCTTCAAAGAAATGCACTTAATTACTATTTTGATTCCTTAGGGCAGATCTCACTGTCACCTCTCCAAAAAGAAAGATTATTAATATATAAAACACACATACAATACAATGACTGCAGCAAGTACAAGGTTAAGAAATAGAATACTCATGAAACCCTATACATCTTTCCCAGGTGGCAGTGGTCACATCTCCCCTAGAATAAGCATGTTCATGCTTTTTAATCACTTCCTTGTTTAATTTTATTGTTCCCTATGCCCCTAAAACTTTGGCTTTACTAGTTTTGAACTATAAATAGCATCCTTGTCATTTTTCTACCGTGACTAACATCTTTTGCTCAACATTATAGGCTCCATTCACCTATAGACATGACCGGAGTCCATTAATTTTCATGGCTGTGTAGTATTTTGTGTAGATACACACTTGTCTGAACTGGATCTATGGTTACTTCCCATATTACTTATATTATTTATGACATAACCTCTGTTATTTATGTACCTAAGGGCAGGGCTATTCAGACTAAGGCCTGCAAACTAGCTGATTCGTAAGAACCAAGCAGTCCATGACATTGGGGGAACAAGAGCCTTGTCTGCTGACTGGCGGTTTAAGTAGCACTGATCTATGGCTACGTACTGGGAGAACAGCTAGGTTTTTAGTGAAAAATGGTCCTCCTCTGCTCATTTTTTTTTTTTTTAACTTGTGGAAGCTCCTTATGAGTTTAGGATAGCAAATACCTCATTTTGAGGATTTGGGGGGAATTGTTTTTATTACAGTGTCCATGTTGAACATACTAAGATACTCCCCTTCCTACTTTGGTCATGCCAAATAGAACATGGTTGACCATGTTGAACCTAGATAAAAAGATACTATGCTTATTTAGGAACTCTTTATAAACTGGGCATCAGAGGATTCTTGCAGCAAAAAGCAAGCAATAGATGAAAAGTCCTATATTCAACATAAATCTAACACTGTCTCTATAAGCACATAAAATCATAGTACAGAATCATACCATAGGAGTATGGTAAAGAATTAACTAAAATTGAAAAACAAAACAAAAAACAAAAAACAAACAAAAAAAACACTAAAATATAAAACTGAAAAGCCCTACAAATTAAGGAAGTTTTTTATTAAATATTAAGAAGAAAAAAAAATATTAAGAAGATACGTGTAATTCTTAGGATTCCTATTAACTGGTGGCTTAAGATTGTAACAGCTAATACTACTCATGTTCACAATTAACAATACCTTAGAGCAATGCTGTCCAATAGAACTTCCGGTGGTAACTGAAATTTTGTCACTGCTCAAAACAATAGCCATTAGCCATATATAGCTTGCCAGCACTCACAATGTGGCTCACACAACTAAGAATTGAATTTTAAATTCTATTGCATTTTAACTTTTAAAATATAAATAGCCAGGCTGGCTAGTGGCTACTTTACTGAACACAGCAGTGCCAGAGGATGCTATTTTCATAAGAATTTTTTTTTTTTTTTTAATTCACGAGAGACACAGAGGGAGAGAGATAGGCAGAGACACAGGCAGAGGGAGAAGTAGGCTCCATGCAGGGAGCCCAACGTGGGACTCGATCCCAGGTCTCCAGGATCACACCCCGGGCTGCAGGCGGCGCTAAACCGCTGCGCCACTGGGGCTGCCCTAGTAAGAAATTTTAAACTTCTAAGGATCAAGTCCACACACATCACAAATTAAAATTTCAATTAAAATTTTAATTTGTGATGTGTGCATCCAAGTAACTTTGTTCAAGGTAACAAAGATCAATTCACAAGTTTACAAAGCTAGACTATAGGAGCACAAAAAGTAACAAACCATAGCAAGTTCAGAAGAGAGATTTAAAATGTGTGCTTATATAAGATAATGAAGAAAAGGCAAAAAGTTCAGAAAGGATCATTTGAAAATAATTTATTATCTTGGGTACTTCTGGCAATCAGTTAGTTATAAGGCATTTGAGACCTCAGGGTGGCTGAGTATGGCCCAGGCAGGCTGAACACTATCACTCTAATCCTTTTATGCTGAAGAAGTATTTTCTAATTGTGCCATAACGTTCTTCACATTATTCACTGGAATAGAGAAAGGATGGCTAAATCTCTGCTTCAGTTAGCTTGTGACAAATTGCTTAACTGTGCAAGGATGGTCCTGGAATGGAGGTGAAGGACAAAAAAAATATCGGTTTCCTAAGCCTTATCAATGTGAGAGCA
Organism: Canis lupus familiaris; assembly: GCF_011100685.1. Classification (NCBI taxonomy): domain Eukaryota; kingdom Metazoa; phylum Chordata; class Mammalia; order Carnivora; family Canidae; genus Canis; species Canis lupus. The sequence continues at coordinate 4,519,211 of NC_049234.1, forward strand.
CCTCACATAGGCTTCTCTGAACACTGGCCCGCCTAGAACAGCCTTCTGTTTATCTAGATTTCATATTTTACAAGGTACAAATACCTTATTCACTCCTAACTTAAGTGTCTCAAAATTTTGGGGAAGGGGTGGGAGGAGTCTGAAGTAAGACCACACAAAGGAGTGTAATGGAACACAAAAATTGGTAGTCACTATTAACCCCCCTGGATCACTGTTTTTTATAATAAATGTAAGAACCATTTTATTCCCTTTAAAAATTGGTCTACAATGCTTTCCAATCTTTTTGGCCCTCCCAGCAAAGACTCTGAATTTACCCAAAGAAAAAAAGGCATGTTCCCCAAACACTGTTTTATCTATTAAGGTATTTTCACATTGTGCTTGTACAGAATACTTTTCTACTAATTTACATGAGCAGTGAAGAGTCATCAAATACTATTTCATGTATACCAGGGGATACATGTACTTTAAAAACAGTGTTTTTCAAGGATAGCAGTTTTAGCTTTCTTGTCAAAGAACACCACCAACCATTAATGAATATTCTCCTGAATTTGCTTGCATCACAGAATCTATAAATTATCCAAACTAAAATTTCTTTTCTCCATGGTAAATCAAAAATCTGATTTTACTATTGACAACAGCAAAACATGAGAAAACAATACTAGTAAATTCATACAGAACATTATCTCCTAGTTAAAATAATTCATTTCAGTTTAGGGCAGGTCCTATTAAGGCATATGTAAATATTACCAATCAGGAGACAACATGAATATTTAAAATGCTGATGATTCTTACTAAGTTCCTACCTGAACATAGTCAACTAATGACAACCACAGAAAATATTTTAGACAAATATTAAGAGTCCATTTAAACCATTCTATTAATTGAAGCCTATTTCTAGATTTAGATACAACTTATTAAAAAGTATGATAATGATTAATTCAATAGGACTCCATCACCAGATCTGTTAATAAAAGTAGTTGGTTAGAAGAGAATTTAGTTTTCTGGAAAGGCCTATTTAAAAATTTTTCCATTAGGCTAATTTTATTAATTATAAAACAAGAGTGACAGCTAAAATAATTTGAGAACCTAGCCCAATGGAAAAAAACATACCAGCATAAAGCCCTAAGGAACCCTTTAAAAGACTTTCAAAAGCTTTGCCACAATGAGAGGATCTTCATTAATCTTAGAAACTACTAGTGTTGAAACATTTGTCAAATATCTTTATAGTGCTCACCTATTGCATCATACACATATTCCAAAGAAAAACTATTATGTAAGCAACCACCCAAGTTTCCAAATATTTAATAAACTATCTCAAGATTCAGATGGTTACCTGACTTAAAAACCTAACTCTGAAGGGAAATCTTAGAGCTTAGACCATTTGCACAGAACTATATGCTCTGCAATGCTACATACCAAGTATTTTCCACAAAGGCCAGTGTGTTAAAGCCCTTTTAATGACTTCTGGTTTTCCAAAACAGTATTGTTGCTCCACAGGATTTTAATGTCCACCATAACAAACTCCTATTGATATCTAAGGACATTTCTGGAAAGCAGAACTTTCTCTTGCCATTTTTACTAATTCTAGCCAAGAACCTTTGGAGTCAGAGATCTTTTCCAAATTCAAAATTTCTCAGATTTTAGAATGGTACTATAGTACATATACTTCATATTATACAGCATTCTCTAGGAGGCCAGCACCCCGTAATCACAATATTTCTGCAACAAAATTTAAAAATATTGGCACTTAATGGGATAAGATAAAAATAGCAACATCTCAAGGTTTTGTTTCCAAATCAGTTTAGGTTGCTTCAAGAAAGCTATAAAAATCTTAAGTAATTCTTGGACTTCAGAATTCTATGCATAAGGGACTCTGGGCCTGTAGCTTTATAGCAAAGTTCCAAGTGCTATTGTTTTGTTCAACATAATATACATCATATCTAGACATAATAAGTCAGTTACTTCGGTTGCCAGAACCTTGCAGAGTAATAAGTATCTTTAATATATTCTATCTGTGCTCATCCACTCCTGAAAGAGGAGTAAACTATGGACTTTCCCAGTACTACAGTATATTAAATAAAAACTACTTTCCCAGATTTGCCAGACTCATTTATTAAGCTATCAGTTCACTGATACAAGTTTAAGAGGAAACACCACTAGAAATATTATTCAACTAAAAAAAAGTCCATCTTTTAATATGATCTTCCTTAAATCATGAAGCCTGTTCTTGAATTTCCATTTCAGAATCTATTTGTGACTGTGATGTCAACTAGACCCCACCCCAGAAAAGTTAAATCTCCAAGTCAATGAGGGGAGAATATTAGATATATTGGAAATAGAACTGATTACTAACAAAAATTAAGAAATCCCAGACTTGGTACTGAGATGGCAGCAACAGTGCTACTCTACTATGCATACAAGCCACCTGGTTAAAGTGCAGCTTGAGTCAGGTTTGGGTGGGGCTAAGATTCTACATTTCTATTACAGATGATGCTAATCCCCAAAACCACACTACATTAATAAGTGGTGCTTAATACACTCAAAAATGAGAATCATTGTTATCAGCTTAGGGCTAAAGGAACTGTTCTAGTTTTAGCTATGATTTTAAAAATAAGCAGTATGCTCAAACTCACACAGCTAGGAGAAAACCAGTATGAGAAATCTGCTAGTCAGGTTTCTAAGTCAGTAGAACTTGCAAGAAATCCTATTATTTAAACCGTTTTCCTCCCCTCTCTTTAGCCTTGCAAATGTGTTGAAAGGTCTGCTTTAACATACTTTAATTAGATAGAGCAAACATTTTTTTTTTTGATAGAATCTATTTAACAACATCAGACTATATTTAACACTATATCGATACTCTAAACTTTTCTGAAAATTTCAATTGTTATCTCCTCCAAGTCTCTGGACACTTAGAAACATCCAAACCTCAAAACCCAAGTTTCAATAGCAAGAAACGTATAATAAATTTAAAAAATAATAATAATAAACTATGTAAATCTAGCAGCACAAATTCAAAGAACAGTTTACTGTTGAATTGTATGTTGCAGTTTTAGGTATGAAATTCATCCAAGAAAGTGGCATGCTGGAAGACATACATATATCATCTCTCAGTAAGTCCTCTAAAAGCAACCAATTTTTCTCCACCAGCTGAGTACTATATAAACCCATTTTATGAAACAATTATCAACTCTAGTAATCCATTATACCAGGCAAGACGCTCAAACTAGAAAAACAAGAAGATTCATCTCTTATATCCCATATTGTGGGGTACAGTTTCAGTTAGTGGAATGAAAAACAGAATCTTTTGCAATATTTAAATGCCTACACCTTAAGTTAAAAACAAACAAAATACAAAATCTTTCCAACTTATATTAAAACCTGGGCTAGGGGATCCCTGGGTGGCTCAGCGGTTTAGTGCCTGCCTTTGGCCCAGGGCCTGATCCTGGAGTCCCAGGATCGAGTCCTACATCAGGCTCCTCGCATGGAGCCTGCTTCTCCCTCTGCCTGTGCCTCTGGTACTCTCTCTCTCTCTCTCTCTCTGTGTCTACCATGAATAAATAAATAAAATCTTAAAAAATAATAAAAAAATAAAACCTGGGCTAGTTAAGACTTCCTAAAGCTTGGCTTGTAGTATGTACCTAAGTATAGTAATACTTGTTATGTACCCAAAATAAATTAAGTGATCCAATCATTGGTAAACAATGCATACAAAGCTGAATCAGTATACCCATAACTGTCAAACCTTTATGTTAGAACTATAAAAAGCACTATAAAAGTCACTTCACTTTAAGAGATAAGAGATAAGTACAGTTTCAAGTTTTGAAAAAAACTGAGCAACAAAGAACTCTCCTTTACTTCAATTTTACAAGAGCCCCAGCATAGACATGAAAATACTTACATGGACAAGTTAGGAGATGGAACCCCCCTATCATCAGCTAGGTTCCCAAGGTGGCTCAGCGTTGAAGTCGAACTGCTCTCTATACAGCACTTCTCCTAGGCCCTCTGGGTAGTTGTATACTTGGTCAGAAAGTTCGCCCTAAAGAAAGGAATGAAAATAGTAGTAAATAGTCCTAAATTAAGAAAATTAGCTTGTTCTTCGAGCAGATTAAATTGACTTAAAGATTAACTGTGGGAATAAGTTTTAGTTTTAAAAGAGTGTTTCATCAGTCACATTATACAAACGATGTTTTCAAAAGGTTTACCATAATACCAAGTACTTTTTTTCTGTAGTAAAAATTTCCAAGCTGCTATAAGTACAAAATTCAGAGCTTGATGTCATGATCATCTTTCCAAGTCACTTTATCTACCTAACAGTTTCCAGCCTTCATCTAATTTCATTTTCACTTTTATTCATCTTCTAAAACCCAAATTTCTCAGTGCCCTAAAACTGAAAAACTTCCAAGTACCCTCATCAACCTGATGTATAATGTTCTGGCATGATCTGTAATCTGGAACTACCCAGAACATTTCTTTTACTCTCCAAATTTCAAGTCCTCTTTACTTAAAATGTAGAATCTTACTACATACCAAAAAGATCTTAGCTGATATGCCACTTATGTGAAATAATGCTTGATAATTGCCTTACACAGCAGGCAAGTATTTAAGGGTTGTATCTCTCCTCCACATACCTTAACCTATCTAGACTTTCGTCTACAATCACTAGAACTATGAATGTGAAGTGAACTATGAATGTGAACTATGAATGCTTAGCATGTTACAAAACGCTAAATTTGAGCCATGGTTATTACTGATTATGGTTTGCTTGGATGGATTTCTCACCTTCAAACAAAACTGCTACATCTATACTTCTAATCATAATTAGGTGGTTGCACTTTAAACTAATATAACCTGACAGGACTTCCTAGAAAAGGTGATAAGGAAGCCAGAAAAAGGATTAAACTAGAAAGTATAGAGTTAAGAATCAGAAAAATTTCAAATGTACCCCAGACATATGTAAAGCATCTCAAAAAAATAAAAATTTTAAAAAAATAAAGCATCTCTCACCACCAGGATAGACGCATCCTTGTGGTTCTTCAACCTACTAGGAGAATATGCTCACACTCTTGGATGAGTCAAGAACCCATACAGACATATAACTGTGATTATAATCTTACTATTAAATTTCAAATAATATACTCCAAAACAAAGATTTTGATTCTTCCCACACCAAGATAATTTTTAAAATAAATTAAAAGCTGACTCATGCTGAAGACAGAGTTTATTCTCAATTATCCTGTCTTAGGATAATTACTCTGGGTGAAAAGACTCATCTCACCCCTACCAGGTATCCACACAGCTATTTTGCTTAATGTAACCCAAGAGCAGTGGCGTAAAATGTTAAAGATATTAAACTTCGGACATTCAAAAATGTTCTTCAGCATGATCTCTAAAACATTTCCATCTAACAAAAAGATACTAATAGGAAATGAAGGCCCTAAAATATGAAAGGCACATTTTAGTAAAATATGAAAGGCACATAGGCTAAGAGGGCCAGTTACATACAGGATATTTGTACAGTCAAAATAAACCGTAAGGAAGTTAAATGAAAATGTGTAGAAAAAGAGGTATAGGAAAAGATAATTATTCTTATTTAGAATGGTATGTGTAATCAGTTGCAATCAAGTTCTTTAACTGAAGAGACTGTCTCGTTACATCTATGTGAATAAGCATGGGAAGAACTAGTCTTGACTGAAAGCAGTAGGTCTCTACCACACACACACAAAAAAACATTATTTTAGCCTAGTATCCTCAAATTATCAGCATTTCCCTGAATAACAAATATTGTCTTTACCAATGACTTTTTAAGAAGTTGCTACGTGGCATTCTTTCCCCAAACCCCAAACTAAAGTCTAATTATGAGAAAAAAAAAATCAGACAGCCAAATTGAAGGACCTTCTACTGGATATCAGGCCAATACTACTTCTCTAGGCTGTCAAGGACATGACAAACAAGGTTAAGAAACTGTCAGAAAGAATTGGGGAAAGCATGACAACTAAATGTAATGTGGTACCTTGGATTATCCTGGAACAGAAAAAGGACATTAAAAACTGATGAAATTCAAGTAAAGTCTGCAGTTTAGTTCACAGTAATGCATCAAAGTCAGTTTCTTAGTTTTGACAAATGTACCACAGTAAAATGCTAATAATAAGAACTGAATGAGAAGTATGCACCTCCGTACTACCTTTGCAACTTTTCTGTAAATCCAAAATTTCAGAATAATTTATTTTATAAAATTAGGCAAAGTATTCACATAATGGACTACCACTGAGGAATAAAAGTAACAACCTACTGATCTACGTATCAGGGTTAAGTATCAAAAAATGTGCTGAATTAAAGCCTTTTACATAAAATAATGCTAACAATATAATTCCATTTACATGCAAGTTTTAGAATAGACAGATCTATGGTTTAAAAAAAAAAATCAGAATCCTGGCTGCCTCGGGAAGAGTAGGGCGGGGGGGATAGCATTTGAAGGGGTAAAAGAGAAGTTTCTGGCAATGCTCTACATCTTGATAGATTTGGATTACACTACTCTTATTTTTTGTTAGAACCTACAAAATGATAGATTAAAGATCTGCGCATTGTATCCAAAGGTTTTTCTTTTTAAGAATAAACAGTATTAAACTACAGCACATACTTATGAACTGAAGATTGGTAAAGTGTTCTGGTGTCTCCAACTTTGAATGAAATACACGGAAAAATGAGATGGATTGATGGATAGCAGGATGGCAAATAAAGCAAAATGTTGCTAAATGAATCTAGGAGAGGGTACAATTCTTTTGCCTTCTATGTTTGAAAATGTGTAAGTTAAATAAATCTGACAAGAGAGGAGGCACCGATTACGTGATCACTGCACCTACTGTAACTCATTTAATTAGGAGCCAATCTTTCCTACTAAATGTAAACTCCTCAGGGCTTCTTTGTCTTCATGACCATGATCTGCATTCTCACATTTGTAAAAAAATAATAATAAAGATCAGGGCCTTGCCTGACAATCATTAGCCATATTTCTGCCAGGTTCGTCCCATCGATTCTTCCCCCCACACAGCACTTCTCTCCTTTTAAGAGTCGTCAGGTTCCCACCCAAGCTGGGGGCTAAAGGTCGAAAAACTACGGGATAGAAAACATCTTAAAAGACCCAAGATGCCACCACAAAATCCAGTTAAATCTGAACATCATAGGGCTATAAACTGTGTCCCCGACTTCAGGTTTCTGACCCAGCAGTTTAGCCCAAGACACATACACGCTCAAATATTTTGGGCAAGAGTTAAAACACGTCACCATCATTCCTGTTGGCAGTCAAAATAGCACTTGATAAGCCACCCAAGCCTACCGTTCTCCCTCTCACTGCCCAGGAATCGTGGCGCGGACGGGAAAACGAAGCCATGGTGACTAATCCTCAGGCTCCAGGAGGTGACTGGGGTGAGTGAAGGCGACTTGGCCCAATCAGGAGCGCCGCAGGGGGCGGAGTAGCAGCCCCGAGGCTTCCAGAAGGGGCCAAAGGCCTCTCCCTCGCTACCTGACACCGGGGCTTCCCTGCCTCCGGGCCTCGAGTGGCGTCAACTTTCCTCCACCAGAGGGGGGCCGCACTCCCCGCACCCCAAGAACCAGTCCTCCTTCGGCAGCTGTCACAGGAGGCCGCCGCCGGGCCCGCCCCGCTCCATTCATAGGGCCCCAGCCGTTGCAACCCTTCGCGCCGCCCGCGGGGTTACCGGAGGCGACGGGGCTCCGGGCGGGGGCTGCGGGAGCAAGGCCCCTCAAGGCTGCGGCCCGGCCCCCCTCCCCGGAAACAGCAATGCACCACGGGAGAGGGGTGGGGGCCGCACGCCGCCGGGAGACTGCGCCGACCCCCGGCGGAGACCCCCACGAGCGCCCCCACACGCACACGCCCCCTCACCTTCACCGCGGCGGCGGCGGCGGCGGCGGCGGCGGCGGCGGCGGCTCCCGCTCCGCCGAGCGCCCGGCGGCCGCCGGAGGGCCCCGAAGCGCGCCCGCCACCCCAGCCCGCCGCGCCGGCACCGACCGCCGCCACACACACCGCCGTCCGCCATGTTCGCGGCAGCCGGCCGCGGGGCACTGCGGGCCGCCGGTCGGGCGGAGGGGCCCAGCCGGCAGGCACCCGGCAGCTCCCCGAGGCTGGCCCCGCGCCCCCGCGCCCCTCGGGTCGGTACTCACGTGAGATAACGGCCCAAAGAGTCGGGTAAAGCGTCTTCTCTTTTTCGGCGGAATTTTTAAAGAGGGATGTGGTTACCTTGAGCAGAAATACCCAAGGCGGCCTGGGCCATAGGCTGCGGGGACGACGTGGGGGGAAAAGCGCGGCACCGACACCAGCTGTGCAGCAGTGGCGGCGGCGGCCGAAGGGAGAAATAGAACAACAACGCGGGTAGAAGAAGAATGGCGAGGGCTGGGTGGGGAGAGGATTCGGCCTCGTCACGCTGCAGAGCCGAAGACCGAGAAAGGATGAAAAGAGGCAGAGGTGGGAAAAAAAGGAAACACCGCAGCCGAGCGAAAAGCCAGAGAGTGTGGGAAGGCGGCGCCGGAGACGCCAGTATTTATGGTAAGGGGGCGGGGCCTGATGACGTCACAGCCGGCCGGGCTGCCGCGCGAGCGGGGCGGAGCAGGGCTGCGGCCCGGGTCGAGGGGAGGGAGCGGAAGAGAAAGGCGTGAGGCGCGGGCAGCGGGGTGGGGGGCGAAAGGGGGCGGTGCGGGCTACCCTGCGTGCAGGTGCCCAACGCCTGTGGCTTCCCGCCCTCCCGAGGGCCGTCGCTCCTCACCCGGCGGAGCCCCGTGCGCTCGGACGGGGGCGGGCGAGGGGAAAGGGACGCGCCGGGGCCGGGGCCGGGGCGCAGCGTCGCCCGCGCCTGCAAGCCCCGGGCGCCCACGCTCCCGCCTGCGGCTGGCCCCGGCGCGGTGGGAGTTGGGCTCGGCGCCCCGGCGGCCACGACTTCCAGAGTCGTGCTGAGCCGGGGGCAGCGGCTCGCGTGCACCGCCTGGGGAGGCTCTAAGGGAGGCCTGCAGGGCCTTCGCCGGAGCTCCGCCCCTCGAGAGCGCGACGCTTTGGGAGGGTTCCACCGGCTGTGCCCGGGGACTGCCCTCCCAGGGTGAGTTAGCGCACTCCTCCGTGGAAGCCAGTTCCTAAATGGCCGGGATGGATGGGCCCAGCGCTGGTGAGGTTACCGAGAGCCTCCTGACCGCGTGAAAATGTCCCCAGTGCGCGTATGTTACAACATGGTGCAGTAGGATTTTTTTTTTTTTAAAGGAGTGTGGCCTCTATGTCATTATTTAAAGGGTTGGTGCAATTACACCCAGCCCTTGTTAATGAAGGGTCAGTGTTGGTGAGAGGATTACTGATGTTACAAACGCACGATACTTTAATCCTCCACTTCATAACAAACTTTTTAAACTGGGGAACCTAATATGACCTACATAGCTTTTAATTTATTCTCATCTTTTAAAAATGTCTTCATATTAGTGATCAGAAACTTTTGAGTCCTCTCATGCTAACTCCTTGTGAATCAAGAGTCAATGACATAAATGAAATGTATATTTATACATCCCTCCCAAGTTAAAATCTATGAGATTAAGACCCTGACCTTTTTCTTCGTTCGTTTTTCCCCACCTTCAATTTACTTTGTGAGCAGCACTGTGTCTGATTAATAAATCATAAATTAGAAAAGAAGAGTAATAGCCTTCCTAGATGGAAAGATAGAAAAGCTGAAATGTAGGCTTTTGGAGGAAAGTATTAGGTAAAAATTGGGAGCTGTGGATGCTCCCTAATTTTGTTTTTCTATATTTCACTCTGCTATATCTTGACTTTTCTTTCATTCCTTAAAAATTCTTTTTGATTCAGAACATTTAGAAACACAGCACTTTACTAAACCCCCTGGTGGAAGGAGGTGGCTAGAGATGAATACACTACTTGAAATCTTGCTTACAATCTAGCAGGAGAAATAAGACAACTACACAAAATAAATTTTTTTACAGAGAAGTGATATGCAATGTGGAACCTAGTGGAGAGAGGAAATCATTGCAGCTGAGAGAAAGGCTGCTACGGAAAGGTAGTGATAAATTTTGAGAGCAGATGTTCCAAACATTGGGAAAAAGTGATTTTGAGAGCAGATATTCTAGGTAAGGAAACAAGTGAGAGAAGGCACAGAAATGAGCCAGTTTAGAGAATTGTGAGTGGGCTTTCTGGCTCCAGTGTAGGGGCCTGGTTGCTAATGAGATAGAAAAGGTAGGTTACAGTGAGATCGAGAAATGATCAGAGCTTGGACTTTATTCTGGAACCATTTAAGCAGGAACACGATATACTCAGATGTTTTCAAAAGATTATTCTGGTATCAGTGGGATTAAAAATAGGTAGAAAGTTTGGAAGACACAGTGTGGGGACTCTTTAAAAAGTTAAGAATGCTAAGGGGATCCGAATGGATGGGAGAGAAAAGGCATAGAAAGCTAGAAGGTAATCTTTGAATGTCAAGAGAGATAAGAAGGTGTCAAATGATTTGGGTATATTAAGCTAATTAACAGGGAGGATTCTGGAATTATGAACATAGGTAGAAATAGAAGAACCCAGTTTGGAGGAAAGAATATGAGACTGCTTTGAGCATAGTTGAAGTTGTTATTGTAATATCCATGTAAAGATGGTCCAAAGGCCCCTGGAAATAGGGAGATCTGGAGCCCTTTGGGCTATGAATTTGGGAGCCTTTCTTATAGACATGATGATTAAGAAAATGTTGAGGTCTACAGGAAAAGGGATGTAAGTACAGGAACCTGAGAAATGCCAGAGAGAAGAGAGGCTGGCAGAGAAAACCAAGAGGACCAGCCAGAGAAGTGGAAGGAGAATCACCATAGTACAATGTCAAGCCATGTAAGAAGGATGGTGTTCCAAGATAGAAAAAGTGATTAAGATGTCTTATCACTCAAACAGGATGGGAAGAGGGTTCTGATTCTGGCAAGTGACAAATCATGGGTAAACTCTGATCTCCTGTTAAGTTTGGATTTTTATCCCTAAAAAGTTTCAATCATGGGAGTGGTTTGAATTTCAGAAAAAGACGACTGTGAAGATAGGAAGAAGGAGGGCTACAAGCAGAGAGAACACTTGGAAAGCTATTGTAATGATCCATCAAGAATGATAAGGGCCTGAAAAGAAGTTATCTGTGACTTTTAACTGAGTAATTTCAGTGGAGTGGGAGGCACAGAAGTTAAATTTGAGTGAGGAGTAGCTGAGGTGAAGTCATTGGATGTTGACCACTCTTTCAAGTGGAAGGTACTGGGATCCCTGGGTGGCGCAGCGGTTTAGCGCCTGCCTTTGGCCCAGAGCGTGATCCTGGAGACCCGGGATCGAATCCCATGTCGGGCTCCTGGTGCATGGAGCCTGCTTCTCCCTCTGCCTGTGTCTCTGCCTCTCTCTCTCTCTCTCTCTGTGACTATCATAAATAAAAATAAAAAAAAAAAAATCAAGTGGAAGGTACTGGACCTGAGCCTAATTCAACATCATTTATACTATGAAGCAATTCAACAATCTATTATTCAAACGACACGCCCTCATGATTAGTGTTTGTGTATTCAAAATTAAAGAATAATGCAGCTAGCACTATTGTATTTATTGTAGTTGAGGAAAACAATAGAACCTTAAAAATTGTACTGCAGTGGACTAGCCAACATAGTATATAACTTTAACAGAACGATAGCTTCCCTAATGAGAACAGCATATTTAATTGTGTTTGGGGTTTGAGGTTTTGGTTTTTTTGCCAAGTTAGGTTACTCATATATAAAAACACAGGTAGTGCCAGGGAAACTATTATTATTAAACAGAAAGCTCTAAGATAAAGTGATACAGTACCATTCACACTTAGGTCATCCTGGTCCATTGATTCAAACTTACTTGCTTTTGTGCCAATAGTTATAAAAGTTGGAATGAATTAGATTGATGATAAAAACAAGTCACTCAAAAACAATAGGTACACCTAAAAACAGCCTATAATAAAAATATCTTGTTATCACATATATAAATATGACAAATGTAGAGCCCAATTATAATCAAGAGTAAAAATACCAGTTTAATGGGAATCTTTAAAGAGAGCTTAATAAGCATTTTTATTGCTAAAGTGCATTCTTTGAGTACTCATTATATAGAAAACAAAATATATAGTTTTTGTTTTGGGTGTTTTCTGGGGATTTTTAAAGTTTTAATGTTAAGTTTCATAGGTAATGGTAATACTCTGAAATTCAAGCATTTTAAAGAATACTTTGTAAAAATAACATTTTCAAACTGATATATAGTAAAAAAAGTACATAATAATTTAATTAATCTATGATGTATAAATAATATTTCCACAGTTCAAGTTTTCACAGTCAAAATATATAGGTTTTGAATAATTAAAACATTCACATTTTTAAAAAAGTTTTATTTAACTAATCTCTACACCCAACGTGAGGCTTGAACTCACGACCTCAAGATCAAGAGGCCCATGTTCTTCCAATTGAGCCACCCAGATGCCCCAAACATTCACATTCTTTTTTTTTCTTTTTGATAAGCAACATAGCAAAGTTTATTGAGTGATAGTAAAGTGATAGCTCAAAGCTTGCAAAGAGGGAAGGGCCCAAGAGGGTTGTCATTGGAGTTTCTAAGTCTAGGGTTTTTATGGACTTGCTGAAGGGCTGTTTTAATCTAATTAACCCTCCCTGCACCTGTCATCCAATCAGATTTTTGTTATCTATCACGTGGGAAAGGGGAAAGGGTAGAGGTCTCCTTCCAGGGTGGTGTAAATCCTTTTAAGGATTATTTCCTCCTGGCATGGGGGGGGGGGGGGTTGTCCCTGCCTGCCTTTCTTCCAACTATCCTCCATCATTCCCCACTAACTGTAACCCTAACTGCTGTTACGGGAAAAGGCTCACATCTGATCATAGCTACTTCCTGCTGGCATAGGAGTGGGTGTGTCAGGGTATTGGATGGGGCAGCAGTCAGGATCCCTCTAGTTCTAGCCTGTCAAGGGATCCCCTGTAGAAGTCTGGTTTGACCTCCATGTGAGACTCCACCATTTGGATTTTGATGACCTTTATTCTGGAAAATATAAAGTGGGTTAAGGCATTTAGGAGGCAAGTCCCAGAGCACAATGCAAGATGGAGCATAGCCTAGCATAAATCAGTTAAACATTACGTTTAAGAAGACTTACATGTGTCTTCTTGTTGCTTCCACTAGTTCAAGGTCCTCTCTGGATTCACAGAAGTGTTTCTGGTTCCTTATTGTTAGGCCCTATTGGGGACCAGGGTTTGACTCTGGAATGGTAGATCCAGGCTTCAAAAATCACTGTATATGGGCCTTCCCAGACTGGCTAGTTAGCTGTCCTTAATGGTTGAGATCCCAGACGACCTCCCATAAAATGTTACAGGATTTGCTCCTCCTTCAGTGCCCGTGATTCTTGGTCACACCACTTCAGAGAATGAAGAGGTAGACCAAAGAGTGGTGGGCAGTGAAGCAAAGGCTTATTGAGCGATATTAGAGTGATAGATAGTATAAAGCTTCCAAAGAGGGAAGGGACCCAAGAGGGTTGCCCAAACATTCACATTTTAAAACATGATATTTGGGGATCCCTGGGTGGCTCAGTGGTTTAGTGACTGCCTTTGGCCCAGGGCATGATCCTGGAGTCCTGGGATCGAGTCCCATGTCGGGCTCCCTGCATGGAGCCTGCTTCTCCCTCTGCCTGTGCCTCTGCTTCTCTCTCCTTCTCTGTATCTCTCATGAATAAATAAATAAAATCTTAAAACAAAAAAAAAACATGATATTTCAGTTGTCTACCACATATTTTGGTACACTCATAGTCTTGTAAAAAGCTAACTTGTGGGCAGCCCCGGTGGCTCAGCAGTTTAGTACTGCCTTCAGCCCAGGGCCTGATCCTGCAGACCCGGGATCGAGTCGCACCTCGGGCTCCCTGTATGGAGCCTGCTTCTCCCTCTGCCTGTGTCTCTGCCTCTCTCTCTCCATGTGCCTCTCATGAATAAATAAATAAAATCTTAAAAAGAAAAAAGCTAACTTGCTTCTTAAGAATCTGGTGCTATTGGGCTAGTGAAAATGGGTAAAAGTGTTTCCAAATTACTTTGTAGAGTAGGGTTTCAGATTATATACCATTCTCTCCTTGAATGGAGTAGATATAAGGTGCAGTCCTTTATTTGCTAAATATCTGTTGTTTAGAGCTTTACCTAGGCTGATTTACACCTCCGATGAAAAATGATATGATTTGAAAAGAGATTTTTTTTATTGTCATGTTTAATTTTTTTCCTCACAAAATTTAGGTACCAGGTCAGTAGAGTTCTGTGCCCCTGCATCCCAGCACTGACTTGAAGTTGTTCATGTCCATCACCCATCTTTGTCCACAGGATCATTTAACCTGTTGAAGGGTAAGCCTGGCAAGCAAAGAGTGATGGAGCCCAGATTCAGACTCTTGTGTAAGGGAAAAGCAGGTTTTTTTCTATTTTCATTTTAGTGGCTGTGTATGTCATTACATATGGGTCAGCATTTTACTTCTCTCAAGTGACTTGGATGGTTTTTCTGTGATAAGTGGGTCATAAGCAATACACTGACGTCTTTTATTACAAATAAGAAATGTAACAAGTTATTCCTGTTAATTTAAGAGGACTGCTTCAGAAACCTGTGTAAGCAGCCAAAGAAATTATCCAGTTTTACAAATTAAATACAACATACATGACTAGAATAATCAATCGACATGATCCATGAGTTTGCTGTCTTATGTCTTCATCTAATCCTTGGAAGTGAGGAAATCCTTGGAAAGTTAATTTCATTGTCGCTTTGCTGCCACACATTGTCTGATAACAAATGTTTTATTGGTTAGGTAATATAGAGTAAGATAGGCTTGTGTCTCTCTGTTTCAAAACAGCTCCTGGGCAGATATCCCTAAACTTTTGGTTATGGACATAAAAAATAGGAGCTCTGAAATCTATGCTTGTCCAGTTTGAATTATGGTTTGCTTTATTTTCTCTAATAAATAACTTAGCCAAAGTGCTATCACATGAGTACCTATGTGATTGCTAATGAGAGTAACTCTGGGCTACATTGTATTTAACAAGAATTTTTAAATTACTTTGTCATTTAAAGTTTTGCAAATTGTAACATGTAACTTATAAACATTTATGTCAATTTAAATTTGCTTTATCTATTGCTTTATGTAACTTTAACCAGGAGAAAAGTCCATGCAAATAAATAAATAAATAAAATAAAAGATTAGTTCTTTACCAAAATAGAAAGAAGAAATATAAATGACTTGCTTTCACAAAAATAATTAATCTTTTTGTGCCATTCTATCATCTATGACATTCTAAAAACTTTCATTTAGTCTTGGCTCTACTTGAGTAAGTCACTTAATGCTAAGCCACCTCCATTTCTTTTAAAAAACGTATTCCTTATTCCTCTGGAAGTACTTCTCCTCTGCCATACCTTGAGTTCTTCTGGTAACTGCCATCTTCTTCACCCTGGCCTCCCAAGCCACAGGAACTAGTCCAAGAATTAATCGCTTCTCATCCTATCTTGGGGGTAGGGACAGCTTACCAGTCATTGGTGCATGTTGGATTCAGACCATTCTTTGCTTGGTTAGTTGAAGGAGGACTGGACAATGGAATCATTTCTTCTGTGGCTCAAGTTATGACTATATGAGCCAGGAGTTACCAGTATCCATGGTCCCAGAGGAAATCTATGTGAGAAAATGAAGCCAAGTCACATATGAAGAAGGGAGACTTAGCATTCTGGTTGTCCCCTTTTTTCTTGCTCTTCAGTTATACCAAACAGAGAAATTCATCTTCCTAGTGTAAGTTAATAGCTTAGCTTTTTATCACTTACAACCAAGAATCCAGGCCTACACAAGCTAAAAAGAAAAGATATCATTTAGTTAGAAAAATCAGTTGCACAAGTATAAGACAAGAGAGGCCTGATTGTTCTCTATCTAAGTAGCACCAAGAGAAGGTAGTCACCCACAAGCTTGCCATGAATGAACAAAGGCATGAAATTGCTAAAAACCAAAAATCTGAATGCAATAATTTGGGGCTGCATGAATAAAAGTATAGGTCAGAAAGGAGGTAGCAATTTAGTTTACTAAGCCCCAACTGTAGCTCTTCTGTTTGGGAGTTTGTAAACAACTTGGAAACAAAGTTTTGTTGTAAAGTTCTAGGTAGTGCATTGTACAGGAGAGTGGAAACCACCCAGCTTGGAGTAAGATAGCCATAAAGGTGAGTCTAGAAAACAACATATTATTAGGAATGATAAGAGTATTAGAGATTGGCGGGCAAAGACAGAGGGAAAATGAAAAAAAGTACAAACAAAAGCTACCATTTTTTACACACCAAGTGCCAGGCACTATGCTAAAGCCCTTTGTATTAAGTAATCTTTCAATATGCCTCTCAGATAGGTTTTACTATGCCCATTGTACAAAGGAGAAAAGAGAACTACAGTGAGGTTCAGCAGCTTGCTCAAGATCACACAGCTGAAAAGAGAAGGTCTGGATTCATATCCAAAGATGTCTAATGCCCAAGATCCAGCCAAGCCCCTCAGCCTGATTGCTTCTTTGAACACGTCTGTAGAATATGTCAAGCTCTGTAGATGGATGAGAGAAACTGGTGTCAGTCCAGATGGGAGAGCTAGGACCAGTGGGTTCCCTTGGCTAGATGTGCTATTTTATCCCACCCCTTGAGTTTGTATATGGTTTGGTTTGTGTCTTTCTATGGCCCTTTTACTTCCTTGTCTTACATTACTATTGTCTGAACTTTCTGAACAAGATATTATTAAGCTTCTTTAGGGCAATGACTGTGATTATTTTCTTTTTAAAAATCTCACAGAACACTCAGCATGGTGGTGCCTTACACATAGACCTCTAGTTACTTCCCAAAAATACAATAAGGGATAATGCCATGGGATGTCTTACAGAGGAGAAAGCTATCTTGCCACTGGGTTTGTTCAGAGGTACAGAGGAGATTTCTGCCCTGGGAGGATGTTGGACCAGAGGGACCTCTTAGACACTTTCCTTCCTTACCCACACTATTCGTTGCTATTCATTATATACTATTTTTTTAAAAAACAATTTGATATTGTTTTAACTTTAAATATGATGATTGTATATTAACATATAAGAAAGTTTTATTTATAATTCCTACCTTGCATATATTGAAATTAGGATGATTTTTATCTGTGATTGGCCATTTTATTGATTCCTCCTCTTCCCAGGGAAATCAATAGCCTACAATAGAAGAAAAAAAAGAAAAGAAAATGCCTGTGTCCAATTTAAGAGGAATAATAGTCCTTTTAAAATAAATTTTAAGTTGTAGTCACTGTTTCATGTTATTTGTGTACCTCGTTACCAAGAAAAGAGTGTTGCTATTCAAAGAAAGTGAATAAATAGAAAATGAGGGACACTGTAATAGTACAATATCAAGAATGCTTAAAAAAAAAAAAAAAAAAAGCTGGTCATTGTTCTTTGTATGCAAAAACAATGGTTCTTAACAGCATATTGACTCCTAAATCAAATTTCCAACTGCCAGCAGCAACCCTCGAGTGGGAGATGATTTAATGCAGAGGGTGTGTGTTGTGGCATGCCTCCAGCTTGCCAGGCACCGTATCCACTGGCAGCAGAGTTACATGACTTTCAAGCATTGGGATCCAACGTTTACGTGCTAACACCACAGTAAAATGATGAACTAAACCTTTTAGTTGTTAGAGAACAATGGTCAAAAAAGCAAAATCAGTATTCTTCCAAAACGATGAGCTGGCATTGTTTAGGGCTTCCCATCAATGCTTCATCTGCCCTCTGGTTGCTTGGATCTGGGGGAGACAGATCAGATTGGGCCAAAGCCTGGGCGATCAGACAACTTCAGAGATTAATGCAGACTTGCAAGGAAAAACATAAGACAACCTATTATTCTACAGTGGCACTCCGATTTCTGAGGAGAGAAGCCCTTGGAAAACCCACTTAATGTTCTGTTATTTGTGTCACTTTGGGAAATTACCAAAGTAGCTTATTTCAAGTTCAGCCACACTCTCAAACCAGCATCCAGAATACTAAATCTGTAGGTGAAGAAAGCAAGAAGGTGCTAGAAGGTGGGTCAAGTATGGAGGTATATGAAGCTCACAAAATTAATAAAAAATGAAAAAACTAAAACATCAGCTTTATTGTAATAGAGTGATAGCCTTGAAATAGGAAAACAGACTTTATGTTTTTCCTAAGTACATTGAAATTATCTTAAATTTCTGAACAATTTAATGCAAGTTTTTAGTTAGTGTACTTAAAAATATTATTAGAAAACAGTTGAAACTTAGTGCTAATTTATTAAAATGGCTATAAGATCTGGTAAACTAAGTTAAACTATTATTTCTAAAGATATATTTGAAATCATGATAAAATTCCATGAATCATTATTTCACATTTTAATAAGTTTGGAGATTTTTCAAATTATGAAATATTTTCTTCATGCTTACCATATTTCCAGCTTTAGAATCAATACATAAGAACTCCATAGTCCAAGGGCACCTAGTGGCTCAGTCAGTTGAGCATCCGACTCTTGACTTGGGCTTAGGTTGTGATCTCAGAGTTGTGGGATCCAGCCCCAAGTCAGCTCCCAGGCCCAGCAGGTAGTCTGCTTGAGATTCTGTGTGTGTGTGTGTGTGTGTGTGTGTGTCTGCCCCTTGCCATGCTTGCATGTGACCTCTCCCCCTCAAATAAATAAATCTTAAAAAATAAAAGAACTCCACAGTCCGAAAGCTTTTTTAAAAAATATTATTACTTGAGAGAGAGAGAGAGAGAGAGAATGAGGGGAGGGGCAGAAGGAGAAAGAGAGAAACAGGGAGCCTGATGTGGGGTTCAATTCCCAGGACCCTGAGATCAGGACCTGAGCTAAAATCAAGAATTGGATGCTTAATCAACTGAGCCACCAAGGTACCCCTAATCATTAAGCTTTTAACTTGACCATCTTGTCTCCTGATAAACTACTGGTTTATTCTTTAATTAAGAATCCGTGCAAGTATAACTTTCCTCTCTGGAAATTCCTATAACTTGTCTCTCTGAGTAAAATTGGTTTTTGCCTTCTTTGTGCCCCATGTCTGTGTCCAGCTTAGTGGATGCAACATTTATTGACTTGCCCAATTTAGGTGAACCAGCTACAAAAGTAAGGAAATGAGTATGAGCATCTATGAATATAAGTGTTACATACTAAAGTGGTCCCCAGTAATCCTGCCTTCTCTTGCTCCTACCCTTGTATAATCCTTTCCCCTCAAATGTGGGCTGTACTTATCAACTTTTTCTAATGAACAGAATCTGGCAAAAGGGAAATGCTACTTCTGAGATTAGGTTATAAGAAGACTGGGGCTTTATCTTAAGCACTTTCTTTCTCTCACTCACCCAGAAAGAAGCCAGCTGCCATGTGGTAAGTGTCCTTATGGAGAGACCCACATACTAACATACTGATGACTCTAGCCAACAGCCAGCAGAGACCAGAGGCCACAGAGTGAGCTTGGAAGCAGAGCCTTCCCCACTACCCCTCAAACCTTCATAAGACTGCAACCTAAGACCTAGAGAAGTCAATAAATTGTCAAGTTCCTAGAGCTATCCAACAGCAAAGCTCAAATTCCCGTCTCTTTTCTATCTCTTGATTCAATTCTCTGCTAAATTTCTGTCTTCTTTCCTCACTATATTTCCTGTCTCGGATAATTCATCCATTTTTACAGAATTGTCTGACAAGACTATTCATATGACTCAAAATTGGTATCACTAGCTTTGTTCTTTCACTAAAGTGTAGCTATAAATGGCCAACTGCTTCTAGGACATTTTTTTTTTTTAAGTTTTATTTATTTAGGTCATCTCTATACCCAATGTGGGGTTGGAACTCACAACTTCAGATCAAGAGTCGCATGCTAGCTACACCAACTGCTAGTCAGGAGGCCCTAGGACATTTTTTCTAGGATGTCCTGAGTCCTCTCAAACTCAAGATTTCATCACCTGTAAAATGTGATCGTTATTCCACATAGCCAGATGTAAAGTCTTACTTAGCTATGAGATTCGAACAAATCTGGGTCCCAAACTAAATTTGTCACTGTCTACTCCTTCTGCATAAACTGATCCTATTCCTTTTTTCTCAAAGTTTTGAAAAATTTTAATCCTTTCTTGTCATCACTTCATCCGTGTATAAAACAAGTGCTGCTTTTTATTTTGAAATTATCTTCTCCTTCCTAGTCTAATCCTATACCATATCATGTTTAGATAGAAAAACCTGTAACAAGTCCAATTTTTCCAGCCCCTCCCTATTCAATTCATGGATATTTCTCACACTAATCTTCCTTAAATGCCATGTTCATCAGTCCCTCCACTGGCAAAAATCTATAATGAACCTCTGTTTCTTAAAAATCATGTCTTGACACTTCTGCTGGCTTATAAATCTCTCCAGAACCCAGCCCCACCCTTGGGAGATAGCCTTCTCATCCCAACCTAAGCTTTCAGCTTTAGTCTGGTTTGCTCAAGAGCCCTCAAATACCCATGCTTCTGTCTCCTTCTGTGACTTTGTACTGTTTCTTCTTTAAAATTTTTTTTATTGGAGTTCAATTTGCCAACATTTAGCATAACACCCAGTGCTCATCCCACCAAGTGCCCCCCTCAGTGCCTATCACCCAGTCACCCCAAACCCCCGCCCACCTCCCTTTCCACTACCCCTTGTTCATTTCCCAGTTAGGTGTCTCTCATGTTTTGTCACCCTCACTGATATTTTCACTCATTTTCTCTCCTTTCCCTTTATTCCCTTTCATAATTTTTATATTCCCCAAATGAATGAGACCATATGTTTGTCCTTTTCCAATTGACTTATTTCACTCAGCATAATACCCGCCAGTTCCATCCACATCGAAGCAAATGGTGGGTATTTGTCGTTTCTAATGGCTGAGTAATATTCCATTGTATACATAGACCACATCTTCTTTACCCATTCATCTTTTGATGGACACCGAGGCTCCCTCCACAGTTTGGCTATTGTGGACATTGCTGCTAGAAACATCGGGGTGCAGGTGTCCCGGCGTTTCACTGCATCTGTATCTTTGGGGTAAATCCCCAGCAGTGCCATTGGTCATAGGGCAGATCTATTTTTAACTCTTTGAGGAACCTCCACACAGTTTTCCAGAGTGGCTGCACCAGTTCACATTCCCACCAACAGTGCAAGAGGGTTTCCCTTTCTCCACATCCTCTCCAACATTTGTGGTTTCCTGTCTTGTTAATGTTCACCATTCTCACTGGTGTGAGGTTGTACCATTTTTTTGTTGTCTATCCAGATCCTACTATCCAGTGCCCCAGCTCAAGTCCAACATCTTGTTCAGATCCCAGGAAGCCTGTTCCACTGTTACTAAACTTGATGTCACAGGTCTCTGGTCTCTTACAGCTGCTATTCCTCACTGAACCACCCTATTTGCATACTACATAGGTGCCTAAATGTAAATGCCCCCAGTCATCCATCTATCCTGTACACTGGACCCCAGACTGCCTTGTGCCTTCCTACACTCATTCCCCTGCTGCTCCTTTCTTTCTCATATCCCTCTGCTGCTTCCTTTGGACCACCATTTCATGGTGACCAAGTCTTTCCACATCCCTAAACTATCTCCCACTGCTTGCCTTAACTGAAACCTGGTTATCTTAAAAGAATAAGCTTCCTTTGCCTCAGTTTTGAATTGTGGGATATTTGCTCTACCAAACCTCATATATTCAGGGTTGGGAAGGAGAATTGGCCTTTTCCCAGCTCAGTATTATGGCCAGACCATTACTCTGAAAATAAGTAAAAGATGAAGCCAGCTGGTGTGCCCATTCCCTATATATGCCTGTATCACATAACACCTTCCTGCCATTCCCACAATAAAGAGAAAAAGCACCTAATTCATTATTTTCTTTTTTCTAAAGCTCCTATATTACAGCTTTTTAAAAATAAATTTATTTTTAATTGGTGTTCAATTTGCCAACATATAGAATAACATCCAGTGCTCATCCCATCAAGTGCCCCCCTCAGTGCCTGTCACCCAGTCACCCCCGCCCCGCCCACCTCCCTTTCTACCACCCCTAGTTCGTTTCCCAGAGTTAGGAGTCTCTCATGTTCTGTCTCCCTTTCTGATATTTCCCACTCATTTTTTCTCCTTTCCCCTTTATTCCCTTTCACTATTTTTTATATTCCCCAAATGAATGAGACCATATGTTTGTCCTTCTCCGATTGACTTATTTCACTCAGCATAATACCCTCCATTTCCATCCAAGTCAAAGCAAATGGTGGGTATTTGTCGTTTCTAATGGCTGAGTAATATTCCATTGTATACGTAGACCACAGCTTCTTTATCTATTCATCTTTCGATATATTACAGCTTTAAGACAATTTTCATTATTATTTTTCTTTAAAAAGATATTGTAATAGTAAAATTCCCCTGTAGTCTATCTCCCCGGCACTCCAGTAATGACCACCATTCCCAGCCTAGAATGTATCCTTCTGAAACTGCAGTCTTGAACCTCCTTGCAAAGAAAACGTCTTTGTAGATACCTTTGGAGCCCCTTAGCCTCCCAGTATTTTTGCTGCTCAACTCCAGAGATCTTCACCTACCCTAAAGTATTCTGCATTATTAGAGTTCTTCAACCCCACCATTCCTCCTTGCCCTTCTGGCTACCTCATGCCACCCCCATACCTGCTCTTCAGGTATAATTGCCCAATCTTTTTTTTTTTTAATGGACCTGAAATTCACATAACATAAAATTAACCATTTTAAAGTATATAATTCAGTGGCATTTCATGTATTCAAAATGCTATATAAATACAAAGTAAATAAATAAATAAATAAATAAATAAATACAAAGTAATTTACAGATTCAAGTGTAGTTATCAAAATCTCAATTTTTATTTTTTTGCAGGAATAGAAAATAGAATTCCTAAAATTCATCTGGAATCTCCAGGGACCCCAAATAGTCAAAATAACCTTGAAAAAGAATAAATTTGGAGAACTTACACTTCCTGATTTCACAACTTACTACAAAGCCACCATAATCAAAACAGTATGGTACTGCCATAGTCTAGACATATAGATCAATGAAAGGAAATAGCTCAGAAATAAATCCTCAAATATACGATTTTCAAATGATTTTTAAAAGAGTGCCAAGACCACTCAATGAGGAAAAGACAGTCTTTTCAACAAATGGTGCTGGGAAAATGTATATCCACAAGGAAAAGATGGAGTTGGACCCTTTACATCGTAGACAAAAATTAACTCAATGGATCAAAGACCTGAATATAAGACCTAAAACTATAAATTTTTTTTTAAATTTTTATTTATTTATGATAGTCACACAGAGAGAGAGAGAGAGGCAGAGACACAGGCAGAGGGAGAAGCAGGCTCCATGCACCGGGAGCCTGATGTGGGATTCGATCCTGGGTCTCCAGGATCGCGCCCTGGGCCAAAGGCAGGCGCCAAACCGCTGCGCCACCCAGGGATCCCTAAGACCTAAAACTATAAAAGTCTTGCCAAAAAAAAAAAGGGGGGGGAATATCTTCATGACATTGAATTTC
Source organism: Canis lupus familiaris (assembly GCF_011100685.1). NCBI lineage: Eukaryota > Metazoa > Chordata > Mammalia > Carnivora > Canidae > Canis > Canis lupus. The sequence goes on from NC_049234.1 coordinate 4,542,779, forward strand.
AAAGTGATTTCTTGAATATAATACCAAAGCACAGGCAAAAAAAATAGACTAATTAGACTTTATGAAAATTAAATACTTTGGTGCATCAAAAGATACTGTTTACAGAATAAAATGGCAGCTCACAGAATGAGAGAAAATATTTGCAAATTATATATCTGATAAGGGATTAATATCTAGAGTATATAGATAATATTTAAAACAATGTTATTTTTGTGAGCTAAAGGAATTAAAATGTAGGGATCCCCAGGTGGCTCAGCAGTTTAGTGCTGCCTTCGGCCCGGGGCATGATCCAGGGGTCATGGGACCTGCATGGAGCCTGCTTCTCCCTCTGCCTATGTGTCTGCCTCTCTCTCTCTCTGTGTCTCTCATGAATAAGTAAACAAAATCTTTAAAAAAAAAATTAAAATGTAAAAGTTTACTCTTGTATATATGTACATGTGTATATATATATATTATAAAATACAGAAAAGTATATATGAAGCTGTGTATCATCTACACACACACAAAGAGAGACTGTATAAACTTCATGAGATTCGGGACTGGCATATATAACATTTTTTCCTAAGGCCTGGTTCAAGGTCTTGGCCCATAGTAAGTTATCTATGTATACATAGATATTTTTTAAAGATTTATTTACATATTTTAGAGAGAGAGGGACAGAGAAAGAGAAAACATTCAAGTGGAGGGCAGAGGGAGAGGGAGAGAAAGAATCTCAAGCAGACTCTGTGCTGAGCAGAGAACCTGACACAGCGCTTGATCTCACAATCCTGAGATCATGGCCTGTGCCAAAACCAAGAGTCAGATGCTTAACTGACTGAGCCACCCAAGCGCAGCCCTTCAGTATATATTTTTAATGAAATGAATGAGGGAGAGAAAAAAATACTCTACTTAATCCTCATATTACCATCAGCATTATTTTTCCATAATTCAGATCTGATCATACTGTTCCTTGCTCAGAATTCTTGCATGTCTTCCTGCCTAGTGTCCTCAGAATCAAGTGTGGACTTGGTTTTTGTTTTGTTTTGATTTTTGTCTTTTAAGATTTTATTTTAGTCTCCACTCCCCAACGAGGGGCTTAAACTCACAACCCCAAGATCAAACCCCAAGTCACACACTCTACAGACTGAGCCAGCCAGTTGCACCCAGCATGGACTTGTCACATGGCAAGGCAGACCTCCCTCCATCTGCCCTCTGCCTCCCTCTCCACCCCATCCTCATCCTGGTACAATGGAGGGAATGGTTTTAGCCTTTGTGCACTTGGTGAAATAGGAACAATAGGTGCCATCTCAAGGATTGCTAAAAGGATTGAATAAGGTAGAATTTGGAAATGTCTGGCATATAGCTGGGGCAGTCCGCTGCTGCTGGTTTCTTTCCCTCCCCTGTACCCTACTCTTCAGCCACACTGTAGTTGTTTGCCCTCTCAGAGCCAAGCGTTAACTCCACTCCCATTATTTTGCTCATCTTTTTCCCACTACTTGGTGTGTGTCTTCCTGATCTCCCACCTCTCTCTGTAAATGCTAAATGAATACTTCAAGACATATCTCAAATTGCACTTACTTGGTGAAACCATTCTACTCCCCCAGGAGATGTAACCCTTTCTTATGCTTCCATATGATTTTGTAAGACAGTTTTTCAGAGATTTTCAGAGACTGTCTTATAGTTATTTGTGGACATATCTCATAGACATGTGTCTATCCTCAGAGCCCAACACAATATTTATTACATTGAATTGATTTTTTTTTTACCAGGAAATTTGGGTCTTAAATTTCATAACTGGAATACATCATAAAATCATTCCAAGTACACTCTACCTATAAATAGTTCCTCTCTTTATATGATAACATCCAGCCTGGCAATTTAGCACCCTTGCCACCCACAGCTCTCTGGAGGCTGCACAAGATAATGTGAGATAATGTGATTTCTAGAGCTGGGTGGTGGTGATCGTGGGGGTGGGAAAGCCCACAGCTGATTGGGCCAGGGGTGGACACACACCTGACTCAGGAAGAACCAATCACTTGCTCTGAAATGATTATGTGGCCCAGGGTAATTTCTTCATCCCTGAAAAATTTCAACACGGATTGCCAATAATGGGTGGGTGCTAGAGCTTAGTGGTCATGGTATAGGTCCAGGATGAGCAGTCCTATTGTGTCTCTCACAGGATGAACAAATAGAGGAAGGCAGGCAAAGTGGAAGAAAGGCTGAGCTGGCTCAGAATCAGAGACAGAGTGATCCTATTCCTGAGGGTTTCCCAGTCTCCTGACCAATTTGAATGAAGCCCACCAGTACTTTGTTGTCCATCCTTAGATCCTGTGAGATCTCCATATACTCTCAGTAAGTAACCTTTTATACATCAGTGGACCGATGTTTCTTACAGTCACATGCATCCTGACTGCAAAAAAGTAGTTGTTTTGCTGAATCAGCTTCAGCTTGTAATGTGTCCAGTCACCTGGATTTATATCTCATCTTTGGCTCTCCCTTACTAGCTAATTATGACTTTGGACAAGTTTCTTGTTCACTCCGTGTCTTGGTTTCTTCAGTAGGTAAAACACAGTAATTTCCTATAGTACTTTACCATTTATCATTTATACACTTTCCATACACTACATAGGCAAAGAATTTTTACCCACATCTTACCAACTTTCCTAAAATTTCACAATTAAATCCTAGTGAAAATGGGACTCATACACCTGTCTTCTGACTTTCTACTCAGGTCACCATTAGGTGTACCTCAGAGACTATAAATTTCTTAAAAGGATGATAAATTGCAGATTGAATGAATGAATAAACAAAGGAATAAACTCTTAAGATTTCTCTCATGAGAATTTCTGTTGAAAGTCTTTCAAGTCATCAGAGGTAACAGTGGCCTGTTATGAGTACTGTTTCAAAATATATTGATATTAAGTTCAGTAGTAGGGCCACCAGATGAAAGATTGTGATTAACTTGGTTGTGATAAAGTGCTCTATTTCTGAAAATATGCATAATATTCCTGTTTGTGACACGTGCTTCATGAGGATTCCGGTTACTATCTAAAAGTTTAATTTCAAGGCTGTGGGCTCCAGACCTTACGTAGACCCATGGGCAATACCTGGTACTTCCCCACTTTAAAATGTACTCAGGAAAAAATAAATAAATAAATAAAATGTACTCAGGTCACAAAAAAACTTCCAGTACTAAGACGATACCACATGGTTCAGTTCCCCAGACCTTCACACTGACCCCAAGCCCACTGACACAGCCTGACCAGGTCCCACCAGAGACAGCTCTCTTCCTTTCCTTCCTGGTGGCCAGAGCTGCCAGTCAGGCTGATTTTGCTCAGAGCTTGTAGCTCCCTCGTGGCCAGGAAGAGGCTGATCTCTGCTGCTCCTCAAAGCTGCCCTGCACTGTTCTGCGCACAGCCCTGCTGAGTCACCACTCTTTCCTCCCAGCTGCTGCCACCAGACCACATGGCTTCTTTCTCAATTCAACCCGAAAGAGAAGAGCACGTTATGCAAACTAGGTGCCAGCACAAGACCACAACCCTATTCCTCCCTCCCACCAAAAAGCACGCGGGGGTGGGGGTAGAGGGAGCTGGGCTTCTTATGTAATTCAAGGATTGGCCAACTGAGTGCTTGCTTCAGCATCACGTATGCTTTTAAAAAGGTGGAGTGGGGGGAGATTGGCCAACACAGCATGTTGTAATTATGCCTGTGTGAGAAAGAAGTGGAGGGAAGCATCAGGTTGGGGGCTGGTTCACTGTTGAAAGGGCTGACCCTCAGTTGACCTGGTCAGTATGGCTCAGAGAAAAGCATCGAGGGTGTAAGTTGAAGAGATGATAAGGTTATAAGCTCTCTTGCCATAATGACGATATCTACTATTATAGCGATATATAATAATGTTAGTAACTGATATCTTTACTGTATGCTATACCTCATGTTAGTTCCTGTGCACTGTGAATAATACATGTAAACCCTTTAACATCGTATTTGACACAAAGTAGGTGCTCAATGAATGGCAGGTATAGCAATAGTATTATCTTACTTATCCTTAAAACTACCCCTAAATCTTTGCTAAGCCTTTGCTCTTCCATTAGTCATTTCTTCAGGAAACATCTACTGAGCATGTACTATGTATCAAGCACTACGTTAGGCCCTGGGGGCACACAGAAGACTACTAGCTCCATGCTCCTCCTGACATGGATTCCAATTTAGCTTAACCACTATCTTTCTGGGTGATGTTGGGCATTCCCCTTAAGCTATCTGAGCTTAAATTTGTTTCAACTGTTAAATGAGTACAATAATTTCTATATCATAGATTATTGATAGAAATCCTATCCAGAGAGTTTAGCTTAACACATTACTCATACAAGGGGAAGCTCCTAATATAATCTTAGCGTCATTTAATATAGAACTTTTATTTATTTATTTTTATTTTTTTATTTTTAGAACTTTTATATATCAATCTTGAAAAAGAATACTAAGAAAGAATTCCTTTTCAGGCTCATGCAATAATTAGTAAGACCTGGGATTTGAGCCCTAGGCAATTTGTAGGCTGCACAATGAGCCAATGCAATTCAAAATTTGAAATCAGGATTTTTTTTTTTAAGATTTTATTTATTTATTCATGAGAGACACAGAAAGAGAGAGAGGCACAGACACAGACAGAGGCAGAGGGAGAAGTCAGGCTTCATGCAGGGAGCCTGACATGGGACTCAATCCTGGGTCTCCAGGATCACACCCTGGGCTGAAGGTGCCACTAAACCACTGAACCACCCAGACTGCCATCTTTTTATTTTTTATTTATTCATGAAAGACACAGAGAAAGGCAGAGACATAGACAGAGGAAGAAGCAGGCTCCTCACAGGAAACCAGAAGTGGGACTCAATCCTGGGACAGGGATCACGCCCTGAGTCAAAGGCAGATGCCCAACTGCTGAGCCAACCCAGGCGTTCCCTGAAATCAGGATTTCTTTGAGACATGCTGATATATCTAGATTCCACATTTCCACCAGACAGATGAAATACCAATATACATGAAAAGGAGATGTTTAAAACTTGAGGAATCTGATTCAAGCATAAATTCAAATCCTTTAAAAAACCTAAGACGCTTGGCATGACATGAAGTTAAACACAACAGCGGCCCTGTTGATGAAAAAGTCAATAGCTGTAGAGCCAAGCAAACCTCAACAAACCCGCCTGAAAAGCATTTTTTTGTTGTCGTTGATTACTATCCAGAGATAACATTTTTGGAAACTTTGAACAGAATTAGTTTGCAAGGATGAAGCCCTTGCTCCCACCCAACCCTCTTCCCCCTTTCCGTTTCTTGTATTCTGAGAACATTAAAGTCTTTGAATCTGAATAATTTGCCGTCCCAACAAAGAAACTAAAATCAAAACTGATTTGGGGAAAAACAGTAACTTTCTGACCTCTTTGTACTCACTCTTCAGGGAAATTTTGTATGCTTGTTTATTTTCTTAATGTCTCTTAGTTATGTTTTTTTCTTGTTTTGGTCTTATATATGAAATGTTCCATCTGTGCATTCATTTTCTGGATTTATTCCCTAGAATTTTGTGTACAAGAAAGCTTAGAGCAGTATTTCTCAGACTTTGTTCCCTTCCAATCTACAATAAGAAATGTATTTTACATTTTAACTTAAATACACACATATTTACCTATATACCTAAAACAAAATTTTTGGGGCATCTGGGTGGCTCAGTCACTTAAGCATCCAACTCTTAGTTTCAGCTCAGGTCATAACCCCAGGGTTGTGGGATCGAGTCCCAAGTTGGGCTCTGTGCTGGGAGTGGAGCCTGCTTGGGATTCTCTCTCTGCCCTCCCCCTCTTAAAAAAAATGTTTCATGAAATAGTACTATACATACTATAACATATGCACTATGATTTTTAAAATTTTACTCTATCTTATATATTAAAAAATTGAACCAGAGGTCCAGAAGGGGTAAGGAAGGGATAAATAGGTGGAACACAGGGCACTTTTAGGGCATTGAGACTATTCTCAATGATGATATGATAGTGATGCACACATAACATAACGCATTTGTCAAAACCCATAGAATGTGCAACACAAATAGTGAACCCTAATATAAACTATGGACTTTAGTTAATAATCATGTATCAATATTGGTTCATCAGTTGTAACATATTTGCCTTCTGTACAATTTTTATATTAACCGAAGAATGAAATCTATCAAAAATACTTTTTTTAAGTAAAATAAAAATGAAATTCAGTTGTAACTTATTTCACTACTCACGATTGGTTTGCACTCCACAATTGGAAAACTTGTGGCCTAGAGAGAGTTCTTTGGCCTTTTAACCAGCTCTGTCGATCCATGGGGCCAGGCCTTAGACAAACTACATGATGCTGTGTCTCACCTTTCTCATCTGAAGAATGAAGCGTTTGATCAGATAAATGCCAAGATTCTTCCCAGCTCCAAAATATTATAAATTCTCATTTTAAAATGTCTTGGAATGAAGGAAAAACTTATTAAGCATAAATTATAGAATTATATATATGCTTTTTAGACCAACCCTATTTTTATAGGCAACTCACAGACACTCTTTCTTTTTTTAATAGTTCAGATTTTATTTTAGTTATTTGAGTGAGTGAGAGTGAGCACAAGCAGGACGAGAGGCAGAGGGAGAAGCAGACTCCCCCTGAGCAGGGGGCCTGATATAGGGCTCAGTCCTGGGACTCTAGGATCATGGCCTGAGTCCAAGGCAGATGCTTAACCCACTGAGCCACTCAGGCATTCCCTCATGGACACTCTTCTCTGTACTATTTAAAATAAATAAAATGAGGGGCACCTGCATGGTTCTGTGGGTTGTGAGTCCATTTCTTGGGTTTGGCTCAGGCCATGATCTAATGGGTAATGAGATTAAGATGCGGATCAGGGCTCTGTGCTCAGGGAGGAGTTTGCTTAAGATTTTCTCTCGGGATCCCTGGGTGGCGCAGCAGTTTGGCGCCTGCCTTTGGCCCAGGGCGCGATCCCGGAGACCCGGGATCGAATCCCACATCGGGCTCCCGGTGCATGGAGCCTGCTTCTCCCTCTGCCTGTGTCTCTGCCTCTCTCTCTCTCTCTGTGACTATCATAAATAAATAAAAATTAAAAAAAATTATTAAGATTCTCTCTCTCCCTCACCCTCTGTCCTTCCCATGACTCACACATGTGCTCACGTGCTTCCGTGCACTCTCTCTCAATCAATAGAATGAAAGGTAATGGTTTCTCAGCAAAATACATAATTACATTTCTCCCTGGGTTCTTAATTCAAGAGCCCTGTGGAAGAAGCAAATAAAGGGCATTTGAGAATGATGCAAATGGTACTTCCTGCCCTACTACCAGGATCTGGCAAGAGCTCAGTTCTCACTGGCTCCATTTGTTGTTTGCTGAGAGCCTACCATGGGCCAGGCCCTATGCTGGGAGTAAGCCCCATGTTGTCCCACCTCTTGTAGCTTGGGTCAGGACAATCAAATTAGGCTACCTCATCTCAGATCTTTCTTGCTTTCTTTACCCCAGGACCACCTTAGGGAAGACAGCTAGCTGGGAAGAATGCTCGTAGGCTCCAGCTCAGGCAGATCTGGAGTGAATCCCAGTGCTCAGTGTTGCTTCTCATCAGCTGTTGAAGCCTAGGTAAGCCATCTAACCACTACCTTCAGTGATCTCAAGTGAAAGTGGGTAATAAAATCCCATTCATAGGATTTTCTGAGGATGAAATAGGGAATGGAACTAATATCCTGGTACTGCACAGTACTGCAAAGCAGGGGAACACACCATGGAACACCTTTCTCACTTTTTATCCTTGTTCTGCCCCCTTTGTGCCTCACACCCACTTTCTGCAATCATCAATATTACACCCTCTTCCCAAACACCTGGGAATCGGTACTTCCACACCGATCTGATTTCCTTGCCTTATTTTCTAAGAACAGGTGACCCTAAGTGAGTGTGAAACAAGTCACCTTCTGTGTGTTTCCCCTCCTATGCCAAGAAGTCCCTGTACGGGAATTCAACTGACATTGAACTTCAGAGGTAGCTTAGAGAGGGAAAAGGATATCATAGTGAAATGGCAGCTCTCTGGGAGATGCAGTTCCCGTCATCTAGCTTGGTTTTAGTGGGACTGCTCTGAGATTGATTGCATGACTAATCATGATGATAGGCATCTAAGTTATTCTTATTTAATAAAAATCTATAATATCTGGGCAGGTATAATACATGTACACACAAGTATCTCTATGCCTCACAACCATCTCAGAAGGCTAGATTTTCCCTTCTACAGATACAGAAACTGAGTCTCAAATTCATTTATTCATTCAGGGAAAATATATTTTTTTAAGATCTTCTTTGAGAGAGAGAGCATGAGCAAGGGGAGGGGCAGAGGGAGAGGGAGAAACAGGCTCCCAATAAGCAGGAAGCCTGATGCTGGGCTAGACCCCAGGACCCAAGGATCATGACCTGAGCTGAAGGCAGACGCTTAACAGACTGAGCCACCCAGGTGCCCCCAGGGAAAATTCTTAATGAATGCTTACTTTGTGACAAACATGAGATTAGACACTGGAGATGGAAAGCTGAGTAATATGTAATCCATACCCTTAGGAAACTTAAGATCTGGTAGAGAATCTGGCAGATCAACAGACAATTGTCTTCCTGGAGCCAACTCAGGGAAGGTCAGAAAACACAGAGGATGGTACCTGACTAGACTGGGGTTGGCAGAAAAGGTAAGGATAGAAGCCTCAGGTCTTTTCTTAAGCCCAGTTGATCTGAAGTCTCTCCCCTCTTTTGTACCTTTCCCCCTGCCCTTGTTGTTCCCCACCAAAGGAGCAAACCTAGAGCAATATCCTGAAGTCCCATAAGGACTCTTCTGTACCTTGGACTATGCAATACAAGTGTCCGGGGGACCATGTGCATCTTAACAGGAGTCCCCCAGAGAGAAAGTGTACTAAAACTAGGAGGACCACATAGTTTATGCCCAAACCAAGACAGTTTTGAGAATGAAAGGGACCCTGTCAACCATTATGCCAGGCTAACAGGTGTAAACTGGGTGTATCCTGGCAACCTGGAACAGAGGTTTAGGTTAATACAATAACCTGAAGGAACGCTTATGATGAAGAGGATCTCAGGCTGGAAGGTTGATTAGTGGCAAAGATATTTGGGATGATAGTTCCTATATATTCCTTGAGCCTTATCAGTAAGCAATGACATGGGCCTGAGTTTTGGTTCTATTTCCCTGATCTCAGGGAGCACTGCCTGATAGTGGGTGTGGGTTTAGGGCATGATTGCTTTAGCAACAATCACAGAAGTTCCTGGGGAATAGTTACCAGGGTGAGGGTACCAGCTAAGGGAATACCCAAGAAAGAGCAGCCCCCTGCAGGGAGTGGGGCCTCCCCTACTGGTAATTGGAATCCAGCAATCCCACTGATTGGCGGTGGTGAGCCAAACCCACGTCAGGTCTTGCTGATGCATGGCTGGACTAAAGAAAGAGCTCATTGAATTGTTCATGGAAAAGAGCGGTGCCCAGGAGGCCGCTGGAGAATGCAGCCACCTCAAGCACAGTGCTTGGCGGGACATCAGGACTGAAAGGTACAGCAAAGGCCTCCCAGAATTGGTAGTCAGGGGCAGGGTTTTGTGTCACAAGCTGGCCATGGCAGGGACAGAAGGGATCTTGCAGGTTTGCTGTTTGTGATTCGCTGCTGCTGGAGGTATCAGAGGGTGTTTACGCTGTGGCTTAGCCTTCCTGTGAAAGAGAATACCCAGCCCTGAGTGAGGGGGAGACACCTGAAGCAGCAAGCGAGAACATGCCCCCAAGACTTTGTCAGCAGCTCTTTGCTTCTTGCTTCCTAGACGCTACCCCCACAATCTGGAGCCAGAGGCCTTGGTGGCCAGATAACCTGGAATCTAATCCTCGGATCTGATCTTGGCTCCATGGTCTCTGAGATGGATGAACGAGGTCACAGTGATAAAACTTACTTTACTACATGCATGGCATTGTTCTCATCACTTTGTGTCTTTTTTCTCACTCTTCACAGCAACTCCAGGCATTATTACTGTCCCCATTTTACAGATGAGGAAACTGAGGCATGGGCTAATTAGGGAGTTTGCTTAAGGTCACACGGCCAGGTAGTGATGGAGTGAGGATTTGAACCTCACCGTGTGACTCTAGGAACTGAGCATTGGGCCGCTACCCTACACTGATTCATGAATTGTAACATGGGGGTAAATGTAATGCCTCCTTTCTACGGTGTTGTGATATTCAAGTGGGATAATCCGTTTACAGCATGGGCACCGTGCCTGCATGCAAAACAGCGTGAGCTACTGTTGGGGTGATTCGTCATGGCCTCTCTGCAGCCCTGCTACTCTGTTTCTTCTCAGCCTCCTCCAGACAACTTTCTAATTGAACTCTACAAGACTTTCAGCTTCTTGGGTTAGGACACATTGTCTGTTCAGCATGTGTGGAGGGGCTGGGCAGCCAAGATCAAAAACTGGGATCAGTGGGGATTCTCTGCTCACCAAACAGTATTCCAGGACTTCTTCGAGGATTTAGGTTATGTTTACTCCTCCAAGCAAAAGGTATAGAGATTCTTCTATAACTTTAACTGTTGGAGGAAAACAAACAAACAAACAAACAAAAAAACTCCATAGCAATAACAACCACCGTCCTGGGGTTTTTTTGTTTTTTGTTTTTTGTTTTTTGTTTTTTTGGTGGCTCCCTTGCACTCACAGAAAAACAAAGAGAACAGATCAACTAAAACCATTTATGTCCAAGGCCCCCATATATAAGTGAAAGAAAGCTTTTTTCTTCTTGGGCAGGGGCAGTTATGTAGAGGTGGGGGTGGGGTGGGTGAAGGTGGGTTTCCCACTATCATAGTGCCTCCCTCCAATTCCAAAGCTGATGTCAGACTTAGTGGCCCAAGAGAAGCCCCAGGGAAACCCCAGGTCTGGCTTCCCTTCATACCAAAGGGATTCTTGCATCTCCTCTGGATGCAGCCCCCGGTAGGCAGCCCCTGGATGCAACCCAGCCCTTCCATAGGGAGAAGTTCCTGCTGACTCACCTCATAAAGAAGAAACCTAGGAGCTTGTAGATGAGTCTCTGGGGTTCCTTTTTTGATTTTTTGTTTCCTTTTCCAGTCCTATGGGGTTCAGAGGTGTGTTGTCTGGTTATTAGGGAGCTGCAGGCCCAGGGACCTTTTATGCTCATACTTACCCATGGGGATTTAAGCCCTCCAGTGTTCACATCAGCACTCCAGGAAACTCCGGGTGCTGTAGACCACTGTGGGACAGGCGGAGCAGAGAGGGCTGGGACAAGCAGGCCACTTCTGAGATCACCCCAAGAGACCTGCAGAGAGTTGGTGAGCATGAGGATTAAAGATAAGGAAAGAGTCTACAAACCAGTGACTCAAGACTTCTCTAGCTATTCTGGGACAGCTCTGTTCAGGCACTGGCTGCTAGAGGATACTGTGTAAGATCAAATGCTGTGGTACCATCTCTCCAAGCTGTCCAATCATCTCTCCTTCCATTTTCCAGCTCTGCAGGGGACCTATAGACCTGATTTGCCTTTCTCCAGAAATGTACATGGAGGAGAAAGAAGAAGTAGGAAAGATGAGGGGAAAGGGAGATGAAGAGAAAAACCAATTGCAAGGATTCTCTTAGGAGATTTCTCAGGGAAGGTTAATTTGCACCCCCCCAAAATTACAAGTTCTGTTTTTAGAGCAAATAATGTTATCTGCATGTGTATAATTATAGCTCCACAGGGAGTTTTGTGTTTTCCTAGATCCCCCATTTCCCTTTTACTCAACAGAAAACTCTAGTGGGGACTGCACAAAGGCAACAGAGAAGAACTATGGAAGCCTTGCAGCCACATTACTTCAAGTTTCTTGAAGTCAGGAGGAACTGAACTTGATACTTCCTGGTAGGAAGAAGGACTTGTGGGGGCTTTGGGGCCCCAAGGGCAGCAACCCCAGAGACCTCCAGGATGATCTGGTTTGCCTGAAGCCCCTGTCTTAAAAGCTTGCTTTCAGCAAAGAAAGGCTGGATTTGGCTAAGAGATAAGCACGGGCGTGTTTGACCCTTTTGTGTCCTTCATATATTAATATAACTAGACAAGAAGGGAGGAGGCTGACCTCAAAGGGACAAAGACTGTTTTCCTTTGAGCTAAAGGACCCAAGATCTTTTTGTTTTGTTTCTGCCTGGAGGACAACGTTGAACTCATTCCAGCCCTGTAAAAGGTCACCTCTGTGGGCACCCCTCGTGGTGGTAACTTTCTGTGAACCTGTTTGGGAGGACCACATTCTGCTTAATATTGGCCAAAGACACCTGAGTTTGTTGTTGCTTGTTTTGTTTTGTTTTGCAAGAGTGGGTATAACAAGCACTTTAGAGTCTGGTTACCCTGATGCCAAAAACAAATCCTAGTACCTCTTGCTTCTGGCTCAATTGTCCCCAGCCCTCTCATGTAATCCAGTTAGAACACAGAACAGAGAGGAACTGACTTCCTCCTTCCCGTGGGTGGGTTCTGTTAGAGTTTTCCCCAGATCAGCCAACAACAGAGCCCAGTGGCTGGGACCCTGCCATGCTGTCCTCACTCCCACCCCCAACTCAAATTACTTCACAAAACAGCAACAATTAGCTGCCTGGGGCAAATGGTACCCTACAATCTGGACAGCTGGAACAGTTTGTCACAGGCCGGTTTGTAATTTTATTTATTTTTATTTTTATTATTATTTTTTTGGTTTGTAATTTTATATATACCGGCTCCCCACCCAGATTTCAACACATTAGTAATTATCCTACTCCTAAAACCTGGAGACTGGGAAAAAAGGAGGGGTAGGGATTCAGAAGAGCAGCTGCAGGGCCTGTCGTGCTTTCCTATGCAGGCTAATAATAGCTCCCAGTTATCTAGCACTAGCCCTGCCAGGTATGTGCTAAGCATGGCTCATTTATCTCCTGTAATCTTCACAACAGCTCTGGAAGGTGCAGGTGATCCCCCTCTTGCTGATAGGGAAACTAGGGCTCTATGAGATGGAAGTGGTTGGCCTAAACTCATGTAGCCAGGAAGTACTGAAAGCAGGTTTGAACTGTCCTGATTCTGCACTTTTAAGCATCATTAGGCTATACGGCTGCTTCAAGCTGATGAATTTAACAAGAGTAGGTGCCAGGAAATGCCAGTTGAGCCAGGAAGGGAGCCATTGCTAAAATGCTAAACCTGAGGAGTTTGAAACCTGAGAATTGGCAGTTTACTACTGGGAAACCACAGGGCCAGGGGAGGTGTTTCTGGGACACCAAGTGGGGACACAGCAGCCCCTGCATGCCTATTTAGAAGCACCCTTGGCCTGATACTAACCCATTTTGCAAATTGCAGAGGTATAGAGAGGCCGTGGAAAGGTTTTACAATTTATTTTAATGTAATCTCTCAGCTAAAGGCTGGTGGAGAAAAAAATAATGAAGTTGATGTTGGTTAAGTCATATGCAAGTATAAACTGATCTTCTTCTAAGAGATTTTGAATGTAATGAATTCCCCTCCCCTGGGAACCTCCCAATACCTAGCTCCAAAAAAGCCCCAGTGAGGCTTCTTTATCCTTCTTCACCTCAGCTTCCTATCCTCACCCCACTGGCTGCAGGTGTCTCTGTGTGATAATGAGGACAGCCACTGTAGTGAGTGCCAATACCAAGGCAAGGCACCAAGCTATCTTCTCCCTTACTACACAGCCTGACATGCTGCTTGGTGGACCCCTTCCATCTGTCTCACTTTGATAGGTACATTTCTTTTCCATTACTGTGTGTTTGTTTTGTGGTTGCTGAATCCAGAGCATTACATATATTTTTAAGAGAATGCTTACTATATGCCAGGCACTGTTCTGAGTCCTATACATGTATTAGTTCTTTTTATCTTCAGAAAATAGCATGAAGTGGGCAGTACTATTATCTCAATTTTATATGTGATAATAGTTGAAGCCCAGAGAAGTTACTTGTCCATGTTACACAACTAGTGAGTAGCAAAGCCAAGGTAGGAATCGAGGCCTCCTGACTCTGGTATGGTCTTAGCTGCTCTGCCATAGTGATTTTGGCCTGAGCCAGGTATTCATTCATGTGTCTCTTCCTGGGCATTCCATGGTTGGGTTGCTACTGCCATAACTGGCACTTGACTGTAACAGTGAAATGACATCACATTCCCAGGTGAATGCCATGGAATTTTGCGTTGTCAAGGAAAATATCACAGAGTGTTGTCAGTGCTCTCTACAGGGTGGCTCTAAGTGATTCACCTTCCTCTCAGACAAATACAAAGAAGAGAACTCTCTGTATCTGGGCACTGTGACTCAGTTTCTAATGTTATTGATATGATGCTGGACACCATTGGCAGCATCATTACCTATTCATATCACACGGAGTCAGCCATCTGGGAAAGGCACACAGAAGAACATCAGAGGAGGAGCAATGTGTGGGGTCATTCAGAGGAACATGCCAATTCCAGAACTTAAGAGGTGCCTTGTATGCAGTGAGGATAATAATAGCTAATGCTTAGGAAGCCCTCACAATGTGCCATCCCTGGTCTAAGCACATTCCAGGAAGTATCTCATTTAATCCTCACCGCAGCCCTCTGATGTCGATCCTATTATTATCCCCCTTTGGCAGAGGAAAAAAAATGAGACACAGAGAAGTGATTTCCCAAGATCACAGGGCTCATAAACAGGGGATCCAGGATTCAAACGCAGCCAGTGGGTTCAAAGACGGAGCTCAAACATGGCACTACAACTGGTACTACTTTCTTAACCGCAGCTCTATTTTGAGGAGATGGGGATTTTCAGCCATCTTATAATCAGCTGCACTTCTGGTCTTGAGTGAATGAGGCCCCAGAAACAAAGTGAAAAGAAAGCCTGACCTAAAATAATGCATGACTCCTAGTTAGGGAGAAGGGTTGGGAGGGCAGAAGTTGGGACAGGATATCCTCAGGTGGGCACTGAGAGAAAGAATCAGAAGAGGATTTCTTAGTCAACATCTGAGTGAGCAGGGGACATGGGGAGGGGCAACCCCAGGGTCTTTCCCTTGACCCTCTGAGTTCTGGTGATCCTTCCCCTCCTGACTTGACCTCGCTGGGCTCTTATTCTTGCCACTTGTTGCTGTTGGTTGCTTGCCCCCATTTCTGAGGTGAGAGATCAAGTCTCCCAGCTGGCAACATAGTTTTCATTTTAGCATTCAGAAGGCTGGGCATCACCACTTTGATGGGTACTGATTATAATGTGACTACTTTCTTTTGAATAGAGTTTTAAAATTAACTCTGCAAATCATATATCTGATAAAGGATTAATGTCCAGAATATATAAGGAACTCCTACAACTCAACAAGAAAAAAAAAAAAAACAAGTAACAACAACCATGAGGCAAGGACTTGAGCGGACATTTCTCCAAAGAAGATCTACAAATGGCCAATAAGCACACGAAAAAGCTGTTCATCATCACTTGTCCATAGGGAAATGCAAATCAAAACTATAAAATCCCCCTTTATAAGTACCCTCCCCCCAAAAAAAGTTGTTAAGGGAGCAGAGAATGTGGAACTCTTGTGCATTAATTGTGGGAATGTAAACTGGTGGAGCTGCTGTAGAAAACCTTTCACTTCTAGATATATACCCAAAAGAATGAAAAGCAAGGACTCACATACTTGTACACCATTGTTCGTAACAGCATTATTCACAATAGCCAAAAGGTGGACAAAACCCAAATGTCTATCAGTGGGTGAAGAGAGGAACAAAATGTGGTATATCCATACAATGACATATTATTTAGCCATAAAAAGGAATGATGGTCTGGTACATGCTACAACATGGGTGGAAATTGAAAATATTATGCTAAGTGAAATGAGCCAGACACAAAAGGACGATATTATATGGCTGCCCTTGTATGAGGCACCTACAATAGGCAAATTCATAGAGAGGAAGTAGAATTTTGGGAGGGGGGAAATGAGACATTTAGTGGGGACAAATCTTCTGTTTTAAGATAATGAACAAGTTGTGGAAATGGATAGCAGCTATGCAACATTGTAAATGTACTTAATGCCATTGAAATTTATGCCTTAAATGGTTAAAAACGACAATTTCCATTATTTTACCAGAGGGGAGAAAACCACCAAAAAGTTTTGATGCAAAAAGCTTTGTGGGGTTTAATTTTTCAGCAGTTTATAATTTCATTAACATTCACCTCATCTACCCCACAGAGAAGAGTACCATGTGAAAACCACACTTGGCTCTCCAAGTTGGAACTAAAAACACCCCTACTCTACTCCTTGGAGTTTCCCCAAAGTGAATCTGTCCCACACATGGTTGCTATTGGACTCTACCTGTTGCTACAGTGTCATTCTGCTGTTACTAAGGAATGTGACCTGTCCTGACTTTCAAAGCATTCACGTAATGCATGAAACCACTCTGTTCTCCTTGGTATAAAGCCAAGTACTTAAATCCTAGCTCACTTTTTTTTTGTTTCTTAATGATTATCTGGCTACAATTTAAACTCCAGCCATTGTTTAGTCATGGACAGAGCCAATTGTGGTGTTTAAACTTCATTATTATTTAGACAGCCACCGAGCCAAGTTTACAGAATTCTGGAAGGCAAGCTTAACCTTAGGGTACCTTCAGCAGTTGTTCTCTGTGGCCAATCCTGAGAATTGAATTTGGAGCAAACTATTCATCCATTTACAACCCAAGTTTCTTCTGTGTATTGGAAATGTAAAGATGAATAGAACAGTACAGCAGAGGGAATATAGTCCATAATGTTGTGATATCATTGTATGGTGGGGGCACCTAGCCAGCTCTGTCAGTGTGACTTTCAAACTCGGGGTCATCAGTTTGAGCTCCACATTGGGTGTAGAGGTTACTTAGAAATAAAATATTTTAAAAATATATAATGTTGTATGGTGACAGTTGATAACTACAGTTATCGTGGTAAGCACAGAGTAATGTATAGAATTGTCAGATCATTATGCTATCCACCTGAAACTAGTATAACACTGTGTGTAAACTAGACTTCAATAATACAAAAAAAATTTTAAGATGAATAAGGCATGACTCCTGCTCTTATGAGGCTGAGAGTCTAATAAAAATGTAGAAATAGTGCTAATAGAATAAAGTAAATGTTGAGGCACCTGGGTGGTTCAGTGGGTTGGGCATCTGCCTTCAGCTCAGGTCATGATCCCAGGACCCTGCATGGGGATCTCTTGTTGGTGAGGAGCATGCTTCTCCCTCTGCCTCTGTTCCTCCTCCCCTGCGCATTCTCTGTCTCTCTCTCTCTCTCTTTTCCTTCTCTCTCAAATAAATAAAATCTTTAAAAAAAAAAAGAATAAAGTAAATGTTGATAGACATGTGTCCAAAGTGTTGTGGGGTGATCAGTCAGGATTGGCGGCAAGAAGAGGGGCCACCATGGTTCACAGAGAAGATGGCATTTGAGCCAAATCCTGACAGAAGAGTGGAGCTTTCCAGGGTGACAAAACACGATGGGGGGACTTCAAGGTGAAGGAATGGCATATGCAAGGCCACAAAGTATGGCAGGATGGGCCATTCAAAAAAACCCCAGCAGTCATGTGTGGGTAGAGCAGGGTGAGTGGGGATTGGCAAGATCCTGGAAGAATGTAAAAGAAATTTAGAGGTTATCATATACTCAATGGGCAACCCCAAAGGACTTTAAGCGTGGAAGGAGCCTGGAGGGGTACAATTGGGTTTTCATTTCCAAAAAGAAATTTAAAGTTTGTTGCATAGATTTGAGGGATTAAAAGGTTGACACAAGGAGGCCAGTTGGAAGGCTGTCAGAGTAATGAAGGTAAGAGATAAAGAAAGCCCATATTTAAGAACGAGTTCAGAGGTAACAGAGACAAGATAATGACTGTAATATTTTAATAGATGGGGGTCCAAAATGAGGCCACGTTTCTGTGCATCTTGGACCTCTATTATATTGAGGTGAAGGCTGTAGAGTTCCTATGGGAGCCCTAGCCTGGCATAGGAATGGGGTCTATAACTGCTCCTTTCCCCCTTCCCTCTTATTACCCTTTCTCAACCTCCCTTCATTAGCTGAAGTCGTGGTTTTTATTTACTTATTTTAATTTATTCTTTTATTTTTTGACTTAGTTTCACAGAAGCTTCAAAAATCAAGAAAGTATAAGAAGACAAGTGAAGTCTCACCTGTCCCCCCATCCACTCAATGCTATCCCAACCCACAAAAGGTAATCACTGTTTCTAGTTCCTCATACATCCTTCCAGGGATATTTTTTTTTTTTTCCTTCCAGGGATATTTTTAAAAGTACATCCAAGAAAATAGGATGGTACATTCTTCCCTTCCTCCTTTTATTTATTTTTTTCCTTGAGGCTCCTTCTTAGGATAAGTTTAAGAATCCTAAGGGAGCTCATTCAGTCTTAAGTCAGTCCTGGCTATCATTATGTCTACTGATAAGCTCTTCTCCACTGTAGCACTTAAAGGCATAAGAGCCCTGAGGTAGAAACAGATCCAGCAGGGAGAGGCCTTATCTCATCAGGAGGCCTCATCCATTCCTGGACCCACTGCAGCACTGGGCAGTCCAGGTAAGATTGATGAACCCAGTGGAAAGTATAGGCTTCTCAGGCTGCAGAGAGAGGAGCCCTGTGTTATGCTTAGATATAACTGCTCCACAGCCAAGGGGACCCACATTTTTGGTGACCATTGGCCATTTTCCCTGGGCCCACCCATGAGGTCAAGTGGCTAAACCACAAGGGACCAGCTCTGGGCACTGCTCCCAGAGTCGTCTCTCCAAAATAGAACCCCACTTTGACCCTGAGCCTTCATAGGGGTGCTGCTGGTTCTTCTTTCCTGCCAGCCAACCTCACCCCAAGCCACCTCAGTCTGCACTATGAGTCCAGCAGGGATGTTACATTAACTTTGAAAGTAAAATAAGAGGCTGGGGCAGCTGGGTGGCTCAAGTCGGTTAAGCATCTGACTCTTGATTTCAGGTCAGGTCGCCATCTCAGGGTGGTGGAAATCTCAGGGTGTGGAGCCTGCTTTAGATTCTCTCTCTCCCTCTCCCTCTGCCCCTCCCTCCCAAATAGGGAGATCTTGCTGTTTCCTTCCAGAAGTTCTTGCAGGTTGCAAACCTGGGTGCCTTTGGGAGGAGCACCACCTCATTTCACACCCAAAAGCAGTTCAGTCCCAAGGTCATAAGGACCCAAGAGGTTTTTGATTTCCCATGCTTGGGGCTGAGTTCTTTTCAGTGCATAAAGTGGTTAAGTTTGTGATAATAAAGGAGGACTGAGTTTGTGGAGGGTCAGGGAGGTGAAATCAATTCTGAACTTGCTGAGTTTATCCCCGCAACCTCTCACCTTCCTATTATAAACATAAATCCTGGTTTTAATGAGGTTTCAAAGCTGCCCATCACCAAATTTTCCCAAGTCTATACCTTTCATGGT
The DNA here is from genome assembly GCF_011100685.1 of Canis lupus familiaris. Taxonomy (NCBI): domain Eukaryota; kingdom Metazoa; phylum Chordata; class Mammalia; order Carnivora; family Canidae; genus Canis; species Canis lupus. Next base: position 4,562,170 of record NC_049234.1, read on the forward strand.
TAACTTTAAGCTTCTCCTGAATTCTCTTCATTAAGAAAATCATATTCTGGAATTTATTTACACAGGATATGCAAAACCATATACCATGTGATACTCATGGGATACAACTTGATACCCACCAAATATAATAGTGTTTAGTAATTTTACACAGATATTTGAATGCCAATGAGAAGAGGATGGCTGTGTAGAGCATGAATTTAGCTACCAGAGGGTACTGTCATGCCACATGTATAATCAGGATTCAATAACTCAACTTAAATATTATTAATAGCTAACACTTATAAGTACTTACTAGGTGCCAGAAATTGGTCTGATCATTTTACATGCCTTATCCCTAGGAGAAAGGTATTATTGCTGTTGCTGTTTTTACTATTACTGTATTTGTCACAATTTACAGATGAGAAAACGGAAGCCGGTAGAGGTTAATAAACTTGCTTTTCTTCAGTTACACTGTTAGGGTATCAGTTTGGCTGCTAACAAGGCCCAAAATAACAATGGCTTAGACAAGATAGAAGTTTAATTCTCTCTCATGTTAATCTCATCGTGAGCACTCCAAGGCTGAGAAGGCAGCTCCACCTTGTCCCAGCGTCAGGCTTCTTTCATGTCTTCTGCCTTCCTTAGGGGCTATGTGATTCCTCCCTGTCAAAGATGGAGCAACATCTCAGTATTTCCAACCGAGGAAGAAAGGAAATGAAGGATCCAGTCTGCCCCTTCAAGGGTATGACCTAGAGGTTGTGTTCAGATCCCAATGGCCAGAATGTGGTCGCATGACCATGCCTAATTGCAAACAGGCTAGGAAATGTAGTATTTTTTCTTGAAGGTCACATACCCAGTTAAAATTCAGTCTGACTTCCAAGCCAGAACTCTTAACCATTACATTGATCTTACTGTTGTCTAAAAAATTAAATGAGGGTCAGGAGTTGGTTTGGTCTTTCTGATCCTTCTCTACAGTATGAGACTTTCTTTTTAATATTCTACTTTGCATTTGTGCACATGAGCATGCACGAGTACAGTTGTACACACATGATACAGCTTATAACTCTTCCAGTGAAAAAGTTTTTCAGTATGGTTGTGTACTGAAGGGGAGTCCAGTAACGTTTCTTTTCACTTTGTCCTTAAAGACTTTCAAGTGTTCGTTCGTTCGTTCCTTCCTCTTCTTTCTTTCTTTCTTTCTTTCTTTCTTTCTTTCTTTCTTTCTTTCTTTCTTCTTTCTTTCTTTCTTTCTTTCTTTCTTTCTTTCTTTCTTTCTTTCTTTCTTTTCTTTCTTTGCACTTGCCAAATGCCACACACTCTGTGATGCTTCATATATTATGCCATCATCAGGTAATGATTTTCTCTGTCACCAGACTGTAGGATTGGGCTTAGAAATCACTCCCCACAAATGAAAATTCCCAGTCTTTCATTAGAAAGTGCATCAAGCTAGGGTAATTTTTAAAAATACTTAGAAAGTATGGGAACATTCACAATTAAGTAATGTAATGTCAAACGTCACAAATTTGCTACAATTCTGTAATTTTCATTAAAAGACCATTCCCATTCCCAAGTGCTCTATTTTAGGGTTACCTTAGTAGGATACTATCAAAATCAGGAAGCTCCATAATGGCCCATGTATGTCTAACTGCACTCCTGATGCTTCTGTTTTTTCTCACCCTAGTAAAAGCAACTTTGTGAGGACCTCTCAAGACACTTGAGACATGTTTTCCAAAACCAATTTTAAGTAAGTATTAATTCAATGGAGCATTCCTGGTGTGGCTCTTTCAGCTGTGCAGAATGCCACAGCAATGAGGAAATTGTTTGTTTCAGAGCAGGAGATGCCAATGCAATGACAGACACTTTTTTAAGGCATGTAGCTGGTGGCTGTTAAATCTACATTTCCTGACATTCATAATGGCCCGTTAGCCACTGGACGTGAGCAGAGAGAGTTAGTTAATACTTAGGCCTTCTTTTTCATAGTGTGTTTAACAATGCAGAGTGCTTTTAAATAATTATTTCATCTAATCTTAACAATAACCCTATGAGATCGGCAGGGACATCTTGGCAATGTAAGAACATCCTAAACGTCATTCTCACAAGACAAAGGCCTACTCTTCTTACTCTACAGCATGAGTACTCCCTAGTAAGTAGAAAGCACACTTAAATTATATTCTTTTCTTTCTTTCTTTTTTCTTTTTCTTTCTTTCTTTCTTTCTTTCTTTCTTTTTCTTTTCTTTTCTTTTTTTTTTTGTTTTTTTTTTGTAGAGGTGCTAGGGATCAAACTTGGGTCCTTATATACTTTAATTATATTATTTTCAGTGAACATTCATTGAGCCATCCTTTGGGCCAGGGTACTGTGAAATGATGGGGTGCCACCAAGGAACAAAACACAGTTGCTTCTCTCAAGGAATTCCACCTGTCAGGGGAGAAACAAGAACACCTCTCTCTATCATCTGATGCTGAAAGTGCCATACTGAAGTCTTCCAGGAAAGTGGAGTGGGGGAGAGAAGGATTCAGAGAACTGGAGGGTATGTTTTTGCTGAGTCTTGAAGTGTAAGTAGGATCTACCTGGCAAGGAAGTGCAGGGAGGACGTTTTAAGGAGTGGTCACAGCATGTGTTAGGGACAGAGGCATGGACTCTGTGATTTCTTCAGAAAATGGAGAGAAGCGGGTGGCTAGAGCATGGGTGTGGAAGGAGGAATGCATTTGATTCGGTTGGGGGAGGCAGGCCTTGTTTGCCAAAACTACCTGGTCTGGATTAGTCCAGCAAACCAGGAAGGTGGTAAACAGATCTAGTTGGGTATCCATCTAGCCCCAAGGGCTTTTTGACTTGGGGAAGTTACTTAACCATCATCTGTAAAATGGAGGTGATACTCATACTCATGGGTTAGGTTTGAATATTAATGACTCGTGTATGTAAAGTGCTTAGCATATAGTGTTGAATAACTATTAACTACCATCCAGCTAATATTTCTTTACTGTTTTTGAATGAAATTTCCTTGAGAATGGATGAATCATCTCCCTACACACAATATTTTGGGTATAATTTAATGGAGTTCACAGATCCCCTGAAATTGTATTCTTACTGTTTTTTTTTTTTTTAAGATTTTATTTATTTATTCATGAGAGACACAGAGAGAGACAAAGACACAGGCAGAGGGAGAAGCAGGCTCCTCACAGGGAGCCTGACATGGGACTCGATCCCCGGACCCGGGATCACGCCCTGAGCCAAAGGCAGACGCTCAACCGCTGAGCCACCAGGGGTCCCCGAAATTGTATTCTGAGTTTAAAATCCTGCTATAAGATATAGGGAGTCGTCTGATGTTTTAAACAGAAGAGAGATGATTTTTTTCTTTTTGAGGGAAATACTGGATACTAGTGAGGGGAACCATCTGTGGTTCTCAAATCTGAATGTATACTATAATCAGTTGTGGAGCTTTTTAGAAATACCAGTGCTCTGACTTTACCTTTTGGACATTCTGGTTTAATTAGTCTAGATGAGCCTGGGCATCAGGATTTTAAAAATCTTCCAAGTGATTCTAATGTGTAGCCAGCTTTGAGAACTACTGAGTTAGACTACTATTGGTCAGCTGGAAAAAGAATAATAACAGCAGAGTAGGAACAAAAAATAATAAAGCAGGAAGATTCCAGAAACATTTTGGAGACAGAATCTACAAGACTGGTGACCAATTAGATATGGTGAGAGAGGAGGGTATGATGTCATTCCATTAACACAGAAAGAAGGGGAAGAGGTGTTTGTGTCCTGTTTATTGCTTATTGCCTTTTCTTTAATATGTAGGAGATAGCCAGGAAAAAACAGTTCATTCAGCAAAGATGTAGTTGATATACATTTCTTAAGTGCAGACTGTGGCTCTAAGTTTTGCTCTGGCCATCTCTGACAATCCTGCGGAACATGGAAATGTCAAACAGGCAGCTGCAAATACCAGTGTGAGCTATCACCACCCATAAGTTCATGGCCAAGTAATTGTGGAAGAGTATGGCTGAAATCATCCAGGAGAAAGCAGAGAAGGAGACCAGACCACCAGTGGTGGAACTCAGAGGGTCCTGGACCCCAAGGCCAAACCAAGGAAGAGGAAAGCATTTGCGTGCAATGGTGAGGCAAGAGTTTCCTGAAGGAGGGGATGATCATTGTGTGAAATGAAGCACAGACACTGCTGAACCAAGAATCTGGGAGCAGGCCCTGTGTTCGATAGGAAGTGGCCATGGCTTTGGAGACAGTGGCAGGGACAGAAGCCAAATTCCAGGGGGTGCAGACAAGAAAGAAAGTGAGGAAGCATGAGCATTGGTGTAGGAAGTTTGGGGTAAAAGCAATGAAAGCGGTAGCTGCAGGGGAGGAAGGGTGGAGGAACAGAGCTTTATTTTAGGTTGGAGTGGCATTATTGTAGTCTGAGGGGAAGGAGCCAGGCGAGAGGAAGCCATCTAAAATGCAGACAAGGGAGGAGACCTCTGTGGAGCCAGGGCTCAGCTCAGAGGCCCAGGGCTCACAAACACTGGGTGAAGAATTAATTGCTCTTGGAGAGAGGAGTAGGGATGCTGTTCTTCCAGGTGAAAGTGAAGTTTCCAGAATGGTATAGGCCTTATGAGAAACCACCCATGGCCATTTCTGAATCCCAGCACAGCTTCCTCCCTAGTCTCCTTTCTAGGTCCAATTCCCAGAACTCAGTCCGTTTCTTTCTCTCCTCAAATGCTGCACCACTCAGGACTTGAGGCTGGTGGAGAGTGAGCTATAATATCTAGGGTTTCCACCTTTGCTTTCCCAGCATTTGGAATTGATGGTTGATCATGATGCATGAAGAACCGAGCTGTGGTTACAGATTCTCACAGCGTCCTTCCCTCACTTTCACTGGTTCTTCTTTTCTTTCCCAGAGAGTACTCTCCTCTGGGTCTCTCATCCTGCACCTTGCTTCCAGATGTGTGGCCTGCCCACTGATTCCCCTGCTCTTCCTGACTCTACGGGTGGGATGCCCAGGTGGGGCTCTGTCCTATGCTCCTTCTCTTCCCCGAGTACATGCTCTCCCCAGGCCACCTCCTCCTTGCTGTCACTTTAAATCACATCCCAGGCCTGACCTCTCACCCTAACCCCAGAACTCACCATCTCATGACTAACATTTCTACATGCCCATAATGGAACTCTGGATTTTCTCCCCCCATCTGCTCCTGCTCATGTTTTCCACTCTCAACATATGCCTGTGGTATTGTTTCCTCGATTCCTCGAAGCCCAAAACTCCAAAGTCACCCTTGATTCTCCTCTTTCCTTCAATCCATTACGAAGTCCTATGGACTCTACTTTCCAAAATAATGTTGAAATTTGTCTACTTCTTCCATCTCCAGTCTAGTCCAACACTGTTCACCATGTGGTTTGCAGACCAGCAGTATCAGCACCTGGGAGCTGGATAGCAATGCAAAAAAATCCTAGAGTCCTCTCCAGAATTAGAAACCCTGGGGTTAGGATCTCCCAGAAGATTCTGAAGCCCTAAAGTTTGAGAAGCACTATGCTTGTCCAAGCCTTCATGGTCTCCGCCAGTCCAAGCCACTTCAATAGCCTCCAGGTGGTGTCTATATTTGCTCCCTTGTATCACTATTATCTACTGTCCTCCTAGCAGCCAAAGTGATTGTTTTTAAAAACAAATCAGATTGTGTCACACACATATACTTGCTCCCATCCCCCCACACTAGTTTAAGACCTCATAGCTTCCCACTGGGTGTAGTACAATCCAGGTTCTCTTTACTGCCCCTCCGAGCCCTGAGGGAAGTTCTGGCTGCATCTCTCACAGAACCTTCCTGCTCCTTTTCTCCGGGCTCCAGGTACCCTGGCCTCTTCTTTCAGCTGATCCTCTCAGGCTGTTCCTGTCTTGAGACCTTTGCTCTGGCTGTTCCTCTGCCTACAGTGCTCTTCCCCTGCACTGCAATAGCTGGTTGCCTCAAATCATTTGCTTCTCAGTGTACCTAGTACCTCCTTTAGAGAGGCCTTCAACAACTAACCAACCCAAAGGAGCCCTTTACCAAATTAGGTTTTAACCTCCTGCATAATACTTATCACTACCAATGGGGTTTTTTGTTTATATGTTGCCCAATGTAATGTAAGTTTTATGAAAATAGGAGCCTGGTTTGTCTTGTTCATTGCTCTGTCCAAGAGCCTGGTGCATAGTAGATGTTCAATAAATATTTGCCGAATGAACTTTATTTCTTCCTTATCGTAGGCCTGTGGTTGCTATGGGTGAAGTGCTGTCCACTCAGATGCTCAATTACTCCTCTCACATGGCTGCATTTCTGGGAGCCTCCACTCATCTCTGTGAGCCCTGGGTCCATGTGATAGTATGGTCCCTGAAGAGCACAGCTTGAAGGAGGCTAGAACCTGAGAAGGTGTTAACCTCAAAAGGAGGTAAGAACATGAGAGAACATTAGCTGGCTACTTTCATGGAACTTCAGGGAGGGAGTCTGGGAATCGATGCCTAAGGGCCTCTATTTTTGTGGTGTGGTTGTTGAGTAGTGCGTAAAGTCGCCTTGTGTCTATGAATGTGGACTTTGTGGTCAGGGAAGCCTGGGTTCAAACCCTGGCTTTGAAACATACTGTCATTTATTGCTCTGAGACCCTGAACAACTACTTCCATCTTTATACCTCAGTTTCCCCATTTGTGAATTGGGGATAGTAATAGTACCTACAACAACAGAACTGTTGAGAGACGTAAATGAGATACCTGTAATGTACAAGGCAGATGGTAAGCCACCTCAGAAGTGTTAGCTATTATTATTGTTGTTGTTGTTATTGTTGTATACCAAGAGGGAAAATATGAATAGCACTGAAGACTTAAGAAGGAAGAAGAAGAAGAGGAAGAGGAAGAGGAAGAGGAAGAGGAAGAAGAAGAAGGAGAAGAAAGGGGAGAAGGAGGGGGAGAAGGAGGGGGAAGAGGGGGAGGGGGAGGGGAGGGGGAAAAAAAGAAAGTAGAGCCATACTCAAATGAAGAAAAATGCAAGCTAGAGGTACATTGAGATGTCATTTGTCACCTTTCAAATTGGCAAAACCTAGAAAGTTGGCTAACACTGTCATTGGAGATATAAGGAGGCTGGTGGGAGGGTGAAGTGGAACAACTTACCACCCTGGCAAGAACATTGGCAATAGCTAACAATATTGATATAAACATACCCATTGGCTCAGGTAGTCCACTTCTAGGAATTTATGCTACTGATACCCAGGCACACGTGCAAAATTATGTATGAAAGGTTTAGCACTGTTTGAATATCAAAATATTGGAAGCCACCTATCTGTCCATGAGCAGGAAAATAGTTAAACAAATTGTGGAGTATCTATATAATGTAACCAATAAAATGAGAAAGTTCCTTCATATACTCATGTGGAACACTCTCCAAAATAGATTATTAGGTGAAAAAGGCAAGGTACAAAATCCAATGTATAGTTGGATATAGCAACACAGATCATGGGTGGAAAATGTATGTGTTTATGTATTCTTTTTAATAACAACAGAACTCTGAGAGGACAGAGTAGAAGAAAAATGTTTTATTGTACACTCTTTTGCATCTCTTGAATTCTAAGCTATGTGAATGCACTGTGAAAAAGCTGAAGTTCTGGTTTTTAAAATCTTAATTGTTAGCATTAATGCCTAATGCCTCTAGCTGAGGAGTAGTTCTAGGAATGGTGAATCTCCCTTAATGGTGAATCTGCCTTAATGTCAGAGGAAAATCATTGGCAACAAAGATACTAAATATCTAGACATCCTTTGGGCTCTGTGCTTGATGGTGTAATAGTTGGCTTGCAAGGGAGATGCCTGCAAGTAGATAATAAACTGTGCCTGTGGGAATGTATATCAGCCTGCAGAGAATATTCTGAATCTCTCTTAAGTTTTTTAAAACAAATTTTTTCTTTCTTGCATTTCTTTCTTACTAGCCTTAAAAGCAAATAGCATGTATCTGGAAGAGACAAATAGCATATATCCAGAAGTTTTAGAACATTATCGTTTTCGCTGTGCTCTTTTGGAGAGAAGCAAGGAAAAAAGAGAATATACTTTTCTTTACATTTCTTCTGCATTCCTTTTAGCTAGTGATTTTCTGCAAGGTAAAGTCTTCCGAAGGGTGCTGCCTCTCCATTTTGGGAGTTTATCTACTTGACCACCCCTCCTACTTCTGCCAAATTGCCCATCTCTGTCAACTTCCTTACCACATGTTATCAAGCCTTACGCATTCCTTTTAAAATTTTGAAAGATTTTATTTTTAAGTAATCTCTACACCCAATGTGGGACTCAAACCTACAACCCCAAGATTAGAGTTGCATGCTCTACCAACTGAGCCACCAGATGTCCCAAGCCTATTCTTTTCCTTGCCTCTGACTTCCTTCTAAACCCTTGACTCCTGGCAAGCTTGGTTGTTCTGCACCCTACTACTTAAGACTCAGGGAATATAGATGGGTGTTGATATTAATTAGTTGATGAACATTGACTGAGTTCCTACTATGTATCTCACACCCTATTAAGTGCTAGAAACTAAGAGAGGAATAAGAAGTTATTCTGATAGTTTTACCAGATAGCTCACAGTCATTTAGGGAAATAGAATTATGATAGAGTGTGAGAAATACAGGAGTGGTATGTAAGCACCAGGAAGGGGCACCTAACCCAGCTTTGTTGGGAAAAGGGTGTTGAGAAGGGGTTTCTGGGGAAGAGAGGTCTGAGAGGAGTCTTGAAAGATAAGTGGAAGTTAACCTGAGGCAGGCATGTGGGGAAGAGGCTCTGGGAGGATGAGGGCTGGACACTGGAGGTGAGGACTGGACTGTGGAGGAACCTTCCACGGTAATGGGGTAGTGGTGCAGCTCCACAAGAGCAAAGGCTTGAAGGTAAGTGTGTGTGTGTGTGTGCATGTGTGTCTGTGTACGCACATGCAGGCATATGTATGTATTCATGCAGTTTAACTAGGGCATTATGACGTGTGCAGCAGGATGTGGCAAGAGATGAGGGAATAGAGTGTTTCAGGAAGGAGGAAATAACCAGTAATGTCAAATGCAACAGAGGGTCATTGACTAACAAGTAGTAGGTCACAGGTAACCTTTCCAAAGAAGTATCAGGAGCGGTAAGGCCTGAGCCAGGTTCTGGTAACTGCAGAATGAAAGGGAAAATGTAGGACTCAGATAATAGTTAACATTTATTGACTACGTTCTGTACGACAGGGTTCTACATTGACACATTAATTCTCACAACAACCTGAGAGGTAGATAGTATCCATAGGCTTATTTTACAAAGGAGGAAACTGAGGCACAGGAAGGTTAAGCAAACAGTCCTACAGTTACAAGTGGCAGAACTGGGAGCTAAAGTTTCCAGGATCCAAGCTGCAATTCCAGAAATGTGACAGTTGGCCAGAGAGTGACACGAGGCCAAGATTATTTTTTTTTTTTAAGATTTTATTTGCTTATTCATGAGACAGGACTCAATTCCAGGACCCCAGGATCATGACTCGAGCTGAAGGCAGATGCTTAACCGCTGAGCCACCCGGGAGTCCTGAGGCCAAGATTATTAATTTTTATTCTTTTTTAAGGCTGCCAGGGATTGGAGAACATTTATAGACCAAAAGGAGGTGCCTGGAGACATGGAGAGAGTGATGATTACTAGAGCAAAGTCCAGGAAGATAAGGAGATAAGGCTAAACCCTGGGTGTGGCAAGAAGAATGTCACCAGTTACCTTTGAGAGACCACAATTTCTGCGGGGGTGGGGGGGGGGTGGGGGGTGGGGGGGAATCCAGAGGGAAGCAGAGTTTGGAGAGCAAGGCCTTACCAGCTGCTGTTAGGGCAAAGGGGGTGGGAATGGCGGTGGGTAGGATGGAAACAGCCAGGCCGCAGACACAGCATAAAGGCACATGATGGTGTGACTCACACGAATCTGTGTTTTGGAAAATGGAAATTTCAGGAGCTGGTAGGCCAGAGCTTAGGGTGATTGCCTGTCCCAAGGAACACACATGCATTGAACTAGAAACAGTACTTAAACCGACCTCGGCTGGATCCCCGAAGGCAGCCTGACCTTTTCAGTCCCTCAAGCCTCTTCGCAAGAGTGGACACTTCATTCTAATTAATAAATTATTTATAATCCTTGTTATTAGCCAAAAGGTGCTGGTTTTGCAATTGGCATTTAACAATTCTGAGTTATGTTCTGATGATGATAGCTTCTTGCAAACCGTGGTCGTTACCCTGGATTAAGCACCTGGATACATATGGTCAGCCCTGCAAAACGCATTAGCCCTTGGACCTTTACACCAAGAGTGAGTGAGACAGGGCCATTCAGTGACCTGTCTGACATCTGTGTTGCAGCGAAGATATAAACCCACATCTGTTAGACTCTAAAACCAATAGCTTGGCCACCAGGTGAACATACCTGTTATCCGGACTTTCCATCAGATTTCTTTTTGAAGAGTCTTACAGGACGAATTTTAAATGAAGGGCTTGTAAGACTCTCCAAGAAAACAGGATATAGCTACTATTTTACACTGTCTTTGCTTCCAAACACAGGAAATACCTTATTTTAAAACTTAAGAATTTTTATTGGACAAAATTCAAATGTGTATTTCAGAGAAATAAACACAACACAGAATTAACTGTCACATGTTGCTACATCTCCCCCTAGACTTTCTATAGGCCTATAGAAAGTATATGTATATGTATGTATATATACATAGCATATATGTGTATATGTGTGTGCAGATATATTTCTTTACGTAAAGAATATCATTGTGAACATATGCACACATAAAAATACAGTTTCAATGTCATTTTTGATACCTGCCTTGAAATGCTTTTATAACATACTTACTGGTGCCACAGCCACAGTGTGCTTGGGAAGATAAATGATGATGAATAAGAATATTTTGCAATTTACTTGATAGATGCCAGGAGGAAGTCTTCGGATTTTTTAAATAATTTGTATTGGAAGGCCCTAACTCTTCTATATAGATCGGGGGGAAATAGAGGGTAGGGGATAAGCATAAAGGCTTTCAGAAGCCAGACTGCCTGGGCTGAATGCCAACTCCCAGTTTCCCCATTAATTAGCTGTGTGACCTTGAGCAACTTGCTTATCCTCTCAGTGCCTCAGTTTCCTGACCTGTATAAAGGGGAGTAATAGTACCTAAATGAGTTAGCCCATGTAAATACTTAAAACAATGCCTGGCCCTCATAATATTCAATCAATGTCTGTGTTTCAAAGTGTATTCATCTGTAATATGTAAACATTCAAGCAAGTGAGTGATTTAGTCCAAAAACCCAGAGTCTATTAGACACAGCTGAGGCAGATATAGAAGTTTTTTGGATCAATTCCTATGGTGGGGACTGGGAGTCTGTAGCTTTACATACCTCTCCAGGTGAATGAGTCTTATAATCAGCCAGGTTTATAAGCCACGGTTCTAAAACACTGGACACAGTTGGACAGAAATTGGATGGTGGATGAGAGCAGAAAGATTCAGCAGAACAGTGAGTTTGAGATGGCCCTACCCAGACACACAGTGGCCCTTTGTTAGTAGCATAGCAGGCTGATGTGATATTTAAAGCTGGAACTTCGTCAGCTAAAAACCGGGTAAGATAAAGAAGGCCAAAGTAATGAAAAGGAGGAAGAAACCTGTAGATAGAGTAGGTTTCCTTCTGAAGTTAATCAGTTCTTTTTTGGCAGGGATATTTTTTCTATTTGGTTCTTTGTGGTTTTGTCTATCTTATTTTTAAAAGTATTCAGAGATACATTTTGTCCTTCTTAGGATTCAGCTAAGATTGATTTAGTGTGTGCTGGGCACTGTGTAGTGGGTTTTAGGCTTTATTTCATGTAACCTTCCAATTAACTATATGAGGTATGTACCACTGTTCCCATGTTACAAATAAAAAGACTAAAATTTGGAGGAAGTTAGATACTTGCACAAGGTGCAATATCCATTTTCCCTTTCTTCTTCAGTAACACAAGGCCAACTTTATTTGGGGTAGTAATGCAACCAGTGAAAAAGCTACATTTGCCAGTGGCCCTTCCAGCTAGGTGTGGCCATGTTGTCTGGTTCTAGCCAATGAGATGAAAATGAGAGGGTCTTCTGAGAAGGTTTGTTTTGTTTTAAGATTTTATTTATTTATTCATGGCAGACACACACACACACAGAGAGAGAGAGAGAGAGAGAGGGAGAGAGAGGGAGGCAGAGACACAGACAGAGGGAGAAGCAGGCTCCATGCAGGGAGCCTGATGTGGGACTCGATCCCAGGTCTCCAGGATCACACCCCAGGCTGAAGGGGGCGCTAAACCGCTGGGCCACAGGAGCTACCCCGGGAAGGTTGGTTTTTTTGTTTTTTTTGTTTTTTTTTTTTAATTTTTATTTATTTATGATAGTCAGACACAGAGAGAGAGAGAGAGAGGCAGAGGCAGGCTCCATGTACCGGGAGCCCGACGTGGGGACGTGGGACTCAATCCCGGGTCTCCAGGATCACGCCCTGAGCCAAAGGCAGGCGCTAAACCACTGCGCCACCCAGGATTCCCCCTGGGAGGGTTTTTTAAAAGGGTATTGACTCTGCCTTGAGGTCCTCCTTCATTATCTTCCCCGATGCCTGGAATACAGACGCGGTGCTAGTAGCTTCAGTAGCCCATCTTGAACTTTAAGGCTATCAATTATACATTAGATGGTAGTGGAGAAAGAAGGAATTTTGGTCCTTGTTTTTTTTTTTTTTTTAGCTTTTATTTATTTATTCATGAAAGACATAGAGAGGCAGAGACGCAGGCGAAGGGAGAAGAAGGCTCCTTGCAGGGAGCCTGATGCGGAACTTGATCCCAGGACCAGGATCACGCCCTGAGCCGAAGGCAGACGCTCAACCACTGAACCACCCAGACACCCCAGAATTTTGCTTCTTGATGACCGTGGAACTGCTATGTCTGCCCTGGGCTGCCTAACTCTTACTTATACGAGAGATAAATAAACCTCTATCTTGTTCAAGTTTTTCTTAACAACCAACAAACACAATCCTAACTATAACCGTAGCTCATGCTTATGTCGTGCTTTATCAAAGCTAGCCACTTGCCAGACACTTTTCTAAGTCATTTTTGTATATTGACTAATTTTGTCCTCACAACAACCCTATAATGGAGGTACTACTGTGTTATTCCCATTTTGTGAATTTGGAAATTGAAGCAAAGAGAGATTCAGCAACTTGCCCAAGGTCACACAGCCGGAGAGGGCGGAGCCAACAACACACAGTAAGAATTAGATGTGGGAGTAGAACTCAGGTCTGTCTGACACCAAATCCATGCAGTAGTTGTATTATCCTTGTGACAACTGTAACTGTATGGCCTCTCTCATATTCAGTATGAATATGGTACACTTTGTGGTTTTCTTTGGGTCAATTTTACCTTCCACTTTAATTCACAAAATGGAGGACCGCTAGCTGGTGGCCATTAGAACGAAACCATGGTCTCTCCAGAAGATCAAAACAGACGTCTTAGGCCCCACCTCAGATCCCTAGCTCCTTAGTAAAACCTGCAAAAGAAATGTGATGAACAGGGGCCGGGGCGGCGGGGCTGGCGGCGGGGGCGGGCGCGCAGGGCTGCGGGGGGCGCAGGGCTGGGGGGGGCGGGGCTGGGGGCGCGCAGGGCTGGAGGGGGGCAGGGCTGGGGGCGCGCAGGGCTGGGGGCGCGCAGGGCTGGGGGCGCGCAGGGCTGGTGGGGCGGGGCTGGGGGCGCGCAGGGCTGGGGGGGCGGGGCTGGGGGCGCGCAGGGCTGGAGGGGCGGGGCTGGGGGCGCGCAGGGCTGGTGGGGCGGGGCTGGGGGCTCGCAGGGCTGGGGGGGCGGGGCTGGGGGCGCGCAGGGCTGGGGGCGCGCAGGGCTGGTGGGGCGGGGCTGGGGGCGCGCAGGGCTGGGGGCGCGCAGGGCTGGGGGGGCGGGGCTGGGGGCGCGCGGGGCTGGGGGGGCGGGGCTGGGGGCGCGCGGGGCTGGGGGGGCGGGGCTGGGGGGCGGGGCTGGGGGCGCGCAGGGCTGGGGGTCGCGCAGGGCTGGGGGGGCGGGGCTGGGGGCGCGCAGGGCTGGGGGGGGCGGGGCTGGGGGCGCGCAGGGCTGGGGGGGCGGGGCGGGGCTGGGGGCGCGCAGGGCTGGTGGGGCGGGGCTGGGGGCGCGCGGGGCTGGTGGGGCGGGGCTGGGGGCTCGCAGGGCTGGGGGGGCGGGGCTGGGGCGCGCAGGGCTGGGGGCGCGCAGGGCTGGTGGGGCGGGGCTGGGGGCGCGCAGGGCTGGGGGCGCGCAGGGCTGGGGGGGCGGGGCTGGGGGGCGCGCGGGGCTGGGGGGGCGGGGCTAGGGGCGCGCGGGGCTGGGGGGGGCGGGGCTGGGGGGCGGGGCTGGGGCGCGCAGGGCTGGGGGTCGCGCAGGGCTGGGGGGGCGGGGCTGGGGGCGCGCAGGGCTGGGGGGGCGGGGCTGGGGGCGCGCAGGGCTGGGGGGGCGGGGCGGGGCTGGGGGCGCGCAGGGCTGGTGGGGCGGGGCTGGGGGCGCGCGGGGCTGGTGGGGCGGGGCTGGGGGCGCGCGGGGCTGGGGGCGCGCAGGGCTGGGGGGACGGGGCGGGGGCGGGGTCCGGGCTCGGTGCTCACGCGGCTCTCCGCCCCCAGAACGTGCTCCTCCAGATCCGCGGTCTTCACGGACGCCAGGGAGTGGAGCGGTTCGTTGCAGCTGCAGCGCACGTCGAGGGCATCCCCAAGCGCCGCCCGACGAGCAGCGGCTGTACAGGGATGGCCAGCTTCTGGATGACGTTAGACTCTGGGGGAGTGTGGCTTCACCAGTCAGACGGCGGCGCCGCGGCCGCAGCCACTGTAGGGCTGGCCTTCCGAGCAGATGAAGCTTTCGAGGCCCTGCGCATCGGACCCTTCTCCAGCCCACCTGAGCTGCCAGACGTGATGAAGCCGCAGGACTCAGGAAGCAGCGCCAGCCAGCAAGCGGTGCAGGGAGAGGGCCCTGGGCCCACCCCCAGCGCCCCCCAATAAAAGAGATTCGGGTGTCAAAAAAAATGTCATGAATAGGTTCCAAAAAGTTAATTATTTTAAAAAGCATTCATGAAATCCCATTTGCCATTGTTTCCATTACAAAGTTGTTTTGCTTTCATCAAGTAGAACTCCATCATCAACGGAACTGCACTATCCATCCATCCGTTCATTCATTCAACATTCAGCATCTGCTCTGCTCCAGGCACTCTGCCCCATGCTGGGATAATGCAGCAATGACAGACAAGGTGGAACTCACAGTATGCAGAAAGCAAAGCAAAAAATTAACAAATTAACAAACACACAGGAGAATATCAGATACAAACATATGATGCAAAGGAAAGAAGTGGTAGAGGCTCCTTTTAGGAAGGTTTCACTGAGGAGGAGATATTTGAGCTGAGACTTGGTAGTGAAAAGGAAGTCCCTTGGAAAAATCAGGGAAAGGCCTTCCAAACTGAGGGAACAGTGATTCCCTGGGGTCGGAGTGAGTGTGGTCTATTCAGAGGACAGACAGAAAGCCCATGTGACCGGAACACGAGCAAGGGAGAATGGTGCAGGGTGAAGTCTGAAAGTTTGGTAGGCCAGGTCATGCCAGCCGTGAAGGCCAAGTTAGGAGATTTTACTCTAAATGACAGGGGAAGCTATTGTAAGGTTTTAGGCAGCATGGCTAACATTTGTCACTCTGGTTGGCTGGCATGCAAAAGCTCTTCCTATTTGTGGTAACCATAAAAGTAACGGAAGGCAGGGTCCCAGTTCTCACTGTGGTAGCAAAGGCTTAGAAGGGATGAGAATGTCTCCTAACCTTTAGAACAAGGCCAATCTGATGCTCCAGCGTGGGACTTTGAATCATGAGGGTGTGTCTCAAAGATGCAAGGCCCATTAGAAATGATTAGGATGGCCATGGTGCAGTCAGGGGTGACAGGGATGTGTGTGCGGGGGCAGTAGAGTCCAGCATATGGGAATGGATCAATGGCCTTTGGCACCTGTCTGCCCTGAGTGTCCTGTGGAAAGGAATCGGAGGCTGCCTCCTCAGCAAACCATTCCAGGAGCTTCACTGTGCAAGCCTTCCTCTGTACTGTGGTCTCCAGTCTTCCTCTTGATTCTCTGGAGTTCCCTAGTCAGTTTCAATAAATTCTCTTTTGTTCAAAAGTTAGCCAGCGCTGGTATCTGTTATCGGAAACCGAGCACATTGACTAGTACTACAGGAGAGTGATGCAATCCAAGGCACATTTTCAAAAGATAACTGGCTGATAAGTGGAAAATGGATTAAAAAGTATATCAGCCAAGGGCCAATCAGAAACGGAGATTGCAGTAGGTATTTCAAATAGATGGGGTTTCATACAAAGAATTGCTTTCACATGCCTTAGAAGGCTGAAAGTAAAAGGAAGAGTACAAGAAAAAAGAAAGAGGGTAATAATCCACGGATTGGTAACTGCAAGAAGCAGCCGCTGCCTCCTAAGGCTGGAGAACAGGTGGTGTCACCACCAGGTACCTAGGAGCTCGGAGGAGGGACTTCCTGGAGCTGGTGCTTGGATCTCTGAGGAAGCCCTACCCTGCTCAGACCTCTGAGGAGGGGATGCTCTCTGGCTGGTGCTCTCGCCAAAGGAGCATGGCTGTGTGGGTTCTCAGACCTCCTGAGGCTCAGCAGGTGAGGGAGCAGGCAAGACTGCTGCTGGCCCCTGGGGTGCTGGGAGTACTCCAAGTTCCTGGAAGCTGGGGGCAATTATATGTTGCTGCTGGAGCAACGCTGAAAAACAGGAAGTGGAAAACAGGAAAGAGGCTCCTTCTCCCTTCTCCCTTCTTTCCACTTTTCTTTCTCCTTCTAATGCTTTACATTGCCGAATCCAACAGGAAGCCAGCTAACTGGGAGGAGGGGAGATGAAGTTTGTATCATCCCAAATCCATATTACGCAGAAGAGCTTAGACGGGGATCTCAGAGACCATACATAAATACCCAGTATAGGAGCATCAAGACCAGAAGGTGGTTCTCAGGTCCCAGAGGGGGTGGCCTTTCAGGAGATAGGTGAGACCCCGCAAGGGAACATGAGCTGGAGAAGCTGGAGAGTATCACCACTCGTGTAGTGCTCAGGGCCTACCTACTTCAATGAAGAAGTGATCCAGGGATCCCTGGGTGGCGCAGCGGTTTAGCGCCTGCCTTTGGCCCAGGGCGCGATCCTGGAGACCCGGGATCGAATCCCATGTCGGGCTCCCGGTGCATGGAGCATGCTTCTCCCTCTGCCTGTGTCTCTGCCTCTCTCTCTCTCTCTGTGACTATCATAAATAAATAAAAATTTAAAAAAAGAAGTGATCCAATATTTGAAGAAGTTACAATATCCACATGACTACTGTTATCAGTAGCTTTGATATGTATGAATATTGGCTGGATCCAGGAACAACATGCCATCCATCCCACAGCATCGTGCACTCCTTTCCATGGTGGCTTACTCTTCCCTTTACATTTTGACAGTTTCTTGAGGGGCAAACATGTTCATATTAAAGTGGTCTTTATTAAAAGAAAAAAGATGGCAAGAATTGATTTGAGATTAGAGATAGAGTTGGCAAGAATTTCCCCTGAGAGCTTAGGTATGAATTTAATATTAATATTGTCCAGATTGGATACTTGCTCTTTGACAGGGTAAGAAAGAGCCCAACAAGGGATGGAGAAGCACCAGAAACTCCAGCAGAGGGAAGCTATTAGCACCTCTTGGCCTGATGGGGCAGGAGAGGGAGCTGCAGCCAGGGAAAAGGGGACACCAATAGGACCTAAGTCTCCCATGGGAGAGTAAGTGCCCCACCCACCCTATCTCTCTGCTTACTCTCCATCTCCTGCTGTGTCTCCCAACCAGAAACCAGAGGCTCAGGGAGTCAAGTGCTGCAGTAGGCGGAGACCAGCCTTCCAGGCACAGGGCAGGAGAGGCAATTGGATCTATAGGAGAATATTTCCTCTACTTACCACATTTGTACGGCCTTTGAAGTAAGGTAGTTTCAAATCAGTTATTTCTTTTTATACTCAAATGTATTGTGATGGTTAATTTTACGTGTCAGCTTGACTGGATCACAGGTGTCCAGATATTTGGTTGAACATTATTCCAGATGCTTCTATGAGGATGTTTCTGGATGAGATTAACATTTGAATCCATAGACTAAGTAAATTGTTCTCCCTACTGTGGGTGGGACCTCATCTAATCTATTGAAAGCCTAAATAGAACAAAAGGGCTGACTTTTCCTTAACTATGTCCCTGCCTAGCTGCCCACGAGATGGGTGCTGGGCTTTTTCCTGCATTTGGACTTGACCTGAAACATTGGCTCTTCTTGGGTCCTGAGCCAATGCTCAGGACCAGAAAATCACCCTTGACTTTCCTGGGTTCCCAGCTTGCTGCGTGCTGATCTGGAGCCTTGTTAGCCTCCATACTCATGTGAGCCTATCCTTATAATAAACCTCTTTCTCTACTTCTCTCTATATATTCCTGTTGGTGTTGTTTCTCTGAAGAATCCTAACTAATCCTTGTGAACTAGGCAGGGCAGGTATTCTCTCCAGAAAGAGATGAATAGGACTGTTTGGAAGGATCAGTAAGAGGATAGAAATTAAAATGTAGGTCTTAACTCTCATTCTTTTGCACCATCTGTTTAAATCATGCTCACTCTGTTTATGGAACTCTCGATAGTGGCAAAGGTCCCAGTGATCGTTTTTTCTAAAACAGCATCTACCCACTCACCCAAATAAGACCTTGAAACTCCTTCTCTCTTTTCTTCCCAGCTAAATTGTTACCAAACTTTCCAAATATCCCTTTAATCTGTTTTCTTCCATCTTCTGCCATAATTTAGGCCCTCCCCTGTCTTCCCTGGAGTGTGCTCACAGTGAGTACTTACACATGTGTGTTATTGTTGATTAAATGTGTCTCCTGAAAAAGAAAGAAAGAAAGAAAGAAAGAAAGAGAAAGAAAGAAACAGAAAGAAAAGAAAGAAACAGAAAGAAAAGAAAGAAAGAAAGAAAGAAAGAAAGAAAAGAAAGAAAAGAAAGTGTCTCTTGCACCAAGGTTAGGGTCCAGACCCACTACTGTGACACCAACTCTTGTCACACACAGTAGTCTCAACATATTTGTTGTTAAATTAACGGTCTTCCTGTCTAGTCTCTTTCTTTCTTTAACCATACTGCCAAGAGTAAACTTTTAATATGCAAATATGATCTTTCCACTTACCTGTTCTTCATTTTAACAAAAGTACCAAACTAGACGCCTATGGGCAGATCTAAAATGTTTTGTTTAGCTCCCAACTTTTTCAAAAAAATTTTTTGAATAGTTGTCAACTTAAAGAATCTGGATCTATCTGATAAAAGTCAGGAATTTCAGCTTTTCTAGATAAGATTTGGTAACCTGGACAAGTCTCAGTGTCTTGTCCTGGCTTCTAGGCCTTCTGTTGTCTCACCCTGCCAACAGTTCTTCCTTCAGTGCCTCCTGGGATCCAAATCCACCTAGATTTTTTACAGGGGACAGTACGTGTTCCTGCCTCTGTGTTTTTTTTTTTTTAATATTTTATTTATTTATTCATAAGAGACACACAGAGAGAGGCAGAGACATAGGTAGAGGGAGAAGTACGTTCCTTGCAGGGAGTCTGATGTGGGACTGGATCCCAGGACCCCGGGATCAAGACCTGAGCCAAAGGTAGAGACATTCCAACCACTGAGCCACCCACGTATCCCCCTGCCTCTGTGCTTTTGTCCTGGGAAGTCCTGGATGCCCTTATGACCAATGTCCACATCTCATCATTCATCTTCTGAATCCTGCTCAGCCTACAAGACTTGGCTTGGCTCTCCTCCAGGAAGGCTTTCTCCCTGGCAGTAGTCATTCCTCTTCTCACTGTGAGAAGTATTCCTCACAGTGTTTTGGAATTATGTGCAACCTGTACAGCCCTTTTACCAGATTAAAGTACCAATACAATTTGCATTTCTTCTGTGTGTCCAATAAATTGCTCACAGCCTCCTGTACCAATTACTGGGACTCCAGTCACCTGAATTTGAAAGTGAGAACTAGAAGATGTCATCAGTCCCCCAGTGGGCCCCTATTTTACACTGTGGTTGAGTCTGTTACTATCATACAGAGTTAATATTAAAAGTTGGTTTTGTAAAATAGTATGTCTGCTACAGGGATGATAGCCTTGCAAGTTCATACTCCTCACTGTCCTCTGAGGGAAGACCCTTTCAGAGTTGTCCTTAGTTAGAAATGCTTCTCTAGGACTCCTTAACTTACAATCTTGTGCTCATCCTTTCTCTCTAAGCCCACTCTGTGTACCAGGTCAGCCAGGTCAGCCAGGTCAGGAGGGGCTTTCCACGGACTCCCCCTCTGTTCTGATTAAGTTCTTCTTTGAAGCCTTCCCCTCCTCTCTCACCAGGGGACCTGAGTAGGGACCATCCCATTTATCACAGAGATTTTAGCAACATTGGGCCTCACAAGGGAGAGGTTCCAAGTCTCTATTCCTCCCTTCCTGGGAAGCCCCTGGTCTGCTACACAAAATACCCTTTTTCTTAGCAGACCAGCTCTATATGCTGGAACAATTGAGAGGGCCAGACCTTCTCATGCTGCAAAGAATGTTCTATTACTCTCTTCCTTTTGAGGAAAAGGTACCTTCTTTCTTATATTTAAAAAAATAGAGGGACCATCCAGGTGATTTTTCAAGCAAAGACTTGCTCCAAGCTGACTAGTATAATCTATCTGGAAAACTGGCTCTGACAATTTGTGAATAGGACAGCTTTACCTGATAACAATTTTCTAAGTTGTACCTTGCTTAGGTGGGGTTTTTGTAAAAGACTCAGAAGTGGAGATTTCCATGCAGACTGTTTTTGAGAGAGTGTTCTCAGGAACAACACCTATAGGTGAGTGAGAGAAGCCAGATTGGGCAAAGGAAGGAGCTGGACTGTGATACAGTTGTCACCAAGGCCTCAGATGATCCCACAAGGAACGCTGGGGCTAGGATGACTCTTCAGTGTTGTCTCCAGGGAAAGCAAGGAGGCTGGCTATCGTACCCTCTCAATGACCCATCACTGACCAATCATAGGATATGGATTGCCCCAGCTCTAGAGGTCACAAGCTTGGGGGAGGCAGCTCCCATTAGCCAAGGGCAATTCCTGAGGGTGGACTCATCTGTAAGCCTTTAACATTAACACATTCCCCGTAAGTGGGAGCAAAGTGTCTCAGTTTTGGTTGGTTGGTTATTTATTTAATCTCTTACACCCAATGTGTGGCTGAAACTCACAACCCGGAGATCAAGAGTCTCTTGCTATACAAACTGAGCCAGCCAGGCACCCCAAAGTGTCTTGCCTGAAAACCTGGAAGTGCACCAGTGTCCAATATATACCTATCCAGGTACAGTTTATTTATAGCTAGCTGTCTCCTCCCCTGTACTCTAAGTGCCTTGAAGGCAGAAAAACAGGTGTGCCCAACAGAGTACCTGAAATACAGTATCCACTCGATTAGTAACTAACAAATGAATGAATAAATGCATGCGTGAAAGGGTAAACATAAGCTCAATGGCTCAATAACAAATTGTTATTGGTTGCACTTATGCAGAACTTTACATATGTGAATTATTCTGCTAAAAATGTTATAAATATGTAAGTGCTGCGAGCAATAATTTCTAATAAAACCTGTCATCAAAATGAATTAGTAGTTAGTGGGCACAAACTAGGAGCATGACCCTGCATTAGTCAACTCTCCCAGAATGCATCTGTCTTAATAAAGCACTATTTAAAGGTTTCAGAGCTGACATCCTAATTCATCTCTTGAATTGCTTTTTAGACCCTCTACTTTGTTAAATAAATTTCCCCTCGTCATGTCTAAGCCCTGTTTTCATTATATACTGTTTCCAAAGTTTATTGAGCATTTTATCCTTGCTGTCATCTGTTTTTATCCTGGCTGTTTTTGCATTTCTTCTGATATTTGTAATCTTTTTGCCAGTGGTCCAATTTCTCATGGATATTTGTCATTTTGGCTCTCCAGAATAGCAGCTCCCTTCTGAGAAAAGCTCTGTCACAGCCCCACCTAACCCTAGTGAGTGGAGGCAGATGGTCATAGAACCCTGCCCACCCCCAGCCACAGTGATTGGCCCATGGTTGAGCACATGACTCAAGCTTGACCAATTATAATTTTTCCCTGGGATCTTTTTTTACCTTGGGGAAAAAGGGAAAGAAGAGGGCTTTTTTTTCCCTACCTGTGAGGTTTCCTGTCCCCAAGGTGAGGGGAACAGAGGCCACTCCACCACCACCACCACCACCTTTTTTTTTTTTTTTTTGAGATTTTGTTTATTTATGAGAGACAGAGAGAGAGAGAGAGAGAAGCAGACACAGGCAGAGGGAGAAGCAGGCTCCATGCAGGGAGCCTGATGTGGGACTCGATCCCAGGTCTCCAGGATCAGGCCCTGGGCTGAAGGCAGCTCTAAACCTCTGAGCCACCCGGGCTTCCCAACCACCACTGCCCTTAAAGGAACCCTCCAGCAATAGGAGAAAAAGAAGTCAACTCAAGAAGAGAAACAGTATGACAGGTCAGGAGAGTCCTGAGACCTTTCACATCCCTAATTCCAGGAGCTGAAATCTCAGAGACTCACAGTTTCCTGAGCTCCCAAGGCTTAGCTATCAAATTCTCCCTTCATCTTGGGAGCCACCTCAGTCTGCTGCCAAAAACCTCTCTTTGAGTTTAAGCTGGTTTAAGTTGTTTCTAGTACTTCCTATCCAGAGACTCCTCCCGCAAACCCCTGCCTTTTCCTAAGATCATTTTGTAGCTTAGAGGATTTAAACATTTATAAACCTTGTGTTGTCAAGGCAGGCCACCTACAGGAGGTGACGGAGCATACAGTTTAAGAGCATCAGCTCAAGAGCCCCTGGTTCACATGCTATCTTTACTACCAACTAGCTAATGGACCTTAAGTAAGGCACCTGTATTGTCTGTGCCTTAGCTTCTCATCTGTACAATTTGCAAAACTATTAAGGGGTCATGGTGCACATTAATGGGATTATATCATTACAGCCCTAGGACAGCATCTGGCACATAGCAAGAACTTAGTAAATAACAACTGTAAGGAACTTTTCCCTCTCTTGTCATTGATGTCGGGCAGCCCTGGTGGTACAGCGGTTTAGTGCTGCCTGCAGCCCAGGGCGTGATCCTGGAGACCCTGGATCGAGTCCCACGTCAGGCTCCCTGCATGGAGCCTGCTTCTCCCTCTGCCTGTGTCTCTGCCTCTCTCTCTCTCTCTGCGTCTCTATGAATAAAAAAAAAAAAAAAAAGAATCTTGTCATCGATGTCTCTCATAGCACAATCACCCTGTGGGATTTGGTATCCATTGATTTGATGCAGAACCTCACTTTTTTTCATTCTTACTTTCAGATTGTTAAATAAATGTCTACTTTTGCCATTTCATGGCCTTTCTCTTAGACCACGTTCTCTTTTTCTTTCTGCTGATGGTTCCATCCTGAGTTTTGCTCCTTGGTATTCCTTCTCAGTTCTTTTTCACAATATCATCCTCTTCTTCCTTTACAAGATGCTTATTTATACTCACACTGGAACATTCCTACTACAAGGATCAATTTGCTGTATGTTTATTTTCTTTGGAATCCTCTTTCCTTTATGGAAGCAAGGTTATTTATCAACCTATGTTGAGCTCTTCCCAATTTGGTTAGGGCATGCTGCAAACTGCCCCTATAATTGCAAGGCCCTGTGATAATGCTTTTTTTGGCCATGACACAAACCACAGTCAAAAAGGTCTTCCTGAGTTCCAAAGGTCAAGCAATTAGAATTTTCTCAGGCTTTTAGAGGAGTGGAAGCAAGGCTTTTCCTCAGGGAGCATGTGTTGATTATTCTTTTTTTTTTTTTTTTTTTTATTTTTTTTTTGATTATTCTTTAAATGAGTACAAGGCACCAGGTTCTAATCCTGGCTCTGCATCTCCTCGCAGGGTGCCTAACCTGTTGGAGCCTCAGTTTCTTCATCTGTTACATGGGTTTGCAGAACACCCTAATGTTGCGTGAAAATTAAAATGAAACAATTTGGTACTTTGTGAATTGTAAGGTACTGCATAAATGGGGGATGCTATTTGAGGGGGGGGATGCTATTAATGCAAACTTTAGTAGGAACCCTATGACAGATATAAAATGGGCTAGCTCTCTTTAGTTTACTTTGCACAGTGCATGTGCAAACAAGACAAATGCAGGCTAATTTGGTGAAAAGCCACACTTGGGACATTCTTGGGTAAAGCAGACAAATGGAATCAGGTGCTCATGTCCACAGTCCCTTTATTTTTTAAAAAATTTTATTTATTCATCACAGACACAGAGAGGCAGAGACATAGACAGAAGGAGAAGCAGGCTCCCTACAGGGAGCCCAATGCGGGACTCAATCCCAGGACCCCGGGATCACGGCCTGAGCCAAAGGCAGATGCTCAACCACTGAGCCACCCAGGTATCCTCCACAGTACCTTTAAATGCTCTGGAGAGGGCAGCCCTAGTGGCGCAGCAGTTTGGCGCCGCCTGCAGCCTGGGGTGTGATCCTGGAGACCTGAGATCGCTCCCTGCGTGGAGCCGGCTTCTCCCTCTCCCTATGTCTCTGCCTCTCTCTCTCTCTCTGTGTGTCTATGAATAAATAAATAAAATCTTTAAAAACTAAAAAAAAAAAATAAATGCTCTGGAGAAAAGACACATCAAGGAGTAATTTCTATTTGTAAACCTTACTGGGGAAAGGTTTTAGTAGCAGAATAAAATCCACATTATAGCCTCTCCAAGGGGCCTTCCCTTAATTTGCCTTCACTGCTGTCATTCCTGGACACTCTTTTCTCGCCGAGCTAGGCCTAAAAGGGTCATCTGGAAACTTTCTTGCCCCATCTAGCTCATGTGATTTAGAATGTTCTAGTGCCTACCTCTAGCCCCACATCTCCCCACCCCCTGCAACCCCCTTCAGTTGTTGTATAGGCTCAGATTTTCCCCCCGCCTGCAAGACGGGGATAGTTAAATTCGTAACACATGCCTCGGCAGAACATTTTAGGAACACAGAGGTGACTAATACTGCCTGGGGAAGTTGGAGAAGACTTCACAGAGCAGCTAATTTTAGAGCTAAGTGCTAAAGGCAAAAGGGATGTTGCCACAAGGTAAAGGGTTGGGCAGGAGCCCGCTCCCTGCTCCCTGTCCCCCAGCAGAGAATAGCTTGCCTTTGACTAAGGCATGAAAAAGCTTGCCTGGCACAGGAAACAGCAGGTAGCTGCTCCCTGCTGGAGTCAGGGCTGCATGGGTAGAGAGGGGCCTGGGAATCTAAGGATGGTGGGTAGGGAAGGGTTGGCTGGGTCTTGCAACACCAGCTGCAACCACCCACTGCCCCATAGCTTCCCCCAAAGCTTTAAAGAGGCATCACTTTTCTGTCCCACATGGTAGGTGATTGTTAGATGCTCTTCCAGCCAACCTTTGATTGGAGTTCAGAAAATTTCCCAGGTGAGCTCCCCAGTCAGTCTCCTGTGGGGTTAGGGTGGCCTCACCTCCCCCTTCTCTTCTAACTTCAGCATCTATCGTGAGCCCTCCTCAGTCCTTCTCTCTGGGGACAGAGGGCCTCTTATGCAAATAAGACTCCAGTGGCCTGCAGTGAGGGGCCGGGTTGCCAAGGTCAGTATTCAGATCAGGGTTTCACTTCTCCTCTGCTGTGTACTAACTGTAAACTGCAGCCAGACCCTTCTCCCTGCCTGTTTCCACATTGGGCTTTTACAAGAATTATGTGTGGGCTTCTCTGTTCCCAGTCTTACTTTTTTCCCAGTGATCCCTATCTCGGTGAAAGGCATTTAATGGTCACCCAATTGCTAAAACCAGAAACCTGAGAATCATTCTTAACCGATCCCTCTTGCTAATACCTGTCAGCTGGCACTGTCAATTCTACCTCCAAAATACACCTTTTCTCTCTCTGCCTCTACTTCCTTAGTCCCAGCTGACACCACCTGTTATGTGAGTACTAGACTATTGCCGTAGCATCCCAGCTGCTTTAATGCCACTCATAACCTTCACAATGTAGCCAGAGCGATAGTCTTAAAATGTTAATCAGGTGTATGGCACACCAACTGAAAACTCTGCAGTGGCATTCCATGTCACCGACAGTAAATGCCAAAGGCCTTATCATGGTCCACAAGGTTCCATATGGATTGGCATCTGCCTTCCTCTACCCTTGTCCTCATCACTATTTGTCATCCATCTCCATGAGCCTTCAGACAATTCCTACAATATGCCAAATGCCAAGCTCTCTCATGCTTGAGAACTTGTCCTTCCCATTCTCTCCTTTTGAAATACTCTTCTCCTGGCTTTTCACATATCTAGTTCCTTCTTGGCTAAAATGTCTCCCCCTTGAGTAGCCTTTCCTGTCTTCCTAGTCTATAATAGGTCCCTCTATCCCCATACTCATTTCTTCATAGACTGATCACAGCTTATCATTACTTATTTACTTGTTGTTTTAGTCAGGCTCACTAGGATTAGAGCTTGAGAAGAGGATTTGGGTACAAATGATGATTAAGGAACTATTTCCAATGGAGGTGGCTAAGGGAGTGGGAGGTAACAGAACAGGGATGGGGGAGAGGAATAAAGGATGGGATTTCAGGTAAAGTCCCAGCCTCAACCTGATCCCATAGGGCAGCTCTATAGACTAACTCCTGCCCATATTTATCCTAATGTGAAGCAAATGAGCTGCATTTTCCTATTCCTGCACCAGTCAGTTGTTGGCTAAGGGTGACTGAGGGTGGGGTCAACTCTCAAGCACTTCTCACTTCTTCCACCTGCCCAAGAGCAGGTATGGCCATCACGGCAAACATACATAGGAGCCAGGTTTGAGGCACACAGAAATAGTGGAAGGGACCCAAGGAACAAGGCTAGGATAATACTGGCTACATTTGCTGATTGATTGCATCCTGTGCTAGAAAGGAAGCCTCACCCCATCCCACCCCACCCCAGAGCAGATACCTTATCTCCTGTCACTTTCATATCGCTAATGCTATTTGCTTAGTTCCTACCACATAGCTGGTAGTCAATACATTTAAAAAGATTATTTATTTATTTATTTATTTATTTATTTATTTATTTGAGAGAGAGCACACACGTGTGAGCAGGGGGAAGGGCAGAGGAAGAGGAAGAGAAAAGTCTCAAGCCAACTCTGAGCTAAGCATGGAGACCCACTCAGGGCTCAATGTCATGACCCTGAGATCACAGCTGGAGCTGAAACCAAGAGTTGGATGCCCAACCGACAACACTACACAGGCACTCCATCAACACATCATTTCAATGAATGAATGAAGCTCCTGGTGCGGTGTGTGACATATAGAGAATGCTCAATTAATATTATTGGAAACTAGAGAGGGAGGAATGAATAGGCATAAGGCTTCAGAAACATGGTTATTAGAAAAAGTCAGTTAATGGAGTGCCTGGGTGGCTGAGCTGGTTGGGTGTCTGACTCTTGATTTAGGCTCAGGTCATGACCTTGGGGTCGTGGAATTGAGCCCCATGTCAGCCTCCCTGCCGAGCATGGAGTCTGTTTGGGTTTCTTTCTACCTCCCTCTCACACCTGCTCGTGCATGCTCTCTCTTTATCTAAAAATAAATAAATATTGGGATCCCTGGGTGGCGCAGCGGTTTAGCGCCTGCCTTTGGCCCAGGGCGCGATCCTGGAGACCCAGGATCAAATCCCACATCGGGCTCCCGGTGCATGGAGCCTGCTTCTCCCTCTGCCTATGTCTCTGCCTCTCTCTCTCTCACTGTGTGCCTATCATAAATAAATAAAAATAAATAAATAAATTAAATAAATAAAAATAAAAATAAATAAATATAAAAAAATCAGGGGCACCTGGCTGGCTGGCTCAGTTAGTAGAGCATGCAACTCTTGATCTTGGGGTTGTGGGTTCAAGCCCCACGTTGGATGTAGAGATTACTTAAAAGTAAAATCTTAGAAAAGAAAAAGTCATTTCTAGAAAGAGAGAGACTGATTCTGGAGAAGACATCTGAGCTATTAATAAATAGAAATCTCAAGTATAGTTGGAGGCAAGTAATAGAGGTGGGTGGGGGTTGGATAGACCAATCCTGCAGTTAGAACATGGAGAGTCTAGGTGACAAGCAACTGCCCACATCGGGAAGTAACAGCTTCAGAGTTCTAGGCAGCACAGGATCTGATCTCATTTGAAGAAAGGCAGGATCTCAGGGCCTTGGTGGAACAGGCTTGGATTCAGTACAAAGATTTGGTTCTGGCAGGACATGGGAACACTGGGATCAGATAATAAAGCAAAAGCCCAGGACCACATGCAATAACTTTTTCTGGTCACCCAAGCCGTTGAGAGTTCTATTAGAATTCCTGGTTGCAAGGTAGGATGATTGACTCATCTGAGGACCCTCCCAGGCCTAGGCAAACCAGGACAGTTGGTCACCCTATTGCAAGGAAGCGACATGTCACTTGATGGGTTTCTAGTCTGAGACAGAGGTCTGTTTGCAGCAGCTATACCAGGGAGTGGCATTGGGATCATCACCTAAAGCAAGCATGTGCACAGGCAGGAGATGAGCTGAAACACTTCCTCAGCCAAGCCCATGGAATGCTCTGAGCCTGTGATGGACCTTCGGAGTTGCCCGGAGTTCAGTGTTGCCAGATTTAGCAAATAACAATACAGGATCACCAGCTAAATTTGAATCTCAGATAAATAATGTATAACTTTTTACCATAAGTATTTTTATCCGGTACATTTAACATACTTAAACTGAGAGAATATTTTGTTTATCTGAAATTATCTGAGGATTGTGGTTTGTTTTTACAATCCAGCAATCTGACTTGAATTGGACTGAGGTGCCAGGTCTTTCTGCCCTGTGTTGACCAGTCTTGGGATTCAGATTGGTCCAATAAAGCAGGTGTGACCTTGGGTAATGAGACTCTCTTCAGCTGAAGCTGTTCTGAAGAGGGCTGACAGCTGAGGACCGCCTGCCAGCAGCCCACTCAACAGCTGAGAAAATAAATCCTTCAGACTTGAAAGGGATTTTGGAGAGCCCATCACAGTGTCTACTACAGAAACAGACTCTTGATAACTTGTTTACTGGAATGTACTAGAAGGGTATTGTGTTCACAGAATCAATGGGAGGGTGGAGCATGGGGCTCAGTAAATAGCCACGAGAGCTGAGCAGCAGGAAAAACATGGCCAGGTCACACCACCGGAAAAAACCTGAGTTGTATAGTTACTGCAGATAGCAAAACCTGCCTTCACCTTCCAGCAGACTCAACCCTGCTGCTGCCATATTGAATCATCCCTGTACTCAACTGCTGTGTCAGCCCTTAAGGATGCCAAGTCCTGGTGTGGGCATCCAATTGGCCTATTTGGATCGTATGTCTACCATCCCCCTCCTGTAGTCCCACCTTCCATCTAGTCTTTCACAAGTGTGAATTCTCCTAAAAAATAAAAAGGGTACATTAGGGCCTGGAGCTAGGGGCAATATTAGGAGCTGGCAGCATCTCTAAGACCATCTCGTGGTTTGGATCAGTCCTTGTCCCTTGGCCCCAAGGAATGTGATTGTAAGACGTGGAAGAGAAAAATCATGCGTGATCACAGAATATCTGATATTCTCAAATGTAAGATGCAGATAGCAGTGGGTAACCCTAAGAACTCTAGGACCAGGGGTGAACCTGATTATGTAGATACCTTACTCAAACCCAAATGTGATTTTCCAATGTAGAGGAAAGTGCCTTTCTTGTGTGGAATTTGCTTTCTGTTGCTACAGGACCAGCCTTGCTGTATTTTATATCTGACAGAATGGAGTAGGAGGAATGGAGCACCCCTTCAGGTGATAGAGGATTTCCATCCCATGTTTAATATTTAGGAGATATTCTTAGATTTGTATGCTGATATACTATATCAGCAAGGAATATTTAAAAATGGGACATTTTACAAATAAATGAGTTTGGAAGCTGATCATAGCAAAGATGTATAGAGGCTTTTCCAGGATAGGTTTTAGTGGGTAGATGTGACCTGGTGGGGTCACCAGGCCTTGCAGGTCCTCAGTTCTGCAGATTCAGAAACTTTTTGTCTTTGTCCATCCATGCATCTATTCAGCAAATGTTTAGGGACACCTGGGTGGCTCAGCGGTTGAGCATCTGGCTTTGGCTCAGGGCATGATCGTGGAGTCCCCGGATCGAGTCTCACATCAGGCTCCCTACATGGAGCCTGCTTGTCCCTCTGCATGTGTCCCTGCCTTTCTGTGTCTTTCATGAATAAATAAAATCTTTAAAAAAATGTTTAAAAAAATAAAAAAATGCTTATTGGGCAGCTAGTATGTGTTAAGAATTGTGTTGGTACTGGAGATGCAATAGCAAACAGGGTTGTTACCTTATATAGTTTGCATTCTACCGGGAGACAGACCAAAAAGCAAGCAATCAGACAAATTAATTTGCCTGTTTCCATCTATGAAGAAGGAAACAAATAGGAGACTGAAGTAGAAAATAAAGGGTGGGGAGGTTAAGATGCTTTGGCCCAAGGAGTTTAAGAACCTTAGTCACGACCACATGATGATAGGTGGAGAGCTAGGACTAGGATTAAAATATGACTTAAATAAGTTGTACGTCTTGCTGAAATTTTATAAGAATACCTCTATGTAACCAACATCTGGATCAAGAAATAGAAGATTGCCAATACCTTAAAAGCGCCCCTCATGCTGAAAGGATCTATGTATTTTAAATTTTAATAGAATTCCTCAATTGCTTTCTAAGAAACTTCACAATCCCCAGCTGAGCACTGAGAACATCCTTTTTCCTATCAGCTCTGGGCTACTGCAGGTGACATCCAACTGCACTGTAGGGTGTGGGATGCAGAGCCTGAAGGCCATTTGTAGTGGCCCCAGAAGTGCTGTCTTTATCATTTTTTAACTTTTCTTGTATTTGTGAAACTGCGTCATACTCCTTTGTGTGTATTCCTCCTAGCAATTGGAACACAGTAAGCCCTCAAAATATTTGCTGATGGATTGTTAAAGTGATAAAAACATGTCCCTTCCTTTTCTCAAAACACTTCTAAAACTTTACCTTTTGGGTCCAATAGTGCATGTTTTATTGCATGCAGAGCCAAAAGAGAGTGGAGTTTAGAACCAGGAGACTTGAACTTGAGCTTCAACTGTGATATCTGGAAATTAATGTGATCTTACATATGATCTCTCAATATTATATATTAAGGAATTTTGACCCACAAACAATACCACAAGCAATTATAAAACTGAATTTCAAGAATGTATTTGAAAAGTTGTTTTTTTAAAATATTTTATTTATTTATGAGAGACACAGAGAGAGGCAGAGGGAGAAGCAGGCTCCATGCAGGGAGCATGACATGGGACTCGATCCCGGGTCTCCAAGATCACACCCCCGGCTGAAGGCAGCACTGAACCGCTGAGCCACGGGAGCTACCCTGAAAAGTTGTTTGTAAACTGACAAATGCTACTTACCTGTTAGTTAATACACTATCTACTAATCTCTTGATATGTATTTAACTGTTGATTATTAAGATAGTTTACAAGTTCTATTTCTGATTCCACTTTTTTTAAAAAAAAAAAGATTTTTATTTATTTATTCACGAGACACACAGAGAGGCAGAGACACAGCCAGAGGGAGAAGCAGGCTCCTTGCAAGGAGCCAGATATGGGACTTGATCCCAGGACCCCAGGATCATGACCTGTGCCGAAGGCAGATGCTCAACCACTGAGCTACCCAGGCGCCCCTCTAGTTCATTTCTTTCTTTTTCTTTCTTTCCATTTCTTTTTTTTCTATTAGAGGGCGAGAGCGCGTGTGTGCAGGAGCAGAGGCAGAGGGAGAAACAGACCCCTTGCCGAGCAGGGAGCCCGACTCAGGGCTCGATCCCAGGACCCTGACACCACAACCTGAGCCGAAGGCAGATGCCCAACCAACTGTGCCACCCAGGTGCCCCTAATTCTACATTTAAATGCGTATTTTGTAGCAAAGACGTTAATTACTGACCACCAAATAAACCACAAAGTGTATACAAGCATCAAAAAAAAAAAAAATTAAATGCGTATTTTATTCCTTGAGCATGTATTGCCTTCCTCTTTTTTTTTTTTTTTTAATTTTATGATAGTCACACACAGAGAGAGAGAGAGAGAGAGAGAGAGAGAGAGAGAGAGAGAGGCAGAGACACAGGAAGAGGGAGAAGCAGGCTCCATGCACCGGGAGTCCGACGTGGGATTCGATCCCGGGTCTCCAGGATTGCGCCCTGGGCCAAAGGCAGGCACCAAACCGCTGCGCCACCCAGGGATCCCTGCCTTCCTCTTGTTGATTTGAAAATAAGCTAAAGAATATTTTTCTTTGCTACTTTATTTTTTTCCCCTCTTAAAATAGCAACTAGGGCTGCCCGGTGGCGCAGCGGTTTAGCGCCGCCTGCAGCCTGCGATGTGATCCTGGAGACCCGGGATCGAGCCCCACGTCAGGCTTCCTGTATGGAGCCTGCTTCTCCGCCCCTCTCTGTGTCTATGAATAAATAAAATCTTAAAAAAAAAAAAAAAGTCTAAAAAAATTTAAAAAATAAATAAAATAGCAACTATTAGAAGAGACTCCTAAAAGCTGAAGACTTGGGATGCCTGGGTGGCTCAGCGGTTGAGCATCTGCCTTTGGCTCAGGTCCTGACCCCAGAGACTCAAGATCAAGTCCCACATCAGGCTCCCCGCATGGAGCCTGCATCTGCCTATGTCTGCCTCCCTCTGTGTGTCTCTCATGAATAAATAAATAAAATCTTAATTAAAAAATAAATAAAAGCTGAATACTTTCTGTGAGCAATTAAAGAGTTATGTTTCAGCGGCCTCCTGATTGGATTGGAGACAGTGAGTACTGACCTCTTAAACCTGCGCAGCTACTCCTCATGGCCTCTTTCTTCATCTTCCTATTACCTCCTTTGAAGGGTTTCCTGTGGGCAGCCCTCGCGGCTCAGCGGTTTAGCTCCGCCTTCAGCCCAGGGGTCCGGTGGTCCTGGAGACCAGGTATGGAGTCCCGGGTCAGGCTCCCTGCATGGAATGGAGCCTGCTTCTCCCTCTGCCTTTGTCTCTGCCTCTGTCTCTCATGAATGATTTAATAAAATCTTTCTTAAAAAAATGAAAGGAGGCATTCAAATTGGCAAAGAAGAAGTCAAACTCTCCCTCTTCGCCGATGACATGATACTCTACATAGAAAACCCAAAAGTCTCCACCCCAAGATTGCTAGAACTCCTACAGCAATTCGGCAGTGTGGCAGGATACAAAATCAATGCCCAGAAGTCAGTGGCATTTCTATACACTAACAATGAGACTGAAGAAGGAGAAATTAAGGAGTCAATCCCATTTACAATTGCACCCAAAAGCATAAGATACCTAGGAATAAACCTCACCAAAGAGGTAAAGGATCTCTACCCTAAAAACTATAGAACACTTCGGAGAGAAATTGAGGAAGACACAAAGAGATGGAAAAATATTCCATGCTCATGGATTGGCAGAATTAATATTGTGAAAATGTCAATGTTACCCAGGGCAATGTACACGTTTAATGCAATCCCTATCAAAATACCATGGACTTTCTTCAGAGAGTTAGAACAAGTTATTTTAAGATTTGTGTGGAATCAGAAAAGACCCCGAATACCCAGGGGAATTTTAAAAAAGAAAACCATATCTGGGGGCATCACACTGCCAGATTTCAGGTTGTACTACAAAGCTGTGGTCATCAAGACAGTGTGGTACTGGCACAAAAACAGACACATAGATCAATGGAACAGAATAGAGAATCCAGAAGTGGACCCTGAACTTTATGGTCAACTAATATTCGATAAAGGAGGAAAGACTATCCATTGGAAGAAAGACAGTCTCTTCAATAAATGGTGCTGGGAAAATTGGACATCCACATGCAGAAGAATGAAACTAGACCTCTCTCTTGCACCATACACAAAGATAAACTCAAAATGGATGAAAGATCTAAATGTGAGACAAGATTCCATCAAAATCCTAGAGGAGAACACAGGCAACACCCTTTTTGAACTCGGCCACAGTAACTTCTTGCAAGATACATCCACGAAGGCAAAAGAAACAAAAGCAAAAATTAACTATTGGGACTTCATCAAGATAAGAAGCTTCTGCACAGCAAAGGATACAGTCAACAAAACTCAAAGACAACCTACAGAATAGGAGAAGATATTTGCAAATGACGTATCCGATAAAGGGCTAGTTTCCAAGATCTATAAAGAACTTATTAAACTTGACACCAAAGAAACAAACAATCCAATCATGAAATGGGCAAAAGACATGAACAGAAATCTCACAGAGGAAGACATAGACATGGCCAACACGCACATAAGAAAATGCTCCGCATCACTTGCCATCAGGGAAATACAAATCAAAACCACAATGAGATCCCACCTCACACCAGTGAGAATGGGGCAAATTAACAAGGCAGGAAACAACAAATGTTGGAGAGGATGCGGAGAAAAGGGAACCCTCTTACACTGTTGGTGGGAATGTGACCTGGTGCAGCCACTCTGGAAAACTGTGTGGAGGTTCCTCAAAGAGTTAAAAATAGACCTGCCCTACGACCCAGCAATTGCACTGCTGGGGATTTACCCCAAAGATACAGATGCAGTGAAACGCCGGGACACCTGCACCCCGATGTTTCTAGCAGCAATGTCCACAATAGCCACACTGTGGAAGGAGCCTCGGTGTCCATCGAAAGATGAATGGATAAAGAAGATGTGGTCTATGTATACAATGGAATATTCCTCCTCAGCCATTAGAAATGACAAATACCCACCATTTGCTTCAACGTGGATGGAACTGGAGGGTATTATGCTGAGTGAAGTAAGTCAGTCGGAGAAGGACAAACATTATATGTTCTCATTCATGTGGGGAATATAAATAATAGTGAAAGGGAATATAAGGGAAGGGAGAAAAAATGTGTGGGAAATATCAGAAAGGGAGACAGAACGTAAAGACTGCTAACTCTGGGAAACGAACTAGGGGTGGTAGAAGGGGAGGAGGGCGGGGTGTGGGAGTGATTGGGTGACGGGCACTGGGGGTTATTCTGTATGTTGGTAAATTGAACACCAATAAGAAAATAAAATAAAATATAAATAAAAAAATAAAAAAATGAAAGGTTTCCTGTGCCCCCAAATCTTTCAGCTTTTTGACTTTGGGCTACACTAGCAGCCTGTTCCTTCTGCCCCAAAGCCTGTTTTCCCATATTTCAGTTCTTCTCCTTCCATGTCACAATTTGTGATATGTATGTACCTGCTATACATATAGACAATATTTAAGTGATGTTTATATTTTTTATTTTGATGGAGATATAATTGCAATATAATACTGTATCAGTTTAATTATTGACTTGATACATTTATATTTGCAACATGATTACCACCTTATGTGTGAGCTCATCACATAATTATTCCTTTTTTGTGGTGCATTTTTAAAAATCAGTTTACTTTTATAAACTTAAATATATTTGTACCATGATTACATCAATTCATTTTGAAAACTGCATTTCACTGCTCTAAATGGATAGTTCACTGCTGCTAACTGTAAAGATAAACCGTACTATAAAGATACTATTATTGAATTCCAGCTGGATACCATACGCCCTGAGCCCTAAGACTATCTTACGTTTAAAAAAAAAAAAAAAGAAGCAGTAGGTGGGAGGGCACACCTGGGTGGCTCAGTTGGTTAAGCGGTTAAGCATCTGTCTTGGGCTCAGGTCATGATCCTAGGGTCCTAGGATGGAGCCCGCATCTGGGTCCCTGCTTGTGTTCTCTCTCTCTCTCTCTCAAAGAAGCAAATTTTTAAAAAAAGTTTTTATTTATGTATTCATGAGAGACACAGAGAGGCAGAGGGAGAAGCAGGCTCCTCGCAGGGAGCCCAATGAAGGATCGGGACTCTATCCTGGGCCAGGGATCATGCCCTGAGCCAAAGGCAGATGCTCAATCCCTGAGCCACCCAGGCATCCCATAAATAAATCTTAAAAAAAAAAAAAAAAAAAAGTGGGGCACCTGGCTGGGTCACTCAGTAGAGCATGAGACGATCTCTGGAGTTGTGAGTTCTAGCCCCATTTTGGGGGTAGAGATTACTAAGAAAAATAATAATTAGAAATTTTTTAAAAGTAGCAAGTGTTAGAGAAGTCTTAAAGGCAACTAGTAGCTAATTGAGACTTCCTTCTTGAAATCATCAGCAAAGGGTTAAAAGCAAGTTAGAAAGAGCCTTTTGAGGCAACCTATAGAAGGCGGCTGAGGCCAGGCAATTGTAGGACCGATCTAAGGCCCCTCTGCTGCTGAGTGGATCTATGGGAACTGGCTGGGAGTGGAAACAATGCATGGCAAATCTAAATCTTAAAGGAAAAGGAAATGCTAAATGATACACCTCAGCTTTAAATCATTCCTAAAGCAGAAGTGCACACACACAAAACACAGCACCAAGGCTGAAACAAGGAAGAAAATTAAATGACCCTTATTCCCCCTGACTGCTGTGGAAGTCTATGAATCACTTCTTTAGAAAACAGGCATGAATATATCCAATTAAAGCACATTGCTAATCTGATAGAGGACCATGATCCAGATGCTCACGTAACAGTTTCCCTATTTAGAATGAAAACGCTAGCAAGAAAAAATAAACATAATATGATCATAATATATGCCCAGCTTCTTACAGTATCTTTTGTCTTCTCACCCATTACCTTTCAGGATTTTCGAAGACAGGAATTTGGCTCTCTTTAGTTCCTTTGAAGCTCCTCCAAGCAACTAATAAAATGTCCTACAGACAACAAGCCTGGATTGATACTGAGCTGTGTGAACCAAAATCTTTAAAACTGAGTAGTGGCAGTTGAGTGGGAGGACGCCTATTGATTTCCTTTATTCACCTGGGTCATCCCAGGAGCATCCCAGGAGCATCCCAGGTGTCCTCTGCAGACAGAGCATTCTAATCAAGCTCACTGCTTTGGAATGCTAATTGGTATTTGGTGGTTGACATTCAGTCTTAGGCATCAGTCTAAATTAAAGTGAAAGTCTTCAGGGGTTTTTCCTCCCTTTGGTTAAGAAAATGACCTAGTTAAGGGACAGGCAAACCAGGGCTGGAGGGCAAAATCTCACTCCGTCACCTGCTTCTTCAGTATGACCTTCAAACTGAGAATGTTTTTTATGTGCTTCAGTGGTTGAAACAATACCAAAACAATTTTTTTATGACACATGATATTATGTGAAATTCAAGTTTCAATGTCCAATGTCAGTTTTATTGGAATACAGCTGTACTCATTCATTCATATATTGTCTTTGGATACTCTCCTGCTACAATGGCAGAGAAGTTGTGATTAAAATAGTATGGCGCATGAAGCCTAAAATATTTCCTATCTGATTATTTATAGAAAAAGTTTGCTGACACCTGACCTAGACCATTAGTTTCTGTTTTGGCTGCACCTTGGAATCATTTGGGAAACTTAAAATATATATATATACTGATGCTACTGATGCCTGGTCTGATCTGATTACTTGGTCTAGAGACTGGGACTTTTAAAAGTTTCCCAAGTAATTAGAATGTGTAGCCAAGTTCAACAAAGTTGACCTGGACTAGCATTTCTCAAACTTTAGTGTGATATGAATCACCTAGGGCCTGGTTAAAGTGCAGGTTCTGATGTAGTCATTCTGGGGAGCTACCTGAAATTCTGAACTTTTACCAAAAAGTAAGTTTTTACCAAACTTTGGTAGTGCCAAAGTTACTGGCCTGTAACAAGGACCTATTCTATTTTCTCCCAGAAAGAAAGTCAACAACCACCACCCTCCCCCCCAAAAAAAAACCCTTTCCATGTGTCTTTTATCTAGGTTAAAAGATGCCACAGAACAAATGTGGCTTATCTCACAGACTTTTTTTTAGAGAGGGAGAGAGAGAGAGAGAGAGAGAGAGTAGGGAGAGGGGCAGGGGAGGGACAAAGGGAGAGGAAGAGTGAGAATCTTAAGCAGGCTCTATCTCACAACCCTGAGGGCATGAACCTGAGATTATGACTTGAGCTGAAATCAAGAGTTGGACACTTAACTGACTGAGCCACCCAGGTGCCCCTATATTGTAAACTTTTTTTTTTTTAAGATTTTATTTATTTATTCATGAGAGACACAGAGAGAAAGAGAGGCAGGAACAGAAGCAGGCTCCCCACGGGGAGCCTGATGTAGGACTCCGTCCTAGGACCCCGAGATCAAGATCTGAGCCAAAGGCAGACGCTCAACCACTGAGCCACCCAGGCACCCCTGTATTGCAGACTTCTTAAGAAGCCTCAGTGGGGGATCCCTGGGTGGCGCAGCGGTTTGGTGCCTGCCTTTGGCCCAGGGCGCGATCCTGGAGACCCGGGATTGAGTCCCACGTCGGGCTCCCGGTGCATGGAGCCTGCTTCTCCCTCTGCCTGCGTCTCTGCCTCTCTCTCTCTCTCTCTCTCTGTGACTATCATAAATAAATTAAAAAAAAAAAAAAGCCTCAGTGGATGGGAAATTCATCCTGTAAACTGAAAGGGATTTTGATCCTTTCCCAAAAAATAAATGGTTTTGAATTCCTGCCTTCACATCAGTTAAGACTTTCCATTTTCACTGAAGCAATGAAAGAATAATTACAGCTTTCTCCTTTCACCCTCCTATTCCTAAGAGAAAAGTTTTGAAGAGTGTGTATAAAGAAATCCTCTGTTGGTTAATGGCCTTGAAATTGTGTGTGGATTAACAATTAGTCTGAGTCCAGTGACTGGAGGAATAACTCCCTGTCTAGAACTGAACTTTAGGAATTAACTGGTAGAATAGAATGTCCTTCAGGGCATGGAATATTCTGGAACCTTATTTTGGCCTGAGTCATTTAAAACCCCTTTTGGGTAAACTTGAAAAAGGAGACCCTACCAGATCCCATGAAGATATTTATCCCTAACTTCTCCACTCTTTGCTATGAAGAGGGTAAGAATGTAGAATTTCAGGATCTCTTTCCCTTATTTTATTGTTAAAGTGGTGGATATATCCTTTTAATCACTTTTACAAACAGATTGCTGAGTGTTTATCACCCTCCACCTATTTATTATAAATCTACTTAATCTACTTAATCTACTGATTAATAAATATGCTTGAACCATAAATATGTTAAAATGTTGGTGATGAGTTCTATGGAAAAAAGGTTTCACTTCCTATTTCCTGGTCTTCTGAAGTGAAAAGCCAAGGAAATTATTTTATGGCAACCCTCATTTGCATAGAACAGTCTTCTTTCACTAAGTGTAGGAGGTCTGCTTTTGAGATGCCTGTGACCTGACAGACTGAAACTTTGATGACTCAACCCCAAATTTCACCCTGCAACTGAAAGCCCATACTGAATGAAGACCCCAGGATGCCTTAAAAATGTGGTAGTTAATGGGGTATGGAAGGAACAAGCTCAGTTAGAAACACCCCTGAATTAGCCCTCATTCAAGCAGGTGTCAGCCTCTTAATATACACTCTGCCCCTCCCCCCCTCCACCTCCAGCTGCTGCTGCTGTTAGAAGTTCTTTAATCAGATTAAGGAAAATGATAGAAGTGGAAGTTTTAAAAAGTTGGAGATATGATTCACGTATCATAAAATTCACCCATTTAGAGTGCACCACCCAGTGGCATTTAGTACATTTACAGAGTTCTGTAACTATCACCACCATCTAATTTTAGAACATTCTCATCACCCCCAAAAGAAACCCTGTGTCCTTTAGCAGTCACTCCCCATTTCCTTCCTCTCTCTCCGGCCCTGGCAACTGCTAATCTACTTTCTGTCTCAATGGAAGAGGAAGAGGAAGAAGATTTTTGTGCTGGGTGCTGGATTCAAAGTATAGGGATCCTCAGCTGGCTCTTTTACCTCTTCACCTCTATGGGCCTCAATTTCCTCAGCTGCCAGGTGGGTGGTGCTTAGTTTTGGCTACACATTAGAATCAGTTGGGGGACTTTGAAAAAATGCTGATGCTTAGAGATTCTGATTCACTAGGTCTGGGTTGGGGCTTAGGCACCAGAAATTTTTAAAAGCTCCATAAGGCAAATTTACTCCAAGGCCTTCCTATCAAAATGTGGTCCTGGAACCAGCTGGGAGCTTATTGGAAATTCAAACTCCCAGGCCTCCCCCCAGATCCACTGAGTCAGCAGGTGGGCATTGACAGGACCCCAGGTGATTTGTGTGCATATTCAAGTGCAGAAAGCTCTGCTCCTACGTCCCATCCAGCTCTAACAGTCTAGTTTTGTGATCCGGGCTCTTGCCTTCATGGGCTACCAGGTGATTTTAGTAATCAGTTCCCACAAACCAGAGTTTACCCCACACTGGAAAATTGGCTCTCCATTTGTCGCTGAACAGGATATAGGAATATGTCATTGGCAAAGCCTTTCCAGAAGTTTGTTCAGTGATAGTTAATTACACAGTAATTTGGAAGAACATCAAGTCATTTTAGAGTTGTTTTATCTACTGTCCAGAAGAAAAAAAAAGTATTTAGGTCTCAACCTGTTGCCAACTTCATATTCCATACTAAGCAAAAATCACATACTAGGCAGGTTGTTGGTTTTCATTTGAAGCAGTATAAGCAGAGTTTCTCAGCCATGGCTGCCCATTTAGGTCACCTGGGGAACTTTTAAAACTCCAGATAGCTAGGCTCCCCCACCCAGACCAACTAAGTCAGAATCTTGGTCATTTTTAAGGCTCTCCTGGTGATTATAATATTAAGTCCAAGTTGAGAATCACTGGTATAGAGGTTTTACTATCATTACCCTATTCTGATGTACTGAAACCTCCTGGTTTTGTCCCTTCTTAAGGTACTGAGGCGGTTTCCAATGTGTTATCATTGATCTGTTCAGTACCCATATGCTGAACATCTTCATGTCTTAGGCCTAACCAGCAGGATTTGAGAGGAGCCTACCACTGCCAGAGACTTGGAGAAACCAAGCAACGTAAGGGTTTGCTTGATCAAGCTCATGACAGTGGTAGCCCTGACACTTTGTATTGTTTCTCCAGGGGTTCCACGTGCAGAAGAGAGTCTGCACTGCCCACCTGAGAAAGTAGATCATTGGATATGCAAGTTTGACTCTCTTTTGGTCCTCACATCCATGATGATGGCACTAAAAAATCAATCAAAAAATAGGTACTGAAAATGGTGTCCAGCACCAAAGGCAAAAATTAAATGAAGAGCCGTCCAGGATCTGACCCATGAGATAAGGCATCCTTAAATGGAACAGTTAGCAAACAGTGCATGGCAGGATAGAGTCAAGGGTTCCGTTGCTGGTAAAATCAGCAAGGACTGCAGAAATTCAGGGGAAGTGAAATCAGTGCTTATTGGAATAGGATGGAAAAGCCTCATAGCACAGGTAACTCCCAGAGGGGCGACTCACTGGCTCAGTCGGTAGACCATGTGACTCTTGATCTTGGGATCATGAGTTGAAGCCCCATGTCAGGAGTAAAGCTTACATGAAAAAAAAAAAAAAAAAAGATGGCTTATGAAGGGAGTGAGGATGGTATTCTTATGACTGTATATTGGTTATATTCACTATGAGCCAGGCATTGTGCTAAATGATTTCCAGGTATAGTTTTATTTACTCCTCTCAACAACATTAGGTAAGAACTCTATCCCCATTCTGTAGATGATGGGACTGAGACACCTAGAAGCTTAACTTGCCCAAGGTCACATTGAATCTGGTCTTACGTGACGTTACTCCCAAGTCCATGCATTCCACTATACCATGTTGAATATCCGCATAACATTTATTAGTTGTGTGCCTTAGGCAGGTTTTATATATGTCATTTAATCCTCAAGATAACAACTCTTTCTGGTAGACAGCCTCATTATTCTCAAGTTTGGATAAGGAAATTTGGACACAGAGAAGTGAAGAAACTTCCCTGAGGTCTAGGGTTGCCAGATAAAACACAGAACAGCTAGTTAAATGTGATAAATAACAAATAATAGGTTAGTATAAACATTGCATGGGAGGTACTTATGCTAGAGAGTATTCATAGTTTATCTGACCAATTTAAATGAGT
This sequence comes from Canis lupus familiaris, assembly GCF_011100685.1. NCBI lineage: Eukaryota > Metazoa > Chordata > Mammalia > Carnivora > Canidae > Canis > Canis lupus. The sequence goes on from NC_049234.1 coordinate 4,604,135, forward strand.
CTCCTGTTTTGCATTTGTTTGTTTTTGCTAAATCTGGCAATCCCACTGAGGTCACGCTTCTGGCAGGTGATAAAGCAAGGTTTGCATCAGGTGGTCAGACTCTAGGGTTCATGCTTTGAACCACTGCATTCCAGTGTGGCAGAGACATGGGTTAGCTTGTGTGGGAGGAAGTGAGCCAAATTTCCTTGTTGGCTCAGAGGTTAGGCTGAGAGGGACTGAAGCAGCAGTGGACTTTTCCACCCCGCGCTCACCTCCTGAGCTCTCTCCTATTGCCTCTGCTACCCCACCTGCTGGTGGCACAAAAGTTAAGGGAGCTGGGCAATGCAGTCTTTGGTAATAAATGTTTGACTCTGATGCCAAATACCGAAGGGTAAGGAAAACGGGAAAAAATAAGAAAGAAGGAGAGATGATATGGGATTCTGCAGACACTCTCACACTCACCACCCCTTTGTAAAACACAGGACCACTCACGAGGATAAAAGCGTGTACGTGGAGCATCACCATAACACATAGCAGGTACGTGACCATCTGATAGACCACTACTGACCAGGGAACTAGAACTATGTCAGGGAGCCTTCCAGCTGGTCAGCTAACAGAGACACAGGGTCATCAGTACCCCCGGCCATGCAACTGGGGGCTAGGAGTGTGGCTTAGGCCAAGAGGCCTGAAAAAGTGTGATATCTCCAGGGTAGATGCTGAGTTCAGCAACAGCACTTCCCACCTAGGAAATCTGGCTCAGCATAATGAGCAGCAGGGGTGCTGCAGCTGCAAAAACAAACTTGTGTGTGTTTACAGAAGGTGAGCACTTGTGTAATTGAACATCAAGCAACTATATCACAAATATGGAAGTTTAATGGGACCAGTGTGATACTCAGGAAGAGGCAATAAGAATTAGTAATAAGAAGATAAGCAGAAGCAGATAAAATAGTCCCTGTTGTGGAGGAACAGGGATTCATAAAAGAAAGAATTCACTGTATATAAAAATATACACAAACATTTATGTTTAAGAAAGACACGTGCTATATTGTATCATTTAGTAAGGTTTTAAAAATGTTTATTTCCTTTTGTCCTTTTCCAGAGAACTGAGTTAAAGAACCCCATGAGATGGGATATATATGAGTATGATTGAAATGGCTGAGCTGTGGCCCAAAGATGCCAGGCATTGGCAGTTTAGGGCCATTTTCAAGACTGTTTTGAAAATTTATTAATCAGTCACCTTCCCTCCAGTCTCTCTGTCCTCCGGTAGTTCCTCCATACTGTCGCTAACATTTAGAGGTAAATCCTGGATGGGTTAACTTGCTATCAGTTGCATAAAAGAGAAAATTGCAGAAGTTTAATGCCTTTTTAAATCTCTTTCCAAACCACTTTCCAAATTCTTTCATGATCTGTTTCCCCATACATAGACTACACCTACCTAGTCTTTATGGATTATCTGGTTCAAACTGTGCAAGCTTCCTCTTTTCCATCTCCTTTCCAGACCCTAAATCACAATCTTCAGGACAATAGCTGACTGATCACCAGACTTTTTGAGACCTCCATGCCTTAGCCTGTGCTGTTCCTTCCATCTGATCCTCCAGTGGTATGCTGGAACTGGCTCTTACTAGCTCAGGCACATCTCTAGTCCCAACTCTGTTCAGTGGCATCACGTTGGTACCTTGAAATCTGACTCTGTGGGAAAATGTACACCATGGAAATTAGCAAATCCTATACATCAGGGCTCCCCTCCACCACCACCACCATGGAATTCCAGTTGTTAAACATTGACTAGCACACCATTGTCATCTCCTACTCTGCCTGGAAGATTCCTACTTATTCTCCAAGATAAATTGCTTCTCTGTGAAGCTTTTTTGACTCCCACAGAGGAACAGGGAGAAAAAAGCAACTCCTTTGTGTTGAGCATTTGGGCTGAATTATGTATTAAAGCAGTTGTATCATATTATAATTATGATTGCCTTCTTGATAAGTGCTAACTGCAAAGATTGCAATCTATATTGATCTTTATTATTTTTTTTTAGGATTTTATTTATTTATTTGAGAGAGAGAGAGAGAGAGCACACACATGAGTGGGGAGGAGAAAGAGAAGCAGACCTCCCGTGAGCAGGGAGCCTGACACAGGGCTCAGGCCCAGGACCTTGGGATCACGACGACCTGAGCCAAAGGCAGATGCTTAACTGACTGAACCATGCAGGCACCTCCTATATTGATCTTTAAAATTCTAGGGACTTTGAATGTATCTTTTATAAATAGTGAGCTCTTAGTGAATGTCAAGTATTCAATTAAGTAAAAACTAGGAGGAAAAACTGGATTGCTTTTTTTAAATCTATCTCTGTTCTCGCAAAGAGTACTCCCTCACACCACAATCAAAACTGAATATTTGACTGTCTTCTGGTGGGTGACTTTTAAAAGTCCACAATAAACAAATTTATACAAAGGCATCGCCAAGTATACTTGTGGCATGTTTACAAGTGTAGAAGGGGCTGTAGGAGCTGGTATACAAAGATGAAAATTTTAGGTCTATGGGAGGCAGGTGGGGAAGGCAGTTTTGGTCAGAGGTGCTTTTTAGTGACCTCACTTGTTAAACCCATGAAGGTAGAAGTCATGCTTAGCATAGTACGTGCCTGAAGTATGGACTTTATAAAGTAGCTACCACTACCACCTCCATCCTCATCCTTTTCATCATCATCATTGAATACTAGTGATGGATAGAGCTAGGCAAAGCTAAGAAACCATTTGACTAACTTGAAACTGTGTTTAAAAGCTTGCAAGCTCCTTATTTCACCCTCTCATTTTTCTTTAAATTTATTAAAGCATCAAAACATTGTGAAGAAAGCTTTTTTTTCCCCTGTGACTGTTAGGATGCTTTGTAAATATGACTCATCCACCCTCATCTGCCAGTGAGAAAAACAGACAGTAAATATTACTTTGATCTGATTTGAATAGTTGGGGTAAAATGATTGGCTGAAAAGACCTTCCCTGTAATATATTGAAGCCAACTTAACCAAAAGCTAGGATGTAGTGAATGATTATGTCAAATTCACCCTTAAGAAAGCAAACAGTCGGGATCCCTGGGTGGCGCAGCGGTTTAGCACCTGCCTTTGGCCCAGGACGCGATCCTGGAGACCCGGGATCGAGTCCCACGTCGGGCTCCCGGTGCATGGAGCCTGCTTCTCCCTCTGCCTGTGTCTCTGCCTCTCTCTCTCTCTCTCTCTCTCTGTGACTATCATAAATAAATAAAAATTAAAAAAAAAAAGCAAACAGTCTATACAGAAGCAACAGTAAAGTTTGCCTGCTGTATTCTGATCTTAGTGCTGCAGTAAGCAGTTTTGCAGCAACAGTGAAGTGTTCTGACCTTACTGCTCGTTGGTCCTTGTCCAAAGGCCAGAGACTTGCAGCAATAAAATCAGAATAGGCATTATTGTGGGCTGCAAAGGTGCTTCATGGCAGAGATGAGGCCTGGAGTACAGGTAGGGATAGATTATAAAGATTGTCCTGAGGGAAGAAAGTTAACTGGGGTAAATGTTTAGAATAGCATTTCCTGCCCTATGCTTTGCAAAAATGACATTTGGCAAAGAGCATTATAAGGCCAAAGAAGTTTGGGAAATATTGCATATATCCATCTTGGATTACACTATGTGTTACATGCTCTGAGAACACCCAAAGTGAAGAACCCTGATTAGCTTTGTTTAGCCTAATTTTCCCAAATGTGCTTGATCATAGAATCTGCTTTTGGAGGATACCTGTTTACATCTTTTAGAATGCTCAAGTACCATGGAACCTTGTTGGGAAACACTAATTTATAGGATGATTTTTCTGAAAACTATTATTTATTGATGCCTTTTTTTGAGACCTCAAAAGATTCCATTTCATCTTTGGTTCACACTACCTTATGATCACAATTTCAACAAAGCTTCTCTTGTATTTTATTTTTCCCCTTTATTTTTTTTAAATTTTTATTTATTTATGATAGTCACACAGAGAGAGAGAGAGAGAGAGGCAGAGACACAGGCAGAGGGAGAAGCAGGCTCCATGCACCGAGAGCCCGATGTGGGATTCGATCCCGGGTCTCCAGGATCGTGCCCTGGGCCAAAGGCAGCCGCCAAACCACTGCGCCACCCAGGGATCCCTATTTTTCCCCTTTATCACCAACCCTCCCCCTTCATGTATTTCCTATCTTCCTTAAATAGGCCTTCATCTTATAAATACAGTGCTTTGTGTGTATATGTTTTATGGGTTTTTTTTCCCACTATTTTTTTTTCGCACCCAGTACTACGTTTTAAAGAGTTAAGACTATTGTCCATTCATCTCATTTGTTGTTTTATCTGCTGCACAGGATTCCACAGTATGCAGCCCACCTCCTTATTCATCCAACCCCCCACTAAGGGATACCAAGTTTGTTGACTTTGGGTGCCTTGAGCCTGGAACTCCAGAACAGACAGGGAATAGTGATATTTACCAGATAAATAATTTGGACAGTTTTCTTCTATTAAATACATAAATAACCTGGCCAATTTTGGCAAAGCTGACCTGATCAAGTCTTGGTAATCATGAGGATTGAATTTCAGAAGAAGCAGCCTTCAGATAATTTTCTAGAGCCGGGACTGCAGATTGCTTGACTCAGATTATCCAAATCTGCCATCCTAAAATATCAACTCTATGCAGTTTTCAAGACTGTACCCCTGACCTTAAATATGACTCTTGAAAATAAAACACTTTCTTAAAAATTCATCAAGTGGGGGATCCCTGGGTGGCGCAGGGGTTTGGCGCCTGCCTTTGGCCCAGGGTGCGATCCTGGAGACCCGGGATCGAATCCCACGTCGGGCTCCCTGCATGGAGCCTGCTTCTCCCTCTGCCTGTGTCTCTGCCTCTCTCTCTCTCTCTGTGTGACTATCATAAATAAATAAAAATTTTAAAAAAATTTTAAAAAATTTCATCAAGTGGGCTTGTGGCAAGTGGGCTTGAGCTGGAGCTTGAACAGTCTGCACATTTGAGCAGGTCAGGGGAGCAGGGGGGATTGGCATAAGGTCCTGAAGAGTCTCATGGGAAGTTCATAATGAAACACCTTGACCTTCTCTCAATTACCCACCCCAGGACTATCTAGTTCCCATGTAGTACACTAAACAAAGTATTTAATATTAGCAACCCCCTACTTCAGATTGTAACTATAGCAATCTGGGGAGTCAAAAGAATGGCAACTTTAGAGGAAGCTTCTAGTGGTGTTGAATAGGAAGTATCATAGAGTTCAAGAACTTCTTAGCAATAGAGGAAACTCTTCCAGGTAATTAAAGTACCTGGAATTTGTTCTCAACTTAGAAGATTTTCACTTCCTTCAAAGAGTGAATGATTGTGAAAGCCTTCTCAATACCCTACCAACTTTCTGATGGACCATGAGAGCTGCATTTCCAGGCACAGTGGCTGGCAGGACACATGGTTATAGTCTAAACTGTGAAAAATATATATTGAAAGAGTAGAGATTTCCTAAATTTCAGCAGTATGTGGATTCCTGCCATAGCTAGTATTAATGAATATTATTGACAAAGAGATAGCTGAACTGAATTCGGTCTTTATGTACAAATTGAGAGAGAATTTTCCACAGTTGGGATTAATAGCCATTGACAGCCCAAATTCTTGATTGAGGCAGAAAAGTTTCACTGGACTACAGAAAAAATGAGCTGAGTTGAACCACACAGAGAGACTTCTGGATCAGAATATCTAAGGGTTTTTACCAATTCACTTAAGAGGGAGGATGGATTCATCTAAAAACAATTGTGTATTATTTGTAGTGTTGCTTCCTGCCCTTAGCTCAGTAGCTCCATACCTAGAATGTAGGAAGTACTCAGTAATATTTTTAGAATAAATGAGTAAATATAAGGAGCTTAAATTTAACTGGTGGCTATTGCATAGATTTCATTTTATCTATTTATTTATTTGTATTATTAAGATCTTATTGGGGGGGGCACCTGGGTGGCTCAGCGGTTGAGTATCTGCCTTGGGCTCAGGTCATGATCCCAGGGTCCTGGTATTGAGTCTTGTAGTAGGTTCCCCACAGGGAGCCTGCTTCTCCCTCTGCCTATGTCTCTACCTCTCTCTGTGTGTCTCTCATGAATAAATAAATAAAATCTTCTTTAAAAATCTTATTTTTTTAGAATATGTTCAGCTTCACAGAAAAATTGTGGAGAAGGTACAGAGATTTCCCATATACGTCCTGCTCCCATTACCAATATCCCCCACCAGTGGTACATTTCTTAAAATTGATAAACCTACATAGACATGTCATCATCACCCAGAGTCCATAGTTAATCTTTGTGTTCACTCTTGGTGGCGTACATTCTGTGGGTTGGACAAATGTGTAATAATATATATCACTATTATAGTATCGTACAGAATATTTTCACTATACACCCCAAATCCTCTGTGCTCTGCCTATTTATCCCCCCTCATTCTCTGACAACCATTGATCTTATGATTTTAGATGGAATCATCCACCACTAAAGGCTACAGCCTTTTAGATTGGCTTTGTTTACTTAATAATATGCATTTAAGTTTCTTCCGTATCTTTTTGTAGCTTGATAGTTTATTTTTTTAGTGTTGAATAAATCTATTGTCTGGATGAACCATGGTTTATCTATTCATCTACTGAAAGATCTCTTGGTTGCTTCCATGTCTTGGTGATTATGAATAAAGCTTCTTTTATTTTTTTAAAGATTTTATTTATTTATTTTTTCATGAGAGACACAAAGAGAGAGGCAGAGACACAGGCAGAGGGAGAAGCAGGCTCCATGCAGGGAGCCCTATGTGGGACTCGATCCTGGGACCCCGGAATCATGCCCTGAGCCAAAGGCAGACGCTTAACCACTGAGCCACCCAGGCGTCCCATGAATAAAGCTTCTAATATCGGGATGCCTGGGTGGCTCAGTGGTTGAGTGTCTGCCTTTGGCTCAGGTGTGATCCTGGGGCTGGGGATCCTGCGTGGGGGCTCCGTCCCAGAACTCTGGAATCATGACCCGCTGAAGGCAGACGCTCAACTGACCGAGCCTCAGGCATCCTAGCTTTTGACTCTTTTGGGTACATATTATACCAAGAAGCACAATTGCTGGACAGTGTGGTAAGAGTATGTTTAGTTTGTAAGAAGCTGCCAACCTGTCTTCCAAAACAGCTGTACCAAGTTCATTTTATTATATACATTTATAAAACCATAAGTCAGGGCACCTGGGTGGTCAGCCTGTGAAGTGTCCAACTCTTGATATTGGCTTGGGCCCTGATCTCAGGGTTGTGGAATCAAGCCCGCATTGGGCTCCTTGCTCAGTGGGAAATCTGTTTGGGCTTCTCTCTGTCCCTCTGCCCCTCCTCCTGCTCTCTCTCTAAAATAAAATAAATAAATCTAGAAAAAAAAAGCTGTAAGTCAAAGGACCCCTTTAGATATTTATGTGATCTACACCTAAAAACTGTAGTCATGACTAGCCAACCACAGTGAAGAGGCCAGGTGAGCAGCTAATGTGAAGAAGGAGGTGTTAAGAAGGCTTATTTTTGGTAGGATATGTTGTATGTTGGATTATCTGAGGGGAAAAAAGAGCCAAATGTTAGGCCTTGTACCCTTGTTTGATTATTGGATTACGTTCATTTGATGTCTCTTAAATCAGAGGAACAAACATCCTGCTGTCTCAGTGTGAGATTTCCATGTTCATGTCCTCAGTTTAGGGTCTTTTCCACTGTCCCACTATGATATAGTCAAACGAGTTCCTCCTAGATGAGCCTCCAGTGTAATGCAGTACCCAGCCACATCTGTGACTCTGTAGCCAAACACAGCCCAAGCTCACCAGATCTTTCAGCAGAGCGCACAAGCCATCTGTTCACTTGGCACTTTACTGATACATATGGGAAAGGGGACAGATGCAAGGGCCTGGCTTCCAGCCCCAACAACAATAGTAATGACTTACGAGGAATATTTATTTTGTATATTTACTCAGATGTTTGGAAATGAGCTTCAGAAAAATCAATAAAAATAATGCAAACTGTGGGGGAACTTGGAGATAATCAATTCCTTCTCCCTGGCGTTGGACGATAATTATAACTATGCATTTTGAAGGAAAAAAAACCCACACATTTATTTAGGTGTTTCTACTCAAGCATGAGTCTAAAATACAATCAATCTCTCTCTTTTTCTCTCTCTCTTACCATATGTGTATGTATATGCACACCCACATACATATATCTATGCAATATCTAAATACACATGTATACATATAAATCTATGTGTATTACACATGTACATATACAAATATCTACTTTAACGTCTTATTGGGCATATGGGGAGGTAGAGAAAATATGTTATAATCTTTGTCCATTGCTGAGAAAGATTTTTATCTTAAGGCACTTAGGAAGTTCTGTTAATTAACCCCTTCTGCTAGGGATACTTAGTAGAGTGGTGTGCATGAAGGGTTGGAATACGTGGACTCCCCTACCTTCCAACCAAATGCTACAAAGAAGTTGTGACCTTGTGGATGTCATTAATGTTTCTGGATTCAGCTTCTTTAGTTCCACAATGAAGGGATTGGAGGAAAGGGTCCCTGAGGACACAGCCACTTCTAACATCCTGGGACTCTGACTCCCTTCTTGGCCAATATCTCCCCTCTGGAACATCCAGGTGAAGAATTTATGGACATTCTTGCCATCTGGCATTCCACATAGGAAGCTGTGTAGAGGCCACCAGCATCCATGCTCCTTTCCATTGGTAATACTCTGAGTTCCTTTAAGGGAGCCACCCCTGCCCCTACTTCCTGTCCCTATGCTCTAAGTGTGGCTCTGACCAACTCTAGGACAGGCCTGGACATCAGTATCCCAAATCCTCAAGGACCATGACCAGTCCAGTTAGAATGAGTCCTAGGACTTTGCCTTTCTACCTGAACCTGGAACCTGGAAGGATGTGAAACGAAGAGCTGCAGCAATCTGCCTACCCCACCTGCCAATTACTACCACATTATTGATTATTGCTGCCAACTAAATTCTGAGACAGAGAGCAATTATCTCAGAAATGAGCCAACAGAGAAGTAGAAGAACCCAGCGTTGGGGGTACCTAGAGATCCTGATGCCATAGTTTGAGTGCCTGAAGCCTTGGACTTACCAGTCCCTTGAAGCAACAGGCTCCCTTCTTGTCTTAACTTACACTGGGTTTTCTATCATATGCAGAAAGAGCCCAGACTTTTCCAAATATCGTTTCACTAACACCCAATTTTATTGAAAAGGGCTCAAGAATTGCAGATGCTAACATCAGTTATCATAGACCCTGACATGACAAGGCAGTTTCCCTTCATTCACTGTCTACTTGAGCTTCTTCAGGTATTTTGAATTTTTTCCATGAAGGACATGTAATATCATGGTCAAAACCAATACAAGAAAGTTAACTCAAAAATCTTTAAAATGGCATAATAAAACTTAAAGAAATGTATTAAACCAGTGCTGGTGCTGCCCAAAGAACTACTGGAAGTGCCAGCAGGCCAGTCCACTGGTGAGAGAAAAGTTACAGTAATTAGGAATCAGTGAGAGGCACTGAGGAATGAGCAATGACTTTTATTTTGTGATACGCAGTTGCATTGCAAAATGTTCTTCAATAGGCAGTGTCTAATTTTCATCGTGTTTTGCAGTCATTAACACAAAGGTTAAATCAAGAGAAGAATCTGGGAAGGAAATCAATACTCCTCAGCTCCTCCATTATTGCTTTTCTTTTGTGTTTGACCTTTTTTTGGTAGTGTACTGTTTTGATTCATTTCTTATTTCTTTTTCCATTTTTTAATGTTTTGTGTGTTTGTTTTTAGTCATATTCTTAGTGGTTAGTCTGGAGGTCACAATTCAACTCTTAAACACTCAATAATCAGCTTTGAATTAAACTGATTCCGTAAAAACCCTGCTTCTGTGCAACTCCATTCCCCTTTTATGTTGTTATACTCACAAGTTACATCTTTATGCATTATGTGCCCATTGATGTAGATCTATAATTATTGCTTATGCATTTGCATTTTAAACCATCTAGGGGAAAAATGAATTACAAACTAAAAATGTAATACCTGGCTTTGTATTTACCTTTGTAGTTCTACTTCTATGTTAACATTTCTTCTAGGACAGGTCTTCAAGTTGGCATGTGTGAGGATGTGAAGATGTGAACCAACTGGGGAGTGTCTTGGGAGGACACCTGGCAATCTTTTCCCAAGAAACCTAGATCAGAGCTAAATTCCACCAAAGGACCCCATTTTGAGCTGGATTCATGGAAGTGCCATTTTCTCTGCCTTATATAGGCCTTGTCCTGGGAGTCAAGGCATCTGAGTAATAGTCCTGATTCTGTCCCTAATTAACCATGTGACTTTGGACCAAATCGCTTATCTTATTGAGGCTTTCTTACTTATTTATAAAATTAGGTGTTCAAGAGCAGGTGGTCATAACTTTTCTGTAGAAGGCCAAATAGTATTTTAGATCTCACAGGCCATAAAGTCTCTGTAACAAGTACCCAGCTTTGCTCCTGTAGTGCAAAAGCAGCCATACAAAACAAGTAAATGAATGGCTGTGTTCCAATAAAACTTTATTTATTAAAACAGGAAGCAGGCCAATTTGGTCTATGGGCCATAGTTTGCCAACCCCTAAGAGTCCTTCTAACTTTAAAATATAAAAGATCTGATGATCTGCACTGTCATTATGGGTATCCTTTTATTCCTTCACACCATTCTAGAACATTATCTCTATCAATCAACACACAATGGCAAGAATCCACTAGCACTGTTTGTGTACCTATAGACCAATAATTTTTTTTGTATTTTATTTATTCCTCCCAACAAGACTACTAGATGTATACTATTATAATTACCATTTTAGTATGAAGGAATGAAGAGAGGTTCCCTACCAGGTCCCAGACCATAGTGTTGGCAATAGCAAAAAGCAGGCTGGTAGGCCTCCAAAACCTTGTGATATGTCCTCCATCTCAGGTCTCCTAGTTTAAAGGTTTTTTAGCATAGTAGAGAATCCAATTTTCTTGACAGGGAAAAAATTTTTTAAATTTACTAATCTTAAGATTAAGCCACAAACATTCCACACAGACCATCTCTTAATTATAAACAACTAAAGTGATCAGTTCCTGACTTAAAATGCTATCTCTCAAGATGCAAAGCCGACAAAAGAATATATTGATACCCTCAAAAATCTCTCCATCTGTCTGGCTAGACATATGAAAGAATTAGTGAGCAAAATACAGTGCCAAATTAATTACAATAGAAGCACTTTTGATTACTCTTCACTGACTGCAGTTTCCAGGCAGTCTGACATATTTCCTCAGGACCATTCTGCCCACAGCACTCTGAGTACCTCTCCAGAGCAGGACCCCTGGGTCCTGTCTTAGTACCCATGGAAGGCTGTGGCAAATTACCACAGCCCTAATGGCTTAAAACACAGTTCTATTATCTTACAACTCCAGAGGTCAGAAGTCCTAAATCAGTCTCACTGGGCTAAGGGCAAGTGTTGGGCCAGGATAGTTCCTTTGGAGGTTATGAGGGGGGAAATCTGTTCTCTTGCCTTTTTCAGCTTCTAGAAAACTTCTGTATCCTGGTTCATGGCGCCTTCCTCATGTCACTCCGACTTCTTGCTTGTATATGTCATATGTTATACCACCAACTGCCTCTTTCTTTTAAAGACCCTTATAAGAGATTATGTTGGGGTCATCCAGATAACCCAGGATAATCTCCCCATTTCAAAATCCTTCTCTTCCTTGCATCTGCAAAATCCCATTTGCTATGTTGACATTACAAGTAAAACAGCTAGTTATTTTACCAGCAGCATGGGTTTGAGAATAGCAGAGGATTTGCAAGTCAGAACAAGCAAGCTATAGCAAAAGCCAGAGGCAAGTCCAGAGAACAAGGGAGAGGAACGTTCTTTTATGGAGGAAAGGTGGAAGTTGAGGAGGCTGTTATAAACAAAGAGTCCATTGGAATAAACTGGGAATTCAAATTGTAGTGGCTTTTCACTGGCTGAATTGTGACTGTATCATTGTCTGGGCTGTTGCCAGGCAAAGAGAAAAATCTTCCTTCCTCTTGCTGGAGTAGTAAAGCAGCAGCAACTAGCAACATGCCTCTCTTCCTGCTGAGGTCCTTAATTGCAGATTCTTCCTGTTGGGGTCTGTAGCTGATATCAAGTGGTAGTGCCTGTGGGCTCCCCCTTCTGGCCTCTGGAGTCTATGAGAAGTGAGGTTTCCCGGTATGAATTTTCATAGCCATATAAGGTAACATTCATATGTTCCTGGGATTAGGAGAGGGGCATCTTTGCCAGGTCCCACCTGCCCCTCCCCCTTCCTCTCTCATGGATGAATCATACTTTTAGCAACAGTTGGTTGTGTTGGTTTCCAGCACTGTTTCTGTGCTTCTTCTTGTAACTACCTAATCTAACTTAAATATTATGAAGCCAGTGAAATCTGGGGGCAAAAAGAAAGCATTGCAGTGGCTATGGAACAATTAAATAAATGAAGGCAAGTCATTTTTAAAAAATGTGATCAGATTAGGTGTAGCCAGGAAATCTGTGGAAATTTGAGAAAAAAATGTCAGACCCAGTGGAATTAAACAATATGTGATAGGGATGCATTGGAAGAAAGCTGAAGCAGAATGCTTCTTAAGGAAGACCTACTTGAACAGGCCTCATGTAAAAAAATTTTTTGGTCAAAAAATGTGTATTTAGATGTTTGTATTAAAAGTTTAAAGCAGGTATATTTAAATTATTTTCCCACTTTAACTTTTTAGGTTAACTAACTCTTCAGTCTTATTAAATTTGATTCAGGGCTTCAGAGATGATATTAATCATTTAGGGCTGCAAAAATTGGGGAAGAAGCTTTTATCAAGAGTGGGGCTTAAAGTACTCCTTGAAAGTTATGGAGGATCTGAATAGGTGATTGGGGTAGAGGAAGGCACATGGGATGAAACAACATATTCACAACTGTCAGGTGGAAATAAGTAGGACTGATCCTTTTGTAAAAACGTAATCTCTAGGGGCATCTGAGGGTCTCTGTCAGTTAAGTGTCTGCCCCGCATCAGGGCTCCTTGCTCGGTGAGAGGCCTGCTTCTCCTTCTCCCTCTGCTTGCTGCTCTGCCTACTTGTGCTCTCTCTCTCTCTGTCAAATAGATAAATAAAATCTTAGAAAAAAAAGTAATCTCTACACCAATGTGGTACTCGAACTCACAACCTCTGAGATCAAGAGTCACGTGCTCTCATATGATGTTGATCAAAAATCTGACCTGAGGGACGCCTGGGTGGCTCAGTGGTTAAGCGTCTGCCTTTGTCTCAGGACGTGATCCCCCAGTCCTGGGATCAAGTCCCACATCGGGCTCCCTGCATGGAGCCTGCTTCTCCCTCTGTCTATGTATCTGCCTCTGTATGTGTGTGTCATGAATAAATAAAAAAAATCTTAAAAAAAAGAGAAAAGTCTGACCTGAAATGAAAGAGAAAGAAAAAAAAAAAAAAAAAAAAAGAGCCACACACTCTTCCAACTGAGCCAGTCAGATAGATGCCCTAGGGATGATCATTTTAACCCCTAAGGTAGAACCTTGATAGTTCAAATGGATCTCATTTCAGCAACCTCAGCAACACCAGGAAGCTGGCTTGAAATTTGGATGGTCAGACCTCATCCCAGACCCACTGAGCCAGAATCTACAATTTAACAAAAGCCCCAGGTAATTTTATTTGCACATAACCTGTGACAAGGGCTGTTCTAGAGAGAGCAAGAATCTTCTTCTTCTTCTTCTTCTTCTTCTTCTTCTTCTTCTTCTTCTTCTTCTTCTTCTTCTTCTTCTTCTTTTTTAAAGAATCTTCTTAAATGGAAGAGTTAATTTGGTATAAGCAAAACAGAGTGGCAACTGAGTTTATTAAGTACCTAATATGAGCCAGGCAAACTAGCAAGTGCTTTGCAAAGCCTGTCTTAATTCTCAAATGTCCCAGTCTTGTGAAATAGAGGTGAACTTCATTCTCAGTAATGAAACAATCTTCTCTGCTCTCTGTGATCCCTTTGGTTGAACTTGATGTAAAGAATACATTAGTGTCTCAAAGCCTCAAAAATTGCTTCTTAAAATTCAATATTTAAAATATTTTGACAGAATATTTTTTGCTCTCTTTATTCCCTGGATTGCAAACTCTTACAGTTGGGATGATCTCAGACGCCTTAATAATTTCCACCTATGAGAAATGAGATGTAACTCAGAAGCCTGGTTAGAACAGGGGCTTTAGTATATGTGCTGCTGAAGCGCGCACAAGAACAGGGGCTTAAAAAAAAAAAAAAAAAAAGGCAAGAAATACATACTGCTAAGAGGACTTTAGGAATGATAAATCAGGGGTCCCTGGGTGGCTCAGCGGTTTAGCGCCTGCCTTTGGCCCAGGGCGCGATCCTGGAGGCCCAGGATTGAGTCCCGCGTCGGGCTCCCGGCATGGAGCCTGCTTCTCCCTCCTCCTGTGTCTTTGCCTTTTTCTCTCTCTCTGTCTATCACAAATAAATAAATCAGATGGAGCCAAATCTCAGAGTTTGGAATAGATTCTGGGTACTCTTTTTTTTTTTTTTTTTTTTTGAGGGAAGGAAAAAGAATTTATTTTACATAACTGATTGAAAAATAATTCAAGAAATAGTAAATAAAACTTAATATGGTCTCATGCGCCCTGAAGGAGGTGGTGCCCGATTTGGAGGTGTGATTGCTACGTCCAGATAGTCTCCTCTTTGGAACTTCTGTGACTGCAGGGTCATGGAGTCATCAGTCCCCTTCCTCCCAGACATGGTGCTGCCAATCTCCTTTACTCGATAGCCAGGCCTTTTAGGATCTGTAAAAACAATTGCAAAATTGAAGTGTGTGCCCTTCTTTCTAGCTTCTGGGTAGACTTCTTTTACTAAACTAGTCAGTTCTTTCAGTGTTGCATCCATCCAAGTGTAGATCTGGAGCTCGCTGGACGGCACGTTTCCGCGGGAAAACTCGTCCATTCGGTGGTGGCGGCCGTTATTGGTGGTGAAAACACGCAGCAGCAGCGGGCACGTTTTCTCCCGATCGATCGGTTTCTCCGGCTCCTTCTTAATTTCCTCGTGGGTAACGCGCGACTCCACCGCCATCTTCCTCCTTCGGCCCGCGAGACCCAGATTCTGGGTTCTCTTGTAGCACTGCATGCCCCAGCAGTTTATGCAAAAGGGGCCAAGTCCTTGCTTTCCTGAGGAAGCATTGAGACTTGCCTTGTTCAGACTAGGAAAGATAAAATTGTTGTACCTTCTTGCTTATCTGAGCTCAGTGCTCAGCCCCACTGAACAAGGTAGAAATACCAGTAGCAATCCAGAATTGGGCATTTTCGGGGTGCCTGGGTGGCTCAGGGGTTGAGCATCTATCTGCCTTCGGCTCAGGTCATGATCCCAGGGTCCTGGGATTGAGTCCCCCATCAGGCTCCCCATTGGGAGCCTGAGTCTGCCTCTGCCTCTGTCTGTATCTCTCATGAATACATAAACAAAGTCTTAAAAAAAATAAAGAGTTGGGCATTATCAAGAGCCAGGAACACATGTGTGCCTTGCTCCCTGAGTTGGTTTTCAATGGACTTCCCATTCTTTTTTTTTTTTTTTTTTAAGATTTATTTATTTATTCATTCAGAGAGAACGAAGAGCGAGGCAGAGACACAGGCAGAGGGAGAAGCAGGCTCCATGCAGGGAGCCCAACGTGGGACTCGATCCCGGGTCTCCAGGATCATGACCCTGGGCTGCAGGCGGCGCTAAACCGCTGCGCCACCGGGGCTGCCCTGGACTTCCCATTCTAATTAAATGACTTTCAATAAGAAAGAGTCCATGGACCACACCCAGCTATTCTCTTTATACAATCAGGGAGGGCAGACAGAGGGTCCCTAAAACTGACCCAAGCGCTGGGTGAGCGGCAGGATAACTAGTGCTTACCATTACTGGGTTTAACCCCAGAACTAAACCTCCTCATGATGGAGATGCGGTGCCGCTGAGGGGCTGGCAGGGTTGAGGTGTGCGGGCATTCCTTTGCCTCAGACTTTCATAGAGCACACGTTGTATTCTAGAGTCAGAAATCTGAGTGTGGGAAGAAGTGGCTTAGCCCTGGAGAAAGAGAAATGAGAATCATGGGTCTCTGTAAAGAGCTGGAAGTTTAAAAAATCTAGGCTGTGCTTACTTACCGACCGTAATTCAATGGGATTTTTCTTTGCCAGCTCCCAATACAGCCATAAAAGTGCCTGGAATCAAAGAAAAATTCCTGGGGGATCCCTGGGTGGCTCAGCGGTTTAGCGCCTGCCTTCATTTGGCCCAGGGCGTGATCCTGGAGGCCCAGGATCTAGTCCCACGTCGGGCTCCCTGCATGGAGCCTGCTTCTCCTTCTGCCTGTGTCTCTGCTTCTCTCTCTGTGTGTGTCTCTCATGGATAAATAAATAAAATCTTTAAAAAAAAAAAAAAAAAAAAGAAAAATTCCTACAGAGCAAGGGATCTTCCCTGCCTTTACGCTTTAAACCTTGCAGGGAGTATAGCGCTATCTAATCAGTCTATTTAAAAATACTTAAAACGTTTGGGGTGCCTGGCTGGCTCAGAAGAGCATGAGAGCTTGAGTTCAAGCCCCATATTGGGTGCAGAGATTACTAAAATAAATAAATAAATAAATAAATAAATAAATAAATAAATAAATCAGCAAGCTTAAAAAAATAAAAATGCTTAAAACGTTCTATACATGTATTAATGTTTAGTATTGTTTTTACATTATTTAAAATTTTACTTAAATGATATCATAGCATATATATATATATATATAGAAATTTTCTGTTCAGTGACTCAATATTATGTTCAGAGATTTATATTGAGGTTTAATATGTTTTATTTTATTTTTTTGAGAATTTTATTTATTTATTCATGAGAGAGACACACACACACACACACACAGAGGCAGAGACACAGGCAAAGGGAGAAACAGGCTCCATGCAGGGAGCCTGATGTGGGACTCTATCCCAGGACTCCAGGATCATGCCCTGGGCTGAATGCAGCAGTAAACCGCTGAGCCACCTGGGCTGCCCTGATATGTTTTATAAATTATGTATTATATTTGATCTGTTTTAACTATGTGGTTTTGTAATTTGTGAATATGGCACATTTTATTTATCTATTCCCTTACTGATAGGCATTTAGGTTGTTCCAACCTTTCACTATTTCAATTTTTCACCTATATGAATAACCTTGTATTTTCTTCTTGAGCACAGGTGGGGAATTTTCTCTGGGATTTATGCCTAGACATTCTGCAGTTTATCTTAATTTATTTTCTTAAAAGAGAGAATACAAATATCTGCCTAGTGCATGGAATAGCTGTTTGAACAAGTAACACAGTAAATATAAAAATGCTTTGTAAATTGTGAGACATCATATAAATAAACAGCATTATCATTCACAACTTAGTATAGTGATCTCCGCAATCTGGTTTACTAGAGAGTTTATATTTAGGAGACTGAGAGCGTTCCTCCGATTATAACATCTTTACCATCACAGAATAAATTTTTTAAAAAGTTACTTCTAACATAAAACTGAAATAAAATTATTTGATGGATTGTTTAACACAAAAAGGTCTTAGGATATGGACACATATTGTTGGAGAAGTAGTAGACATGGGATGAAATTTAGGGTATAAGATATTTATTAGGGATCAATACTTAGAAAAGTATCAGGGAGGAGGAGAAGGATTAAGCAGAAGTTGAACTGTGATATAGTGCCACAAAGCTTTCAACCTGGTGGGGAGCCCTGAAGTGTGGATTGCCCATCTATGTCCTGCATCAGATTGAAAGGGCTGGGTGTTTACACTCCTACCTTACTAGGCACCAGAGAAAGGTGTGAGCTCAGGTGAAATGGCTCTCTGCTGCTGTGGCAACTCTGAAGAAAAGGACAACCAGAGGTTATTTATGGACCGCTCTCCCTGCAGCTGGGCTGCACCTCTGTCTTTCCTTGAAGGGAGATCCTGGGCTGTGTATCCCCATACCCTCCATCTCTTCATGCTGCTTGGATCCATTCTCTGTGGGCATTGATTGAGAGAGCAGCTTCTCCAGGATTCCAATGGCCTCTATTCTTAAGGTACACTTTTGGAGAAACAAATCCTGCCCCCATCACTACAGTTGGCCTTGGGCCACAGTTGACCTACATCATTTTCCTCCTTCACTATCCATTCTAGATCCCCCTCACCCTTGGCTATCACCTCTTCTGGCCTTGGAGTCCTACCTGGAGGCTTGAACTAGACTAGAACATCAATGTGGGGCCTGAGTCCTGGTCACCATTTCCTTCTCAGGTCAGGCTCCTGTGTACCTGTCCATTTACAGTCATGATTGGGCCATATTTATTCCTGACCGTGGTATAATAGCCTTACCTGCTCCTAATGATCGGGGTCAATCACCCCTGCCAAAATGATGACTTTTCTTCTTGCCTGCCAGTCCTTGGACACAAGAAGCTCAAGGTGTTTGGGCAGCAGCTATAGCTTATGATTCAATGCTCTCCTGCTGGGTCTCCTGGCAAAAGTGAGTCCTCTTTGGGGTCAAGGAACTGTAACCCTACAAAGCCCAGCAATGTGGGGACAGGAAACACAAAGTACCTCAGAGGTGGGTCATTGAGAATGATGGGTAAATGGGGCCATTGGGCTTATTTATTATTCCTATTGGGGATATAAGCTACCTAAAGATTGTTCAATGCACATGTTGTGCCCTGCAGGATGCATCCTCATAGAATAATGTCTCTGGCTGGCACTTTAGGTCTATCTTTAGCAGGCTGTTCCAACCCCATTAGGCTTGCAATGTCTGAGTGATAGGATCAGTGAATCCCATGGTCATGGCAACTCCTTCCTGGTTAAGTTAGTTCCCTTGTCTGACACAGTGTGGGATCTGTTGTGGGTCAGACACTCTGTAAGTCCTCAGATAGTGGTGTTGGATGAGGCTTTACAGGTAGGAGAGGAAAGCTCATACCAGAATATGTCCTGTGGGAATAAATTGCTGGCCCTTCCAAAATGGAAGGGACCTAATGTCCTAATGAGGCATGAGGGGCTCAGTATCGGTCTCTGTTGCAGACAAATTGGACATTGGACAGTGGCCTAGGTAGATCAGTCTTGGCAAGTGTTGAAAGTACAGTAAGTCCTGGGGCACCTTGGTGGCTCAGTCAGTTAAGATCTATCTTTGGCTCAGGTTATGATCCCAGGGTCCTGGGATCGAGTCCCACATCGTGCTCCCTGCTCAGTGGGGTGTCTGCTTCTCCCTCTCCCTCTGCTGCTTCCCCTGCTTGTGCTTGCTCTCGCTGTCTTAAATAAATAAATAAATAAATAAATAAATAAATAAATAAATAATAAAATCTTTTAAAAAAAGGAAGTACAGTTAGTCCTTGCTTTTGCATGGTTTCAATATACAGAAACTTCAGTTACCATGATTTAAATAATAACACCAGTCCCCTAAAAACCATGGTTCAAATTTCAATTTTAATAGTGTACTCTGTGCATAATTGCATAGATTGCAAACCTCCATGTTAGCTCTGTAGTCCAGAGATTGCTATGTAACTAGAAGGCTGCATGTCATGATCAGTACTGATCACATTACTTCTTTCAAAATCAGTTGACAATTGTTCACTGCCCATCTTTGCTCAGTTCACACACAGGCAGCTGAGCATCCAGTCAAGTTGCCTGCTTCCCTGTGGAGAAACCCCCTGGGGACAGTCAACAATAATGGATACTCAAAAGAGAGAATTGGCCAACAAAGATGAAAGTGCAGCAAAAAAATTCCAAAAGTGACAATGCTGGAAGTGAAATTTGAGTTATAAATTAATTACAGAAGAAACAGCAGATTGTGGAAACACATACCCAGCTGCCCTTGAGGAGCCTTTAGAGAGATGGACAGCAGAGGCCCCGGGTGAAGGCTGAAGGTAGTGACAGGGAT
Organism: Canis lupus familiaris; assembly: GCF_011100685.1. NCBI lineage: Eukaryota > Metazoa > Chordata > Mammalia > Carnivora > Canidae > Canis > Canis lupus. The sequence goes on from NC_049234.1 coordinate 4,624,064, forward strand.
TGAGAAAGTGGGGAGAGAGAGAGAGAGAGAGAGAGAGAGAGAGAGAGAGAGAGGATGGAGATGTCCCAGAGGAAGTGGACCTGGCAAACACGTCATGCTGAAGCAACTCTGAAAATTTTCATGAAATTCAATTTCAGTTTCAATTTCATTGAAAGCACAAAGCATAAAATGTGGGGAGCTGATCCAGACCTAGAAAGGAACATAACAGCTCCCCACAGAGGCATAAAAAGATGTTCTTTCTGTGTCAAAAATTATATAAGAAGGTAAATAGTGTCCAAACTATTTTGGCTAAGTTTACTTACCTAGGAGTAAACCACTAGTTTCTATGCATTCCCATGTTTTAAGTTATAGTGTACTGAATAAATATTAGTTGTACTATTGTCTTTCATTTCCCTATACATTTATAACCAACAGTAAAACAGTTTTTAGTATTTTGACAAAGCTTTTAAAAAGTCACAGAACAATTGTAACTTTTTTCCATTGACTATTAAGATTGCTCTGCATGGTTTCAGGGTGCATGGTCATTTTTTTTTAAGATTTATTTATTTCTTAGAGAGAGCACCTGCATGCACTGGGGACAGGGGCAGAGGGAAAGGGAGAGAAAGTCTCAGGCAGACTTCCTGCTGAATGCAGAGCCTGCCACAGGGTTCCATCTCATGACCCGAGATCAAGACCTGAGCTGAAACCAAGAGCTGGGGCAGCCCGGTGGTGCAGCGGTTTGGTGCCGCCTGCAGCCTGGGGTGTGATCCTGGAGACGCGGGATCGAGTCCCATGTCGGTGCTCCCTGCATGGAGCCTGCTTCTCCCTCTGCCTCTCAGTCTCTCTCTCTCTCTCTCTCTCTCTCTGAATAAAATAAATAAATCTTAAAAAAAAAAAAAAAGAAACCAAGAGCTGGACGCATAACCAGCTGCACGACCCAGACACCCCTGGGTGCATGGTCATTTTTACCATCCTGCACTAGTGTGCAAGGCGAGAATTGCCTTTATGTGCTCTTGGAAATATTCTTAGTCTGCATCTCTGTCACTGTGGCCTCTCCATTCACGTGCCTGCCCATCAGGCCAGTCCTAGGGTGGCCAGTGGCTTAGGAAGTTCAGAGTCTGAGATGTCAAAATCTTTGGGGGCAGTCACCAAGATATCTCCATTCCATCTGTCAGGATTAAAGGTTTTTCTAACTGAGACCCCAATCTTGACGCAGACCTGCCTTAATTTTTTATGGAGTCCTATCTCTTAGCTGAAAAAGTCCAAAACTTTTCTTGTCCCCCCACTGCCGGGCTGAAGGAGCACCTTTGAATATCCAATGAGCCTCCTGGCTTTCAGAGCTTGATCTCATACTTGGTTTTCACCTTAGCTGCTCCTTAACTTTCTATAGTCATGGTTGGGACTTAGCAATAGCCACCGAATCCCATTATCCTTGTATCTACCTTCTTCCAAGTTTCAAATGCTTGATACATTGCACCCAGTGGTGCATTTGCTCCCCCTGGGACTCCTGACCAAATCACCCCTGCCCCAGTGAGAGATGTAACAATTGAATGGCCACCCGTACTGGCAGTGTCTGGACTCTACTTGCCACCAGCGATGGGGTCCTTGGGGCCAGCCCAGGAGTGTCTGACCCACTTCCCAACCCACACTTGATTGCCTGCTTTCTGGTGACACCCCCAGCCTCAACTGTTACAGGTTAGAGTCTCCAGAAGTTTGGGGAGCAAGGTGTTGATTAGAGTCTAACAGCTGGGGCAGCCCGGGTGGCTCAGCGGTTTAGCATTGCCTTCAGCCCAGGGCCTGATCCTGGAGACCTGGGATCGAGTCCCACATCGGGCTCCCTGCATGGAGCCTGCTTCTCCTTCTGCCTGTGTCTCTGCCCCTCTCTGTCTCTGTGTCTCTCATGAATAAATAAATAAAAATCTTTTTAAGAAAAGAGTCTAACATCTGTAAAAGGATGTGATAGGAGGCAGGACCACTTTGAGGAAGACATGAGCTACCACATCCACTCAACAAAGCCTTGAGCAACCCAACAGCAAAATCTGGAGGAAGCATTTATTGTCATCATGGTTTCCCCAGTTAGGCCAAAACAGTTATGCTAAATATCCCCACTGTTTTCTCAGTCACCAGACTTGGGCATGGAAAGGGTGTGACCTTGGATAAAGCAGTTCAAGCAGCTGGGGCCCACCTGGAAGGAGCTGACAGCTGGTGGCACTGCTCCTGGCCCCTGCTGGGCAGCACCTCCCCCTTGAAGGGGGACCTGGGGACGCCTCTGTGCCTACCGCTCAGGGGAGAGACCTCCCTTACCCCTAACTCTGCCTCACGTAACAGTGTTGACAATGTGCCTTCTAGTTGTAAACCGATCAGAGAAAACCACAAAACCGGAGTACAAGTCTAACAGCATAAACCTCATCCTGAGAAAGAAAAAAAAAGAGAGAGAATCATTTATTCATATATTTTGTAGAAAAAACTTTGTTATTTCTTTATCACAACACAGGTACTTACAAAAGAAAATAGTCATTTATATTTCCCTCTTTTAAGTCTCCTAGAGAAAACATCTTGAATGATTTTTCCTTGGAAGAGTGGAGTCATCTAGTCAACCCTGTTGCTAATATACGATTAAACTGTACAGCATTAAAACACATCCCACATGACAGTCACGAGTTTCTTCTGAAGAGCTGAATCACATATACAAAAACAAGCTCCTCCAGAAGAGTTACAGAGACATGGAAACCAGGAGGAAGCCTCGGTGCTAAAGACCCAGCGGGAAGGGAGCTTGGAGGTTAGCCACGACCTAAATTCCTACTGTGCGGAAATCATACCATTTTAGTCAACCAACAAGTGTTCTGTTGGCATCATCATGGTTGCCTCTGAGGTTGCAAGGGGTCCCCAGGGGCAGCTGAGGGCCGCAGGGCCTAACCGGCTCCCCCAGGGTCTGTGGTTGCACAAACCAGAACTAAGCCCTGCCTCCCCCCTTGGAAGAAGGCGCTCCTGACTCTCTTCCTCTCTTCGGGTTGCTTTTTCTTCAGCAGGGAATGATGTTTGGTATCCATATGGATATAAAACGGCAAAATCAAAGCTATCTTGTTTCCTTTCATAATCTCCTTTTTTTTTTTGAGATCCCCTCAGCAGATGCCATCAGCGTGCCCTGACTCTGGGTGTACTTTCCACCACCAGCCACACCTCTACCACAGCCCCCTTTACCTGTGCTCCAGGGAGCTGGATTTCCCTGGCAAGGATCCCCCTCCCAGCCTCCACCCCCCAGGGCAGCCCTTAATCAATGACTGGCAGATATGGGGACTTAAATGTTCCCACCCCTGTCCTCTGATGGGACAACTCTTGAGGTGTGACCTACCCCTCCGCAACTCACCTATGCTTCGTGTCACTCCCTTACTTGGCCCTCTTTTCTTCCCTGCTCTACTTCCTTATTCTCCTAAAGATTTTTCCTGGGAACACTCTGTAATACATCATTTTCCTATGAATTTTCCTTGTCTCAGAATCTGTTTCCAGAGAGTACAAGTGGAAAACCACCAACTCTGAAATAATAAAAATATTGCATCAATACTTATTAATATGATAATATATTTATTATTGTTATTCTTGATTTTAGACATGTTATTGAGCCTCTCAAGTCTAAATTTCTTCCTGAGCCTCTCATGTCTAAATTTCCTCCATAAAACGTGAAAAATTCTCTCCCTCTCTTCCCTCCCCTCCTTTTCTTTCCCTGCCTTTCTCCCCTCCCCCGCCTTTCTATCTATCTCTCTCTCTCTCTCTCTCAGCTGCCTGTTTTTATGTGGGTGTGAGTTGGGGACTTGGCACTCAATTAGAGACGCTGACCAGGTCAGTGCTTTGGTGTGCAGTGAGGCTGCAGCCACGTAACTTGCTGACGTGTCTATCACTAATGCCTAGGACTACAGGGTGAAAAAAAATGTTTTCCAAATCTGGCTGATCAGTAGGGCAAGAGAAATGGTATTTTTCCATATCCCTCATGGGACTAGACCACTGAAGGATTTTGTAAGCCCTTGTTGGCAGACTGCAAAACACAGCCAGGTAACTCCCAGAGGGGACAGGAGCTTTGTGGGGGACACAGTGGCAAGTAGAAGCTGAAGGAGAGAGAGTGGAAGAGGCACAGGCTGGAGCTTTGAGCCTGACCTGGGGAGGGGACAGGAGGCCTGGTCTAGTGAGGTCCTAGGAGCCTCTGAAGATTCCACAGAGGGATAGGATGGCGGTGGGAAGGCCTGAGGGGACTCACTGAAATAGGTGAACCTGCAAGGGGACACAGGACAAACACCTGGAGGAAGAGAAGCTTCCAAGACATTTGTAATCCCTTACTAACTGCCAGGCAATTAGTGGTGGGTAACTGTCAGAGGATTATGGTTCAAAACACCAACACACCCTATTTGTGTAAGAAGAGCCTAAACTGGCCAACCACGGTGACTGGAATTTCCACAATTAAGCCATTTGATCAAGACAAGTTTTCTTAGCTTGGACACACAGCCCAAGGACCTTGAATTCAGCGGGGGATCCATGAACTTGCGCGAAGAGAAAATTTTTATCTTTATTTTCATGCTCATCTAACTGAGTGTTGAATTATGAATGTAGTCAACAAACCTCAGCACTACCTAAGACTTTGTCACCAATATAAATCATAGATGTGTTCATATAACGTTACAGTTGTTATGAATATTTCAAAATATCATTTATACTCACTGTATTTTAAAATTAAGAAAACTACTAAACAGGCCTCTAGATCTTGTTTTCTAGTATATTAATAAAGAACATGTTTCTATTTCACTTTTTAGAATATAATTTGAGAACAGTATTTCAATATAATTGGTTTCCTTTTTATTTTATTTTATGAATTTAAAACCATTATTCTGAAGAGGGATCTGTGGGAAAAAAAATAATGAAGTCACTGAAAGCCACAGATGAAAGCTCACATGAGTGAGCTTACAGATTTCTCTTACATTCATTGGAAGAGCTTCATCCCCTACTCCCAAGAAAGGATACAACAGAAAAGGTGAATATTGATGAGGGGGAAAAGAAGAGAAAGATCTGCTTCAGAGGACAGAGCTAGATGTTGGCACCACGCTTGGGGAATCTTCAGCATACGGGAGGATATGCTTCAAGAAAGAGAAACCAGAGGATCTGTTACCAAAACAAACAAAAAACAACCTTCTCTACAAAGTGGTGTGGATTGAAGGATGAGTCAGCCAAAACGTGTACAGATTCCTACATTCAACCTAAAGCCTGAAAATCTGGATTTTTAACAACTCTAGGCAATTTGGTGATAAAACCTAAGCAGAGAGTCTTGACTATACCCGAATGTTGGGATAGAAGAGAATGCTGTAGCTTTCCTGGGAACAACTCGGCTGTCCTTGACATGCTAATTTACACCTGACTCCTCAAGAAATGGAGTTTGCATCCCTGTGTGTTATAATCCAGGCCCCTACTGGGGGCAGGTGGACCTTCTCCCTCCAGGAATTTTAAATCCTGTGTCATTCATGAATGTATGGTGCCATATTTTTCAAAGCACCAGGTTGAGGCTTTCCTTGGACTAAATGAATCTTTTTAAGTAAGTCTAAATTCTAACTACATTTCCTATCTCAGTTTTATAAAGAGCGAAGTATTTACTTATTATCAAATACTTATGTAAATCATAACGTTCTAACCTTAGTGTAATTAAACGCAGTTTGGGATTTGGAGGGAAGTTCTGAGGAGTAAATCCACAGTATGTTTCAAAGAGAGATTTAAATTGCTAATTTCCTTCTTAGTGTTGGAATGTGAGTAAGGATTGTCACAGATTTAGTATGCAAACCACGTATTTAACATTCGTATGCAGTAACGGTCTCTTAAATTGTGTTTTGGTTTGAGAAACAGCAAGAATAAATACAGCAAGAGGGGGAAACTTTGTTGTCTATTTTAAAGGGGATAAAAATGTATGAGGAGCTTTTGCCCACCAGAAAAGAACTTTTTTTTTTAGTCTCTCTCATGACTTTATACCTCTAATCACACTGGAAAGAACTTTTTTCTCTAATGCTATCTGAGTTCTGCATTTTGGTGCCCAGAACAAGGAAGTGAAGAGCTATGTAACACACACACACACACACACACATGCGCGCGCGCGCGCGCGCGCGCGGCACACACACATACACAATAGAAATATAAAGAACAAGCAGATCACCAGACAATATATGTGATTTGGAACAAAGACATAATTATTTGCCTAAGACTCAGAAACTTGTGCTGGGGATGCTGTGAGGAGCTAGAACTGGCTCTTTCCTTTCCCAAGCCCAACGGTAATCTTAGGCACTTCCTCCACATGTATTCTGTTTTGAGGGGACAAGACATGGCATTTTGACCGGTAGCAAAACCTCATTGTGACATTTTAATGGCATAATTAGTGACAATTCAGCCAATTTGTATTGGGCACCTTCCATATATACCAGGGTCTGGGCTCAGCCTCGTATGTCCATCAGCTCATTGAATCCTCATAGTAACTCCATAAGGTAGGTCTTAATCATCCACATTTTATAAGTGGTTGGCACAGAGTAAGTACTCATTGAATAGTGCTCATTGTGGTAAATCATCATTATTGCTTTTATGAATAACTTCCATGTGAGATAATCCACTTTCAGACTCTTACTTGGGCCTTGGAAAATAGGTTTAGTTTTGCTAGCCAGAGACAGGGAGGAGGCAAAGGGTAAGCTAGTGTAAACCCACGGCTGAAGGAAGGAACTATAAGGAGTATGTGGAAAATGAGGAGTAAAGTTGCTTATCTGAATTGAAGAGTTTGGAAAGAGGCATGTTTGGAGCCATGCCTGAAAAGATAACTGTGGGTCTCATTTTGGAGACTTGTGAGGCCAGGGAGTTTTGACATGAATTTAAAGGCAATAGGAACAGGGAATGCCTGGGTGGCTCAGCAGTTGAGCATCTGCCTTCAACTCCGGGCATGATCCCAGAGTTCAGGGATCGAATCCCACATCAAGCTCCCTGCATGGAGCCTGCTTCTCCCTCTGCCTGTGTCTCTGCCTCTCTCTCTCTTTGTGTTTCCCATGAATAAATAATAAAATTTTAAAATAAATAAATAGAGGCAGTAGAAACTCACTAAGGGTTTCTGATTTTGGGAGCTGTTTTGGAGTATGTAGGAAGGACTAGGCACACACCAGGGGGAAAGCACAGGGAGTAATGCTTTTTAGAGATACTGCAGTATTCCAGGTCTGAAGTGATAAAGGCAGAGCCTGAACCAAGGTAGTGGTTGTAAGAACAGAAGGAAGGGGTGTGTGTGAGAGAAATTATGTAAGAGGGCTTATTAGGACTTGGAGCCAGGTGAAGATTGTGGAGAAGATGAAGAAATCAAAGATTGTAATCAAGGTCTTAATCTTGAAAAAACTATAGTATCATTTCTAGATAAAGGAGATAGTGTTCAGATATAATTTGGTAGGTCTGACTTTGAACACATTGATTTTGATTAGAGTGCAATATATAGATGAAACTGTGTGCTAGGCAATCACAAACTATAATGGAAGAAATGGAGACTGGAGGGCCTATTCTTTTTGTTTTTGTTTTTGTTTTTTTGTTTTTTTGTTTTTGTTTTTTGTTTTTTTGGAGGGCCCATTCTTTAGAAAGACTCATCTTTCGTGGTACAGGAGGAAGGGAGCCATAGAAAGAGAAGGAAAACAGTTTTGACACGTAAGGAAGAGAAGTGACATAGTAAACAAGTGTCAGGTAAGCCAAGAGAGGAGACAGATTAAAGCTGGGGGGGAGGGGTGGCCAAAGTGGTGGCCACTGGACATTTGTGGGAGCCACTCATGTTCTCCTGACCTTCCTGCATCTGAAAGGCACACACAGAGGTTATAGAGGCTTAAGAGAATGAGGTTAACTTTGTAAAGATTGTAGAACTTACATTCATGTTTTTATTCATAGCCCCAATAAACCTTACTTGTGTCAGTAGCACCATCTGTGAATATGGCATAGACATTGCTTTTTATTTTTAATCTAAAAATTTTTTTTGTATATTCTTTTATTGGAGTTTGATTTGCCAACATACAGTATAACACGCAGTGCTCACCCATCCAGTGCCCCCTTCAGGCATAGACATTGTCATTGTCAATGTCATCTTAAACCATCAGGATACATTGGCAGCAAATACAGAAGCAGCTGCAAATACAGATACAGACCCAAACTAGTGTTAGTGAATTGGAAGTCCTGAGGTAGGGTAGATGTTGCCGTTGGTTGATTAGAGGCTCCTCAACAAAGTAATTAAGGACCAAAATATTTCCCATTTCTCCTCTCTGCTGTCCCCAGTGGAAGCTTCTCCAGAGAAGTAGCAAGATGGCTCCTGCAGTTCCAGATATCTCAGAAGGATAGCTGTTTGGAGGAAAGAGATCACCTTTTCTTGGAGCTCTCGGAAGAGGCAGGAAACTTGGCAGAAGCACCCCAGCAGACTTCCCCTCATGACTCATTGGCCAGAAATAGGTCACATGTAAATACCTAACACAATCTTGGTAAGGTAATGGCATCACCTTCGGAGGAATCAGCTCTATTCCTGATAATTTCCTCTGACATACTTGGCTATATGGATGGGTCCCTGGACAAAACTAGGATTCTGTTAGAAAGGAAGAAAGGAGGAGTGAATGGACCCTGAGTGGGCAACTCTTAAGTAGAGGTTATGTTATTAGTTTCTAGGATTACAAAGAAATGTTTGCTTAGGATCCCTATCTGAGAGAGCCTTTTAATCTAGTTGGTGGTAGACACTCCAAAAATGACAGCGGATTTTTCAGTACAATTTAGATACACAGTAGGCACTTACATTTGTTGGATGCATGAATGTATCTAGTACACTCTAAATGCTAAATGAATAATACAACCAGGCACAGAGTTTCACATCTACTACTGAACCAGTTCTAGTGAAAAGATTTATCAAATTTAGTGAAGTTCTACTAAAATACCCTAGGGCACCTGGGTGACTCAGTTAAACATTTGACTCTTGGTTTTGGCTCAGGTCACGATCTCAGGGTCTCTGCTCCTGCTGTAGAGTCTGCTCGAGATTCTTTCCCTCTGCCCCTGCCCCTCCCCCTGCCTATGCTAATTCTCTCTCAAAATAAATAGATAAAATCTTTAAAAATAAAATAAAATACAGATACTCAAGCTGCATTTCCCCAGAATTCAAATTCAGTTTTTTTCATGGCTCCAGTTACCTGCATTTTAAAAAATATTTTTTTTTAGTTACTTGCATTTTAAACAAGAAGCCTAGGGGGTACAAATTCTAGTACAAGTTCCATGGGTGTTAGGGAGGGTAGCTGTAAGGGTGTGGTTAGGGGTAGGTAGGCACAATTTCTTTAAAAAGCATTTAATGAATCATCAAATTAAAGAACTAGTGATTTACCTTCTGATATTTGTAAAGTGGTTGCTAGGATTTACAAAATAGTATTTTATGGTTCTTATCAAAGAACCACATGTATAAAGGAAGCTTGTTGTGCAACTGTTCCCTTCTGGGCCTAAACTTATTGGCTGCTGAGGAAAAGGTGAATTAAACAAATTCCAAATTTGAAGGTGTTTGTTTTATTTTAGAATACAATCACATAAAATTATCAGGTTGCTTTTTAATAATGGATTGAAAACATTTTCTACTATTTATCCTTCCCCAACACCAGTTAACCTCCCTCCCCCTGATTTCTTTATAATTTGTCATACTCAGAAACTTATAGGTGGAAGGAGAGACTCTTCTTTCCTTCTGGTTGCAAAACTTACATTTATTGGAAGAAAACCTTAGTTTGCCACAGCTCTTATTTAACCATCTTAAGTGAAGAAATAGAGTTTAAATCCAACCAGCAGATTCACTCCTGCCTGCTTTCACGTTGCCAATGTCATTTTCATTTATATCTGGTTAGTATTTACCTCTTTCTTAATTCACCCTTTTACTTGTGCATTATACTCACACTTTTTGCTGGTGTGTGTGTGTGTGTGTGTGTGTGTGTTTATGTGCATATTTTATTTCTCTCTCTCTCTCTTTTTAAGATTTTGTTTATTCATGAGAGATAGAGAGAGAGAGAGACAGAGACATAGGCAGAGGGAGAAGCAGGCTCCCCACAAGGAACCTGATGCGGGACTGGATACTGGAACCCCAAGATCACAACCTGAGCCACACGCAGTTGCTCAACTGCTGAGCCACCCGGGTGTCCCTTTTCTCAGTGAATGCACTGGTATTGATATGACATTTGGATTGGATATTTGTAAAGCCTGGTTGGAATGTATATAATAATCATAATTCTAATACAAATTACATAGGAAGCATGATTTCAAGGCACTCTCACTGCCCTTATCTCAAACTTCAAAGCTTACAAGGTGCAATCATATCATTTAACACGTTAAGAATTTGAAAAAAAAAAAAAAAAAACAAGTTAGGTATTTGATATTTTTCCAGGATCATAGAGCCAGTAAATGAGACAGCCAGGAAAAAAATAAAACAAAACAAAAACATATATGCTATGATGGATTTGGTAGTGTCATATAAGCTGGATTTAATTTTATAGGATTATTTTTTAAACCTAAAAGATCATCTTAGATGCTTTTACACAGCAATAGCTATATTTGGATGCTCTTGCAGGGGTTATAAATGAGAAAACTGAGATTCAGACAGAGCAGCAAGTGGCAGAGCCAGGGTCACCTGAGCTGGTGTTTTGAGTCCCTGCCTAATACCCAGTCTGTCTAAGATCGTGCTTTATAACACCCTTTCCCTTTATCCAGCCCACCCTCACTCTTGATAATCACAAAACTCTCATGTTCTCCAGAGAATCAGTTATGCCAAGATTATTTTGTCAGATATTCATTTGTGTTGAACATACTGTTTCCCTCCCCTACAAACAAAGTGATAATTGTACCTTTCAAAGTTCACCCTCACCCTGTTTGAGGATCCTTGCTTTGGAACCAGGTCACACATCATGCATGACTTTGCTGCTGTACAGTTCAGGACTTTCGATCAGTAGGCAACGATTGATAGACAGGACCAAGCTCTACACAGGTATTAGCCTGAACTTTAACCTCACAAATGTTAAATGATTAGCTCATTTTAGCTCAGTCCAATATCTATTTATTGAACTGGAACTTATGCCATGCCTTTAAGGAGTTGGGTAGGTGGAAGAAGAGAGAGTTTGTCAAAGAATGTGCAGAGTGGGATTTTACCTTGCTTACAAGATAACAAGTGTATCTGCCAAGTTTTAATGGATGCTGGCATAAGGCACAAATCTCTGGGGTCAGAGAAAAAGGACATATTTTTAAATTTAAATTAAATTATTATTATTATTTTTTAAGTAAGCTCTATACCCAACATGGGGCTTGAATTCATGACCCTGAGATCAAGTCACATGCTCCACCAACTGAGCCAGCCAGGAGCCCCCAAAAGGGCTTTATTTAAAACTCACCACATGGTAAGCAGCATAGTTATAAACATATTTATGTCTGCTACTCCTGCCTCTGAGTCCCATAGGGGTGATGTGGACAGACCCAGGTGGGTGTCTGGAGACACAGTGGGTTGCATTATAGGAGAGGACTCTGAGCTTAGGGAACCCAAATCTTTCAGACTAGATGGCATAAAAGCTTACTTGGACAAACGTACCATACTAATATAGGATGATAATTGTGCAAACTGAGTAGAGGGTTCATGGGAACTCTGCTATCTTCACAACCTTTCTATAAATCTGAAACTATTCTAAAATAAGTATTTGTTTTGAAAATTGCTTACCAATGGGCTTCTGGGTGGCTCAATCAGTTAAATGCCTAACTCCTAGTTTTGACTCAGGCTCATGATCTCAGGGTCATGATCTCAGGGTAATGAACCCCATGTGGAGTTCTGCACACATCATGGAGTCTGCTTGAGATTCTTTCTCCGCCTGCCTCTCTCTCCTCCCCTGGCCCTCATCCTGCTTGATGTGCTCTCTGTCTCTGTCTCTCTCTCTCTCTCTCTCATAAATAAATAAATAAATAAATAAATAAATAAATAAATAAATAAAATCTTAAAAAAAATGCTTACCAGAATTTTGTTCTAGAAAGAGATAGTATCTCTATCTTCTAATACTGTTTGTTACAGAAACATCCTTAATAAGAGAGGCCAACCAGGACAGTGGCCATGGAGGTCAAAATCTGCTGAGAAGTATATAACAACTTACCTGCTGAATTAACTATTCCTGAAAATGGAGGGAAAGAAAGAAGAGTTCAGAACAACAGCAAAAATGCAAGAAACCCATGAAGCATTATCTCCCAGTGATATCCACCCCTCCTTTCTACACTGTCTTGGTTTCTTGTGAATTTTTTTATGAATATGTCTGTTGCCCCCTTGGCCACTCTGATTAACCCAACCGAGTCTGGCACCACATATGTTCAATATGTCTCGTATAGCATCTTATTAAGGCTACTATTTACAAGAATCCCAGCAAAAGGAGGCGGCCATCCCACAGCAGTGGCTTCAGCTACATATCTCAGGATCTTAGAATCAACTCATTGAACAGATCCCATAACCCAGAGTCTAACTTAAGAGAAGTCAGGGGACTCTTCCAAGTTTCTCTGCTGGTCTTTCCCCTTGGCCCATAGCATTAGTGCAGGCATAATAAGTCAATAATATTGACTCTGCCTTGGCACCTGAGGAAGAAGTTTAAAGGAATTCTACCATTGATAATATCCCTGGCAAGTTAGTTGAGCCTGACCTGAATGGTTTCCAAGGCCAAGCCGGTGTCACTGGTCACTTCAGTTAAACTCAGAGACAAATTTCGTACTGCTTTTTCTAATTGGATCGATTTCATTGTAGCAGTAACTGAACATCAACTGACATAAAAAATGAGCCAGTTATCCCTTTGGGAAGCTTTTCCAGGTAATCAAAGTCTTGATTTTGAACTTCATTTTGGATTCACAGTCAATTGAGGGCTTTGTGGTCTGCTAGTAGTGTTTCCTTAAACCCTTGATGGTCTCGTGATCATTCCTAAGGTACCTGTCACTGTGTTTCTGGAAGTAGGTCAAGAAAATACCTGGATGCTATGCAATCACTGCAGTCCTGGGGACATACATGGTAGTCCTGGAAATAAAGTGTGTGTTTTTAAGGTTTTTAAAATTTATTTATTCATGAGAGACACAGAGAGAGCAGAGACATAGGCAGAAGAAGGAGAAGCAGACTCCCTGCAGGGAACCCCGATGCGGGACTTGATCCTGGAACTCTGGGATCACATCCTGAGCCGAAGGTAAACGCTCAACCGCTGAGCCACCCAGGCATCCCAAAAGTGTTTATAATTGTTGGTGCACCCCAAATAAACCTACATTATTCAATGGGAACAACTCCACAGCACCACTAACATGGTTGCCCACCAGCTGTTAAATCGTAGGCTTCTCAGGTCACTTTGATTAATTGAGTCTAGTCCTGTTTAAAGAGGAGCTGCCTGAGGAAGCCAGACTGAAATAGTCTATGTGACCAGGCATGTGGCATTTATCCACCCCCTGGAATGGCTGAGCAATGGCTACAGGAATGGGGTTGTGGAAGACAACTAGAGGTGTGACAGGTGTTTTGTGTGGGACAAGCAGGAGCTGGGACCACTCCTTGCTACTTCAGACACACGTTGGTAAGGTTAAGGGATATGACGATCAAACCTCAAACTGTTCTCGAAGCCATCTGGCAGGGGAAAGCAGTGAATTAAATTGCAAGTGCTTGCAACTGTTTATGAGAATCACAGTAACATGTTCTCCTACCTGAAGAAGGCTCCAGGGAGGTCTAGGGTGTTACTTGCCCAGGTGCTGTGTTGTTCTTCCTCCATCACAAAATCAGTGTGTCCTATTCCATTTGGCTACCCCTTCACTTTTCCTCAGCCATTCCCTATTCTCACCGAGACCTTTCATCTGGAAAAACCATGCAAGAAGGACAGGCAAGAGGATTTGTTATTCCCTCACCCCAGGGAGACTTGGCAAGTGGTGTACTCAACCAAGCGGTCATTATCCTTATGATCTCTAACTATGCTTTGATTGGGGGGGGGGGTGACTTTCTGTTCACCCAGGACAAGTATTAGTGCTAGTCATTATGAAGGGAGGACCTGAGGGTGATTGTCAGAATGGTGAGGAATTGCCTCTGCCTGGAGAAGAGTTAGCAGCATGGCAACCAGGGCCCTATCTAGAGTCTCTGAGACGGCATGGCCTGCAACCACCTCTGCAATTCCTCCTCAGTAACAAGCTATAAAGCAGAGGGCCATTTATTTCTCAGAAGATATACAATTTAGCCTACAACTGATTCCCAGGGACTGTACAATTTAGCTTATTATCTATTTTCATGGCCATCTTACACTAATCAGCCCATGAGATCCTCATCCTTACTCTTACAAAAAGCTGTGTCTCTGATGTATTATTTATTATCACAAACACTATCAAGAACTGGGAAGGGTCTGATATTTAACCCTACAAGGTAATTTGGCTTCTCAGAGTTTCATGGATGCTAGCTGCAGACACAAGGCCTTTGGGTCAGAGACAGAGGACTTTTACTCACAGCACAGACTTTTATCACATCAGCATATTTGTATTAGTTCCCCTACCCAAATTTCCACAGTGGGGACATGGATGGGCCCTGGTGGATGTGGGGACACACAGTCAATTTCATTACCTGAGAGTAGCCCTAAGCTCAGGGGACCCAGATCTTTCATACTGTACAGTAAATGTGGCTGTTCAACACTTCAGAAGGAAACGTTATCTCTATGTTCCAAGGCTGTGTGCTATACAAACATCCTTGCAAAGACAGTCCAGAGAAAAAGGTTGTTAGTATCTCTACTAATAGGGCATGCAGAAATGTTAGAGACTCATGAAGAATTGTTTCCCTACAGGAGTCACATAAATCAATACATTTAATAAAATAGTAAGGGCTGAGATGAAAGTATTGAAAGGGTACTTAAAATGAGTGTTCATCATTTCTGTTGGTAATTTTAAAAAACACATTCTCCTGTCAGTAAATCAATTGTATTATTAACTGTTTTGAAAGATATATGCCTGTAAATTGAGGAATTAAATGTAATAATAAATGGGCAACTAAAGAAAACATGTTTCTAATTATTATCAGTTGTTTTGTTGCATAATTTTCCTTTTTTTTCTTTAACTGATTGGTTCCTTGTAACTACCAAGTGCTAACTTCTTCACTTGATCTTAGCCAAAAGGCTGAGAAGCGATCCAAATGCTAACTTCTTGTGCTATTACTTTTAGGCTACTGGTATAAATAAGATGAAAATTGAATAGATTTAGTCCATAGCCAGCCACTTCCTAGTAGAGAACAGTAGTCGTTCAATATCTTTCCTACTGGGTTAAAGTTGGAATGAGCAAATTAAAAATTAATAATAAAGTGAACAAAATCTTGAAATACAGGTGAAAGGACAGAACTGCTTTTTTTTTTTTTTTTAAGATTTTATTTATTTATTCATGAGAGACAGAGAGAGAAAGAGGCAGAGACACAGGCAGAGTGAGAAGCAGGCTCCATGCAGGGAGTCTGACATGGGACTCGATCCCCGATCTCCAGGATCACACCCTGGGCTGAAGGCGGTGCTAAACCACTGAGCCACCTGGGCTGCCCCAGGACTGCTTTAAAAAAAAAAAAATTTTATCTTCCTACTTCTCTGAACATTTGCTGCTCCCAAGAAGCTTTCATAACATTTCCAAGGAGATATGACAAAGATGATAATTTCTATTAGTTCAGGGACCAATAACACAGGGAACAGAAGAAAGGAACTGACAAGTTTAATTACTCAGTAAGCTCTTTCCTTCCCCTCTGTCATTAAATGTTTGAAAATCCAAACTTTAATTGTAAAATCTATTCAATCGTCTATTGGATGTACAATACACATTCAAGACTAAGTAAAAGGTGGTCTTGGTAAGGTTGATAAATTGTAATGCAAGTAAAATTACCTAAATGCCATAAGAATGCCATGAAAATTCAGAGTATAAAATAAGTATGTCCAAGAGATAGTGCAAGAAGCTTTATGCTGCAGAGGTTAAGAACATGGACTTAGGAGCCAGAAAGCTTGGCTTCAGAACTCAGATCTGCCCCTTACTAATTAGTAAAATTACATTATTACCTCATGCCTCAGTTTCCTCATATGTAAAATGGGGATAATAGTACTTGTATCGAAGGGTTGTTCTGAGGATTAAGTGAGTTAATCTATGCAAAGCACACAGTGTTGTGCACAAAGCTAAGGGCTTTAAAAGTTCAGCTCTAATTGCTGTTGTTATATGTATGGTTATGCAACTCAGAAAAAAACTTTTATGAATGAGGATGCACTGCAGGTGACTCTGGTTAACAGCAGGAAATGGAATGGAGACAATGTCAGACATCCCTCAGCTGACAGCCCAGCTGAGGCACCAGGGGGATGGATGTCCTAGACTCTTGCTCTGAGAGAAGACTAGACACAGACATTCCCCACCTGCTGCTCTGAGCCTATGGCAAAGGTTGCATATGTGTATGCATCTCAATCAAAATATTCTTGAAGGATGTACCAAATTCATTTTCCCTGAGCTGCGGAATGATGGGTGATGTTAATTTTCTTCTTTTTCTTAACTATACTTTCTAATTATGAAATAATTAATATCTATTAATTATTATAGGAATAAATGAAAATCTATTTTAAGAAGCCATTATTCATCAAATAGTTGGCATTTATTGTTTTAAAAATTTCTGTTTCTATTCTTCTCAAGCAAGGGGCACGTTATGCAGAAATTTGTGACTGTGACAAGTCCAGAATTCACTATGAGGCTGGCATATGGGAACCAATCCTTTAGCTACTGAGTGAGCCTGGTTGACAATCCAAAGTGGCAATGTGACTATAATTTATTACATGATTCCATATAATTCTTATACGACAATAGAGGTAGATATTATTGCCTCAATTTTATGGATAGAAAACTAAGAGTATTATATACCATCTTAGTAATCAAGAATTTGGGAATCTAATGAGATGCGGGCTGGCTCAGTCAGAAGAGCATGTGACTCTTGATCCTGGGGCTATGAGTTTGAGCACCACATTGGGCATAGAGATAACTTAAAAAAAATAAAAGTCAAAAAAATTTTCAGGGCACCTGGGTAGCACTGTCAGTTAAGCGTCCAACTCTTTTTTTTTTTTAAGATTTTTATTTATTTATTCATGAAAGACACAGTAAGAGAGAGAGGCAGAGATGTAGGCTGAGGGAGGAGCAGGCTCCCTGCAAGGAGCCTGATGTGGGACTCGATCCTGGATCCCAAGATCACACTTTGGGCCAAAGTCAGATGCTTAACTGCTGAGCCACCAGGCATCCCAAGTGTCCAACTCTTGGTTTTGGCTCAGGTCATGATCTCAGGGTCGTGGGATTGAGCTCTGTGCCAGGTTCCATGCTCAGCATGGAGTCTGCTAAAGTTTCTCTCTCCCTTTGCCCCCCCCCCCCCACATGCTCCCTCTCTCTCTCTCTAAAATAAATAAACAAATGACAAATAAATAAATCTTTTAAAGAATAACCTTTGGAATCTGAGAATATCATAAGGTCTAGTACTAGAATTTTCATTTCTTAGCACTATTGATATTTTGGATCAGATAATCCTTTGTTGTGGAGGCTGTCCTGTGCATTGTAGGATGTTTAGCAGCATCCCTAGTTTCTACTCACTAAATACTTGTCATATCCCTCTCCTCACAGGTTGTGACAAGTAAAGACATCCCCAGACACTGCCAAATATCCTGATTGAGAACCACTGGTTTAGTGTATTCTATTCATTAATTACGAATATTAAACTCCAAAGATTCAAGATATAAACCTCAAACCATTTTCAACACTTCACCTTCATAGGGGGCTTAGTTCTTCAACTAAATCTTTAATTGATATCATTGTTGATGACAACAGATATTATGATATAATGGACATATTATGCATAAAGATTTTCCTATCTTGTGAATTACTTCCATCCTAATGTAGATCAAATAGACAAACATTTTTAAGCCTTCACTTTCATTAGTCAAATTGCTGACCGTAGTTTATGTTTCTGCTAGCAGTATGAGAGTCTATCATACCACATTTTCATCAGCATTGGTTGTTATGTATACATTTCTACCTTTGCTAATATAAGTTCTCATTTATATTTATATATTTTTGTAGATACTTGTACCGTCTTATTTACATAAGACTTATTTATTTGAAAGAGAGAGACAGAGACAGAGTGCAGGGTGGAGGGGCAGAAGGAGAAGGAGGGAGAAACTCTAAGCAGACTCCATGCTAAATGCAGAGCTGGATATAGGGCTGGGTCTCAGGACCCTGAGATCATGACCTGAGCTGAAACCAGGGGTTGGAGGCTCAACCAACTGCATCCAGGTGGCACTTGTCTTATTCATATTTTTGAACACTAGTAAGGGTGAATATTTTCCCGTATGTTTTAGCTAGTGGTGTTTCTTCCTTCCCTAATTGTGTCTTTTCTTCACTTTTGTGTTGGGAGTCTTGTTGATTGTTCTTATCCATTTGAGCTCTTTATGTAATGTAACCTGATAGTAGAAATTTCTACAAACCAAAAGAATATATGAAGCATTTGAACTTAGACTTTATTAAAAATTTGGGCAGATGGCAAAAGATTTACATCAAGGCAATCTCAACTGGAGTTCTGAGCACTCTTGCTTTTGTAAGCCCTTTAATCATGTTGCTTTCTTTCTCTTCTCTTTTCCTTTCACTTCCCTATGCTTTCCTCCAACCTCTTCACCCCAATTCTGTTTTTTTCCAGTCTGAAAACTAGTTTAGTTATGTCTTTGGCTTGTCTCCATTTACCCAAGCTCAGTTTATCTTCTGTTTTGCTAATTTATCAAAGTGTTTTCCTAAGCAAGCACATTTCCTTTTCTCAGGGAGATACCAGTACCAACTTTCAAGATATTTATATTATAGGAGGGCGAAGTGATTTTTTTATTTCTATTGTGCTATTAGTTTCAAATACTTCTCCCACTTTAATTAAAACATTTATCTTTTTCCTTGAAAAAATTGTTAGGAAAAATTAGGTATTCTCTATGCATTTTTTCAGTGCCTTTAAGCTCAGAAGGTACTTCCTGGTGGGGAGTCTATAGACAGTTGGAAATGGAGGGAAAAGTGTGGCATGTCTGCTAAACATACTGACATACTTAGCATGATCCTACCTGTATTACAGAAAAGTGAGCTTCCTCTTTTTGCAAAACATTCTCTTACTATTAGAAGGTATTAGAAAGCAATCATGTGCTGCTTATATTAAATATGCTTGCTAGATTTTTTAATGAGATAAGCTAGACCTAATAATAATTAGAGCTAACATTTATTGAGCACTACATTACACCGCCTCTCAAGTATCACTTTTTTTTTTTTTTTTTTTACGAATTTATTTATTCATGAGAGACAGAGAGAGAGAGAGAGAGAGGCAGAGACACAGGCAGAGGAAGAAGCAGGCTCCACGCAGGGAGCCCGATGCGGGACTCGATCCCAGGACTCCAGGATCATGCCCTCGGCCAAAGGCAAGCGCTAAACCGCTGAGCCACCCAGTTGTTCCAGTGTTTAAAACATTGGAAAGTATCAGGAGGTCTAGAAGTGGATGCACTTGAGTTTAAAATTTAAGAAACTGAGATGAGAATTCTGCTTCAGGGCCACATACAAACAAGAAACTCCAAAAGGTTTCAAATGCAGACCCTAAAATTGCACTGTCCAAAGCAGTTGCTAACCTCTTGCGTGTATTTGAATTTTAATTAAAGTGAAATAAAATTTAAAATTCAGTTTTGGTCACACCAGCCACATTTCAACTGCTCGGTAGCCCCGTAAGGCTAGTGGGTTCCATATCGACAGCACAGAACAGCATTTCCATCATTGAATAAGGTTTTATTGGACAGTACAGTGCCAACAAAATATTGCCTTTAGGCCCACTTTTTTTTTTTTTTTTAGGCCCACTTTTGTGATGCCAGATAAGGCTTTTGGAATTCCTGACAAGTTTCCAAAGCTGTGTTATAGAACTGGTTGTTGGAATTGCCTGAACTTCATCCAGAACTGGTGAAGCATCTGGTTGGAGATGGTTTGGTTGGTTGTCGCTTTCCGTCCAATTTAATATTGAGGCTTTAAGAAATTCTGTGTTGAGTTTCTCCAGGGACACAAGAGCAGAAAAGGCATGGAATAGCTCAGAACACCTGGTCCTGTCACCTACAGTAATACCGGTGACCCTTTCCTGGGTGTTTCCTCTGCCAGACACTGTGCTAACTGCATACTTCCTTCAACCCTCACAATACGTCTAAAAGGTGTGTATCGTGACCACCGTTTTGTGGTGAAGAAGGCTGAACGTTAGCGGCCTGAGGTCACACAGTTAGGAGTAGTACAGCCGGAATTTAAGGCAGGTATGTTTATGCCCCTGCGCTAACCAGCTCTGTGACCTCTGGTTCTTCACTTTCTTCATCTACAAATCTAAAAAGAGACTAGAAAATCCTAAGGTTCTCTATCGTTTCTAAAACTAAGTTCTAAATGAGCATATGACCTCTTTATTTTCCCAAGCCAAAGAAATACGCAGGTTCCGAAGAGCGCTTGCTACCTTCTTCTCTCCCACCACCTCCCCCGCCCCCAGCCCCCAGGATGTGCTTTTCCTCGTCCACATCTCTGTCCCGAAACCTTTCTTGGTTCCCCGTCATGTAACGTGGTTTCAACTATTGTGATGTTTACCACACGCCACACATACTCCCGAACTAGATAACGTGCCCTCTCAGGGCAAGAAGTGCATCGCTCTGGGAGATAGAGCAGCATGCCCGCAGTGCGCAGCGAATGCTCCACGAACATTTCTGGAATTAACTGGAAGTGGACCGGAAGGAAAATGTGAATCAGCTGAAGTAAACGATTAAGGCTATTACTCAGAAAACGGGGCCGCCCGCAGAAACCCCGCGTGGAGCAGCCCGTGTCGGCTGCGGGGCACAAAGCCCGACCCGCAGAAACCTGAAAAAGCGGGGTCGCGTCGGGGACGCTGGCGGTGACGGTCACCTGGGGCGGGCCAGACGGCGCCAGGGCCCGGCGCGGGCGGCTACCCGACCCCGCCCGAGCCGCGGCCCCCAGCCCTCCGGGGCTCCCAGGCTGTCGGAAGCGCCGCCCCGCCCCGCCCTCGGCGGACTGTCACGGCGGCGGCGGCGGCGGCGGCGGCTGCGCAGTGGCGCGCGCGTAGGCGAAGCGGCGCGCGCCGCGGTCAGCTGACTGCTCCGGCTGGCACGTGACTTGCTCCGTAGGCGCTGGGGTCGGAGAGCCGTGAGGCCGCCGCTTAGGGCCGGGAGGGATGGAGCGCTGAGCCGTTAACGTCCGCAAGGCTGTCCGCCTCCGTAGCTGTTAGTGAAGCCACTTCGCTGTTTGACAGCTTCCTGGGTCAGTGAGCGATGGTGGCCCCGGGGGGGGAGTCCTGGTCGGGCCGAACCTTGCACCGCGGTCGCCGTCCGGGAGGAACGGGGGTGGGTGCAGGGGCCGAGGCTGTGGCGTTGAAGCTGGCCGGGTGGTTGTGTCTGTTTTCTCGACGCCGGTTTGTTGAAATCTTGCGCGTGGGTTCTTTTTCTGAGGAAGAGGAAGAAGGGAAAAAGAAATGGCTCTAGTAGCCGAGGCAGAAGGAGAAACACTGCGGGTCTAGGACATTTCTCGTTAGAAAGGGATGCGGGGGGGGGGGGGGGGGGGGGAGGCGGGAAGCGAATCCACGCCCCTTGATCGAGAGGGATGAAATGTGACAGAGTGGCCCAGATGGGGATCTGGGGTGGTGTGTGTGAGGTCACAGCGAGCTCTAGAGCCTTCACTGGGTGTACGCGCTTGTGAGTACAGAGGTCTGGGAGCCCCTCGCTGTAGGCACTGGACTCTCACAGAGGATGCAGGGTCTTTGTAGGCAAGGGGAAGGACAAGAATCCAGAGAACTCAAATCATCTTTTATTAGGATGGGGGAAGGATAGGCAAGAAACCCCCGTAAAGGAACTTGAGGGGAGAGTCACATAAGGCAAATTGAATCACCTGAGAAACGAGTAAAGAGAAGCTCTTATTCTTTTCAGAGGAAAAAGCTGGTATGTTAGGGAAAAATCAAATATTTCAGTGAGAGCTCAGTACTTAGCACTGCTCTGGGAGTGCAGGAGTGGGGCTGTAAACAGTTCAGCCTTAGGAGTAACCACCAAGGCTGAGACACACACGACACGTTGAGGTTATATGTAATTATAAAAAAAAAAATGCCAAGTACTTTGGAATTGTGGAGCAGGGACAGAGGTATGAACTGACGCTATCAGGAAATATCCTGGAGGAAAGATAACTGGGGTTGGAGCTTTGCAAGCCAGTGGGATTTGAACCGGTGGTGAGAAACGAGAACTTTCTAGGCAGGGAAAGCCACAGGATTAGAAGGCCTGAAGATGAGAAGAAAGAGTGCACCTAGGGGAGTTAAAAGTCTAGGTTTGTGGTGGATTTGAATTGCAGAGAAGTGAAAAATAAAGTTGAGGTCAGATAATGAAAGCTTTGGATGATATTTACTCATTCATGCAACTGATCTATATTGAGCTGTATACCAAATACTATGCTGGTACTGAGATTTAGAAAACAGGATCTCTGTCATAGAGCTACAGTCAAGTGGGGGAGATGGGTTTTAATAAATAATTATGCAAGTGTAAAATGTGCTTGGAAGAAATAAGAGTGGTATGAAAGTTTGCAAAGGACATGGCCTTCATAGAAAGTTCAAAATAGACTTTTTCGTGCATATAACTTTCAAACTGACATCTGAAAAGAGGCTATAAAGGATGTGAAGGTGTGAGTGAAAATGTTCCATACAGAAGGAACAGCGTATGTCAATGCCCTGAGATGTGAAGAGGAATAAAGCTTTTGAGAAGTTGTAGGGGTACTAGCAGGGTCGAATCTGGAGGGAACTATGTGAGAGAGACAGGGGAAGGCTGGGATCAGGCCCAGCAGGGCTTTTATCCTAAAAGCAAAGGGAAGCCAGTGAAAATGATAGTAGAGTGAGTTAGACATGTTTTTTTTTTTTTTTTTTTTTTTAATTTTTGTAGAGAATGTGGAGGGGGCAAAAGTGAATGAGGGGAAATCACTTTGGGAGGACGTTGTTGTAATTCCTGCCAAGAGATGGCAAAGCAATTTAAGTTTCCTCCTATAGGAAATGGAGAGCCAGCGAAGGATTTGAAGGCAGGATACCTTCTTTCTCCACTAAGGAATTAAGGAGTTTTAACCATATTCACTTCTGGAAGAGCTAAGGAGTTGGGGAAGGGAGAGAATGATTAGATTCCATTTTGACCCTTCACTGAGGTACAGTTATAACTACCCCCTCAGCAGCCTTGACAGGGGAGGCTGGATCATTTGGGGGTTGACTGGAGATTCCTTTGTAAAAATCTGTTCTGGCCTTCCAGACTTATCCTTTGGTAATGTTATCTCCTCCTCAATACCTTTTATTGAATAAGAGTAACAGAGTGGATTCCATTACCTTTCATGTTTATTTTGTTCTCATAGGTCTTTGAGTGAGAGTAGATGAAAATGCATTTCATTTTATGGATAGGAACCTATCCAGACCCTTGGAACTAGAAACAGATTTATCTCAGTCTGGCATAAGTGCCACAGTGTGCTGACTGCTGGTGTATTGTTCCTGCTGATTACCTACATAATACTTAACCACAATCATATCTAGAGAGAAGGATGAGTTTCCTGAAGTAAGTTGTAATCTTTGATTCAGCACTTTTGGTGAACTTTTTCGATTAGGACACCGTCAAAGGATTTGGCAGTAGTGGTCAGTGTTTTAAAAACTGCTTTTCTGTAAGCTTGGGTAAAGCTAGTCAATTCACAGTTCAGCTGGTGGAGATAATGAGCAACAAAGTGGAGCTCAAAGTGCTTAGGTTGTCAATCACAGTTCTTTGGCAACAAGCAAGTCTCAAGTTGTGCCGAAGACTGAGCCTTGAGGTTGTGTCTTAGAACTCCCAGATCCTTTTCTCTTTTGGTGTATCTTGCAGGGACTAGATAAAATCTAAAGAAACAGTACTCAGGATCTGACTGAAGTAAATGCTGAGAGCTAGGTAATTAGTGTAATTCTGCTTTTAAAACTGGGCAGGAGATACTTGTTTTTTTATTTTTTTAAGATCTTTATTTATTTATGATAGAGAGAGATTGAGAGGCAGACATAGGCAGAGGGAGAAGCAGGCTCCATGCACCGGGAGCCCGACGTGGGATTCGATCCCGGGTCTCCAGGATCGCGCCCTGGGCCAAAGGCAGGCGCCAAACCGCTGTGCCACCCAGGGATCCCGAGATACTTGTTTTTAATTGTTGGCATATCAGTCTTAGCAGCCACATTTACACTGGCTTTTACAACCGAAAAAGAAAAATTTAGGACTTCAAAAATTTGATTCTGTGATTATTTCCATAACTAATGAAATGATTCCATTGGCCAAAGAACAAAACTGGAATGCCAAAATAAACCTTTGCAGAAGAATTGCTTTGTAGTCCACCAGTTCAGAAGCAGTCTTCCTATTGAACTTGAGTCTGTTTAGGGGTACCTATGGTTTTAAGTATCTCCTAGTTAAATTTTATGCTTGTATGTATTTTGATCTGTCTGCAGAAGTAAATCTTTTTCACCTTTAAAAAAAAAAAAAGATTTTATTTATTTATTCATGAGAGACACACAGAGAGGCAGAGACACAGGCAGAGGGAGAAGCAGGCTCCTCACAGGGAGCCTGATGTGGGACACGATCCTGGGACTCCAGGATCATGCCCTGGGCTGGAGGCAGGTGCTAAACCGCTGAGCCACCCGGGGCTTCCCGACCTTTTTCACCCTTTGGATGTGGAATTATACGCTATTTTAGTTATAAACTAATTCATGTTAGAGTCTCATTCATTGACATTTTTAAGACATAGTAGAAACCATTAATATAGTGCCCTTGGAAAGGTAGCTTGGTGCATTCTAAAATTTCTTACTGACACAAGTGACCCTTGGAACTAGAAATTTCAAAATATAATCTTGATAATGAAGCAAAATTATTTTTCGTGGGAAATATACTTCTAATGTTATATCACTGTGTGAATCTGCTATACATTTATTGAGTTTAAAAAGGAGCCAGGTAGGCAGTGGAGGAGAGGTGCTTTGGTTATAGCAGAGGATGAAAGAGCATTTGCTCTTTATCTAAAATAAGGTGTGTGTAGATTTGCAAGTACAAAAATGGTGTTTTATAGAAAGAAACTGGTGTATTTTTAAAGATACTGCAAGCAAATTGTTGATGAATAGGAAGTTATTTGTAAATTAAGCTGATTAATAGGTGGGTTCACTTTACCATAAAGGGTTTTCTTTATGAACTGGGCTATAGTTCAGTGTTTTTGTCTGGGTGCTACCTACTGGCATTTTGGACAGAATTGTCTGTTGTGTGGCCGCCCGCTTCACTAAATGCAGTTAGTAGCCTCCATGTTGGGAGAACCGAAAATGTTCCGTACATTTCCAAACTCCTCCTGGTGGAGAGAGGTACCATTTGATCACAAAACACTTGCATGCGATGCTACCATTTATTTGTTGGACAGATATTTGAGTGCATGTTAGATGTTGGGGGTATAGAAGTTAAGAGCAGTGTTTTCATTAGCATGTAAAATGTGTATAGCCAGTGGCTGTGTGATCTTAGGCAGATAATTTCATTAACTGTTCTTTCATCTACAGGTGGGGGTAATAATAACATCTGTGAAGAAAAAACACAATTGCATGGCATATTGAAGTGCTTATCACATAGTGCCTGTTCAGTAAGTGGTTGTCACTACAATACAATAAACAGAATCTTAAGCTTACTAGAGTGATGAATTGGGAAAAACGAACTTGTTTTAAGTCTATAACTTGATGAATTTTAGGCCGCATTGTGTTAGAGATATAAGCATCTTATGGTGGAATGTGATATTGTGGTCCAATCACTGTTATAAAATGTCAGCCCAAAAGAAAAGGGAAGTAAGACTTTGGGAACCATGAGTGTAGGTTCAGGGATTCCCCTGGCTTGGAAGGAATTGTTTGTTCCTTGGGTCATTGCTGAGTTGCCTGTGGCAGAGAGGAAGTCTCTGGGAGCTGAGGTCTTGATGATTACTTTCCATAATAGGTATACAGTGCTGTCCTTCGATGTCTGCCAATTCATCTAGCTTAATCAGAAATTACAAGAAAATTTCCTAACTGCCCCTCCCCTGCACATTTCAGTTTTTATGACATGTCTATTGCAAAAGTTAAGGCTTGGCTTTTACAAATTTATTTCCAGTCAACTGTGAAAAGATGGTAGTTTAGGGGTACCCGGGTGTCTCAGTTAAGCATTGGACTCTGTTTTTCGGCTCAAGTCATGAACTTGCGGGTTATGGGATCAAGTCCTGCATCGGGCTCTGTGCTTAGCTGGGAATTGCTTGAGATTCTCCCTCTCCCTCTCCAATCTTAAAAAAAAAAAAAAGATGGTAGCTTATAAAATATGTCTATTGAAGAAAAAATTGTCTTACATACTTAAATGTATTTATGGCATGAAATTCAGATAATCTGTAATGGGATTATGGAGCAATTTTAAATATTTCAGTTGAAGACAAAGGCAAAAATTAAGATTTAGGGATCCCTGGGTGGCGCAGCGGTTTGGCGCCTGCCTTTGGCCCAGGGCGCGATCCTGGAGACCCGGGATCGAATCCCACATCGGGCTCCTGGTGCATGGAGCCTGCTTCTCCCTCTGCCTGTGTCTCTGCCTCTCTCTCTCTCTCTCTCCCTGTGTGACTATCATAAATAAATAAAAAAAAAATTTTTTTAAAAATTAAGATTTATTTAAAGAAGGTATATGTTCTGACAGTTTTTATTTTTTTTAAACTTTTTTTTTTTAATTTATTTATTCAGAGAGAGAGAGAGACTGAGAGGCAGAGACACAGGCAGAGGGAGAAGCGGGCTCCATGCAGGGAGCCTGACAGGGGACTTGATCCTGGGTCTCCAGGATCAGACCCCAGGCTGCAGGCGGCGCTAAACCGCTGCGCCACCAGGGGTGCCCATGTTCTGACAGTTTTTAAATTTCATTCTATATGAATCATGAAACTACTCCTTGAAGGGTAAAATTCTCCTTTTAATTATTGGAAACTTTTAAACAAATTTTACTCTTAGTAGGCCCTTCCCACAATCTCAGCTAAGAGGCTTCTGTTTTGAAGGGCAGAATTTAACATTGAAAGAGGAAACAGTTGTTCTTAGTTTTGATTTGTATGGTGTTAACAATTTCTAAGGTAGGATATGATAACTTTTTTAAATGAATGGATTGTGGTAGATCTTTTGCACTGGTCAGTTCTTTTAAAAGTTGATGTATTGTAGTTGGAATACTGTGTGATATTTCACTGACATGTAAGGTATTTCTTCTTGTGCTTGTTGAAATAGGCCACTTTAGTAAACCTGGTATTTTCAAGGACTGAAAAGGAGGTGGTTTTGCATGTAAACCACTTTTTTTTTTTTTTTTTGTAAACCACTTTCAATCTTAATTTATTGTGCAATTTTATTTACTGTGAAAGGTGGTTGCAAAGGACTCTTGATTTCTTGAAAGCATTAAAGTGAGTTAAGTATTGGAGCACTTACTGTGTTTATAGCCTGCCATAGAAAGTGTGCAAAAAGTGCATTGATGTATAAGATTTCTAAACTCTACAGAACAAAATAATTTCTGTATTGTAGAACTAGCAATACTGGGGGTGTCAATAATGGCAAGTTATGTTTTTTTAATGCTTTAAAATTTATATTTTATCAATCATGTTAGCATGCCATACATTTCCAAATTAATGACACATGTATGAATATAGGGAACATTTATTCAAGCTCCATCTGATCCTTTTTTTGTTTTCTAACTAAAATGAACATTTATCTCCTTATTACCAATACATTTTCATTGTTGAGCCTACAGGATTACTATAGTCAAGCCCTGCTTTCAAGCTTACTTTTTAAAAAAATGGAACTTAAAAAGCTGAAAAATATATCTAAAATGAAAAATTCACTTTGTGAGATGAATAGCAGAATACTGTAAAGAAAAGTTAGCACCCTAGAAGATAGAGCAAGAGTGTACCTGAACTGAAGCATACAGAAACAACTGAAAAAAAATGAATAGAGGCTTTTTGACTTGGGGCAGTACTAGGTGGTTTAACATGTGGTTTTTGTCTCAAAAAAAAAAAAAAAAAAAGATAGGGAAGCAGAAAAAAAATTGAAAAAGATAATGGGTGAATTTTTTTCAAATTTGTTGAAAACTTAACACAGTTTCAAGAAGCTAAGAGAAGTCCAAGCTGTGGAGTAGGCAGATATTCCTTATGCCACAGGAAGCATATTTGTTTTTGAATATTTTATTTATTTATTCACGAGAGACAGAGCGACAGAGGGAGAAGGCAGGCTCCCTGCAGAGAGCCTGCTATGGGACTCAACCCCAGGACCCCAGGATCACGACCTGAGCCAAAGGCAGACACTCAACCACTGAGCCACCCAGGCCTCCCAGAAAGTGTATATTATAAAAAAAAAAAAAATTTGGTAAATTAGACATCAGAATATAACACTTCACAGCATTAAGTATTGGTGAACATGAAAAACAACTGGAACTTGCATACCTTGTTAATGTGTCTACTTTGGAAAACAGTTTGGTAGCTTCTTAGGAAGTAAAGTTCATGCTAATCATTCAGTTCAGGAATTCCACTTCTGATGTTTCTGCAAGAGAAATGAAAATACATTTTCACGAAAAGTGTTCATAGCACTTTTGTTGTCAATGGTCCCAAACCAGAAACAGTCTAAATGTCCCATCAGTGGACAGATAAATAAGCAAACTGTAGTATACATTCATGTAATGAAATATTAAACAATAAAACGATGTACCTCTGATAAACATAACATGGACAAATATCAAAGACTTGCTGAGCAAAATGGATCAGGTACAAAAGAGTATATGTTGTATTTTCCATTTACAATGAACTTCTAGATCAGGCAAAACTAATCTCTGGTGTGACAGCAGATCAGCATCTGCTCCGGGCTGGTAGTGCAGTAGGGATTGGCTGGGACTGGCCATGAGGGAAGGCTTTTTGACAGAAAAAAGCCTTAGTTGTGGTGGTGGTTATAGATGTGTACATTTGGTAAAAACTCACCAAACTGTACCTTTATAATGAGTGCATTTTGTTGTATATAAATTATATTTCAATAAAGTTGATCTTAAAAAATACAGGGGAAGTGAAGAGAGAGCTCTAACCAGTTATAAACCAGGTGCTTTGTATTATCTCATTTAATCCTCACAGTTATTCATTCAAGAATATTCAGGGATGCCTGGATGGCTCAGTCAGTTAAGCATCTGACTTTGATTTAGGTCTTGATCTCAGGTCCTGGGATTGAGCCCTGTGTTGGGCTCTCTGCTTAGTGGGGAGTCTGCTTCTCCCTCTCCCACTGCCCCTCCCCCCACTCATGAGCATGTGCACTCTCTGTCTCAAAGTCTTTTTTTTTTTTAAATTCAGATACTTTTTGAGGTTCTACATACTGGCCTCTATGCCAGGCACTGAGGATACTGAGTTGTGAGCAAAAACTGTCGTGATTTCCACGTACTCTAAGGGGCAGTTTATGTGCAAGAAAGACATTAATAAAAAATGTCCCTCAGGGAAATACTGAAAAGAACATGTTATGAGAGCATATAATACATTTCATTCTTAGCATATATATATGCTGTCGTGATATATGATACATATCGTATTTCTAATTTATGAGGCACTTTCTGTGCCTTGGTTCTTTGTAACTACTACCCACCTGATAAGGTTGTTTTAAACATACTAAATGAGTTAATATATGATTAGTGGTAGTAAATAGGAAGTGCCCAGCAAGTATTGGCTGTTATCTTGATGACATTTGACAATTCTAATTACCTAATGTTGCAGGGGTACACCTGTAACTAAGGGAACACTGGAGAAGGACAAGGTTTGGGGGAAGAGATTATGAGTTTGGCTAGAAATTTGGATTTTAGGATGCTTTTGAGGCATCCAAGTGGAGACATCTTATAGTTGGTTGAGGAGCCTTGTTGGGTACAGCTCTAGATGTAGCAGAGGGGCCTGAGCTGGATATAAAAATTTGGGAGAGTGTTCAGCATCTAGCTTGGAATCGCCTTGAAGATAGATAACATCTTTAAGAGAAAAAGTATGCACATACCTTTTTTTAATGTTTTAAAGATTTTTAAAAGAATTTCTTTTAGAGAGAGAGACAGACCGACAGACAGCCATGGACAGGAATTGGGGCAGAGAAGAGAAGTGGGCTCCTGGCTGAGGGTGGAGTCCATCACGGGGCTTGATCCCACAACCCTGAGATCATGACCTGAGCTGAAATCAAGAGTTGGACACTTAACTGACTGAGCCACCCAGGCGCCCTGTTTATACACATTTATACCCACATATAACAGAGGGACTTAGACCTAGATCTGGGCCTTGAGGAACTCCAGCATTTGATTGGGATGCCTTCTAATTTTCTCTTTTGCTTAACATATGATTTGTCTGTATTTATGCCTGACTTCCAATATACAAGATGAAATAAAGGGAAATGATTAGGAATAAAAACAGAAGTTATTTGAAGCATTCAGAGGAGGTGGAAATGTCCAGGATTTTGATGAGAAGATAACCAGTGGACACCCAGTTTAGATGGTTTCCATGTAGCTGAGAGAAAAGGGGAAATGTGTTTAGCAAGGTGGATTTCATTTTCTGATCCCAAAGAGTACATACGTCTATTCATCTGCAAAGATAAATTTTAGTTGGAACTGTGCTTAAAGTTTCTTAAATTTCAAGGAGAATTTTTTTCTCTAATTAATTAAGCTCTACACCCAATGCAAGGCTTGAACTCAGTGACCCCGAGATCAGGTGTCACATCTCTGCTAACTGAACCAGCCAGGCGCCCCTTAAGGAAAAAAAGTTGTGTTTTTTTTTTTGTTGTTGTTGTTGTTTTAAAGATTTTATTTATTTATTCATGAGAGACAGAGGAGGGGTGGCGGGGGGGGGCAGAGACAGGCAGAGGGAGAAGCAGGCTCCATGCAGGGAGCCTGATGTAGGACTTGATCCTGGGTCTCCAGGATCACACCCTGGGCTGAAGGTGGTGCTAAACCACTGAGCCACCTGGGCTGCCCAGAAAATTTTTTTTTCTGTGACTTGTGTCCACAGGATAACAGTGGACATTGTTCAGAAATAGAGAAGAATTTTGCAAAAGACTTACTAATGCTGTTCTCATGGATGGTTCCTTAATGTTCATCATTTTGTTGATTCCTTCCAGCAGCTCTGTGAAGAGATTTGTAGTATTCCACAGATGAGGAAACTAGTGAGTTAGGATTTTAACTATCATGGACTCCAAAGTTTGTGCTTTTTTTTTTTTTTTTCCTCTGATCTCTAGGTCTCTTTTTATTTTTTTTTAATTTTTTATTTTATTTTATTTATTTATGATAGGCACACAGTGAGAGAGAGAGAGAGAGGCAGAGACACAGGCAGAGGGAGAAGCAGGCTCCATGCACCGGGAGCCCGACGTGGGATTCGATCCCGGGTCTCCAGGATCGCGCCCTGGGCCAAAGGCAGGCGCTAAACCGCTGCGCCACCCAGGGATCCCTCTAGGTCTCTTTTTAAATTTAATTTTTATCTCCAGGTCTCTTGAATCTCTATTTTATTTATTTTATTTTATTTTATTTTATTTTATTTTATTTTATTTTATTTTACTTTACTTTACTTTATTTTATATTTTAATTTTTTGCTTTTTTGTTTGGAGGTATCATTGTTGTTCCTTCTGGGAGCTAGGATTGTTTGGGGATGCTGAGTGTTGCTGTTTTAGAAATTGTGATGATCCTGGATGAATAGAAAAGGGAAGGGAAGCTCAGAGCAGATCCCTTTATCTAGCAGAATTCCTTGGGCATACAGGTTGCTTGGAGCCTGGAAGGAAACAGGACAAAAAGGTTTAAGGTTACATCTCTCCAAATAGGAGAGCTCAGGTGGGTCTGAGTGCAGAACATTTTCTTCTAGCATGACACAATAGAAAGAACATAGCCTTTACAGTCAGACATAGTGAGATTTGAACCCCCATTTGCCGCTTGTGTAACCTTGGTAAATTAGTAACCTCTCCAAGTACTGCCTAGCTCATAGGGCTGTCTTTAGAATTAAACGAGGTAGCAGAGGAGTTTTGTATTAACACAGTACCAAAAATAGAGGACACCTCTTCCCCCTCATTGCCAAACAGACCCTAGAGAGGGCTTTAGTTAAAAGATGGAATTAGAGAACTTTCTTAGACATTTCTAAGAATGTTTCTTAGACATTTCTAAGTTTATTATTTTTTTAATAATCTCTGTACCCAGCATGAGGCTTAAACTCAAACCCTGAGATAAAGTTGCATGTTCCACTGACTGAGTCAGCCATGGCACCCCTCTTTTTTTTTTTTTTTTTAAGATTTTATTTATTTATTCATGAGAGAGAGAGAGGCAGAGACATAGGCAGAGGGAGAAGCAGACTCCATGCAGGGAGCCAGATGTGGGACTCGATCCTGGGACTCCCAAGATCACACCCTGGGCTGAATGCAGGCATTAAACCGCTGAGCCACCCGGGGATCCCATGGCACCCCTTTCTTAGACATTACTAGACTCTACTTTTGCTTAGGATTATCATGACATTATTTCATTTGATCCTGATGCGAGCTCAATGAAATAGTATGGCAGGTATTTATAGATAAGTGGGGTCATTTTTCTTATTTCTTGAAATACTTTGGAAACCTGTTGGATGAAAAACATTTTCTAGAACTTGAAATGGTATACTAGGTAATCTATTGTTATAGCTCATATTATTTTAGTCTTTGAAGAAGCTGCAATTTGGGTAACTTTAAAATAAGGACTTAACAATTGATTAATCACCTGCTATTTGGGGGGAGAAAAGGTATAAAACGTCATCAGATATACTTTAACAGAGCCATTTGTATAGATAATTATAATAAAACCTCAAATTTCAAAAAACTACCATCGCATAGAAAGATCTGGATTACTAAAAGAAGTTTAAAGATATTATTAGATTCTCTAATCAGCCAAGAATTTTAAAGTTCATTGTAGTCGTGTAATTGGTGTTTGGGCTAAGAAAGCTAGATTTGATAGGTGCAAGAATATTAGATGGAGGAGACCAGAGATAGGGAAAAGCCAAAGCTGAAGTGGCCAAAGGCAAGTGAAAAGATAACAAGATTTGGAGCAGGTAAAGTGACCTAGGTACAGTAGAGAATAGGATTAGGGGATGACAGGGAAGCAGGAGATAGACTCACAACATTTCATAAGGAATTTAATTTTAGAAAACGATTTACTGAGTTGGATCCTGTAGTTTATATAGGTGTAGCCCAAGCTTTTACTTTTACAACCTTATGTGATTAGAATTGCTGAATATGTTGACCCTAAAATATTTTTTAAATATTCTGAGACATCAAGAAGATTTTTGTTCAATATATCATTATACTTGGGCATAACATAGTATAAACAGAAAGCATCTTTACTAGTATTAAAACAAAAGTTGTGCTCAGAGGATTAGTGTAGTAACAATACTGCTTTATTCTCTGGATATTCCATTTGGAAGCTCATTAAAATTATAATTTTCAGAAATTTGCTAAGCATTGTTTTATCACAAAGGAATTACATTCTTATAAAAATACTTAATTTTGAAGTATTTCAAGTATACAGAAAAGCTCAAATATTTCAGATTGACAGACATCCATGTACTTACTACTTAGATTTAATAGGTATTAATATTTTGCCATATTTGTCCCAGAAATTTTTTAAAGAAATCTTAAATACATATCTAAAGCACTGTTCTCCTATGCATATCTCTGTACTTTCTGTAAAGACGTAATTGAACAAAGTATACCATCGTGTGGGAATTTAAGTTGGTAACTGCTTTGGAGAACAGTTTGACAGTACCCAGAAAAGTTGAAGATGGTTAATGTCAGTTATCTCATGTGTAACAAACCAACCCAAACTTTAGTGGCTTAAAACAGTGATTTCTTGTTTCTCCTGATTCTGTGGGTTGTCTCAGTGCGTCTTTTGCTTGTTTCACTTAGGCTTGTTGGTGAGGCTGCATTCAGTTGGAATATTGACTATGCTGGAAGTTTCAAGAAACTCAGCTATTTTGCAGTTTATGCTGTTTGTCAGCCCCGGTGTTGCTGTTTCTCGGCCATGTGGCCTCTTATTTTCCAGTAGACTAGAGTACATGGCTTCCTTCCATGGTTGTCTGAGGACTATCCAAGAAATAGAAGTGGAAGTTGCAAGGCCTTTTGAGGCCTGGGCTCTGAAATCACATAGTGTAGCTTCCTTGAGTTTTTTTTTTTTTTTTTTTGGTCAGAATAAGTCACAAAGCCAGCCCAAATTCAACATTAGGGGAAATAAAATCCACCTTTTGATGGGTGGAGTGGCAGTCACATTGCATAGGAGCATGGAAAGATTTGTCAATATCTATATCATACTCGTTTAGCTGTTTTACTTCTATCTGTCCTTTCACAAAAACAGACATGCACAAATTTATTCACTGCAGAATTGTTTGTAATAGCAAAAAAGTAAAATGTGACTATCCTTCCAAGGAAAATGAACGATAAATTTTAGGTTATTCATAAAATACCGTATAGCAATTAAAATGAAGGAACTACACATGTGGATCACCTTGAATAATTCTAAAAACCGGTTGAATGAAAAGATTAAATTGGAAAAGAATATGGATAGAATGATATTTATATAATAGCTTTTTTTTTTTTTATTCATGATAGTCACAGAGAGAGAGAGAGAGAGAGAGAGAAGCAGAGACACAGGCAGAGGGAGAAGCAGGCTCCACGCAGGGATCCCGACGTGGGACTCGATCCTGGGTCTCCAGGATCGTGCCCCGGGCCAAAGGCAGGCGCCAAACCACTGCGCCACCCAGGGATCCCTATATAATAGCTTTAAAATTTAACATTTGAAGTTTCTCAGTCTAGTGATGGTTTTGTTTTTGGTTTTGCTTTCAAGTCAAAGCTTATCTTTGGATGGCTTTAGAACTTGGTGCTCTATGGCTTCCTTCTATGGATGGCCAGTTAAGCTGTACTATTTTCTGGCCAGACTGAATGCTTTGTCTGGGCTTGCCATCACTAACAAGCCTGTGTTTAATTTGTTGACCATTTGCCAGAGTATAGCTCTTTTTTTTTTTATTTTGTATTTATTTATTCATGAGAGACAGAGAGAGAGACAGAGACACAGGCAGAGGGAGAAGCAGGCTCATGCAGGGAGCCCGATGTGGGATTCGATCCCAGGACTTCAGGATCATGCCATGGGCCAAAGGCAAGCACTAAACCGCTGAGCCACCCAGGCATCCCGAGTATAGCTCTTAAGTGCATCTTTATCATTAACTTTGGGAAAATCATTTTAGAGTAGAATTTTTGAGATAGTCATTTAATACTACCATCTATATTTAAACCAGTTTAACCTATCTGAATTTCTTATATGTAAATGTTGAGGATAATATGTATCTCATACAGGTGTTGAATGTATAAAACATTTACAACAGTACCTGGTATATAGTAGATGCTCTATAAACAGAAATTGGAAAAAATAAGTATATAGAATGGCATCTGTGTTCACCTTCAGTTGTATAATAATTGCATAGGATTACTTTCATTACAATTCTAAAAATAGGTTGAAGGAAATTAATAAAAGTCCATTATGACTATAATACTTTACATTTTAAAGGAAATTTAAATTTACAAATCTTTTCACATTCATTATATGATTTTGTTATCAGGACAACTCTGTAAGGCAGTCATTTTCTATTTAGGAGACCGTAAACAGTCACTGGTAGTAAAGTTTATGGTGGTTCTAATGAAAACATATTAAAGTGGAAATAATGGTACAGTAATATTTTCGGTGTTTTTATGTTTTTGTGTACTTTACCTACTTAGATTCTGAACAGATTTGGCTCTTGGCTTTTGTTTTTCTTGTGAGAGGGAGGGAGAAATGGAGGGAGATTGTAGAAGAGGGTTAGTTGTGTCTTAATGGAACTCTTTGGAAAGGGGATCCACAGCCTCTCACTCAGATCCAGTATCACTGCCCCCCATCATATTTTTATGTGTAAGGCCAATTGGCAAGGTTTTTTTTTTTTTTTTTCAAATTTGTAAATGTCTGATGGCAGCTAAATATATGCCAGGATTTTGAGGAGATTCCTTTATGTCAAATATGGATTAAAGTTAATGACCCACTTGGCTAATAACTTTGTAGGATTTGCTAAGTAAGATGTGACAAATTTATTTGGTGGCTACTGTTCAGTTCCTCCCCAAAGGTAAAAGTTATGTATGTTTTTAAATTTCCTATTTTAGTTTTATGTTTTCAAAGTTTAAGATAAATCTATACATTTATGACTTTCCTACTTTTGTGAAATGAAACTTGTTGGTAGCTGGTATTTTTGAGTAGTCTCACTTTGAATAATTCCCATTTTAGGATGTTTCATAATTTAACAATACTAGATACTTCATGTGTTCGGTCTTTATCATTTTTTCCCTCGTAACATAAAAATAAATCTCCTTTTACCACTTATGTGGATTTACTTCCAGATAAGTAAATTTGACTTTGTTCTGCCAGTGTTGGATTAGTTTTGAAACGGGTTAATATTTATCACTTATTCTGTGACTCTGAAATACTTTAGAAACAAATGGTATTAAAGATATTTTTTGTTTGTTTTGTTTTACCTTTCAGAGTCACTCTTGATTTTGGAAGAAATACTTGGTAACAAATATGACTGAGTTCTGGCTTATATCTGCTCCTGGGGAGAAAACATGTCAGCAAACTTGGGAGAAATTGCATGCGGCAACTTCGAAGAACAATAATCTTGCTGTTGCTTCAAAGTTTAACATTCCTGACTTAAAGGTAAAACTGCATGGTGCAGAATAGCATATGAGTTCATCATGAAGAGGACAGTTGTGTCTGCTTACCTTTTGGGAGAAATGAGTTAACTGGGTTCCTTCAAAAAAGCTTATTTCTAGGGATGCCTGGGTGGCTCAGCGGTTGAGCACCTGCCTTCGGCCCAGGGCATGATCCTGGAGTCCCAGGATCGAGTCCCACATCGGGCTCCCTTCATGGAGCCTGCTTCTCTCTCTGCCTCTCTCTCTCTCTCTCTCTGTGTCTCTCATGAATATATAAATAAAAATCTTAAAAAAAGGCTCATTTCTAGCCATTGGCATAATTGAAAATTTATCTTGTTCTTTCTAATCTTCAGATTTTAAATAATAGGGAAATTGAGATTTTAAAAATAAACTACCAAAATGAGATAACATTTTTTAAACCTTTGTGCTTTTCTAAATTGTAATTTAAACTGTAATGAGAAATCTTATGAAAATATTTGATATATTACATTCATGAATACAGTCTTCGGAAATGAACAATCGTAGTTATACCTATTCTTTTTTTTTTTTTTTTTAAGATTTTATTTATTTATTTATTCACAGAGAGAGAGAGAGAGAGGCAGAGACACAGGCGGAGGGAGAGAGAGGCAGAGACACAGGTCTCCAGGATCACGCCCCGGGCCACAGGTGGCACTAAACCGCTGCGCCACTGAGGCTGCCCAGTAATACCTATTCTTAAATATCACAGTGAACCTAGTTTTTTGCTTTAGTTATGTATGTATGTATGTATGTATTTATTTATTTTATTTACTTATTTTTTTTAGTTTTTTGCTTTTAAATTCATATAATGTTCAGTAATGTTGTCAGTGTTTTTACCATTGTACCTCTTTAATCATACTTGGCACATCTCGCTTAAGTTATTTCATGTAGTTAATTTATTTAACATTTATTGAAGATCTGTAACCCAGCAGCCTCAAAGGGAAGCAAGCTATCAGTAATTTTATAGAATGGAAAAAATCATGATATTTTTATTTTACTGGTTAACATAGTATTCATTTAAGAAATACTTAAAACTGCTGGTTCTTAATATTTTTGTAGCTACGAATTCCTTTGAGACACTGATAGTCATGGACCCTTAGTTAAGAGCTGCTGTTGTAAACCATGACTTTAAATGATCCACCCGTCACTAGGCAGTTCCTGCAGAGGCATAGGCCTGCCATTATGGAATCTGCACGTCTTAAATAGTGTTGTACCCATGAATTAGAGGATTAGCTTGTACATGTAAATAGCTCTGAAATGTCTGTGCTAGCCACACTTGCACATTATGAAGTAAAATACAGAAAAACTTAAGATTTGTGGGCCCTTCAAGATGTTGTATCACCTTGTAAAAAAAAAAAAAAAAAGGGGGAGAAATGAAACCTACGTAGTAAAATGCTGTATTTCCCTCATAGGTTGGCACACTGGATGTCTTGGTTGGCTTGTCTGACGAACTGGCTAAACTGGATGCATTTGTAGAAGGGTAATGTACTTATATGCATAGACTAGAGCAAAATGAGAGTCACTTATCCAGCTACTTGGACATTGGATTTATTACCCATACTCTGCTTATTGGAATGGTTTTAGAAAATAATCTTTTTTTTCTTCGTAAATCTTTATGAAGGTACAATTTATATACAATAAAATATACCTAAAAAAATAAATATACCTGAAGTAGAAAATGGTGACTATCTTTTTAATATTTTTTATAATTTACATACCATGCAGGGATGCCTGGGTGGCTCAGCAGTGGAACAGTCTGCCTTTGGCTCAGGGTGTGATCCCATTCAGGGGATCAAGTCCCACGTTGGGCTCCCTGTAGGGAGCCTACTTCTCCCTCTTCCTATGTCTCTGCCTCTCTCTGTCTCTCATGAATAAATAAAATCTTTTAAAAAAAGAAAAATTTACATACCATGCAGTTCACCTATTTCAAGTGTACAGTGTGCACCTTTGAAGTATACAGTAATTTTTAGTATGTCATAGAGTTGTGCAGCCATTGCCATAATCAGTTACAGTACATTTTCATCTCTGTCCCATTACCACCATTACAAACTCCTATTCCTTGTCCCCCTTACTCCCCACCCACTAATCTATTCTCTTACATATCTATCTATAAGATTTCCTTATTTTGGACATTTAAATGAAATTTTACATATGTGGTCTCTTGTGACTGGCTTCTTTTCCTTGGCATAATATTTCAAGATTTATCCATGTTGTAGCATGTATTGATATTATTTCAACCAAAGAATATTCCATTATACAAATATACCGTATTTTATTAATCTGTTTATCAGTTGGTGGACATTTAGGTTATTTCCACTTTTTGGCTAATAATAATGCTGGCATGAATATTTGTGTACAAGTTTTTGTATGTTCCTATGTTTTCATTTCTCTGGAGTATGTACCTAGGAGTGGAGTTACTGGGTCATACAGTAGTTCTATTTTTAACAGTTTGAGGAACTGCCAAACTGTTCTTCAGGGTGGCTGCACCATTTTATAGTCCCACTAGCAGTGTATAGAGGTTCTAATTTCTCCACATTGTTGACAAACTTGTTACTATTCATCTTTTTTATTATAGCCATCCCAGGGGATATGAAGTATTTTATTGCATTTTTCAGTTTGCATTTCCCTAATGACTAGTGATGTGTTGAGCATCTTTTCATACATTTACACTTGCCATTTATGTTTCTTCTTTTGAGAAATGTCTTTTGGACCCTTTGCCCATTTTTTCATTGTCTTGTCTTTTTATTATTGTAAGAGTTCTTTATATATTCTAGAGACAAGTCACTTAATCAGATATGATTTGCACATATTTTCTTTCATTCTGTGGGTTGTCTTCACTTTCTTGATACTGTCCTTTGAGGCACAAATTTTTTTAAGATTTATTTATTTATTTTAGAGAGCATGTATGTAAGCAGGGGGAGGGGCAGATGGAGAGGGAGAGAATCTCAAGCAGACTCCCCACTGAGCACAGACTCCCCACTGAGCACTGCAGGGCTTGATTTCAGACCCTGAGATCATGACCTGAGCTGAAATCAAGAATCAGCTTGATTAACTGATTGAGCCACCCAGGTGCTCCCCCTCCCATTTTTAAAATTTTTTTTAAGTAATCTCTACACCCAGTGTGGGGCTTGAACTCACGACCCCGAGATCAAGAGTCACATGCTTCACCGACTGAGCCAGCTAGGTGCCCCTGAATCATAACATTTTTAATTTAATTTTATTTATTTTATTTTATTTTTTTAATTTTTATTTATTTATGATAGTCAGAGAGAGAGAGGCGCAGAGACACAGGCAGAGGGAGAAGCAGGCTCCATGCACCAGGAGCCCGACGTGGGATTCGATCCTGGGTCTACCAGGATCGCGCCCTGGGCCAAAGGCAGGCGCCAAACCGCTGCGCCACCCAGGGATCCCACATTTTTAATTTTAATATCCAGTGTTATTTTTTGTTGCTTGTGTTTTTAATATCATGTTTAAGAAACCATTACCTAATTTAAGGTGACAGTTTTATAGCTATATTTTCTTCCATGAGTTTGAGTTTTAGCTTTTACATAAGGTCTTACATCTTTTTTTTTTTTTTTTAAGATTTTATTAATTTTATTTAGAGAGTGAGTGAATGTAGGCAAGGGAAAGGTAGAGGGAGAGAGAATCTCAAGCAGACTCCATGCTGAGTAGGAAGACCGATGCAGGGCTCAATCCTATAAACCTGAGATCATCTGAGCCGAAATCAATAGACATTTAACTGACTGAGCCACTCAGGTTTTCCAGATCTTACATCCTTTTTGAGTTTTGTATATGATGTGAGGTAGGAGTCCCAAATTCATTTTTTTGTGTGAGCACCATTTGTTGAAAAGACTATTTTTTCTCCATTGAATTGTCCTGGCATCCTTGCTGAAAACCATCTGAACATGAATGTGGGACCTTATTTCTGGACTCTCAGTTTTATTTTATATTTCCTTATTTCTGTCTTTATGCCAGTACCACATGGTCTTGATTATTGTAGCTTTGTAGTAAGTTTTGAAATTAGAATGTTTTTCGTTTTCAAGGTTGTCTTGGCTATTCTTATTCCTTTCATTTTCATATGAATTTCAGGATTATCGTGTCAAATTTCTGCAAAGAATTCAGCTCAAATTTTTATGGGGATTGTGTTGAATTTGTAGGTCAATTTGGGGAGTATTGCCATCCTAGCAATTTTAAGTCTTTGATTTATGTACATAAAATGTTATGCCATTGCCATTTATTGAAGATAGTGATGCTCTTGTGTTTAAAATTCAATTATAGTAAAAAAACGTTTTTCTAAACTAGTTTTAGTCAGGACACCTGGGTGGCTCAGTGGTTGAGTGTCTGCCTTTGGCTCTGGTCATGATCCCAGGTTCCCGGAATTGAGTCCCATATCGGGCTCCGTGCGGGGAGCCTGCTTCTCTCTTTGCCTGTGTCTCTGCCTCTCTCTCTCTCTCTCTCTCTCTGTGTGTGTGTGTCTCACACGAATAAATAAATACAATCTTTAAAAAAAAAAAAAAAAAACAAACTAGAGTTAGTCACTTCTGAAATTTACTTGCTCTGTATTTTAGCTGAAGATGGATAGGGGATCCTTGATCACTTTTTGCATTTTGATTAATTGGCAGAACCAGTCTTCAATCCTTTGACTCTTGGAATACAGAGCTTTTAAATACTTAGGGTTTGGGTAAATAGGTACGATTTTGTAAAATTCAGAATTTTGGAGAATCTGAAATATATATTTGAAATATATATTTGATTGAAGCTTTAAGGGAACTTTTGAAGTCTTTGTGGAAGAGTTTCCCATGTATGGTATTAGGCTTTGATATATATATTTGATTTGATTTAGAAATATATATTTGATTGAAGCTTTAAGGGAACTTTTGAAGTCTTTGTGGAAGAGTTTCCCATGTATGGTATTAGGCTTTTCTTTATTGATGGAACTGCCATAATGCAGTGTCTGTGAGCAATAGAGGCTGATGTTGCAGAGAGACCTTTTAACAGAGCAGCGTGTGGTAAGTAAATAGACCTAAACATGTACTGATGGTCTTTAATATTGGAGGCAAAAAATCCGGTTAGGAAACAGGTTTACAGTAGACTAAGGCACTTGGCAATAAGAATGAGTAAAAGGATGATAGAAAAAGTAACAGAGTACTTTACAGGTAGTAATTCCATACATTCATTATAGGGCAAATGTGAATATAACTATTGATGATATTCTCAGAGTACTAATAGATGATACCAGTCATCACTTGGTTTCCTGATAACACATTTTTAATTGAGAAAATGTTTGAGGAAACTCTTTGTAGTTGGCATCCCTGAGGTGATTATCTTCCCTATACTCCCATCCCCTCATTACAGTTTCAGGTCGTGACAGCCAGAGACATGAAGAAGGGAGGTCCCTGAGAATCTAATTATTTGAATCCTTTTTAACCACCTTGATGACTCTATAGGTCTTTCTTTAAATTGTCATTGGAATGTCCTGAATATAGTGTAAGATTTGCTCACAATTTTTAGGGAGGGGTCTGGAAAATATTTAGGCTAAGTGTAGTTCATTTGGTTGTGGAATTAAAAGTTACCTGTGCAGTTTATCCCCTTCTTGTCTTTTGTCAGTTTTCCTGAAACATACGAGGAATTTATAAATTTTGTAGTTGTTAGACCTTGGGAGAATTGACAGATGGTGGCTTAATGATTTTTTTTTTTTTTTTCAAGCTTAATGATTTAAAGTTCAGTTTTAAAGTCTGAACATTGTCATATGTGAAGTAAATGACAGTACTTATCAAGTAATCATCAGAGCAGTTTTTAAGGTGACCATGTGTACTTTGATATAGATACTCTTAGATGCACAGGGAGATTGGGAAAGTTCTGAATTACAAACTAAGTTTATAAATTCGACACTAGGCAGTTCTACACTGAACTATTTCTGTGGCAAACATATGAGCATTTTTGCATGTTCATAGCAAATGGTTCTGTTCACAAGATGCTTGTGAAATTATACAGGAATAATGGCTTATCTCCTTTGAAGGGATAAGTGAATTTTGGAAAAAAAAATTCTTTTTTTCTCTAAAGATTGATTAGAGAGAGAGCATGCATGCATGTTCTCACACATGCACTCTTTTTCGAATTAGGAACACAAAAGCATCTAAGACCAGCAGACGGAGAGACTCTCACACTCCCCACTGAGTGCAGAGCCAGGAATGGGGCTCCTCCCACGGACCCATGAGATCCTGACCTAAACCAAAACCAAGAGTCCTACGTTCAGCTGACTGAGCCACTCAGGCATCCCTTGGAGAAGTTTCTTAATTTGTCTGTTTACCCTCCCTGACATTGAGCATATGGTCCTTAGATTAAGTGTCCAAAGCCCTGTTTTGACCTTGTCACACTTCTCTGACTTCAGAGGCTATCTGCAGTATGGCCCCAGGCTACCTTCCCCTAGCCTAACCTCCCCTTCTCAGCATAGCGCTCTCTGTAGTCTGGATCCTGCCCTTGCTTTTCTGCCCCTCCCAATTTTGACTTAAAGGGTGCCCTGCAGCAAGAATGTTCTTTCTTCCCATCTGATCATCCTTTTAGAACTATTCCTGTACTTCATTGCCCTGCTCTTGAGTCATGCTTTTTTGATTACAGTAGCTGGAAGTGATCCCTTTTTCCTTTATGCTTCTCTTGCTGTAACTTGGTATTCTCTGCTGACCTTTAACCACAGATTGCTTTGTATTTAGTCATTTGTGTCTTTTGTTATCTCTCCCAATTCAAGTTTTTTTAAAGATTGTATTTATTCATGAAAGAGAAAGAGAGAGAGAGGCAGAGACACAGGCAGAGGGAGAAGCAGGCTCCATGCAGGGAGCCCGAAGTGGGACTTGATCCCGGGTCTCCAGGATCACGCCCTGAGCCACCCAGGGATTCCCACTCTCCCAATTCGGTTTTAAGCAATGTGAAAGTGATTCTTTTTTTCTTTTCTTCTTCTTCTTCTTTTTTTTTTTTTTTTTTTGGTCTTGTATGCTTTTGTGTCCCACTCAAGGCCTAGAAGCAGACATGGAAATGGAGAAAACACCAAAGTCCAGATGCCATGTTTCTAGTTGCAACTCTGCCATTAGCTAGTTTTGTGACTTTTGACTTTTTGTGATGAAGTCACTTACCAACTCTTTATATCTTGGTGTCTTTAACATAAAATGAAGGGTTTGAGAAGGTGCTATCCAGATGCTTCAGTAGTTATGGCACAGTGGTTTCTCTTTAGCATTGTTCCTTGAACATAGATGTTCAATAAATAGTGAATGAATAAATAATCCAATACCTCATTTTTCATCATTACTGT
Organism: Canis lupus familiaris; assembly: GCF_011100685.1. NCBI lineage: Eukaryota > Metazoa > Chordata > Mammalia > Carnivora > Canidae > Canis > Canis lupus. The sequence continues at coordinate 4,668,199 of NC_049234.1, forward strand.
TGCCTACCAGATCTCTTTTGTTCTAAGTGAAAGCATATAATTGGTGAATGTTAGCTTCCAGCCTCTGTCCTTTGTTCTTGGTCCTCGCAGTCAGATTCATTGACCCATTTTTGTCATATAATATATGTTTCTCACTAGTTTCCCATTACTTTCTTTCCAGACTTAATTAACATTGCATGTAGGTTCTTTAAAACTCTCAAGTTAATCAGTTGAACATATGTAACAAAATCTTGGTCCGTTTTATCCTTAAAGCATTATTCATAGAAATTATGGCCCATTCTATATTATGCAGCTATGTGTAATGGGAACATATATACTCAAATTCATATGTGTTTGTAATGTGTTCATTGTGTAGCATGGAATTTAGGTCTTTTTTCTGAAAATGGTTGTTGATTTTTTTTTCCCCCTCCCAAGGGTGGTTAAGAAGGTGGCTCAATATATGGCTGATGTATTGGAGGATAGTAAAGATAAAGTTCAGGAGAATCTGTTGGCCAATGGAGGTAAGCTAATGTTTCAGGATTTGATATTGACTTATATAAGGTGAATGACTTAGCTACGAAAATGGAATAGTTGTGGAGTGTCTCTTTGCGCCTACATTTTTTATTCTTTTCATTTGAATGTGAAAGGATCTGTGTTTTGAAGATTGTTGTAGACTCCTACAAACAATTATCACCTGGTTTTAATAGGTTTATTTTCAGTTTGGATAAGTTGGCAAAGAAAGAACATATTTTTGTCAAATTCTGCTTATTGAAGAGACAGTTGGAGGTAGTTAATCTTTGTATCTCTTTCTCCTACATATGAGGCAAATCATGGGTATGCGCATATTCCATTTTTTAAGTCATCAAAGTAGAAGGAGCATTTTAATATGTATATGTATAAATTTTGAGTAAGGAGAAGAGATCCAGCCAGATTACAAGGTAAAAATGTTTATTAATCCATGTTACTTAATATAGTTCCACATTTTTAAAATCGAGACTCTCCAGCAATGATGACGTCTTTACTGATTTTCTCAGCAGATTTCAGCGTTAAAATTTATTACTGTGTAGGAAAACTATACACAGTCTATTGCTTCTTAGTAATTAATTTGTTTCCTTATTTCAGTTGACTTGGTTACTTATATAACAAGGTTTCAGTGGGACATGGCTAAATATCCAATCAAGCAGTCCCTGAAAAATATATCTGAAATAATTGCCAAGGTAAGATAAAAAATGACACAAGTGGGACACATTGATTTATTTATTTCATAAGTATTTAGCTGTAAAGTATTCTTTAGGTTTTGACAAAGTAAATGATATGTGACTAATACAAATAGGAGGTACCCTTAGTACAAATTTTACAAAAAGGAAAGATGTTAAAAAGTGTAACACTTTGCTGTACACGTTATCCAAATTGTGTCATTTAAGTGGCTAACTTAAGTATTGCGTCAGTGGTGGCTAACTTAAGTATTGCATCAGTGGTCTCTAAGTAAGAAAATAAACTGTAAAATTCTATAATTATTATTTATACAAATTTTAAGGGTAACTGAAGTTATGTAGAACAGGAAATTGGAATCTATTAAAGATTTAGCAGTCATCCAGGTAAGTGACAGTGATTACTTCAGCATGTTTTCTGTACAGTACTGATTCAGACATTAAACTTTATGGGTTCTCTGATGCCTTCTGACATTCAATATTGATCCTCTACCCAGAAAAATTCCTATATTTATGTAAACATGAGTTTATGTACAGTTTCAGGGAGTACACAGATCTTGAAGTTCATCCATGAACTTTTAAGAGTTCCTTTCATATTGTAGTCATTGAAATTGAGAGAAAATGTAAAAGTCTTCCTAAAACTATAAACAGGGCAATAGACAAGGCCCTTTTAATCATCAACATTGTCATGACCTGACTAGGATGACTAGGATGAAAAAGTATGGTTTAAATTGCTTGGACAGACTTTTTCCTGGCTCCCAATGACTTTATTTGAATAGTGTACTCTATAGTTAAATATGAATGAGTAGATTTATAAAGAATTTAAAAACTGAAATCATCATTATAATTTAATGAAAACAAGTAATTTGATTATACAGAGTGGTACTCTTACTATGACTGAGCCTTATTTTCTTTTGATCCTTATCAAATATCTAATCATCATCTTCTGATACTGGTATAGATGAGGAAACTGGATCATAGAGGTGAATTGACTTCTCCTGGGGGCACACAGCTAATAATGGTAGAGCCAAGTCGAAACTAGTTTTTCAAATGTTAAATCTGCTGATATGTATTTTCTCCTTAAATTGTTAGTAGTTTTAGGCCTCATTTTGAAAAATCATCTTCTGTAACATTTATAAATACATTCAACCACAATTTTAATTTGATCGCAAAAATATTTTGTGTAAGAATAGTGTAAAACAAAACTGTGTAGTTTATTACTTTTGGAAATTGATCCTTTAGCCTTATGAATTTAAAGTCTTTTAATCAATAATATCTATACCCAGTGGCCTAGATTCCATTCACATGGTTTAAGAAGTAATATCGTAACAGTAGTTAAAATATATGTGGTCTAAAACATTATCTTTAGTACAAAAATTTTTTTTTTTAGTACAAAAATTTCATATGGAAATTACCAAGGTTGTTTCAAAATGAAGTAGGTTATTTTTTAACATGAACTTTTAAAGTTGTGCTTTTTTTAAAAATTTTTTTTTCAATTTTTATTTATTTATGATAGAGAGAGAAAGAGAAAGAGGCAGAGACATAGGCAGAGGGATAAGCAGGCTCCATGCACCGGGAGCCCGATGTGGGATTCGATCCCGGGTCTCTAGGATCGCGCCCTGGGCCAAAGGCAGGCGCCAAACCGCTGCGCCACCCAGGGGTCCCAAGTTGTGCTTTTAAAATAATAGTTCTTTTTTTTTTTTTTTTTAAATAATAGTTCTTACATCAGCAACTAGTGGTGTTTTTTAAAGTAAATGTTCAGGTACAGCTACTTTATTTGTGTTAGTAGAGGCAGATTTAGGAAAATTTGCCTGTTTTTCTTTTTCATTTTTAAAGGGAGTGACTCAGATTGACAATGACCTGAAATCTAGAGCATCCGCATATAATAACTTGAAAGGAAATCTTCAGAATTTGGAACGGAAGAATGCGTAAGCATATTAAGTATATGTGAATTTAAGAAGTGGGGGAGCATTCTAGCATGCACTAAATGAGCTATTGTTGGGGTTTAGTTAATTTCAGTTTATGCTGTTTCTGTAATCAAAACAGTGTTTGTTTACTTCATGGAGAAAAGTTTATTAATTTGGGCTAGTCAAAACAGATGTGAGGCTGATTTTATTATGCTTGTTTCATAAAACTTGTGAGTTGAGTCTTAGTTTATCCCTTTATACATTTTGAGTTTTTACTGAAAAATTGTCTAAAACTGTTTAAAATCAAATCATAGTTTAATTACATAGCAGTTACCTGCTCCTTAAAATAATTGAAGAATCCTTTTGCAGTGTAATTTATCTGTTTTTCTGTTTTCCAGGTTTAGCTTTTTTACGTTAGGTTTTCAAAAATTAAAACATGTTTGTTTTCTTGATCTTATTGTATGACTACTGCAAGCTTTAAGCATAAACAAGTTATGCATTTGTATTCCAGAGGGAAAGTTGGTGGGATGCCTTCAGTGGTACAAATAACGCAGGTCATTTTCATTATGAAATGTACTGGGAGACCAAATGAAGACTGATTTGGAAGAGTTAATTATTGAGTTAACTAACCAAAATTGCTTAGTATCAGATGATACCCAGGGAGAGGAAGGAAAATCAAAGGTTGTCCTTAGATGATATAATTTTATAATTATGAAATAGACTTTAATTGGCATATAATGAATAACACTTGTCCAGTCAAGATATTATATATGTAATCAAGAGAAGAGCTGAGTTACACTAATTAAAGCAAACACAAAGGGAGATACTAGAGGCAAATTTTGATAAATATTGACATTTCTTTGATAATGGGAGTGAGAAATAGCTACATTTTGGTTTCATATAAATAAAAATGTTAACTAAAATTAATCTGTTTCTCAAGATGTATATATAGTATATACATGTGAATGTAATTAGCCTGCTGTTTCTTTACTTGTATTATGGAGGCATTATCAGCCTGATTATTATTTTTTTTTTTTATTCCTCAGAGGAAGTTTGCTAACTAGAAGTTTAGCGGAAATTGTGAAGAAGGATGATTTTGTTCTTGATTCAGAGTATCTCGTCACATTACTGGTCGTAGTTCCCAAGTATGTCTTTTAATTACAAAAGTTTTTTACTTGTTAAAATATAAGAAAAATATTAGTATCTGATATTGTAATTTGAAGTGTTCCATAGAACTCAATTGTAGAGGGACTATTACCTTGTCATTCATTCTGTCAACCAGTTCAACTCATGGCACATGTAGTAGAATTTAGTTTTTAATTTGGTAACGGAGACATCAATTATAACTTGAGATTCCAAATCAAATTTAGCAGCTTAGTAGAATTGGCTTATTTAAAAATTAAATAATACTAAATTACTAGATTTTTTTAAAGTACATATTTTGGATTTTTCGATACTAGGAAGCTCTTTGTCTTTTTGAAAAATCTTTATGATTGTTGAAGATGAGTGAAACCCTTTAAGAATCAAAGGATAGATTAGGTCAAGGGTTATTAGCAAAGGTTTTCTGTAAAGGGCCATGTAGTTAATATCTCACAATTTGTGAGCCATAAGATCTCTTACAACTATTCAGCTCTGCGATGTCAACTCTGTGGTTGTAGCTGAAAGCAGCCATACACAGTATATACAGATCAGATGTGGCTGTGTTTCACTAAAACGTTATTTATGAAAACAGGCTCTGCGCATAGTTTGCTGGATTAGATAACCCTTTGAAATCTTCTTTACTCCCCCCACCCCAAAAAAGAAATCTTCTTTAGAGTAGGTCTTCTGTGTTAACGTTTGATTATAGTTAATCTTGGTAAAATGAAACCTTTGGACACTCATAGAAAGGATTAGAACTCTGTGCACATACGTGTGTGTGTGTGTGTGTGTATGTGTGTATGAGAGAGAAACACTGGTAATGGTTTTACTTCTGACTTGGACTGAAGTCTTGCTATTGGGGAATCTTTGGAGGATCCAAACTGAGGTGGGAGATTTGGAGATTCTTCACAGTATCATTGCATGAATTCTTGCTTTGCTGTGCTCTCCATTTTTATCTCGTTAAAAAGCTGGGATTGGAAAATGATACCTCCTAGAAAGGGTGGGAAAACACCCCCATTGAATTTACTGTAGCTACAATATTATCTGACTCCTGCTTTTGCCCCTTTATTGCAGAATACTAGAGCACTGATTATTTATAATAAATTTCTGTGTATCTGTGTTTTTATACTATTAGGAAAATAACCTTTGCTCAGATAAAAGATTTGTCTCAGTCTTTATTGAAAATTGGTGTTTAAAATCAGAAGTTTTTACGATCTTCTGTACATTATAATTGAAACATAGGACCTAGAGTACCTTATGTGTTGAATCATTCACTATCTGGTCTACAAATACTGCAGTTCTTTATATTGCAAACATAACTGTCTTTCCGCACACGCCCAAAACCGTTGGTCTCTAGAGAAGGTGGTTGTTGTACAACGTTCTGTGCAGCATGGTTTGCTGTCACTTAATTTACTCAATGCTTCCTGGCATGCTGTGCTTTTAGTAAATACAGTTTGATCCAGCCTCTCATAACAGCCAGTGAATAGAAATGGTAGGGATTTCAGTATGGCATTTAAATTAATTTATTTTTAACAAGGTAATATGTATTAACTCTGAAGTTTGAAAGTCATTTAGAATCTGTACTTCACTTCCTTTCCACACTTAGTTCTAGGATGTGCCTCTTTTGCAATACTTACTGGATATAAGAGTGGTGAACTGCATTTCCTGCTTCACCAGTTACTATATTTGAAATTCATTCTCAGTAGGAAACTTGGATTTTTTTTTGTTGTTGTTACATAGATTTGAGGTATGCTTTAGTCAAATGTCCTGTTTTTCTCATATTTTTTCTCCTTCTAGATATGGCAGTAGGTAAGACATGTTTTTTCATTTCTAGTACTTACTGTACTTTTTTGCAGGTTAAACCACAATGACTGGATTAAGCAGTATGAAACACTAGCTGAAATGGTAGTTCCAAGGTCTAGCAAGTAAGTAGTACTCTGTAAAAACCCATTTCTTTCCTAGATTTCCTCTTTATAGCTGGAATATTGGGTTGGGAAGTATCTTTATCGTTTCTTTGTAGAAAATTTACAATTTCAGGACCATATCTTTCACCTTATAAATAAGTTATTTTAACTCTAGTTATCACAGTTATAGACCTGGAAGGGACTCTCTACAGTCGAATCGACTGCCTCATGTTTATAGATGTAGAAGTTTGAGGCCTCAGGGGTGAAGTGGGTTGCCCAGTCACACATCTCACTAATGGCAGGACTAGAATTAGAACCCCGGTCACTGGTGTGGTACTTTTTCTGCCATGCTGTGCCACCTTCTGAAAATTCTTCATTCAGTATTTATTGTATAATCATTATGTGTCTATGTATAATTCATTTGTCTTGCAAAGGAAGTGTACCAAAATGGCTGCTAGAGTGCCGTGTTGATCTCTAAATATCCACCATCACTTTCCAGTGAGCATAGATTCAGCCTAACCTATATTTTCCATTAAGAAAACCCTTGTATTAAGTGTTTTTAAATTTATGGATTGATATACATTGTCTAATTTGATTTTACAACACTTCCGAGAAGTGTTGGAGCAGTTATTCTTGTGGCTAAAGAAGTAAAGATACAGAAGAATTGAGTAGTTGCCCAAGGCATATGGCTGCATTTGACTGTGTAAGTGTCATGACAAAGTTAGGACTAAAAGTCAGGTATTTATTTTAATGTTAGGGCTTATACTGTTGACACTACCTTTGTCATTTTTTTCTGTATTAGATTCACACTAGAAGTTCTTTGAAAAAATATTAAATACAGTGTATATGCACCCCCCAGGAATCTTTTGTATGGCTATGCCTCAAGAGGTGGCAACATGTGGTGAGAGAAAGATATAGCAGATAGTAAAGAAGTGGTATTAGTAAGGTTAGGCCCATGAAATATTTTCTTTTCCAGTTTCATTGTGTCATATGGGAGGTAGCTTAGTATAATGGAAAGAGTGCTGGACCCAGGGATCTGAGTTCTATTGCTGGTTCTGCTACCAACTTGCTATGTGACCCGGGGTAAGTCATTTACCTTCTTTGGGCCTCATTTTCTTTGTCTATAAAATGAGCATAGCACCTTCCCAGTACACATTATGAGGCTATTTTAAGGCTTGATAAGATATATAAAATATACAGTATACGATTATCATAGTTTCACAGATGTGGATTTTTTTTTTTTTTTTTTTTTTTTTTTTTTTGAGAACTAAACCACAAACCTCTGCTCATCACAATCCCCGCCCCACCCCCCGTTTTGGGGAATGCCTTCCATTCACACCAGCCCCTCACATGGTGAACTGAAGACTAAGGTTGTGTCTTCATATTAGTCTTCTTTTTTTTTTTTTCATATTAGTCTTCTACTGAAGCTGTTTATTCTAACAAATAACAACTTCTTCTATCTCTGTACTCTGTAGGATGTTAAAGCCATAGAGGTTGACTTTATGTCTGAGAGGCAGGGGAAGGAGGAGACCCAAGGACCCAGTGTATACAGAATATCCTCACAGGTTGTAATATGTCAGACCTAGGGTCCAGGGAAGTGGTGTGTAGATAAGTTTCAGATTTATTTTGAAAAGACTTAAAAAATACTACTTTAGAGATTTACATCTCTTGAACATCACTGTAGTAGTTTAAAGGAAAAAATTCTGAGCGGTAAGAGTTCATTGTAGACAGCCTCAGCTTCTGAATGATGAATTACTGCTCTCTGACCACCAGTCAGTGAGAACCACTGTTGTACCTGTTTCTCAGTTCAGAGACATTCAGAACCACTGACATGAAAGTTTAGCTATTTAAATTTAGTCCACAAGAACAACAGCTATACCAGCACTGTGAAGAGGATGGTTCACTTGTGTGGGGCAGACAGGCGATAGTGGGCTACATTGGAATTTTGTCCACTGTTCAGGAAAGATCTCTATGACTTGATGCTGGATTTTTTGCTTATCATAACAACTAACACTTTTGAATAGCTGCTTTGTGCTAGTAATTGTTCTAAGTGCCTCATTTTTAAGTCATTTTGTAAGTAGTAATACTTTCAGTTGTTGCTTTTTGGCTCTTGAGTCCTTAGTCTTGAGTGCAGTGAAGATGAAAGTGAAATTCTGAGGTAGAAGAATCCTGTCTTCAAACCTGAAGGAAATAATTTCACTTAAAAAATGCTTAGAATCCAGCTATTTGTAAAATATTCTACTTAAGTCTTAAAATTATTGGACAGCTTGAACTCTACTATCTTTGTTGTGTGGATAAGTGTAGGGAGGTATGTAAATGCCATGCAAAGTTATGGCCAAAGAAGTGGAGTCTGGGTTGCTCTTCTGCTTCTTGTTGGAAAAACTGTTCAGAGAGAGGTGTTTTTCACTTGTACTCAGGATTACTACTTTCCTTTTTGTCTGTCTACTTTTACTTGTGAAGAGAGTCTGACCAGGTCCCATCACTAGTAAACTTGTGCCTTTTCTGTGTTATTGGAAAGTACCACAAACACATTGGTGCTTCACAGAGGTTTTTGGTCAGGGAGCTAGAGGAACCTCACTAGGAAAGCTTAAGAAAAACTGTACAAGCCATTGTGCAGAGAAAAGTTCCCTTGTGTTGTGGGGGTTGTAAAAATAACTTTCATGAAGAAAAGCAGAAGAGCTGCCTTAGCAGTGACATAGGAAGATGAATTAGGGGACGGAAGATTGCAGGTCTGAGTTTTAGGACAGAGCTAAGAAATCAGAAGCAGCAGGCAGAACTAGTGAGCTCCAGAAGCACAGCTACTCACTTGGATGACTGAAAATGCCATGAAATGTGTGGAAAACATTGCTGCTTCCTTCAGGCCTGGTTAGGCCTGTATGAAGATGGTGCTACTACTACTACATAACAATAGAACTAAAGGAAGACATGTTTTGTGGTCATTTATTTGAACCTAGTCCAACTTGTGCATCCTGTGTTAAGCTAAACTAAACTCCCTTTCAGGCACGGTTCCAAGTCCATGTTTAATCATAAGAAGATGGCACTTTCTTGCCTCTTTCTTCTCCTTCTGGCTTTCATTTTGTTTCTCTGTCTTGGTCTCATGTCACTTCAGGTCGCTGCTGGTTTTGGTTTGGTTTGAAATCCCTCCAACTTTGGCTTCCTGCAGCTCACAAAGCATCACCTCCACTTGAATTTTGTGGGCTCTTCTCTTGCTTTACCCTTGACCTCTAAAAGGCTTTACTTCTGTAACTTTAAATCCAGTTCTTGAACCAGAGCCTGCTTTCCATCTTTTCCACTGTTATAGAACCTGCTCTTTGTTGTTTTTAAGATTTTAAGATTTTATTTATTCATGAGAGACAGAGAGAGAGGCAGAGACACAAGCAGAAGGGAAAAGCAACTCCTCAAAGGAAGTCCGATGTGGGACTCGATCCCAGGACTCTGGGATCATGCCCTGAACCGAAAGCAGAAGCTCAACCACTTAGCCACCCAGGCGTCCCAGAACCTGCTCTTTGACCTTGTCCATCTCTAGTCCCCACCCTTTGCACTGACATTGTTGGTTTCCTCAAGTCATGCTTCCTCTCCTGCTGAGCCTGGAGTCTTGAGTCATCACTTTAGCTGTTGTCTTGCCTGCACCGTCATTTCTGGCCCCTGTGACCTCTTGCAAACTCCCTTCCCCAATTAATCTGTAATTCAGTCTGCCAGCTTCTATGCCTAAATTGCCTGAGTGAGCTGGAGAGAATCTAGTGTGGGTCTGAGTTGTGGCCAGGCTAGACTTGGGCTTTTCTGTCTTAGTGGGACAGAGTATTCTGTCAGCGCATTTTTCAGCCACACCCTGGGCTCTGATCTCCACCTGCAGCTTTGGGACTCCGAAATCTCCATCTGTGGCCTCATGATCCCTGTAGTTTCAGACTCCCACACCTGGTTTCCTCCTGGGCACTGTATGTGTCTGTGCCACAGGTAATAGGACATTATTCCCCCCCCACCAGCCCCCAATCCCAGCCTCAGGTGTTCATCTCATGTAGTGTGTGGCAGCAACCTCTGCCTAGTTATCAAACCAGACCATGGTAATCAGCTATTTTGGACTCTTACCTCTCCCTCTCTCCACCCCCCCGCCCCATGACCCAATCTAACAGCTATATTATTTCTACCTCCAGTAGCATTTGGTTGAGTCATATGGAATTGCTGTTTTGTAGGTCAAAAATGGTCAGATACCAACAACTTCGTATGTTTCCACTGACTTTATACCCCCTGTCCCCTCTTGGCCCTGCCCTTGTAGCTACAGCCGCTGCTTTAGTTTAGGTTCCCATCTCTTGCCTGGACTATTGTAATTGCCATTAGCTGGTCTCCTTTATCTCCAGTATTTTCCTCCTCTCATCACTCTCCTGCATTGCTGCCATTTTCATTTTCGTGGTGTACCAATCTACTACTGGCACATACGTATGCATACACACCCACCCCTTGTACTCTGTGTTCCAGCTGCTTATTTCTGGTAGAGCCCCAAATGCGCCATGCTATTCCACATCTGTATGCATTTGCTTGTGGGATTCTACTGGCATGTTCTCTCTTTTGCCTGTTTTTCAGACTTCCACTTGACATCACTGCTCTTGTGAAACTCCTTAATGTCCCCTGAGATAGTTATTTATTCCCTTTTTGCCCCAATATGTTACATATATCTTCTATTATAATATTTACAGTTCTGTATTGTATTACTTGTTTCTGTCTCCTTTCTTGGTTAGACCCCTGCCTTGAGGTCAGCAAACTACATTGTCTTAGCTTTATTCCTAATATGTAGCAAGAGCAGGGTACATTTATAGAGGCTTAGTACATGTTACATAATTGAAAGTCCATTATACCAAGGACTCATGGTTTGTTTTTTTATAATGTTTTAAGAAATACCTTTCCTAGGTATAGGAAGGAAAAGCAAATAGTTTCTATTTATTTTTTCTTAATAAGGTAGCACAGCAGGATTTAGTCATAAAATAAGACTGAATTTTTATCTTGGCTTCTTTCCCCATGAGGATTTTGAATAAGCCAGACAATTTTGCTATGACCCAGGTCTCTACATGATAAAGGAGCCTGCATAATAGACACCCTGCTCACTGTCATAGAGCCATGTCAAACATCAAATACTTTTGAAATGGTCTTTAAAATGGCAGAGTACTGCGTTAATTTAAAAGATAACTGTGACAGTGGAGGAGTATTATAGGGGTCTGCACTAGCCTGTCAGGTTGGATTTGGATTTGTTTTGATCACAGTGTGCATTTTACAGAGTTAAGCCTGGGAGACCTGAAGATCATTAAAGGTTTTTTATGGCATTCTGTCCACTTGGTAGCTGCCTTGCTTTGGATTTGATAGGCACCAGGAGCAAGAACTAAGAGTAATAGTTTTGAGAGAGCACCTTTTATTTACTTATTCATTTTTTAAGTTTTAAGCTTTTAAAAGATTTTATCATTTATTTTTTTAAGATTTAAGATTTTATTCTTAAGTAATCTCTACACCCAGTGTGTGACTTGAACTCTTAACCCTGAGATCAAGAGTTGTGTACTCTACTGACTGAGCCAACCAGAGAGGGCACCGTTTTTTTTTTTTTTTTTTTTTTTTTTTTTTTTTTTTGTTGTTGTTGTTGTTGTTGTTTAAGAGAGGGAGAGGGCTGTAGGAAAAAAAGAGGAAGAGAGAAAAGGGACAAAGAAAATCTTAAGCAGGCTCCATGCCTGGCACAGAACCCGACATGGGGCTCAATCTCAGTGACCCTGAGATCATGACCTGAGCCAAAATCAGGAGTTGGTTACTTCACTGACTGAGCCACCCAGGCGCCCCAAGAGGGCACCTTTGAAAAGGAAGTTTAGAGGTTTTAAATTCAGAGTAGCTGAGTGATGACAGTGGTCAGTTCTCCTAGAGGTGTCTGCTGGTCCTGCTGCTGGAGAAGGTAGATTGAGAGCCAGGGTGGCTTCAGTTCTTAACAGCTATTCTGCCATTAAGTATTTTAGTTACCTCCTGAATTTACCTGAATTAACTGCTAACCAGGCAGTTCTTAGACTTCTTGGAAAAACTAAACTTGCTTTTCTTTTCTCCCCCATATTTAGTAAAGTATCTTTGAATTCCACAAGCACTCCCTCAGGTTTGTAAAACATTTTTTTCTGATTTCAGAAGTACCACATTGTAAATAAAAACTATAAAGAAACAAACAAACAGAAAACAACAACCTGATACTTGGAAGATAGAAGGGAAAAGAGACTCCCCTCCCCCCCATTAAGTGATATTTCTGTCCCAACATCATCATTGTTGAACAATTCAGTGTATAGCTTTGTAGACCTCCCACATGGGATTCTCTACATAAGTAGCTGTAGGTAGCTTTTGAAGGCCAAGTGAGAAGTATAGTATACATAAACTGTACAGTTTGTCTTTCCAAACAGCTTTTCCCCAGGGTATTACAAATTTATACCACAGTTAAAATCTCCCTACAGTTGTGTTTGGAAAGGACTTTCCAGTGATGTCCAATGAGACTCATAACTAGATAGAAGTTCTAACGTCACTGGGATCTTCTAGAGCCTAGGAGGAACCCCTGAGATGCATGAAAGTGTGTTTTGTCAGAGGTTATTTAGACTATTGCATTTGTTTGGTTTTGAGTTAGGATGTGGTGGGAGAAAAGGAAAGATCTGAGGTAGGAGGTACTGGCAGCTCAGAGAGGGTGAACCAGACCTCAGGGGGCTGGGCTGGAGACAGGTAGAGAGAATTTGGTTTCTGGAGGAGAAGGAGGAAGCAGGAAGAGTCTGGAATAAACTAGTTACTGGTTTTGCCTCAGCTAGCCTGGCACTGATAGATTGAAAAACATGGTTCTTAGAGTTTGAACATTTTACTTGAATTAATGTTGGATTTTGTTGGATTAGAAAGTGGTAAATGTCATAGGGCTGTTAAGACATCATAAATAAAAACAGTGTCTGAGGCAGTACAGGTGGTTAGCATTGAGGTGGTTTGGGAAGGGCTACCATATCTTCCTGTTCCTCCTCCTGTTTCATGAATTCTGCCCTCAGTGTGAAAGAGAGCAGTAAACAGAAAGCTTTAAGTGGACCTTTCTTTCTCTCCACAGTGTTCTCTCAGAGGACCAAGACAGTTACCTTTGTAATGTCACCTTGTTTAGGAAGGCGGTTGATGACTTCAGACACAAAGCCAGGGAAAACAAGTAAGATGATTATTTTTTTGTTTTTTTAATTTGTTAGATCACCTGTAGACACAGCACAGATAATTTGTATTTCCCTCCCCAAATTTAGATTCATCGTTCGTGACTTCCAGTATAATGAAGAGGAGATGAAAGCAGATAAAGAAGAAATGAACAGGCTTTCTACTGACAAGAAAAAGCAGTTTGTATGTGTTCTTAATATTTAGTATTATCAGTGTTGAGCAGAAGAAAAAGCAGTATTGCTATTTCCTTTTTATTTAAAAGAGAAGAAAACTGATTTTACTTTTAAGACATTTGATTTTAGTTATTTTTTCTATTAAAATGAATTTTTTCTAAGCAAAACTTAGATCTGTGAATAGTTATCTTGAAGTCCATACCTTAAAATTAATTACTCTAAGTCCATATAAGGAATTAATTTTAAATGCAGTGTTAATGCCTCTATAGTGAGGAATTATTTTAATTAAATAGTACTTCTTTTCAGTAAGAATTTTCATTTTCTTGAGGCAAATTTTTTTAATGCTGCAATCATACTGAACCAATTTCTGTTTAAACCACTGGAGAGTTACTATGTTTTAGGCAAAATGGGGGAAGGGCATGGAATTGTGACAAGGGAAGATGGTGTCAATTTCCTTGTTATTTTTAAGTGCTGGATTATTGTGAAGACTAGAAACTTGCATGGAAGGGGAAACCCGAATGAGTTGAATATTTATTTCTCTTATGATGCAAGAGAAGCAAATTGTCAGTACTTTATAAACCATATCCTCTCAGTTGGGAGAAAACTAACCCTGACCAATAAAACCAACTTGTTAAAAGGTCCAGAGCCTTTTTAAAGAATAGATACTTTATTTTTTATTTTTATTTTTTTTAGATTTTATTTATTTGAGAGAGAGAGGCAGAGACACAGGCAGAGGGAGAAACAGGCTTCATGCAGGGAGCCCGATGCAGGACTCGATCCCAGGTCTCCAGGATCAGGCCCTGGGCTGAAGGTGGCGCTAAACCGCTGAGCCACCGGGGCTGCCCAGAACAGATACTTTAACCAGAGATTTTCACTTTGTCTTAATTGGTTGGTACATCACATGAGCCTAATGATGTTATCTAAATAACTTAGCTGAACTGATCATGTACGTCTTTTATGTATTGAGAGGCAGTATTAATTTTTTTGAAATCTGTTTTTTTAAAGGAGTATTTTTATTTAGTACTGTAAATAATACTGAATATTTTAAGTTCAAAGAGAAGTTATTTTATGTAGTAGAATCATTAAGAGTTTAGAATATGAAGAGGATTAAGGGATCTAGATCAACATCTCTGATTTTATAGATGAAAAAATTAAGACCTAGGGATATGTATTGAATGACTTACTACGTAACTGTTTATCCTGTTCCCAAGAAGTTGTTTGTACATTGAATTCTGTTTTAAATGTCTGAAATGTATTGTGTAACTTCAGGTTTTTATAATTTGGTTTTCAAACCTAGAGCACATCTATATTTTGTATTAGTTTATATATATATTAAAATGTATAACTTTGTTGTGTAGTGAAGAGGTTCCATGAATTTTCACGTCTACTGAGGTTATAGAGTAGTTGCTGACCTTTTTAATCTTATTTAAGATCAAGTGTCCAAGATAATGAGAATAATGAAACATTTTTAAAGTGAATTATTATGTGATTTAATTCTGTATATTCTTATTGAATGGTTGCTCCTTTAAAAATATTTAGTTTATCTCTAATTGCCATTTTCAAGATCAGATTTGTGGTGATGTTTTCTTTTTTCCTTTTTATAGGGACCACTTGTACGGTGGCTGAAAGTAAATTTCAGTGAGGCATTTATTGCATGGATTCATGTGAAAGCGTTGAGGGTTTTTGTTGAGTCTGTTTTAAGGTAAAGAAAGTTACTTGAAAAACTTGGAACTGAAGAGTTTATAGATCTTTTTGCATTAGACCTCTTTGTTACAGCACACAGTCCAGTAATGGGAAGTTGATGTGGAAAAACCAAAGGGACACCATGAGGCAGAGATTGTATCAGACATTTATATTAGTCTTGTTCTTTTTTTTTTTTTTAAGATTTTTTTAAAAAATTTATTCATGAGAGACAGAGAGAGGCAGAGACACAGGCAGAGGGAAAAGCAGGCTCCATGCAGGGAGCCTGATTCGGGACTCAATCCCAGGTCCCCAGGATTAGGCCCTGGGCTGAAGGTGGCACTAAACCGCTGAGCCACCTGGGCTGCCCACTAGTGCTTATTTAAAAGAAGATCTTTTACATACTTTATGTGTAGTTTGGTACACACTATACTGATGATTTATTTGACATCATTGTTTTGTATTGACCTGAAATATTTTACTATTCTGAGATACTTAAAAATCTCAATCATCTTGTGATCCTCTTTACATTTTGCTCATATTAGAAGTAGTTCAAAATCCTTACCTGCAGCCATGCTATTTATACATTTCATGGACTTTTCAAGGTATGAGTAATTATGTTGCTCCTTATTGTGAAGGTGTCTCCTCTAAGTGTATATATTATTGCTGTTTCCTGAGGGCATTCATATATTATCTTAAAAATTGAAGAAAAATTAAAAGTAATTCCTAGTAGACAATGGGCTCTCATTTAAGGAAACATTTCTAGTGGAGTGAGGACCAGAGAAGATTTGAGTTTCTTTGTATAGTAGTTGAACTTGTAAAGGTGGTCATTGAAATGAGATGCCGTGTCTCTGTTAACTGTGATTAAAGAAGACTATGAGAATATTTGCTTTGAAAAGAAAATCTCTTTATATGTTTATATTTGTGTTATATACTATATGTTTGCTTCCTTATAAGGTATGGTTTGCCAGTGAACTTCCAAGCAATGCTACTTCAGCCCAATAAGAAAACAATGAAGAAACTAAGAGAAGTATTATATGAATTGTATAAACACCTAGACAGCAGTGCGGCAGCTATTATTGATGTAAGTTCTTACTAGGCACCTTTGTAAAGTAGGAACTGGAATGAATTTCAGAAAAAAATTATTGGAAGGAGAGAATGGAAAGGGGATAGTAAATATTGTATTTTTAATCTTTTTTTTAAAATTACTTTGAGGTTCTCAATTTGTTAGATAAGCATAGCAAGTAATTTACATTGTTTACCCTGTTTTATACTAGTTAAGAGCGGTGCTTTGCTTCTAAGCCAGTCATTGTCTTGCTATAGATCAGATATTTATAGCTGCAGAAATAAAGAAGCAACCAGTGATACTACTTGTTTACCAAATTGCAGAGAAGAAAATAAGTAGTTAATTTGATTGTATTCGGTACAAGTAGTGAAGTCAGTAGAGGAGTGTTTTGAAGGGAACTACCATTTTTCTAAAGTGATGTATTTATATCTTTTTTTTTATATATATATTTTATTTATTCATAGAGACACAGAGAGAGAGAGAGGCAGAGACACAGGCAGAGGGAGAAGCAGGCTCCATGCAGAGAGCCTGACGCGGGACTCGATCCAGGATCTCCAGGATCGTGCCCTGGGCCAAAGGCAGGCGCTAAACCGCTGCGCCACCAGGGCTGCCCTATATCTTTTTTCAAACAAAGAGTATAATCAAAGTGTGTGTTGTTGCTATTGCCATTTAAAATTGTAGTGGGCTTTTAGTTCATATTTTTAATTTCAAATATCTTATTATTTTCCACTTTAGGATGGTAGTATCTTACTTTTGCATTAGTTAGAACCTGTGAAACAGGTTTTTTGATAGAAGAAAATGCAGGAAATTGCTTTCTAGGTTTTCATTAATTGTCAATAAAATACAAGGTTCAACTATTTGATACTCAATTTCCTACCAGTATATTCTTTTTTTTTTTTTTTTAAAGATTTTATTTATTTGAGAGAGAGCATGAGTGGGGGCAGGCTGGGGGAGAAGCAGACTCCCCTGCTGAGCAG
Organism: Canis lupus familiaris; assembly: GCF_011100685.1. Taxonomy (NCBI): domain Eukaryota; kingdom Metazoa; phylum Chordata; class Mammalia; order Carnivora; family Canidae; genus Canis; species Canis lupus. The sequence goes on from NC_049234.1 coordinate 4,685,409, forward strand.
GGACCCCAAATGCAGGGCTCTATCCCAAGAGATTGAGATCATGACCTGAGCTGAAGGCAGATGCCCATCTGACTGAGCCATCCAGGTGCCCTTCCTACCAGTATATTCTTTTTTTTTTTTTTTTTTAAGATTTTATTTATTTATTCACGAGAGACAGAGAGAGGCAGAGACACAGGCAGAGGGAGAAGCAGGCTCCATGCAGGGAGCCCAATGTGGGACTCGATCCTGGGTCTCCAGGATCACACACCGGGCTGCAGGCGGCACTAAACCGCTGCGCCACCAGGGCTGCCCCCTACCAGTATATTCTTAAAACATGTAAATAATAAGTGATATCATTAAAGTATGCTTAGTTTACTTCTGTTCAATATTTTAATAAGCCATGTGTCTGATAAACTCGATATCTCAAGCCTGAGATTTAAAAAGTAATTTTATGCCTTATGCACAAAACAGGATCATAAGGTCCTGGTTAAACACATTCAGGCTTTGGAGTCAGTGAGTGCTTAAATCTGGCTTCACTACCCACTGTATTAACTGGCAAAATAGGAGTAATAATGCCTAACTCAGATTAAATTAGCATAAACACATAAACTTAGCTCAGAGTAGGTTTTCAATAAGAAGGTAGATGGTAATACTTAATTTCTTCTTTTTTTGATTTCTGTAAGTACTCAATTGGATAATTGTCTGATTTTTCTGTAGGCTCCTATGGATATTCCGGGCTTAAACCTGAGTCAACAGGAATACTACCCCTATGTGTACTACAAGATTGATTGCAACTTGCTGGAATTCAAGTAAAAATGAGCTCCTTCCCAGACAATCCTGTCCTTGTGTTGGTGTATTCTAACAGATATAGGTTGTAGTATGACAGTACTTTTAACTCTCTATTGTCCTTTGCTTGCTTCTGCCCCCCTTTCCTAGGTGAGTTCTTCCATAGTGGTCCATCTCTCAATATTTTCTTCTTAAAGGAAAATAGGTATCTTACTTCTTTTTATTGATCAGGTCTGTAAATGTGTACTAAAAAAAAAATCAGAGTTTATTTATAAACAGAATAGTTTATTTAAAGAGAAGGTCTTTCTTTATTGATATTCTGGTATGCATTAATTCCATTTGTTACTGTTGTGCACAAAAGCCTTGTTTACAAGGGAATGGTAAATGTTTATACCATTTTGTTCACTGTATTTAGCAGACATAACTGTCTAATAGTTACTGAATCATGATGTAAAGAAATGTGATAATATTCAGGTATGTGCTTTCTGAATGTTTCAAATTACAATCTGTGAGCACTGTTGACACCCACAGGAGATAATAAAATTACCTGTGCAAAGGTGTATTGTGGTGTGTATAACTTCTCAAGATTATAGTTCAGTTTGAGAGTTTAATAAATGAGAGCATAGCTGACTTGCTATGCCGCTTCCCGGATTTTGTTCTGTATCAAGGGTTGACCACTTGACCACTGTATCAAGGGTCTGACTCACATATGATTTAAGTGTGCCAATTTTGGGTCACAGTACAAATGTAAAGATTATTTTTCAATATATGATGGACATTTACATTTGGACACTAGATTTTGAGTTCCCTCAAATAATTAGGAAGTAGGGCCAACTTGGAATAAAGTGTAGCAAAACTGTGTAGCTTCAGTCATTTGTTCTGTGTCTTTTTTACATACTTCCTTTCTAAGATTTATTAATTATAAAAGCCTTCGTTTTGACCTATATATCATTTATGACATCATCTGAAAAGAGGCATTCTTTGTTTTAAAAATCTCTGAAATGGATGACTTAGTTTAGCATCCTGAAGGAGCTTCTAAAAGAGGTTTTTGTGGCAGTGCTACCTTTCCTTTGCCCTCCCAGGCTTGCAGATGGAAGAAGGAAGTTTCTGTTTTAAGGGCATTTTTTTTTAAAGATTTATTTATTTATTTATTTGTTTGTTTGTTTGTTTATTTATTTATTTATTTATTTATTTATGATAGACATAGAGAGAGAGCGAGTCAGAGACACAGGAGGAGGGAGAAGCAGGCTCCATGCCGGGAGCCCAACCCAGGACTCGATCTTGGGACTCCAGGATCGCGCCTTGGGCCAAAGGCAGGCGCTAAACCGCTAAGCCACCCAGGGATCCCCTTTAAGGGCATTTCTAAACTATGCCTATTTCTTCTAGAAATTAGCCTCCTAAATAAATCCTTTTTACTTCAAACATTTATGTTGTTGTTGTTTTTTTTTTTTCAAAAGAGGTTAACTTCAAACGTACTCAGAATTCTAGAAAGTAAAAAATGAGAGATGACCCTTCCTGCCTCCCAGATTTCTTCTCAAGGGCATGTATTCTTGTAGACCCTTTTCTATATTTCCACAGCATATATATTATACACATGCAAACGTAGTTTATTTTAAAATAAATGTAGGATCAAACTGCATATATCCTGTTACTTTTTTGTTTATTAGTAATGTCCAAAATCTCTGGATGTCAGTCTATCTAGAGTTACATCATTTTTTTCCACTGGCTGCATGGTTTTCCATCATATATTTCTGCTACAATATAGCTGACTTGTTGGATATTCAGGTTATTTTTTGTTTCAGTCATAACACACACTGCTGCAGTAAACCTCCTTCTACGGGTATCTTTTTTTTTTTTTTTTCCTACGGGTATCTTTACTTGTATTAGTATTTCTGTAAGAGAGATCCTGGACGTGGGGTTTGTAGGACATAGGGTATAATTAAAGTTTTGATATATGCTCCCAAGTTCCCTGTCAAAGTTCTAAATTTAAGACATGTTAAGAATGCAGATTTTATTTTCAATTTTCCTTTGGATAAGAGGAAGCTGAAAATGTTTGGTTTTGGTGTCAGAAAATTCTGGTTCTCTTTGTTTGCAGGTGTTTTTTGAGTCTTGGTATCTGTACAATGGACATAATCTGTGATGGAGGATGTGTTTTGACAACTTAAGTAAAGGATTGGTAAGCCCACATGATGACTTTAACATTTTACCTGGATTGTAATATTGTTCTGACATGGGTAGGTAGGGATTGTTTCAAGTTTAAAGTCATAATGTGTGTTTGGAATTCAGGACTTTCACTATAATTTCTCTGAGAGACACAGGGTGCCTGGGTTGTAGCTGTGGAGCCCAAGCCTAGTTCTGCTACTGATTAGTCCTGTGGTCTCCATGCCCAGTCCCTCCTTCCTAGAATGGGGATAACTAGACTGTTATTCTGTGAAAGCGATCCCACCTGCGCGTGTAGTGCTTTGAAATGGTGCCCGGTACATGATGCACATGTACCCAGAATCCTAGACCAGTGCCTCTAGCTTCTTTTCACCTGTGTTTGATCTGGGAATTTAAAGGTCCATGACATTGTGGAGTCTGAAGGTTAGAAGGAAGTAATTGCATGTGTGTGGTGGGGGTAGGCAGAGTTTGTGTATGTCGTATGATGTTAAAGCAATTTGTCTCTGAGCTTCGGTCCGTGTTGGGCTTTTTATATTGTCCATGGTAGCTACCATTCCTGGGAAAGCATTCTTCCTATTCTCCGCATCTTGCCTTGTTTCAAGGCTTCAGAATCTATTGGTTCTCCTCTAGGGTAGAGCTCAGATAACAGATTCACTCGACATTTATTGAGTGTTAGAGGCCATCCTGCCAGCGCTATCAGTACCGGTTGCCTTGCCCCTTCCCCGTGTTGTTTGTGCCGGGAGGACTGGTGGTCCCATGCTACTTGTGGAGGCTTGGGGCAAAGGACTTTAGTGCTTTCTTTGCTAGATCTCACAGATTTTGAGTTAGAGTCCGAATTCAAACCTAAGATTTTTTTTATATATTTATTTATTCATGACGGACACAGAGAAAGGCAGAGACATAGGCAGAGGGAGAAGCAGGCTCCCTGCAGGGACCTGAGATCATGACGTGAGCCAAAGGCAGACACTCAACCACTGAGCCACCCAGGTGCCCTCTTTTTTTTTTTTTTAATTTTATTTACTCATTGGAAAGAGAGGCAGAGAATGAGCAGGGAGTGGGGCAGAGGGAGAGGAGAAGCAGGCTCTTGCTGAGCAGGGAGCCTGATGTGGGGCTCAGTCCCAGGACCCTGGGATCATGACCTGAGCCAAAGGCAGCCGCTTAACTGACTGAGCCACCTAAGCGCCCCCAAACCTAAGATTTCTGACTTTGGGGCCCTTTTGTCCATATCATGCCTCCTGCCCTCTACAGGGTCCTATTATATGAATGAGCCAAACACATTCCTTCAACTTAGTCCAAGAAAGACCATGACATAGGAAAAGAAAAAGCATTAGATGTGGTTGATGAAATATTAAATTGTGCTAGTATTTGGCAGGAACTTTGGAGCCCAGATTTTTTTTTTGGCGATGGGTAATGAGGCGTCTAGTGGTTGCATGCTAACTTCAGTAGCCCAGGTTATTCAACCTGGAAGGTTTTCCTTCCTGCTAAAGTTGGTCTTAGGCAGACACTATGTGGTCTGAGTGGAGCAGATTCCCACGTAGCATTTTGAATGAGCACATACCAAGTAATACCTTTCAACTAGTACTTTGTGCATCACAAATACAAAACAAACATTAATTTTTCTTTGCTGTCACTTCATATTTAATTAGTTGGAAATAGAAGAAATTGATCTAGATATGAAGTTACTCTCCTTTATTCTCAGCTGCCTTTTTTTTTTTTTTTCTTTTTTTTTCCTTAAATCAGAATAACAGGGTGCCTGGGTAGTGTGGTCCGTCGAGTCTCCGACTCTTGGTTTAACTCAGAGTCATGATCTTAGGGTCGTGAGATCGAGCCCCGTGTCAGGCTCCATGCTCTGTGCATAGTCAGCTTAAGACATTTCTCTTCCTTTCCCTCTGCCCCTTCCCCCCACCCCCACCTCCTCTCTTTCTCTCTGAAATAATCTTTTTAAAGTAACAAATACACTAAGAATCATATGTACAAGTATTATAGAATAGCTTATAATGAAAACCTTGCTACTTTTTTTTTTTTTTAAGATTTTTATTTATTTGAGAAAGAGGGCACATACCTGAGAATGAGCTCTGGGGAGGAGGGGCAGAGGCAGAGGGAGAGGCAGACTCCCCACTGGGCAGGGAGCCCAACGTGGGGCTCTGATCCCAGGACCCCAGGATCATGACCTGAGCTGAAGACAGATATTTAAGCAACTGAACAGCCAGGCACCCCTAAAACCTTGCTATTCTATAGGGAAAAAGGTGGGATTTTTTTTCCTTCTGGTTATATCAGCAAAAGATGGTTTATCCTAGAAGGTCTGTAATAGTATTATGTTCTAAAGGAAGTGCATTGACAACTTTCCTAATTCAGTTGTCTGTAAATTGAAGTTTACCATTTCGGTAATGTAAACTTATTTAGGGTCTTTATTTTTCTAGCCTGGATAAATTTAGATTAATATATGAATGTAATTCTGGCTTTTTTTTTTTTTTAAGAAATATTACCCACCAGAACTATTTTACTTATCAGCAGATTCACTCTTAGAATAGTTTTTTATCTGAACCCCATCACTTGTGGGAGAAAAAGGGAATGAGGTTAAACCATGGAAGTGATCATCAGTAGGGAATAGCTCCTGGGATGGTTTAGCTGGAGAAGAAGGTGAAACAGGTCAACATCTTTCATACCAAGAATGGTCAAGATAATGCAAGAAGAAAAAAGTTTAAAACGAAGCAGAAGTGTATGAGCAAACACAAATGATATTTTCTGACAGTTGCTTAATATTGGAATTGATTAGATCCACAGCAGTTCTTTCTTGGGGAATTTAATAAGAATGCAGATTCATTGCCAAACTCCACAGGGATGTTTGTAAGTCTTGTGTAGGTCCAAGAAATAGTCTACATTTTTAACAAACACCCAGGAGACTCAGATGCTGGTGATCAGCCAGCTAAATGAGACTACCCTTGAAAGAGTCTTCCTCTGAATCCCCAGATACAGTCATTGACTTAGGTTTGGAAGCATCTTGGGGTCTAGTGCAAATAGTGATTTTTCTATCTTTCATACAGACTACGTTCAGTAGGATCATTAGGAATAAATCAGCTTTTCCTACTCTGCCACCTAAGGTAGCATTCCAACATTATTAACAGAACTGGAAAGTTCTGCTTTTGCAGAAACTGATCATTGTAGGTATCCTCTACCCTCGAAAGGCCATAGAATATCAAATTGGAATTTGCAGGAACTGTCTAAAGTGACCAAAGTCACATGTATCTTTTATTTGAAAACCCAATTTGGGTGTGATTTATCCAGCTTATAAAAGTTTAAAAGAACAACCAGAACAGCCTTTCAAAGAATGGTTTGCACGAAGAAACAAAGCCAAAGGATATTAAGACAAAAGTGAAAAAAGTTGGATGCAACAAAGAATATTGTTGATGTTAGACCAAACAAGGAAAAATCGTATATATTTGAACTTGAAAATTTTCTTTTAACCAGAGGATGAATAGAAACTATCCAGAATATCCAATCCAAAGAGCAATTTTGATGTATTTTGTGGCTTCCTAGGTATGTGGATGACTTCTTTGGATAGTTCTGTGACAAATTATTCGTAATTACTTTTTTCAATAACACAACTTGCCATATTTTATATTTTACTGTCGAGGTACTTTCCTGGGCTGATTCTCAGAGTAGTTACAGGTCAGAACAGGTTTGTTAGAAGCATTAAGTCACTGGTTTCTTTAAAAAAGAATTAAGACTATACAGGTACTACACTTCACCACAAGAGGGCGCTCTGGTGCCATTTAGAAGCAAACCTGTCGTTTAACCTCCAGTCTCCCTCATGGTTGGTTATGAAACATAGAATCCTCTTAGAGAAACCCACAAACACTGGGTAGTGTTCTGATTTGGGATATTTTGTTACATAATAACATTAATGTTGTTAATACAAAGTTCTCAGAAAACTTTAGACAACTTCTGTTAATTTTGTGACTTAAACCAGCCTGTGCGTGTCTTTGTGTATAGACAGTGTTTAGAACCCAAACACTGGTGGCCAGCCAGTTTTCCCCAAAGACAAAATGAAAAAAAGTAAGGATGTACTGATATGTCTGTCTGTGTGTATATCTGTTCTCTTATTCAGCAAATAGTTTTTGAGCTCATACTGTCAATCGGGCATTGTTTTAGGTCCTGGGAGTGTGATGCTGAGCAGTGAAAAAGCCCAGTGCCTAGCACCCCAAAATGAGAAAAAGTACTATAATTACTGATCTGTGGAATCAATGGCCTGGAAACATCCTTGAGGATATCTGTCCAGGAAAGTCAAACTTGAATGTCAGTCAGTGAAGAATGGAACACTCCCCCACCCCTGCTATACGACCATGATCATACAGTTGGCCTGGTTTAGCACTGTCCTAAACAACTTTCCATGATGATGGACATTCTGTATCTGTGCTACGCACTGTGGTAGCCTATGCCATATGGGGCCATAGTCCACTTGAAATGTGGCTGGTATGATTGAGGAAGTACACATTTAATCTTATTTAACTTTAATTAATGTAAATACCTAACTGTGGCCAGTGGTTACTGCATTGGACAGCACAGGCCTAGTTGGTCATGCTTGAGTTGGGAGCTATTTTGCCTTTGAATTTCCAAAATGCCCCACGTCCTTTGGCTTTTTTTGTTCCTATAACTGGAAGAGCCAGCCTAGCCTAGCTTTTGTTCACTTGATTGCCAGGTTTAATTTCCCTACCAGCCTGAGAAACAAGGAAAAGATTGCTTTCTGAGTCATTGTTGTGCCTCAGGTTGCTACAGACAGCTTTCACTTCGATCACAAAAGACTACATATACTTTGTAGTATATGTGCATGAGGGTAAACTTGCAATATTGAAAGATCAAAAGCTACTTCTGATGGGAAATATTGAATCAGCAGAATTGGAAACACAGCTGTGTGGTTCTGATGGGGATATAATTTCTTCTGCCAATCAGTGCTCACTTAGCACTCATTGTGTGCAGGGCATTCGCTATGCCAGGCTTTGCAGGGAGGCATCAAGGAGATGTTCAGCACATGTTCTTGACATTTTTTGGTCTCCATTGACTCTTAGGAATTCGAGAAGTTCATAATATAGTGAAGCAGTCCAGGTCTCTAGCAAGAAGAGTGACAATTTACAGGGAACCCTTGGAAAGAGGAGAACTGTATATGAAAGGGTGGCACCTGTCTATGGGTTGTTTTCATCAGTGGTATGTGGGCATGGATTTTGCCTCATTCTTGAGCCCAGTGGCACTACCCTGCAGGACAACTGGCCAAGGGAGGAAGGAGTGCACTCAGAAAGCAAGCTCCTGGGGCAGCCCGGGTGGCTCAGCGGGTTTAGCACCGCCTTCAGCCCAGGGGTGATTCTGTCTGGAGACCCAGGATCGAATCCCACGTTGGGCTCCCTCCATGGAGCCTGCTTCTCCCTCTGCCTGTGTCTCTGCCTCTCTCTCTGTGTGTCTCATGAATAAATAAAATCTTAAAAAGAAAACATTTTTTAAAAAAATTTAAAAAAAAGAACGATAGCTCCTCCCTCAAGCCTCATGCTCCCACCTCTGCTGTTTGCTCATTGTCTCTCCCCCACTTTGTGGCCAGGCACTCAAGTATCCTGGAGGTTCTTTCCGCTCTCTCCTTCCAAGCTCTTCCTCTCCCCAGTTTGTCTTAAGAGCCTCCTAACTGGCCCTCTTGTCCCCTCTCTGCTCACCTTCCTATCACCCTAGCACTGCTGCCAGGGGACTGTCGGGTCACTGCTCACAAATCCTGAAGAGCTCATCTACCCATAGAATAAAAGTCCCTTGCTTCAAATTTGGATTGTTTCCTTTTTAATTTAGCTTCTGTATGTGTTTTCTGAAAGCAGGATATTGCTTAATGTTTGTTTTTAATTTTGTCTGCAGTTCCTTGATGGGGGAATTTAGACCATGGGTATTTGTCATGAATGTTCTATTGGTCTGCCTTTCTCTTCTGGCCTCTCAGAGCTGGCCATGTCTACTAGGTCTGAATTCTATTGTGATCTTGGGTGGCTTGCCCCTTTGGATCAGACTCCATTTCTTCATTTGTAGAAGAGATGAGAACACTGTAGGATTATTGTGAAGATTAAACCTCATGGGATGTTCAGATTTTTTTGACAAGGTACATACATAGAAGAGGGGACTCAACATGCTAAAGGCCATTTCTGTTAGTAATTTTTATACTACTTGATTTTTTTTTTTTTTTTTTTTTTTGCTTCTTGGCTTCTCTAGCTTATGTGAATTGAAATTAGTTTCCCTTAGAAGACAAATTACTCATTAAAAACCCACCAGGATCATATGATGGACAATTCCAACATGTGTGTATGTCTCCCCAAAAGATTTGAAAACATAGATTGACATAAAAAGTTGTATGTAAAAGTTTATAGCAGGATTATCATAACTAAAAAGTGGAAACCCAAGTGGCCATCAACGTATGATAAATGAATAAACAAACTGTGGTATGTCCACACCAGGGAATATTACTCAGCCATAAAAAGGAACTAAGTCCTGTTCCTTGGCACAACATGGCTGAACCTTGAGGATGTTGTGCTGAGTGAAAGAAGCCAGGCACAGAAGGTCACATATTGTCTGATTCCCATTATATGAGATGTTAGGAGTAGACAAATCCAAAGACACAGAAAAGAGATGAGTGGTTGGTGAGGAGACCAGGGAGAGGGAAGGGATTGGAAGTGGCTGCTAATGGATACAGGGTTTCTTTTGGGGTTGATAAACAGGTTCTGGGATTAGATAGTGATAACTGGACAACCCTGTGAATATACCAGAAACCAGTGACTTGTATGATTGAGGATAAATTATGATCCATGTGTTATTTCTCAATTTAAAAACCTACCAAGAATGATCTCAAATTTTCTACAAACTCTCTCAATTCTTGGCTCATACGTTTATGTCTACATACTTTTAAAAATCGATTTGAATTCCCTGAGTGAAAGAGTTTCACATGTTAGGGTTTTACTCCTTTCTGTGGTCTTGCTTTCATTCTGGTTTTATGGACTTCTTTTCTGTCAGTCTCTATTTATCTTTTGTGTTTTCCTTTGTCCCACGCATCATCCTGGTGAGACTTGGCAACAGTAGCTGCCAAACCCCTCCTCTTTCCAGGATGGGTGCACATCTGTTTCAGGGAACTCTGATGTCACTGGTTGCCAGGTCAGCACTCAGCCCCATTCCCCGCAGTCTCTGAGGACAAGATCCATTCTCTGAGACTTTACTGGCCTGATGGTTTAGCATACATGTCCCTGATGACGTGTCTAGGCAAAAGAATCCTTAGTTCATCCTTTCCTTCAACAACCAGTCACTGACTGAGGACATATGTTATGAGTTCTGTGAGGGCAGAGTCCTTCACTCAGCAAATAACTAATTTGTTGCTCAATACCCAGTGCTGGCAGGAGCATATCAGTGAGGAGAGGGCCTCTGGCCACGTAGAGCTCACCTGCTAGTGGTTGATGGCAGTGGACACAATGAGATAAGACCCTTCACTTCTGAATGTGAGGTGATAGTGACCTGGGCTGGGAAGGGGTAAGGAGGGCTAGTGTAGATAAGGTGGTGAGCTGTACCCTGGAAGATGCCAGCCAGAACCAGGGGGGAGAATATCCCTGGCTGAAGAAACTGCACTTGCAAAGAGCCCAGGAGGGAACTGGCTCAGAGGTTCGAGTGGCAGGTCAGCGTGGTGACAGCTTCGTGAGCAAGGGGGTGTAGAAAGGTTGACACAGGCAAGTGGGGCAGGGCTTACAGAGCGTGATGGGGAACTGTGATTGTGTTTGGATACAAAGGGAACCCACCGTATGGTGTCTAATTTACATTTTTCAAGGATCGTGACAACAGCAGTCTTACTCATGTGTTCACAGTTTCTCACATCGCGTTTGGCACGTTCATAGTGGGCACTGGTTTGTCCAGTGGATGGGCCCATGGAGTGCACACCGTGCCCAGAAGGGTGCCTGACTGCACCCAAAAGCTCTTCACCTTGTGTCACTCTTTTAAGAGTGTTTTGCAAAACATACTTAATGCTCTCCTGCAAATGTCCATGAAGATCCAGGCAGAATTTAACAATTTATAAACTTAGTACTGATTTTTTTTTGCAATTGCCCTAATTTCTTCAAAAATAATGGTCATCGCATGTTTATAAAATGAGTTAGCATTTGAAGTCATATTTGCTACATCACTAGCTAATTCTGCACCTGTACTAGGAACACAATAGTCCTTTGATAAGAGCCAACATGACAGCAGCATTTTTGGGGGATGGAAGGGGCACATTTTTCCATTGTGCCTGAATTTCTTGCTTCCACACTCTTTAGGAAGGAAAGTTGTCTTTTTTTTTTTTTTTTTAAGATTTTATTCATTTATTTTAAAGAACATGAGCAGGGAGAGGGGCTGAGGGAAAGGGAGAGAATCACAAGCAGATTCCATACTGAGCATGGAGCCCAATGCAGGGCTCTAATCTCAGGTTCCTGAGATCATGACCCCAAGTGGAAACTATGAGTCATTTAACCAACTGAGCCAGGTGCCCCCGGAAAGTTGTCTTTTTGCTTCAAAGTGCTCCAGCCTTTTGCTGGGAGACAAGAGGCTATGATCTCCACTCACTAACAATACAGGAAATGAAAATCTATCACGTAAATTGACGCCTCTTCAGTCATTTAAGGCACCCGTTTGGCTCGGCTATGATGGATCCTTCACATTCTTCCAGGGGAACTAACGCAGCTTTGGAGAGACATGAATGCTGGGGTATATGAGTAGGCTGCCTGAGAAGTGTTCGTGTTGGTTCTGGAAGGGGGCCTGTGCTATACGTAATTCTGCTGAGAGGAAGTGTCAAATTTTCCATAGTCCGAGCTTTCCAGAACTTAGTTGGCTGCTTGCTCCTGAGTCAGAATTTCTTTTCTAAAATAAATGATTTGGAACACTCTTATCTTGCCACCCAGACACACAGCTACAGTTCCTCCTGCCTGGGAAAGTTAACTCTCCAGCTGTAATACAGTACACAGTGTTGTCCTTCCAAAAACTCACTAAATTCTACATCAAAATTGTGAAACAGCAATGTTAATTAGACTCCCCTTTGCCCCCGGCCCCCCAACTTTGATGCCATTGGGCTTTTTCCTTGCCTTTGTTTCCTGGTTTTAGCCCCTATTCTTTTTTCTTAATTTTGTTTGGTCAAAATCTTTCTTTTTAACATTTGTGATCCCTTTGGACTGTTCTACCTTAGTAATTCCTCTGCTTATTCTTTCTTTCTTTTTTTTTTTCTCTCTTCATTTCAGAACACCCCTTTCCCACGAACCTGCTCTTTCTCCTGCAAGGATTGCAGTTGAAAAAAAAGTTGAGTTGCCTAGAACTTCATGTCACTGAGCAGCCATTTCACATCCTTTGTTCAGTCAAGGGAATGAATGATAAGATCACGCAGTTAGGCAGTGTATTCATCAGGGCCTCGAGAGAAACAGCACCCATGTGATATATGTGTGATCCTTGAACAATGTGGGGCATAGAGGTGCTGACTCTGCACCCCACATAGTCAGAAATCTGTGTATAACTTTTTCTTAAAGTTTATTTATTTGAGAGAGAGAGTGTAAGCAAGGTGGGGAGGAGCAGAGGGAGGGGGATAAGCAGACTCTGCATTGAGTTCAGGCAGGGCTTGATCCCACAACTCTGAGATCATGACCTGGTCAAAACCAAGAGTTAGGGCCACTTGGGTGCCCCCCCCCCCCGAACCGTGTATAACTTTTGACTCTCCAAAAACTTAACTTGCAGTCTACTGTTGACCAGAAGCCTTGCCGATAACATGAACAGTTGATTAACGCATATTTTTTGTGTTAAATGTATTATATACTGTATTCTTTACAATAAAGTAAGCTAGAGAAAGTATTAAGAAAATTATAAGGAAAATACCTATATAATACTGTACTATGAAAAAAAAGTCCGTGTAAGTAGACCTAAGCAGTTCAAATCTGTGTGGTTCAAGGGTCAACTGTATGTGTGTGTGTATAAAAGGGATGTATTATAATGAATTGGCTCACAGGATTATGGAGACTGGAAAGCATAGAATTTCCAGAATCAATGTCCTGATTTGAGTCTGAAGGGCAAAACTGCTGTAGACCCAGGCAGCATGGATGTCCTCGTTCAAAGGCCATCAGGCAGGAGGATTCTCTCTTACTTGGGGCAGGTTGGCCTTTTGTTCCATTCAGGCCTTCAACTTATTGGGTGAGACCCACCCACATTAGGGAGAGCAATCTGCTTTACTCAAGCCCACTGATTGAACCGCTAATCTCATGCATAAGCACCCAGAATAATGTTTGACCAACTACCTGAGCACCCTGTGGCCCTGTTAGATTGACACTAAAGTTAACCATCAGGGCAGCTATTTCTTTGCAGGAACCACACAGTCCTGGGCTGGGAATCGTATGCTGTTTGGTATGTATAGAAGCTGACCTCAGTTCAGAGCTGGGACATCATTTTGTAGTTTTACACCACTCTGCCCTTAAGTTCTGGTCACACACCCTCTTACCATGTTCTGGATGTGCTTTTCACTGGTTGCTGGTCCGCAGCCTCTTGTGCACCATGGGAACCCCAAATTTCCTTATCTTTGAAGACCTCTTCCTAACTCCTGCCCCTTTGCTGTCCATGTGAGATCTGGCATCTACTTTCACGCACGGGAGAAACTGAGACGCGGACAGGTCTGTTACTTTGCCCAAGGTCACACAGCTATTGAATAGGCAAACTGGGATGGCATTTGAAGTGATGGGTCTCATCAGTCCTGGGAGCACCTTGGGTGCCAGGCACCTTGCCCAGCGCCAAATACCCTTCTTTCCCCAACGTCTTCACCTTAATGCTGCTCTGTCCTTTCTATTTCTGGAAGGATGTGCCCCATTCCAAACAGTATTTCTCTGCCCCTCCCATGCAGCACTGCTCAGATCTTACCTGTCCGGTGTCCAAAGGCCTCTGGCACTTTGTTTCTATAATTTCCTTTCCTGTTTATTTTTCCCCTTTATATTTGTGGTATATAAACATAATTCTGCTCTTTCATTCTAAAAACTCTCCCTTGACCCCGTGTCCCTCTTGAGCTACGACTGATCCCTTCCTTCTCTTCCTTTTACTCCCCATTCTTTATTTTTAACTCCAAAAAGTCCTCAGCCTGCTGAGACCCAAACTACTGCCATTCTGTCCATCCACTGAAATTGTTCCTGGCAAAGCCGTGGAAAGCATCTTGTTCAATGTCGTGTAGTGGCTGCTCTGCCTGACTCCAGAGCATCTGTCGCTGCTGACCACCGCCCCGGAACTCTCGTTCCTTCTCTGTTCTTGCGCGGCTTTCCCCCACCTTCTGTCCAGCCCTTCCAACCACGGTTCTCACACCTGACTGTGCGTGAGCATCACCCCGAGCGCTTGATGCACTCAGGCTGTGGGCCCCACCCCAGGGCTGCCAATTCAGCAGGTCTAGGTGGCCCCAGGGTTCTGCATCTAACCTGATTGCAGATGCTGCTGCTGCTGCTGCTCCAGAGACCACACTTTGACACTGACGTTGCATATTTTCCAGAACGTTCTCTCATTGTGACTTCCCTTAGTGTCATCCTGTCTGTCCCATGGGTTCTGGTGTAATATATTTTCTGAAATTCAGTCTCTCATTTCCACATCTCTGTAATCTGGCAGGTAGATATCCTTTGAGATTGTCTTCAGTACTTTTAGGAAGGGGCACTTTGGCATTTGGGACGTGACAATTCTCTGCTGAGTGGGACAGTCCTGTGCCCTGAAGGATGTTTGGTCCCACCCAGGCACTGGAACAACCAAGACAGCCCCCCCCCACCACTATGCACCCCCCACCCAAGTTCCAAATGCCCCCAGGGGTGTGGTGCTATCCCCAGTTGAGAAGCAGTAGGTTCTTCCATCCTGCGCTTCCTGTCAGTACAACAGAGACCTCCCCCTTCTACTCAACCTGCCTCCCTTCTAATTGGTCACCAAATTCCATACATTTATTTCTAAAATAGCTCTTAATTCTGATTCCCCTTCTGTAATTAAAAGCACAGGTTTTAACATCTGGCTCCCTGACAGGAGTTCAAATTAAAATCCTAATTTGGCCATTCAGTTGCTGTGTGACCTCAGGCGAGCTAACCAACTTCTCTGAGTCTGTCTCTCCAATCCATAAAAAGAAGCTAAGAGCTCCTTCATAGGGTTGTTGTGAGGATTAGCACTAAGCACTGTTCCCTGACGCAGATGGGGCCCTCGGCAAACAATGGCTCTCTACGGGCCTGATCATGTCTGCCTTAGACCAGTGCAGGTCCCGGATCCTTGCTGGGTCCTGCTGCCCAAGGAACTTTTAAAAATGTAGCCTGGCCAGGCCACTCTGTGCTTAGGAATCTTCATGGGTTCCCACTGCACATACATTAAATTCCTTAGCGTGGCCTACAAAGCTCTTTGGAAATATGATTCCAACCCAGTTTTCCAGCCTGACTTGTCTGTCAACCAGCTCCCCCCCAACCCCCCACCCCACCAGCCGTGTGCTCTCTCTGCCCCCGAAGGACTCCCCACCCCTCCTCTTCACATCTCTGCGTTTCTGCTTTGCCTGGGAAGCGCGCACTCCTCCTAGGCCAGCTCCGGTGCCCCTGCCTCTTTCTCTGTGAAGTCTTTCCCCCCGTGGCTCCTTTTGCCCTCGGCTCCCACTGTGGGATGTGTGTGCCTCTTGTTTGGCGTCTGTTGTCTTTAGCTGACTCCCAGTTGTTCACTGGCCGAGTGCCATGTGGTGGAAGGAGCACGAGCTCTTTCCCATGACCCACACCTTGGGCTGCATCCTGACTCATCCTCCGCTGCGGAGGCGTGTGACCCTGGCACGCAGCCCCTGTGTTCGTGATAGTACTTGGGTTCTCCTGTCGGCCTCGCTGGGTCAGATGAGATCACATCACTAAGGCACCTGACTCAGTTCTCAGGGGGGAATAGTTTGGCAAAACGCTGCTGGGGGCTCTCCGCTGCCCTTAGACCTTTCCCCCCTGAGAGTCACCTGCCAGGGACATGCCAACTGTATTCGTTTTCTGTTGCTGCCATAACCAGTCATTGTGGACTCAGTAGTTTTGACAACACAAGCTAGGCAGCTTACAGCTCATCAGGTCAAAAGTCGGACAGTCTCACCCAGTGACAGCAGAATGTTGGCGGGGCCGGGAGGCTCTAGGAGATAATCTGTTTCCCTGCTTTCCCTGCTCTGTTGGGGTCGTTGGCAGATTTTACTTCCATGAGGGTTGTAAGACCAAGGTTCCTGTTTCCTTGCCAGCTGTTGGCTGGGGGCCGCCCTGAGCAAACAGCAGTCTGTCTCTGTCCCTGGCGTGGGGCTCCCTAGAGCCTAAAACCAGCCACAGGGCGCCCAATCTTCTCCGTCCACCAAGTCCCTTTTGCCACGGAAGATGATGTATTCACAGGTTCCAGGGACTACAGTGTAGATATTTTGAGAGACCTTATTCTGCTTGCTAGCATCCCTCTAAACCCTCTGAAATATCCCTGTGAATGTTATTCCCTTTCTTGATGGCCCTGTGGTCCTTTTCTTCCAAAGAATCTTCTATTTCTGTGATACCAGACAGCTCCTCTTGTCATGGTGAGCCGGGCAGTTATTGGTTGTTTCTGGCAGCCCAGATCAGGTCCTCCTCCTTTGGGTGATGGTACCTGTGTTCTCAGTGTGTGTCAGGTGGTGCTGGGTTAGCTGGCCGCTCCGGGTGGGCCCTGACCACACAGCTTGAGAGTGATTGCGTCAGGGGTGGGGACCCAACCCACACCCGGCCCCTGAGACATTGACTTGGGACTTTGCTGGGACTGTTGAGCGGGAAGCCTTTCTCTTTCCCACGAGACAGACAACTGGAGAGAATGGCAGTGCAGAGACGGAGGTGGTTGCCTTGACATCACCAGGATAGGAAAAAGGCCGATCTGGAAAATCAAAGCAGACCTAGAAAACTGGAAGTCCATAGATTTCTGCTGACCTAGTTTGAGCCTGGATTTAGAATTTTCTGAAGCCTGATGTGTACCTGGACTTCCAAGTTATAACATACCAATAAATTCCCTTTTTTGCCTCAGCAGGGTTGAGTTGGGTTTGTGACGATGATGTGTCCTGATGAAAACAGTGAGCAAAGGTGGAATGACAGTCTGTGCCTTCAGATAATGTGGTCTCTCTTCCAGGTCTTCACTGAGATTTTGTTGAAGGACCTCATCATACTGCTGGTGCTTGTTATTCTGGAGTTTATCTGAGGCTCATCAGCTCCTACAACTTAGTGAAAGAATCTCTTTCCAGTGATACATCTAGTTTCAGTGGTTGTTTACTCAGTCTTTAAATTTTATTTTATCTTTTTAAAGATTTGTTTATTCATGAGAGACACACAGAGAGGCAGAGACACAGGCAGAGGGAGAAGCCGGCTCCCTGTGGGGAGCCTGATGCAGAACTCAATCCCAGGACCCCGGGATCACGACCTGAGCCAAAGGCAGACGCTCAACCACTGAGCCACCCGGGCATCCCCAGTTTTTAAATTTTAAATGAATAGTTAGTTCTGTGCCAAGCTGCAGTAAGAAGGTGTGTCTGCTTCTAGGGAGATGTTGGCAGGATTAGTGAATTCTTGTACCCCTGGGACAGGGCCGGTTTGAGTAAGGGCTGCAATGCCCAACGAGAGGAGGGAGCCTGGCCGCTCCTCCTCCTGCCTGCACCCGGGCAGCCTGCTCACCAGACCCGGTGCTCCCAGGCAGCCCGAGAAGGACCAAGCACAGACGCATCCATCCAGGAATCCCTCGATGTTTGAGGGAGACCCACTTGCTGAATGGGAGGCTCTAAACTCAACAAAGGAGAAAATGACAAGGAAGGAAATGTGAATCAGATGAGTAGAGTAAGACTTTTTGAACAAATAGATGAAGATCCGTCGTTTTTTTTTTTTTTTTTTTTTTTTTTTAAGATTTTATTTATTCATGAGAGACACAGAGAGAGAGAGGCAGAGACAGAAGCAGGCTCCCCACAGGGAGCCCAAAGTGGGACTCAATGTGCTTAAATATCTTTCACTAAGGAAATCTTAAGAATCCAATTGCAACATTTTAACAAATCCTCCAAAAGCTGGTTAATGTAATGTGCATAGCATGGGGGGGCGGGTTTGCACACACACTTGATAGACGTTAGCTATTATTCAAGTTAATAAATGAAAAAGCAAGTTGAAGAATATAGTACATGACTATATTATTAAAACAGAGAGCAGAACTCCATCTTTCTATATAGACCTATGTGTCTGTAAGTGCCTAGGAAAGGCCTAGAGCCACTGCTGGGGAGCCCACGAAGATTTTTACTCTAGCTGGATGGTGTGCATTTTTTACACCGAGACCATATTCAAGTCTAGCATTACTTTAATTAACACAGATTTGGGGGGGAGGGGTGGTTAAAGTAAAGGAAGAAGTAATAAAAGCCCATGAAGCCTGCTTTTATAATCTTGTCTGTAACATGGGGATTTGCTTTATTTCCCTAGCCCCGGTAGTATAAATGACTTTTAAAATATCTTTTGTATTAATCCTTGTTAATGTATAACCACCATTTGATCCAGTGTTTTTGAGATGCAGGCCAAGATCCCTTTGGTGGGGAATGGAGTATGGAGGGGTTCAGTCAGCACTGAGAGAGAGAAAGAAAGAAAAGAAAGAAAGAAAAAAGAAAAGGAAAGAAAGAAAAAAGAACAAAGCAGGACAGAATAAAATAAAAGTGTTAGAGTGCTTCACAAGTTGTAAGGGTAAATGCTATTTAGTGAAACTTTGTCAGTGTAATGTATTTCTTGCTGCGGCTTGTGGCCCTAAAAATTTGATAAAACACTAAATCACTTTCTTCCTGTGAGGCTGCTAAACAAAACTGAATTTTTTTCCTTTTGTGTATTTGCAGAATACATCATCTTGAGTAATTATAAACACTAAAGCAAAAAAGAAACACACATTGCAGATTTACTCTTGTCACTTCTTCAATAAGTTCAACTTTGAAAAGCAGAACCAGAAGTTGTAAATGAAGTAGGAACTTCTTCTGCTCCTTCTAAGTGCTCATTAGCACCATCAAAGAGTCTCTCCAAGTGGGGTTTGAGAAGCTGCTTCGGGGTTCTACAGTGCATCATCATTCCTTCAGCAACTAAATAACCTGTCCAGCATTTCTTTCAGCCTAGATTCCTGATTACAAAATATCAAAGACATTTGGAATCATGAGTATTTCAGATGTGTCAATAGAGGATTGAGAAGTCATATCACATGCAAGGAAGAATTTGGAAGGTGATTTTCTGAAGTCCCGTCTAGGATAGGCATACAGTTTGTTTTCATTGTGCAAAAATATAGTTATATTGAGTCTCATAAGCCTAATACATTGTATTAATCGCGTAGAATGTGTTTAATAAGAGAAATTTCTGATCTCAGCACACATGACCTACATTTACACATGGAGACTGAACTGTCCCATCTCACTGCTTTCCCGGATCCCAACCAGCTCATCTTCCTCATCCTCTCTTGGAGCTGAGTTAGCTCTCTGCAGTGTGGGACTCCTAAGTGGGTATGGAAGAGCCTCAGTGTGAGGGAGGGAAGGCAGCTCCAGCAAAATCTCGCTCCAATATGTCTAAAGCCAAACTAATTCAGTTATCTTTCATATCTGTTTTTGACAAAAGAGAACAGCTTAACTGATACAGTTTGCCTTATTTACTACTGACAAATTCCCCTACCAGCTTTCTCAGAACCACATTCTATTTCCTTTTTTTTTTTCCACATTCTGTTTCCAATCCATATTATTCCTTGGATTATTCCACTTAGACTGGTCATTGGAAAACTGTGGTTTTGAAACCACACTTTTCATCATATTTTGCTCGTGACCATTCTGATGGCAGGGCCTCAAGTGGCTAAGGGCCTTCATGTTCTAGGATGATGGGGGGGCTAAGAAGTGCCCTGTGTCTTGGTTGGAGGGGTAGCAAGGAGTTGAATCCCAAACAAACCCTCCAGTGAACCCTGCCCCTGAACCCTGTGTCAGTCACAGTTGCTGAGGGAAATACAAAGCCAAAGGAAAAAAATTCCAACCCTGGAGAAACTCATGGGTTTTTCCTTTAGTGGTACTGAAAGGATTCAAAATATCATTTATTCTCCAGCTCAGGGGGCCCTTTCGGGTCTTTCCCTGTGGACTGAAGATCTTTACGTCCTACTGGGGCCAGAGGATGTGAAGGCAGCTGCTTAGGGTGGGGATGCTGGTGATGAACTAGAACACTGAGGCCCAGAGAAGGCAAGGGCGACCCCAGGCCACCTGGTGGTCTGCTGATGGTGTTGGGGAGGGAGGCTGGGCCTTGCAGGCTGGGGAGCAGGCGGGGGTGGGGGGGGATGTTTGGGGCATGCCTGAATCCTAAAACTGAAGAAAGGCTGAATTTCTATGAAGCAGGAACATCTCAGAGGAGTTGGAGAGAGAAGAGTTCCAAGCTCACAGACATTCTGGAAAAGAGAACGCTCTCTCCTCTCCCACCCCTCTCACCTGCCATGCTTCCTCACCCCTGGAAGGAATTCAGACTGTCCTTTGTGGGGCCTATGGACAGAACTCCAGAGTTAATGTATGTGATGTGATGAGAGCCGTGCCTGGCACAGAGTGAGTGCCGTATAAATGTCTGTCTGCTGTCGTTATGCTGTTATGTTAGGCCCCAGATGATCAGCCAGTGGTATCTGAATTTTTCACTTGAGTAACCACTCGTCAGTGGTGGGAGAGCTGGTCTGAACTCTATGCAGGCCACCTCTGGGCAGATGGTCCATCTCTACACCAACCCCTGCTAATGTCATGTGACTAGATCCTTCTGCTGCCTGTTTTAGAACTGACCTT
Source organism: Canis lupus familiaris (assembly GCF_011100685.1). Lineage (NCBI taxonomy): Eukaryota > Metazoa > Chordata > Mammalia > Carnivora > Canidae > Canis > Canis lupus. Next base: position 4,706,143 of record NC_049234.1, read on the forward strand.
CTAAGTGGAAGAGGATGGGGGAAGCCCCCCAGCCCCATTCCTTCCTCAGAGCAGGGCAAAGTGGGGACATGAGGTGTCGGCCATGAGTAGTTCTGGTTAGCATCCATGTAGCAAAGAGCCCCAAAGACACCACAGGTACAGAGGTGCAGCAAAAGGAGGCTTGACTCTGAGGAGGTGAGGAGGATGGAGGTTCCTCTCTGGAGAAGATGCTCTGGAGCAATCAAGAAGCATCGAGAAATCCCGTGATTTCCTGCTCTTAGAGAGCATGCCCCGTGATTATGCAGAGGGCAGCTCTTCTCATGTTCTTAGCAGTTGGGGAACTGTTCTCATGGGTTAACCAATCCTCCTGAGCCTTACTAGGATTCCTTGAAGGCTCCCAAGAGTTTGTCTGGAAATTGGATTAAAAAAAATACAAAAACAAAAACCAGGTAGTTGGGGGCTCCCCTGACAGCAGGGGGCTCCAGTCACGCACATGACAAATGTAAAAATAAATGTTCTCATTATAAGAGCTTTGTTTTCGTAGCATATTGGACACAGAGTTTAAGACATGCTTAAATATCCTTCACTAAGGAAATCTTAAGAAACTGTCAGGATAGAAAGTGCCTAAAAAGTAAGACTGGACCATCACAATATTCAGTATCTACTGGATAAGTAGCATGAGACACTTATTGAAAATTTATATTATCATCAGCATTTACAGAGGGTTTAAAAAGTGCCAGTCTCTGTGCTTAGTGCTTTACGCCCTTTAGTTATCTCATGTCACCTCCCTAGCAACCCTGTGATGATAATAATCATGAGGGACTGGATGTCCCTCAAAGTCACACAAGCTTGCCTCGGCCCCAAAGCTGTGTTCTTAGAACCGTTAGAATTCACTGCTTGGGAAATCATTGTTTTCCTTATGAATAGTCTCACAAGCGTTCTGGAAACCATTCAGGCCTTTTATAGGAAGGCTCTCATTTGGGACTTTGATAGGCAGGGAGAGAATATTTATCATAGTCTGAGGTATAAGGAAAAAAAAGAAATGGTCTGATTTCTTCTGAAGTCACACATCAAGTGGTCGGATCATTTCAGCCAAAGTGGATTTTTGTGTCTGTTCACTTGACCCGCCGCAGGGATGCTTGGGGGCCCATGTTGTCAGACCCGAAGCTCCTCTCTCCTCTCTTACTGGTTCAGGAGGCAGGGAGCGCAGATTCCAGCCAGCAGGGCTGCTCCCTCCAGCCTCCCCCACTCCTGGCCTTCTAGCGTGTGACGTGGGGGTACCAGCACTGCCTCCTCAGAGCTCAGGTCAGCAACGTCAAGTGTTGCACAAACGTGCCCATGACTGTTGTCAGGAGGATGCAGAGGGAGAATTTAGGCAGCGGGCAGAGAACTAGCTGTACGCAAGATCAGCAAGATCCCCTCAGCCTTCCCTTCAGGGAGGCCTGGGCAAGGGAGCAGGCGTGCTGCTGAGAGCGGAAAGCTCCACTGAGGTATATTTTTGAGACTGATGCAAAATCCCAGGCAGTGACGTTCCAGTGACTCAGCCTAGTAGGTGGAAGTGATTTTAAATAATGGCAGTATCAGTCGTCGTCCTCCTCCCGCTGTGTCACACATCACCAAACACAAGCGCTCAGCCCGGCGCCCACTGAGTCAGCTGCTCCAGTGAGACCGACAAGGACGGAAGGACCCGCGGATCACAGCGCATCCCTCTGAGCCCATGGGGTAAAGTGAGGCATCCATGGAGCAATGTCCTTCTCATCCCCAGGAACAAGCCCAGATAAACAAGGGGTGACAAAAAGGTCACTCTGTACATCCCCCAGGTTTCAACAGTCCCCCCAGAGTGAAGTGAGCGTAGCTACAGCTGCCACCATCAGGGGAGAGGCCACTTGAGTCAGTTACGAGGGGAAGTTAAAAGCATTTAGAAAGTGGTAGCATTTTAGAGAGAAAGAAAGTGCAGTGACTGGATTGGCAGCTTCAGATGTCTCTTTGTAGACAGAACAATAGGGGGATCGGCTCAGGAAAGGGGGTGCAGGTCGTGCGGGGGTTTGGAAATAATGAGTTTCTCTGTGGCCGCCGGTGGCGGTGGCGGTGGCGGTGGTGGCGTAGAGGTGGATTCGTTGAACCGCCCAGCCACCGTGCCTCCCCGTGCTCTCCTGGACCCCGGGTGCCCCTGAGGCGAGGGGTCAGTCGGGGACTTCGCTGGGGCTTCTGGAGGACTGCACGCACCAAACAAGAATCAAAGCGCTTTGAGCTAGCAGGGGGAGGAGGGGCGAGGGTGGTTTCTTAGGAGCAGCCACCTAATGAGTAAGAATGAGATGGGAAGGCTTGGAGAGAAGAGGGTAGCCCGCAGAGTCCAGCGCCGGAGGCCACAGGGGTTTGAAGCCTTCCGTTCCGTCCCTCAGCTTTACTCAGCCAGAGCCAGAGCCCCCAGATTGGGAGTGAGGACCCAGAACGATTTATTTTGTGTGCATCATTTTAAGGACACCCAGTGTGTACCGTTGGGACAAATACACATTAAAAACAGGTTCAGTTTTCTCTGCTAAAAATAAAGGAAGAGATTTCCCTTTCTCTCTCTCTTTCACTTTCCTTCTCCCCAAGCATTGACTTTAGGAAATTTGCCATGTGAGTACCTTCTCTCGTCTGAAAAATACACAGATTGTTTTGAGGATTAGGTTGGCATTTTGTCAGTGCTAGGGCCCAGGAGTGTCTTCCTCGGGGACCCAGGTACCATCTCTTTGAAATGTGAACATTGAGGGACATGGTGTTCTGTCTCTCGGCTTAGGGGGGAGGTGGGAGCTTCAGTGGGCACTTCCCTCTGAGCTGCAAAATAACCTCCTGTCATAAAGTAGGAGGAGGTTGTTTCTCCTCTGGTTAAAGCCAATTAGCTAGTGCAGAAGGTCCTCAATTACCAGGTAAAGTTAGGATGAACCACGTGTGACCAGTGGCGCTGTCCAGTCCCCTTTCTTGAGGACTAGTCATGGTTTATCTTGAGAAAATGTATGGAATGCGTGGTAAATGCACAGCTCTATGAAAAGGTGAGATTTCTTTCTTTCTCTGCAATTCCTAGTGGGTCGTCTATGCTGTGCATCACATTCTGGTTTAACGCTGATTCAGTAATAAAACTGATCTTGTTCTCTATATTACCTTTGTGGAGAGAATTTCTGGGTTGAGAGGGGATCCTGTGTTTGATTGCATTTCTCCATCGATACTCACTTTATATCTGTTCTGTGTCTGGCCTCCTGCACTCAGTCCATATTTCTAAGTGCAATATATGGCACCTTGGCTTTTTATAGATGAAGTTCTCTTAAAGGACCTAAACGTTTGCTAAGAGATGATTTTAAAGCTCAGTGAAGAAAGGATCAGATATAACTACTTTCATGTTGTGGTGGTTGCATAAGGTGCGGGGCTGGTCCGAGTTCATGCGGACTAGAGAAAGGTAAGGAAGCATTAAGTCCCTGTACTCTGGGACACTCCGTACCTGCTGCTCTGTCGCCTAGTCCACAGGAACCCACATCACTTGATTTTCACTGTTACAGCATTATAATTTTCTAATCACCTGCAATATTCACATATCCCCCAAGTTCCTGATCATGATCTGCATCATCACATTTGATAAATTCTTAAAAATGCAATTTGTGGGGCACCTGGGTGACTCAGTCAGTACAGCATCTGCCTTTGGCTCAGGTTATGATCCCAGGGTCCTGGGATTGAGCCCCATGGTGGGGAGGCTGCTTCTCCCTCTCCCTCTCCCTCTCCCTCTGCTGCATCCCTACTCATGCTCCCTCTCTCAAATAAATAAATTAAATCTATCAAAAATGCAATTTTTTCTCCTGGATGTATGTACAAGAGAAATAAGTGTATATTTCCACAGAAAGGCTCACACAGTAATTTTTTTAAAAAGATTTTATTTACTTATTCATGAGAGGCAAGACACAGGCTGAGGGAGAAGCAGGCTCCCTGTGGGGAGTCTGATGCAAAACCTGATCCCGGATCTCCCCAGGGCAGACACTCAACCTCTGAGCCACCCACGAATCCCGGCACAGTAATGTTCATAGCAGTTTTATTCATGCTATCTATGCAATGGGATGCCACTCAGCCACCAAACTCAACTCAACTCCTGTTACATTGATACATGATAGTGAATCTCAAAAACATTCCACTGAGCTAAAGGAGCCAGATACTGGGGCACCTGGGTGGCTGGGTGGTTGAGTATCTACCTTTGGCTCAGGGAGTGATCCTGGGGTCTTGGGGAGCCTGCTTCTTCCTCTGCCTGTGTCTCTGCCTCTCTCTCTGCGTGTCTCTCATGAATAAATAAATAAATAAATAAATAAATAAATAAATAAATAAATAAATAAATAAATAAAACCTTTAAAAAAAATAAAGAAGCCAGACACAAGAGAGCACACACTGTGTGATTCCACTTACACCATATTCTACAATAAGTGAAACCAACTTCTAGTGATAGAAAGCAGCTCAGTGCCGGCCTGGGGTGGAGTGGGAGAGGTTGACTGTACGTGGGCACGAGGGACCTTTGTGGGATGGTGGAAATGTTTCTATTTCTCGATTAGGGTGGAGGTTGCACAGGTAAATCCATTTGTCAAAATTCGAACTATATACATAAAATGGCTGTAGTTAACTGTGCGTAAATAATTCAGTGAAGTTTATTCCAGAAATAGATTTTCCTGTACGCACACCATTTGAAATAAAAACACAAAATGCCGTTTGCTTTCTCAGCCACGGCGACCCGGTTGGCAGGAGGCTGGGAGCCGGGCCCTCTGGCAGCCCGTGCTTGTGGTGCTTGTGTCACAAGCCCAAGGCCGGGTTGTGGCCACCCTGGTCCGTGCGGGTCCGGGAGGCGGCAGAGGCCGGCTCACGGGAACGCGGCGGGAGCGCTGTGCGCCGGGGCCTTCCCCAGGGGCAGCCGGTGGGAAGAGGAGCGACACCCCCAGCCCGCAGGTCGGCGCGAGTCCTGCCGCTTTCACAGGAACTGCAGGGCCCTGATCCGCGCGCTTCCCAGTTGATGGGAAGATTAAGGGCTCCCTTCCCCAAGCGAGGGGGGACTGAGAACTCTCTTTAAATATTACATTTCTTTCCCCCCCCAAATGTCATTTGAGCTCCTCCCCACTGATTCATTTGAGAGAGATATGTCAGGTTCTGTATTGGTTGAGTCAGATCCTTCCTCAGAACAAAACCCTGTAGGGGACTGAGGAATCCCCACGTCTTATGCCTGTTTACCAGACGCGGAGGGAACACGTGCGTCCCTGTTACCTGAGCGGGGCCTCCCCCCGCCCCCCCCCCCCCCCCCCCCCCCCCCCCCCCCCCCCCCCCCGGGGCCGGGCAGCCACGAGGCCCTCCTCGGGTTGGTTTTCCCACGCTCCGGGGTCTGGCAGGGAAAGACCGGCCGAAGAGTAGCTCATCAGGGGGCTCGCCGATGCCAGCATGGGATCCTCAGGGGATTTTTATTTATTTTATTCATTTTATTTATTTTTTAATTTTTTCTCGGGGGATTTTTAAAGAGGCCTCTGTAAATTCATCAACTTTCCTTCTGTCTCGGGAAGGCTTGGGGGAAGAAAGAGACGAAGGGGCGATGGGGGCGCTGCACCCACGGGCTGGGGACCCCGGGATCCCTGGCTGTCACCAGAAGCCAGCAGGGAGGCGGGCACAGCTTGGCCCTCGGAGCGCTCAGGAGCAAGCAATCCTGCCAACGCCGGATTTCAGACTCCGGCCTCCAGAGCTGCGGGGGAATAGTCCCCGTTGCCTGAGCGCCCGGTTTGTGGTACTTTGCCCTGGAAGCCCTCGCGAGCTGGTGCAGAGGGAGAAAGAGAGGCTGTGTGTGAGGAAAGGCCTAGGCCGTCGTAGCTGGAGGGGACGCGTGAGGACAAGGCCTCCGGCACCCTCCCTCGGGCGGGGCTGCGGGCGGCTGTGACCGGCTCGCGGCCGGCTCCTGCGCGGGAGCCTCCAGCCCCGCCCCCGGCCCCGGCCCCGGCCCCGCCCCGGCCCCGCCCCGGCCCCGCCCCGGCCCCGCCCCCGCCTCCAGCCCACCGGGCCTTTTACCACAGGAAGAGCTTTCAAGACTCATCCAAGAGACTGAGCAGAGCCCTGGGTCCCTCTCCTCTGGCCGCCTGGAGCTCTGGAGCTCTGGAGCTCACACTCCCACTTTGCCGGTCTGTAACAAGGCGGCGGGGCAGGGGCGAGCGCGACCATGCCGGGCCTGCCCATCTCCCTGGGTGCTGGCGGCGGACACAGGGAAGTGTGTGTGAAAGCGTCCTGTGAATCGCGCCCGCCAGGGAGTTAGAGGCACCTTCTGTTGTTTCAGAGCTTCGACAGAGATCCCAAAGGGAAAGAGAAAGAGGTGGCCGCTTATTTAGGCAGGGACACTAAGAGGTTATGAAATCAGCTTTGAGAGCTTCGGCTTGTCACCAACCTGGAGACCATAGAAGAGGAGGCTGGGGGTGCAGCTCGGGACAGTCAGAGAGCAGCCTCCGCGCGGGAGCTGTCGAGGGGGAGGCGCTGCTTCTCCCCCTTTGCCTCAGCCCATCCCCACAATAAGCCTAGTGAGTCTCTGTCTGGCTTCAGAGCCCACAGGAAGCCAGACAGGTGCCCTCTCGAGTTGGAAGGACAAAGGGACTGATACTTAAGCCACATTGCAAACCATGAATGCAGAGCCTGGTTGGAGCCGTCTGTGGTGGCAGGACAAGGAGAGAGGTACAGGGCAATGAGGGCCCAAAGGGGGGCTACTTACAGCTGCTTGAGGACCCCACAGAAGTGAGCTGGTACTGGCTTTCCTTAAAGGGGACTCTGCCCTGAAGGACCATTTGCAAGGCAAGGTGACCCCAGCCGTGTGACTCAGGATGGGGTAGACCTCAGAAGCCGGGGACCGGGGATAGTTACACGTGGGCAGCTCAAGGAACATCCCCTGTCTGATATTCCTTCACAGAGAGACCTCCGGGGAATCTGCAGAAGCTCCATGTGGGGCAGAGTACCCGTTCAGGCAGGCCACACCCCTGGGCCTTGGCCCCAGACGCGAACCGACCAAGTGCTGTCCTGGGGCTTGCTACCCTTCACCACTCCCCCGTCCCTGTTCCGAGTCTGGGGGTGCCAGAACAGTTCTGGAGCATGGTGAGCAGTGGGGGGAGAAGTCCACCATGTTATTCTTCTTCTGCTTAGAGTTTCTTAGCCTGGGTCTGTCCTGAGTTTTAAACTGGTTGTGGGATTATACCTTTGATAGTAGACTGAATTGGACTTTCCAATATCTGAAGAGACTATTCACCAGTCAACAGAGTGACTGGAAAAGCTGTGGGACTTCTCTGAGTATTCATCCAGGGACAGGGAAGCACAACCCGACAGCAGTTGCTTAAAGAATCAAGATTTTTTTCTGTTTGTACCATATCTTTCAACTTATTCTAACAAAGAGGTTATAGTTAGATAAATGTTCACCTTAGAACCTCTTTTCCTGGGAATACAAGGATCAACAGAGCCCACTCTTCTTATTGTAGCTAAGGGAATATCCACATAAAGGGCAGGCCATTAATTGTCTTTAGATTGAATCCTGAGCTAGCAATGAAAACATAGGTTTCCATTAAGCATTTCTATTTGCATTCAAGGAAGGAAAAGTGACTATTCCTTAAATTATACTTTGCATGATGTTTGTGATATAACTGGATAAAATTACAATTGGCATATGTTTTTAGGCAATTTGAAATGGATAGGAATCCATTAAATCATAAAATAGTGTTAGAACAGCCTTATGTTTACAAAGAATCTAATGTGTGTGTTAAGTACCACAAATTCTAGTACTCACATCTGGTAATGTATTACTCTTGGTGTTAGTCAAGACTTCTTTGGTTGGGAGTAACAGAAACCCAACTCAGACTAGTTTCTGAAAGAGAAAGCATTGGTTCATAGAGATGGGAAGTCCCAGGGTGGATCTGGTTTCAGACATGGCTGGATGTAGGGCTGCTTCTCTCTCTCTCAGCTCTGCTAGTTACGCTTTCACTTCATTCAACAAACTTTCTCCAGTGTGGTGGGAGAGAATATCTCCTGGCCCCCCTCTATCCCCCATGCTCAGCCACCACAGTAGACAGTGAACTGGTCTCAGCAGTGTCCATGTAGCCATAAGCCCCAAAGACAACCAGGTCATATTCCACCCCAAACCAACCTTGTTAGCTAAAAGATGGGAAGCTCTGATTGGCCAGCTTGGGTCATAGGACCATCTCTGTCAAAAGAGGCTGTTGCACAATAGTTGATGGTCCATTAGGAACTCACAGAATGGTCAAAAAGTTACTGGTAGAAGGGGTGAAATAGTATACTGCCCTTAGCACATGACAAGCTCTATTTTCTTCTTTATCCACAGACTATTCAGTTAGCACTTTCTAGGTCTAGAGTCCAAGTGACATCCCTTCACCCTGTGCTACTGTTTTCTGATTCTACTTAGAGGCAGTCTACCCATCTGAGCCCAAACCATGGAGAGAGACCCTATTTTATGTATGTGTAGCTTTCTCCTTAAAAACATCAGAGTGTTATCTTTTAAATCCATCTATCATTTATTTATACATTATTTATACACATTTTTAGTTTTCTGTGAGAACAACTCATATAGTTTGTTTTCCTGACCCAATTGAATGATACACATCTCTAGGGCTGGCTGTGAATGATGAAATTTTGTTCTTGATTCAGGACACCTCCTCTCAGGGCTCTGGCTTCCAGATCTCCCTGCAGCTACGTGATGCCCCAGGCTCCACACCACCCTGCCAACCTTCCATTCTTTCCTCTCCATCAGCCACACCCAAGGGGCTTCATCCTGGCAGGTAACTATGCCTGGTCACAGATGTTGATAAGGTAACCTAAGCCCCTAGTTTGCTAGCTAGTTGAAATATTTCTCTCCCAGATAACCTACTTCCTTGGTTTAGATAAACAGGCTTCTTAAGAAGGCCTTTAGGGGATGTCAGAGATGGAGGAGATCCCAGTCCCAGGAGCTAACCAGTGGCTTCCATGCGCTTAGACACAGTTATCTACTCTGTCCACGTGTGACACAATATGAGGGTGCTTGCGTTTTCCTTCCTCCTTTGACACCTTCCCATTTGGGCCAATGGGAAGGTTAAAGCACAATCAGGCTAATGCACTGTGACATTGGTTAGTATGCTAGAGCAAGGCTGCCAGAGCCTCAAAGATGTTGTTAGAAATAGAACATTGTTTTTAGCTGGTACAGATAAATTAGTTTAATTTTCTCAAGCAGTTGGTTTGAACAAAATTTACTAAGCTTTGTTTTGAGTAATTCAATGCAATTTGAACTATGAGTTGTGTGTAACTCTTGTACATTTGATCATGAGCAACAATCCCTCCTTCCCCTTTTGGTGGAAAAGGATTTTATCTTCTGTGATTCTTTCAGATCCCCCATATCATGTCTATTTTCTTGCTCAGCTCCTAAACCTATAATTCACTCAGCCAATTCGGTGTTTAAAAGTATTTCAAAATAGTATATGGAAGTCACAAAACACATGGTAGGTGCTCAGTAAGAACACTGTGTCAGATTGTATTTTCCCAAAATGGTCATAATAGTCTTTCCCACCCCACATCTTCTTTGAGAACCTTGCCACTCCCCCATCAAGAGGTAAGGACTATGCTCCCTCCCCTTGAACCTGGATGGGCTTTTGTGATTGCCTTGACCAGAAGAGTATGGAGGAAGAGATGCCCTGAGACTTCTGCTGCTAGGTCTCACTCTCTCTCCACTTTCTCTGGAGCCCCAAGTCTCCATGTGAGAAGTATGGCTTCTTGAAGCCACCATGCTGGAGAGTCCATAGAGCAAATAGACACATGTCTCATGGAGACGGAATATGGTGGCTAAGGAGCCCTGCTCTTTCGCTGTTAGCTCTTCTTCCAGTCTTCCCAGCCCACGTGTCAGACACATGAGTGAACCTCCACGGGGTTCTAGCACCACTCACCATCTGGCTGTAACTAGCCAGGGACCGGACCCTAAGGGAGAACCCCCAAGTCTGTGAGGTAATGATAAATTATATAATATTATATAATATATAATATATACAATTAATAAATATAAATTAAGCTTTGGGATGATTTGCCACGTCACAATGGCTGATACAACATTTAATATTTGGCAAGTACTGACTGCATCAAGCCTTGTGCTAGGTACTTGGTAGGGATTACTTCATTTAAGCCTGACTATTTGTATGAGAGAAGCATTTTTACTCACCCTCAGAGAAGCTAAGTGATCTGTCTAAGATCACACAACAATGGATGACAGGAGGACCAGGGGTCCAAGCACCCAACCACCAAGACCTGCACATGTAGCATTCCCTTTGTTTATGACTCTTCTGCTGGGTGGTAGCATCTCCTCTGACCTCATGCATGTGTTGCTCTGTCACCCAGCAGCTAGAAGCAGAATGTGTGAGCAGAGGCGGGGTCAGCAGGGCCTCAACAGATCCAAGGTGATCACTTCCAGCGAATTCCCAAACCCCAATGTTATAGTTTTATACCTTCAGCTTTCAGACTGTGCGTAGTATTTTTTTTTAAGATTTTTTTAAAGATTTAAAGTCTCATGACTTATTTACTCATGAGAGACGCAGAGAGGAGAGAGAGAGAGAGAGAGAGAGAGACATGCAGAGGGAGAAGCAGGCTCCACGCAGGGAGCCCGATGTGGGACTCGATCTCGGGTCTCCAGGACCACACCCTGGGCTGAAGGCAGCGCTAAACTGCTGAGCCACCCAGGCTACCCTGTGTGTAGTATTTTTTAAAAATCCCAATGGGTGATGGCATTGCGGGGGGGGGGGGGGACATATTATATCATATTAGTCATTTATACTCAGCAAGGCTGAGTTTATAGGAAGCTTTCCTGTTAGAAGATTTTATTTTATTTTATTTTTTAAAGATTTCATTTATTTATTCATGATAGACATAGAGAGAGAAGAGAGGCAGAGACCCAGGCAAAGAAGCAGGCTCCATGCCGGGAGCCTGATGCGGGACTCGATCCCAGGACTCCAGGATCATGCCCTGGGCCAAAGGTAGGTGCTAAAATGCTGAGCCACCCAGGGATCCCCTGTTAGAAGATTTTAATGGCAGCTGGGGGTAAAGGAGGGAAAGAAGAAGAAGGAAGGAAGGAAGAGAGAGAAGGAAGGAAAGAAATAAAACGGTGAAAATGTGGAACAGATACTGAAGAGGAAAATGATTCAGAGATTGGGGTACCAGAGACAAAGATTCATTACTGTATGAATATATTTATTCACTGTCATTCATTTTTAAAACTTTTATTTTATTGTCACTCAAAAATTGTATCAAATGTCCACAATATGCCCAACTGTACATTAAATGTGAAGCATGGATATTTCCTACCCTCAGCTCATAGGAATAGAGATGCTTACAATGTATTACTGGAACTCTTCCTCTTCGATAGGCAGAAAGACCAGGGAAGGTTTCCTGAAGGAGGTGACAGCTGAGCTGAAGCTTAAAGGACAGACAGCAGTTCAGCAGGCCAACAGGAGGTGGAAGGTATCAGGTGGAGGGACCAACATGAGCAAGGGCATGGAATGGTATATGTGGGGGCCACGAGCAGTTCGGAGGTGCTGGAAGGTAAGGTTCGAGTCAGGTTGTGCTGAGAGATGAGCCTGGCTCAAAGGTCATGGAGAGGGCTGTGGCGGTCATTTACAGAGCTTGAATTTTGTCCTTGAATGATGTGGAGCTGCTGAAGTGTCTTCAGGAGGCTCCAAAGAATCACTCTTCACCAGCTCTCCCTCCCACTTCTGACAAGCTTTGCCTGACAGGATTTGTTGTCCAAATTTTACAAATTGAAGACCTCCTCTTAAAATCAAACTTGTTCAAATTCTAATGGCAAAATCAGTGGGGACTATGACCTACCAGGGTGAGGAAAGTTTCCCTGCAGTGCCTACAGGTCTTATTCTGTAAGATCAGCAAGCCCAGCTGGGTGTCCACCTAGAAGAGATGGTGTTGTTTCTAACCACTAGCATATGTCTCAAGGCAGGGCTCAATGCACTTTTACACACTTAAATGCTCAGAGAAACAAAAAAGAGGTTATTAAAAACCAGCAGCACAAATGAGATGAGGAAAAGCTGGGATATGGGCACCTGGGTCCAGAGAATCAGCCACATACCAATGTAGGGAGGGCTGGGCAAAGGGAGGTAAGGCCCCAGCAGCAGGCCCTACGAGATGGGGGGCTGAGAGGGAGGGGAGACAGAGGTAAACCAAAGGGAGGAAAGACCTAGAGTCTCAGATGACAAAGCCAAGACTGTCGAGGCCTGAGATTGGTAAACCCTAGTTTCCAGGAGTTTGGCTGGAGCAAGCCACCACACGGATGCAGTCCGCATGCTGGGGTATCAGGCTTGGCTCTCTTCACCTCTGAGCTGTGGAGGCTGGTGAGTGTAGGATGGTGGCTACAGGTGTCCATGGCCCCTTCTTCAGCTTTTCCTTCTTTAAATTCCTTTGACAATACCCCAGTCACCCATTTGCCACTTATAAAGTGTTCCCTTAAATGGTTAATTAATTTTTTACTATAGCTGGTTAGTTGACCTTTTACTATAAATACTAACTCTGGGACTAGACCATAAACTCCTTCAAGGCAGAAGTCTTGCTTTAAATATTTTGTGTCCCCATTCATCACCGGTTCAAAATGAGGTATGCCGGCCAGGTAGGCTCTAGGGGGCTGGATTATGGAGAAGGAGCAGGTCTACCCTCAGGCTGCTCATGATCTGCCTGGGGAGATAGGTAAGCCAATGGAAGACTTTGCCTGTATTTGCTTTGGGCTACACACTCGTGGTTTGGGCCATCTTGGATCTATCTCTCCACCGTCTCTTGGAAACTGTGTCTTGCCCTGAGGGGTTTTCTCCATCCCGCATCAGAGGGGGCACCCATAGTCTAGGCTGCGATCCTGCACTCATTTCCATGATTAGGCATGTGACCAATGGGGTTGGCCTGTGAGGGGTCAGGTGCCTGCTTTCCTGCTGAACTTGAACCTGGGAGGGAAGGAGGCAGGAAGCTGCTCTAGCTGCATGCCTCCCGTGCTGGAGCCTGTAATTCTTCACTTCTAGTCAGGCTGAGTTGAATTCTCTATAGAAACCAATAGAAAATATAGAGAGGTATTATGAGAGGAGGTGTTACGGGGTCATATACAATTACACGTCACGAGTGTATGTGTATGTGTGTGTGTGAAAAACTGTGTGTGTGCGTGTGTGTGTGTGTGTGTGTGTGTGTGTGTGTGTAGGTTTCTGGGAGGAAGTGATACCTGACCTGAATCTTGAAAGACTGGTAGGAGTTAAACAAAGCTGTTCCAGTCAGAGTGGCAGGTCTGCGCTTGCATCCTCAATGCAATGAATCAGTGGAGGTGAAATTCCAGAGGCTTTAAGGGCCTCTGCACTGTGTTCCAGCTCCAGCATGTCCCCAAACATCCATGGAGGGGAAGTGCTTTCAAAAGACGGGCTGAAGGGCGCCTGGGTGGCTCAGTTGGTTCAGCGTCTGCCTTTGGCTCAGGTCATGATCCCAGGGTCCTGGGATGGAGCCTAGTGTCGGGCTCCCTGCTCAACGGAGAGCCTTCTCCCTCTCCCTCTCCCTGCTGCTCTGCTCACTTGTGTGCGCACTCTCTCTGTCAAAAAAATAAATAAAATCAAGAAGAAGAAGCAGAAGCAGAAGAAGAAGAAGAAGAAGAAGAAGAAGAAGAAGAAGAAGAAGAAGAAGAAGAAGAAGAGGAGGAGGAGGAGGAGGAGGAGGAAGAGGAGGAGGAGGAGGGAGAAAACTATGAACAAAATTGCTCTACTTTGGGCTTTGCTGGTTTTCTCTGGGCCTTTAATATGTAAATACGCATCCAGCAATAGAATCCTTTGTCTGCGGAGCACAAAGTATGCTGTCTGTGTTGAAGAGTTTTAGAAAGTTTATAAAGTGCACTTTTCTATGAAGTGTGGAGTAATCATTCAGTAACACCTCCTGCCATTCTGGGTGTAATTGGTGGCATTGTTGCAAAACTTTGATTACATTGTACCAAAGACAACAATAATGTGATTGAGCAGGTAAGGAAGAGCATGATGGGTTACGGAGACTTGTCAATAGTTCCTGCATAATTCAGCCTTTCTCCATGTTGCTTATGAACGGCTCCGACGCAGGCATTATTCCGAAATCCCTGGAATCCAGTGTGGATGGCCTGGACCGCTGGAATGTGCCATGACAGGGGATGCATATTGGCTCAGCTGGTGGAAAGCTCCTAGAGATGAGCCCATTTTTATTAATTATGCTACGGGCTTCTGCAGAGCCCCAGCAAGAGATTGTGTAGAGGGACAGGCAGTGGCAGGATCCACCAGTTGAGATTTCATCCTCAGGGTAATAGGAAGCCTTTGGAGGCTCTTAACCAGTGGGTGTGATAATCAGGTATATTTTAGAGGATGTGAGGTGGGGCTGGTGCTAGAGACAAAGAAACTAGTTAGGAAGCTATTTCAGTAATGGGGGAAGCAATCATAGAGGGCTGAACTGAGTAAGTGGTGTTAGGAATGGGCAGAAGGCACAGCCTGAGACATTTAGGATGCAGAATTAATTGACTTGGCTCTGGAGCAGCTGTGGGGATGGTGAGAAGGGGGAAGTGGGGAGTGGGAGGCAACCCACAACTTCTGGCTCGTTCAACCATGTGGACAGCTGTGGCTCTACAGTTGGCAGGCAGCCTGGTATGGAGGGAGCACGGCACAAAAGAGCTCAGTTTGAATCCTGGCTGTCAACTACTTAGTGCAAGTACGTCAGCATCTCTGTGCCTTGATTTCTTCATCTGTAAAACGGGACGGTAGTCCCCCTATCTTGCCAGGATAAAATGGCACACAGTGTGCTGGAGAAGTGGAGGCTACTGCTCCCAAGACAGGAAGCAGAGAGGAGAAGCGGTTTAAGGAGAGTGTCATTTTAGAGACGTTGCCCTTGAGGTGACTTGGGCGGCAACATGGGGATGTCTGTAGGATATGAGATATCTGAGTATGGAACTCAGAAGAAGGCCTGGCTGGGCAGAGAAACAGGGAGCCATCAACCTTTCAGAATTAGACCAAGGTAGGGCAGTAAAGGAGAACAGCCCAAGAGAGAACCAACAGGGCCTACTGTAGGTTCTAACGGAGGCTATGGGGTGCACCACCATTTGGGGCCACACAAAGGCACGGACAGGAGCCCCCTCATCCATGGTTTCACTTTCCGTGGTTACAGTTCCCCAAAGTCCACCGTGGCCATGGGCAGATAGATGATCTTCCTGGGGAATCATCACAGGATCCATAGTAGCCTAACCCTGCATCACTGTGCCTGCGTCATTGACATGACTTCATCTCCTCACGTAGGCGTTTTATCATCTCCCATCCTCTGAAGGACAGGAGTGAGTACATGCAGTAAGATATTCTGAAAGAGAGAGACCACATTCACATAACTTTTATTATAGCACACTGCTGCAATTGTTCTATTATTGTTGCTATTAATCTCTTGCTGTACCTGATTTATAGATTAAATTGCATCATAGGTACGTCCCTCAGGAAACGCCATGGTGTGTATAGGTTCAGTACTATCCTCCGTTTTAAGCATCACTGGGGTCTTGCAGGGTGGCCCCTGCTGATAAGGGCGCAGCTACTGTAACACTGAGGAATCAGAAGGAAGCACAAATTGGAGTCCGAGGGCCTGGATTTGAGTCTCAGCTCCCCTTCTTACTGGCTGTGTGGTCCCAGGTAACCCACGTAACCTCTCAGGCCTCAGTTTTCTCACCTACAAAATGGGAATGCTACTGATAATAGCCACTTCAGGAGACTGTGGTAAACTAAGGTATATGAGCTTGTGTTTTAAGCTAGAAAGCTTTATAAGCGGTTCCAGGTGATCATTTCCCCCCTGGACTGAATCAGCCTGGTTCTAAGAACAAGGTAACTTTAAGAGGGACTCTGTGGCTCTGGCCTCCCTTGCTTGGTAGGAGTTCCAGTCCATTTAAATTCCTCCCAAGCAGTTCTGAAATCACTGGGCTAGAGGTGCCACCAAAGCACCTGTTTTGAGCAGCCTGGGTGGCTCAGCGGTTTGGCACCTACCTTTGGCCCAGGGCGTGATCCTGGAGACCCGGGATCGAGTCCCACGTCAGGCTCCCTGCATGGAGCCTGCTTCTCCCTCTGCTTGTGTCTCTGCTTCTCTCTCTTTCTCTGTGTCTCTCATGAATAAATAAACATAATAATAAAATGTCAAAGCATCTGTTTTGCTCTGAGCAAGGGGTTCCAAGCCCTTCCAGGGAAATGGCCCCTTATACACAGGCCCTCCCATTCTCACTCACTTGACCCTATACCTTGGCTACACCTGGTGGGACTAAGGGTGGGCCCTGCTCCCAGGGTATCTGATGGGTCCAGGCACTGGAGCCCCTGCCCCTCTCCTGTGCAGAGACTGGACTCAGGTGCCCCAGATGGAAGTGGGAGCCTGGGGGGCAGAGTGAGGGTAGCTCAAGGCACACCTCACCCCCTGTGAGGGCAAAGGCACCTGGTGCCTGGGAGAAGCTGCTCTGCCTCCTGCTTTCCTCCAGCTGTTTTCAGTTTCCCTTCTTCCCTGCCTTCACTGTGAACTCCCCCTGTATGGGGGAACCTCAAGGTACTGCTGTCTGTTCCAGCTTATAGGAGCCTGATTGCCAGGAGATCATCTCAGGGGCGCTCCGGAGCTGTGGAGTTTGCTCAAATAGCATCAGCTACTCTATTTGAAAAATGGAAACACATGAAGTGTGCTGACAGGGGGCTGGTGAACAGGATCACAGCATCCACGCACAGTAAGATCTTACAGCTGGCAAGCAGCACAAGGGAGCCCTTCCCGTACTGATACAGAGTGGTACACCGAACATTTTCCTCAGCAAAAAGTGTGAGGTTCAGAACAGTATGTATAATCTGCTATCACTTGGGCAGCAAAATGAAATCCATGTAATATCTCTGGAATATCACACATAATCTAGTGACACGAGGAGGGGCTGGCTGGCAGTAGTGGTGAGAGAAGGAATTTTCATTGAACATCCATCCAATAATGACTTTTCTAAATCTAGAACCCTGAAATTAAATCGCCCACTTAAACAATCCAATCAGTAAAAAAAATCTTAAAAATGTGCCTTATGAAGTTCAGTGGTCCTGGGTTCGAGTTTGGTTTCACAATTTATTGAATTTATTCTTGTGTATTTTCAAACAAGTTACTCGATCTCTCTGAGCTCTGCTTTCTCATCTGTAAAATGAGAACAGGTATGCCAGCCTGATGGGACTGTTGGAATAAATACTCTACCCTGTGTGGCCCATAGTTGCTATTCAATGTTGATTGGCTATTGTCATCACCAATTTGCCCATGAGGCAATTAACATGCCCCCCCTGGCCTGTCCCATGCTCCCGAAGATGCAAAATTTCAAAGCAGCCCTGTGTTTGTTTGCATTTTTGTCCATTTTGTTTGTTTGTTTTTGTCCAATATTCTCCCCAGGATAAGGGCCGTAAGAGTTGGGCCAAGTAAATTAGAATCTGCCTCTGTTGTACTCAAAATTAGTCTTCTATTTGAAATGGGCTTATTGCCTTTGTACCCAGCCTAAGCCTGTCTGTCTTCCTTTGGAGTGAGTTCTTTAGCCCCTGCTTAGGCCCTTCTGCACAGTCTCCTGAGAGCCAACCCCTGGATTCTCAAAGCACTTCTAAATGCCTGGTGAACCCATTAAGCTATGATGTTAATTATTAGGGTTCCCACTTCCAATCTGCTTCAATCACAGCATGTTATGCATTGTAGTCACTGAAGTGTGACCAGGACTCCAGCAGACTAGGGCCATATTGTTTCTAACTGGAGAAAGACAGGATCCAAGCCGACTCGGTCCCTGTATCTTGCTGGCACTAGGGGGTGCTATCGTGTCTAACCATTTTCTTAAGTTCTTCGTTAGCTTTTGCATGATGGGCCTGCTGTCATCACATCTTGAAGGGTGGGTAGTAAAAGCCACAGGAATATGATTGAGGAAAGGAAGGCCAGGTCTGTGTGTCTGGTTTTCTCTCTCTGTGGAGAGTGGGTGTGAATGCAGATTCCCAGGCTCAACCACCCAGAGCCCTGGGGTTAATTGGGTCTGGACTGGGACCCAGGAATGTGCATTTTAGTAACTCAGGTGATAGCAGTATGTGTGTTTCAAAGGCCAGACTTGAGAAAGCACAACACGGGGGTTGGTTGGTTGTTTTAATCTCCTTTCCCTATCTTTTCAGAGAAGGCACATTTTCATAAAAATGTGTCTGCTGCCTCTCACTCATGGTAGTGTTGCCTCTCCTGGGCCTGCCAATCTCTGGGTGTGTACTCATCTTCATCTGTGGGAATCTTCCAGGTTTAAATTGGGGGTGCTCTCTTCAGGAAGGA
Organism: Canis lupus familiaris; assembly: GCF_011100685.1. Taxonomy (NCBI): domain Eukaryota; kingdom Metazoa; phylum Chordata; class Mammalia; order Carnivora; family Canidae; genus Canis; species Canis lupus. The sequence goes on from NC_049234.1 coordinate 4,724,467, forward strand.
TTTGCATCTGTTTCTGTCATGCGCTGCTAACTTGGAACCCCTCAGACATCTTCTAGAATAGTAGCCTAATGGAAGAGTCCAGGATTCCACTCCTCCTCCTGGCCACAGGCTCAAGGGTTAGTATCTGGATCATGCCACTGCAGTCACCATTTGCACAGAGGACAGGTGTGTTCTTCCCTGACTGATCACTGCTTGAAGCTCAAATTTCCACTTCTGGTTTGCTCCTTTTTCTGGGGAGGGGGGGTCCCTTGGCAACTTCCCTGATTTCCTACAAGCCTGGTATTTCATCAGTAAGTATGCTTTCTCTGGAAGGTAGTCATTTACAGCAGGAGGGCCTCCCAGAATATTGAATCCAGCATATTACCAGTGGAAGTCTTTATTTTCAAATGTAGACATGCTTATTCCTGTGAGATTAAAGGGTAATCCAGCCATGGTGGGAGAGTTATTCATCCAGTAGAGACAGTTTGGCATCCCACACGGTAGGAGGGTTGAAGGAGCCAGGAACATGGGGGAGGGGGGATGGTCTGTGCATAGATAATTGCTGCTGTTGTGTATTGGGTTCCACTCTGGGTATCTTGCTGAGGCCTGATGAGGCAAGAAGCAGGGTCACAACAAATTCTACAGTGTTATTTGTGTCTGCATCTATCTTTTTCTTCCCTCTTATTTCAGGGAAGGAGGTGTTCCTCCCATATTAACTTCTGTCCCCACCCTGTGGTTTTGGGATTCCATCCCTCTAGTCTTCTCAGGGATTTTGCTCCTTCTAGAATCCTCCCTCTGCTGCATCATCAGCCTCCCCCACCCCCCCCCCCACACCCCTTGGTAGACAATTTTCATGCCCAATGCGTGCCATTTCCTATCTTTATAAAACCCACTCTTGACCCAAGCTGCCATCCCTTTTAGAACCAAATTCCCTTTAGAACCAAATATCTCCAAAACACTTGGCTCTACATGCCCCTCTCACTTCTTCACTTTCCATTTACTTTTATTTTCTCTTTGGTTTTTATTTTTAGTGAGGTAATGCACCCACACTTTTTAGTCAAGTAGTTCTATAAGGCTTGTTATGAAAAAGTCCCCTGCTCTGCTTCCCCCATCAACGAGAGCTACTTATAACTCTTTTGACTGATTTTTTTTTTTTTTTTTTTTTTTGTATTTAACTCTGTGTTTTTAAATAAAATGCTAGTATCAAGTTACTTCTTGGTCCCTCAATTTCAGGCACTCTTAGGCAATTTTGTTTACTGACTCCTGCTTTGAGAGAGTGAAGACTTGACTTAGTTTTTACCATCATTCCTTCCTCTTGCCACAGCACTCACATGTACTCTTACATCAGGGTAAGGATATGGTCAGCTTACAGTTTTGCTTGATTCACAAATCAGTGTCTATTATGATATCAAAAGCTGAGTCATGTTGTAAATCTAGATGGCTTTTTCTTTCTTATGCAATCTTTAATTCTCCTTGAGAATGCCTTTTTTTATTTGCTTAGTTTCCATGTACTTATCACCAGTTCAACTGCAAGCTGTCACTATTTAACTCTTCTCTCAAACCTTTTAGCTTTCACTATCAATTTTGTTTCTTCTCTTGAGGAATTCTCTCCCAGAGCCTTGTGACCTTTGCAAATTTAGATCTTCTCCAGCTGCCTTCTTGAGTTGGTGTAGGTGGCACTGTCTTCTAGGAGGTCCCTTTACCATCAGCCTGGGGATTCTCTTCATCTGTTTCTTTGGTCTTGAGTCCAAACTCTTCTTCCTTTCTGTTTTTGTGGGACACATCTTCCAGTTGCTTCCTGAATAAAGTGGATGGGAGGTAAATTTGGGGGGAACTTGCAAATGAAACTGCCTGCATTCTAAGCTTTTGCTTAATAGGTGGTTGGGCTGGGTATAAAAAGAATCTAGGTTGAAAATAACTTCCTCAGAATTTTGAAGGCAATGTTTTAGTTTGATCTAGCCTCCAGTGTTATGAATGAGAAGTCCAAAGACATTCTGATTCTTAATCCTCTGAATGTCACCTATTTTCTCTTGGGAAGTCTGTAGGCTCTTCCCTTTGTCCCCAGTGTTCTGAAATTTTACAATGATGTGTTTCAGGATAGGTTTATCTTAATCTCTTTTGACAGTTTAACTCTAGGAAATTTTCTTGAATTATTTCATTGATGATTTCCTTCCCTCTGTGTTTTCACATCTCTTTCTGGAATCCCTATTATTTGGGTGTTGGAACTCCTAGACAGGTCCTGTAATTTCCATATATTTTCTTTCCTATACTCCATTTATTGGCTTTTTGGCCTAAGTTTTATTCTTCTAGCCCTTCTACTGAATCTTTCATTTCTGCCATCACAAATTTAATTTCCAAGGGCTTTAAGTTGTTGTTTGTTCTCTGAAGGTAAAATTACTTGCAATCTGGTTTTCTTTCATGGTTGTAGCATCTCCTCTAATATCTCTGAGGATACTAAATATATATCATTTTCTGGAAGTTTCCCTCATCTTGTATTGTTTTTATTTTCTCCAAGTAGCTCTTTCATATGACAGGCTTTCTTCGGCTATTTTGTAATAGTTGCTGTCTGCTTATGCTTGACAGTAGGGACCAAAAAGCTGATTCAAAGCTTTGTTAACATGAGCGGAGCTTATCAACTGTGAGTTTCACAAGAGGGCAATCTCACCTGGGTGTTTTCTTGGGTAACCCTGATGTAGGTATCTTGCCTCTGGACTGGACAATTTCCCAAGAGAATCTTTCCTGCCTGTGTTCTGGAAAGTGAGGAAGGGAAGAGCCCTGAGGAGTCTCAGCACACATAAACATACAATCTCTTTATCTTTCTGCTTGGTGCCCCAGTCTAGAGACCCATTGTTTTATCTTTCCAGAGAATGAAGCCTTTGGGAGGTGGGGGGGAGAGCCAGCAAATGACTCTTCAGCACGTGGTGGGGGTTTTGCAGATACAACTGTTTTTAGGACTGCTTTCAACCAATTCTCCTTGTTCTAATGCCAATTCCTAGCCCCCTTGCCTTACCTCCACATTTAAAGTTTCCTGGTGCCACCAGTCTCTGAGACTTTGAAGTGTAAATGGTGTTGGTTTGAGGCTTCCTCACTGCTGACTTGGGATCCAGCTTTCTTCAACCTACTTAATCAGCTAAAACTTATCTATGTGATTGTCAGCTTTCACAGTGTTGTGGTAGTTCTGTGCTCTCCCCTTCTCACCATACTTCTGGGTTTATAGTAAAGATGATCATGTCATTGTTGTTTATGTGGAGTGTCAAGGGGGAGTCAAGCTGGATGGGTGTGTTCACACCCTTATTAACCTACCCTCTGGGGGCACCTGGTTGGCTCAGTCAGTTAAATGTCTGCCTTCTACTCAGATCATGATCCTGGAGTCCTGGAATCAAGCCCCACATTGGGTTCCCTCCTCTATGGGGAGCCTGCTTCTCCTTCTCCCTCTGCCCATATGCCCACTCATGTACACGGTTGTGCGCCACACACACGCACACACTCTCTCTCTCTCTCAAATAAATAAATAAATAAATAAATAAATAAATAAATAAAACCTTAAAAAAAAAAAAAGCAAACCCCACCCTCTGGCTCTACCTCCACCAACATCTCTCTACCAATGTCACCAGTGACTCTATGTTCCCAAACCCAACACGCTGTTCTTCGTCCCTGACCTGAAACCTCTCAGCAGCGTTTGTCAGAATGAAACGTCCTCTTCTTGGCAGGTTCTTTTCTCTTAGCTTCTGAGACACCACTTCCCATTTCTCTGATGTCCCCTTCTCAGTGTTCTTCTAAAGTTCATTTTCCTCTACTAGTTCTCTGAAGAGTGGATTCTTTGGGGTGGATCCAGGCCATCCTCTCTTCTCTCCCTGTACACTCTCTTCTTTCTCCTTAGGGAATCCCACACTTTTGTTTGTGGTTCGAACACTGACCTTCCTTGATCTCCCATCTTCTCTCACCTCCCAGCGATGTTTGACTTCAAAGCATCTAAAATGGAACTCCTGATATTTTTTCTCTAAATTTATTTCTTATCAAATTTTCCTTACCCACCCCATTATACAAGCAGAAATCTGTCGTGTTTTCTTTTCTTTTAAAGATTTTATTTTTATTTTTTTACTCATGAGAGACTCAGAGAGAGAGAGAGGCAGAGACACAGGCTGAGAGAGAAGCAGGTTCCATGCAGTGAGCCCGATGTGGGACTTGATCCTAGGTCTCTAGGATCATGCCCTGGGCGAAAGGCAGATACTTAACCACTGAGTCATCCAGGTGTCCCCATTCTTGTTTTCTCTATCTTCCTTACCCCAGCATCCAAGACATCGGCCAGCTTTCCTGATTCTACCTCCATAATGTGCCTCCAGTCTACCCATCTTCACTGCCACCTTCCTTAGTCTCTAAGCTGCTGTCATCGGTCTCTTGCTTTGATGATTGCCAACAATCTGCACACTGGTCTCCCTACCTTTTTTCTCTTGGCTCCCTAAAACCAGTTCTCTACACAAGTGATCTTTTAAAAATGAAACAGCAGATTAGTTTCTCTTCTGAGAAAAATACTTTGTGTTGCTCTAACAACAAAATCCACACTTGTTACCATGTCTACACTAGACGTGGCTTCTCTACTGGGCACCCCTGCCACCACTTCTGAGTGCTGCAGTCTCCTATAGAACACAGAGCTCTAGGGACCCCTGGGTGGCGCAGCGGTTTAGCGCCTGCCTTTGGCCCAGGGCGCGATCCTGGAGACCCGGGATCGAATCCCACATCGGGCTCCCGGTGCATGGAGCCTGCTTCTCCCTCTGCCTATGTCTCTGCCTCTCTCTCTCTCTCTGTGTGTGACTATCATAAATAAATAAAAATTAAAAAAAAAAAAAGAACACAGAGCTCTAGACATGCTGGAGCACATGTCTTTCCTATTTTTCTATATGTTTTATCTGGTTAGTAGAGTGCCGAAGGAGTGAAATTTATGCCCTAATATCAGACCACTGCAAAATTTTAAAAATCTTATTTACTGAGGTATAACTGACATATATTAGCTTCAGATGGACAACATAGCAATTCCATGTCTGTACACATTGTGAAATGATCACCACCAGAAGTCTAGTTACTATCCACCTACACTCAGCTGTGTTTAAATATGCAATACAGTATCATTTCCTATGGTCACCATGCTCTACATTACATCCCCAGGACTTACTTTATAACTGAAGTTATGCCTTTTGACCACCTTCACCTATTTCACCCACTTTCCACCCCACCACCTCTGGCAACCACCACAGGCAGGTTTGAGTGGAACTATTTTCTCGTTTTGCTTCCAGCTGTCTCCTTTCTATAGGCTTTGGGCACAAGTTCATAGAGGAAGAGAGCTCAGAGGACTGGGGACATGCGTGAGGTGGGAGGCGATCTGGATAACCACCGTGAGGCTGCACCAAGAATCTTCCTTCTCTCTGACAGCTATGACCTTGCTTTCTGAGCAGGCTTGCTTTCCCCAGATCTTCTTCGCAGGAGGCATTCAGTCTCCCTGGAGCTTTGTCCGGAAAGATTTAACTATTTAGCTTTAACTTGTTCTCACCACGACCACTTACTTTCCTTTAATTCTCTAATCATCCTCCCACCTCACACCTTTTCCCCCTAAAATGTCTCTCCATACATTTTTGAGCCACCAAAAGAGAGACACTGTTTTGCCTGTACAGGGTTTATTCAGTCAGGCACCTTTTTTCTCTTTTTCCCCCCCACAACCCTAATTCTATTCTTGTTTGAGATGCTCTGATAAGCATGAAACCACCTGCTTTCTGACCTGTGATAGCAGCAGTTCCCTGAGGTTCCTGAGTAAGTTGTTTGCTGTTAGCTGAGAACTTGAAATGCACATCAGTTAATTCAACCTTATGAAGGAATCTATCAGGAGGTAGAATCAACAATGCACATAATCAAAACATTCCACCAGCCCACACATAATTTTTACTAGCTTGTTTCTCCCTGGTGCTGCCAGGATAAACACCCTATGCAATATAGAAAATCAACATAGAAATCAAATCCTTGTTCTCCTATTCATGCTTGTTCCTGGATTTGGTCATGTGACTGTTTATGAGGGAGTTTATTAGTGTGGAGTATTTTTCACCCTATTCCAGTAACTATTCTATTTTTCTCAATTCTGAATAGGATTACTATCCGCATAGACACTGCTTGGAATTGGAAAATTTCTCCGAAGGTCCTAATAATCTTCATTTTTCATCCTGTGAATAGTAGGAGCACATATAGCTTTCCCAAATGGGATTGCCCTTGGAGAAGTCCTCTCCTTAGATGTTTGCAGGTAGCCAGTCCCATCCGAACGGCTTTCTTTTTTTTTTTTTTTTTTTTTTTTTTTTTTTTTAAATTTTTTTTATTTATTTATGATAGTCACACAGAGAGAGAGAGAGGCAGAGACATAGGCAGAGGGAGAAGCAGGCTCCATGCACCGGGAGACTGACGTGGGATTCGATCCTGGGTCTCCAGGATCGCGCCCTGGGCCAAAGGCAGGCGCTAAACCACTGCGCCACCCAGGGATCCCGCCGAACGGCTCACATAGACCCGCGTTTAAATCTTGACTTAGGTATTATGGTTGACATGGGCGAGACACTTAACCTTTGTCAGTCTCAGTGTCTCATTATAAAAATGGGGCTTTAATATCACCTACCTCCCAGCATTGCTGTGAGGATTAAATGAGCTAATCCATATGCAAAGTGCCTATTATAGAGGGACTGGGACATAAAAGTGCTCCATAAATGTTAGCTAGAATTAGTCATAGGAGCTGGGTGGAGGACACTGCCTCCCCCCAAGTGTACCTGTTCCAGTCTGAGAAGCCTGTCGGTATGCACCAAAGGTCTGTCTGATACACTGTTCATCAGGTAGGGCGTCCTTGTGGGGATGGATGGTCACCCTCCAGAGCCCCCCGTTGGTTTCCACGGTCACCTCTGGATGCAAAACACAGCTGCATCTGTGCAGAAAGCTGATCCTGCCTATGAGCTCTGCCTCTCTGGCCAGAGGTGGAAACACAAAGGGAGAAGGGCCTCCATACTCTTGGAGCCCCCTTGGGGTTAACTTAACTTGTTCTTGCCCTGTTTTTATTTAAATAAACAAAATAAAATCTTTAAAAATAAATAAAAACAGTTTGTTTATTAATTAATTAATTAATTTATGTGAGAGAGAAAGATAGAGACAGACAGAGACAGAGACAGAGATAGTGAAAGAGCTGGAGGAGGGACAAGAGAGAGAGAAGCAGCCCCCTACTACCTGCCCCACCCACTCACCCCAGCAGGGAGCCTGCCTCAGGGCTTGATCCAGAGACTCTGGGATCCTGACCTGAGTGGAAGGCAGACACTTCACCAAGACACCCAGTAGCCCCAAGAATAAAATATTTTTAAAGATTAAAACAATAGCTAACCTCTACTGAACACTAGCAACACCATGAAGCATAGGTAGTGTGCTTATCTCCATTTCATAGATGAGAGCAAGCACAGAATGTGCCTCTGCTCTCACATGAGCAAGCATCAGAGTCCAAACTGGAGCACATGTTCATTCAAGGGGGAAAAATGCAAAAAACATTCTAAATCCTTGATTTAATGACCCTCAAATGCAAGCAGAGTCAGATCAACCTCCCTCTCATGGGCAATGTATTGGGAGCTTCATGCAAATGGACAACTTCTGTTTTCCAAATGCCCTGCAGGCTGCCTCAGCTTCTCTGCCATCTCTCCCAAGCTGCCAGCAATCTCAGGAGGCAGAATTTTTGCTGGGTTATTACAAATGAAAGACCCGTTGTCTGCCTTGCTCATTTTTCCCCCCTTCCCTCTCTTTACTGTAATCAGGAAGTCATGTTTTTCATTTAGGATAAGGTGATTACTTTTCTATTGACCAAAGACAAACAGAAAGCTTTCCATGTTAATTTTACAAGACAGGATTGAGAGATGGCCTGACTTCCCTGCGTCCCAGCCCTGTCTCTTACATCTATACCATATTTGATGAAGGCGTCAATCCCAATAGCAACAATCAAGGTGGCATGGACAGTGTAACTGACTGTGGTCCTTTTCACCCTTATCTGGGAAAGAATGAATAAAAGTCACCATCTGTCCCCCTGAGCTTTGCCATGCTGTGGTCTGACTTTATGCATGAGTACAGTTAACAGCTTGCTCCACCAAAGGAGTAATATAAGTATGAAAATTAATTTGCACTTTTTCACTTGCCCAGGATTCATTTTTATTTGCTCTGACTCAGTAAGGCAAGCAACTCTTTGCAAAGGGAAATGAATAAGATATACCACATCTCTTTAATGATTGGAGGTCCAGGTTAAGGGTCATATAGGTAAGCAAACAGCAAACAAAAAATTGTGCTTTATTTTCTTTCAGAGAAAGAGTCTCAAGTATCTGGTCTACTCTGTGCTACAGGAACATTTCTGAGAATGGTCAAGAGCCGAAGCCACAGTTTGCCTCCATGCTCCAGACCATGGTCAGAGGTGAGGAGAACATTCTGTTCCTGTCCTTGAGCTTGGCCTTAGAAACCCTGTACTCCTGGACTCCTGGACTCCTGGCATTGTAAACCAGTAGCAGAGGACAGAATCTATCCCATCTCTTTTGGTTCCTCTCTTTTCATCACATTATATTCTGAAGTGCCTGCTGATTCTCTTTTTTTTTCCCCCCAAAGATTTTATTTATTCATTCATGAGAGACAGAGAGAAGCAGAGACACAGGCGGAGGGAGAAGCAGGCTCCCTGCGGGGAGCCTGGTACAGGACTCCATCCCAGGATCCCCAGGATCATGCCCTGAGCCAAAGGCAGACGCTGAACCACCAAGCCACCCAGGTGCCCTGCCTGCTGATTCTCAAACTACTTTTCAGATTCACATGCTGTCAAAATCCTCTTGGGTTCAAGGTAAAGCTTCAGTCAGGAGAACTGATGCACAGAACTGGGATCATTGTTCTTAATAAACACTGTAGACAGCACCATGCAAAGCCATAGAAAATGCTTTCTCCAAGCTTGGGAAGAAGTTACAACCTGCCCTTCCTTTGGTCTAAAGAGAAGGAAGCCTCCTTGGGTACAGACTGAGATGTAGGCTCCAGTCTTCCTCCTCCCTACATTTAGAGTAATGTTTGGCAAATGATTCAACCTTACCTTGTTTCAGGTGAAGAGGAAGTACAGAGGCAATACTGTGAATTCACCCAGTGTGATGCTAGGGGACATAGAGAAAGATGGTGCTAAAGGGCCCTAGGAATATGTTGTGCTATGTGCACGCTTATTCAAAGCCTCCAGGCTTTCTGAATTCTCTTTGGAATTAATCCCGTGGGACAGGGCCTCTCTGGATTTCTTCCCATCCCTTTTTCTTTTAACTATTACAGTCTACAATTTGAAGTTCTGTCATTTTAAAAACATCACACATCCACTTCACCAGCAGCAGATTTTTCTCTCCAGGCTGTTTCTAGAAGAATGTGGCTCATATTCCCCAGTGAGAGAACAAATCGATTATTCACTAAATTTTTTTTTAAAGATTTTATTTATTTATTCATGAGAGGCACACAGATAGAAGAGAGACATAGGCAGAGGGAGAAGCAGGCTCCCTGTAGGGAGCCGGATATGGGACTCGATCCCAGGACCCGGGATCACAACCTGAGTCAAAGGCACTCAACCATTGAGCCACCCAGGTGTTCTTATTTGTTATATCTTATCAATTAGCTACTACTTCACAGAAAGGAAATATAATGAAATCAGAAACTTGGAAACACCGGCAATTGCGTTGTCCTGGGTTTTCCTGTGGAGTATAACAAAGCACCATAGGACATTCATCCAGGCACAGAGATAAATTCTGAAGAATTTGCTGAATCTCTTTAGAATTAATCCAGGGAGCTGGCCTCTCTTCTCCTGAGAATTACTTGGTTTAAAGATTCATGGGGATAATTTACAGTGTTTAGTTTCACATTTAAATTTAATCTTCTCCATCTGTGTTTTGGGGTAACATAGGCAAATTTTTTTTTCCACTTTCACCCTTTCTAACCTCTTAAACCAAGTCCAAAACTCATTAATCTTCTTGCTGTTACAATATTTCAGTTTCTCTTTTTGGTTTTCTCTCTGGTAGTCATGTTTACCCTGTATCACTTGAACTCCAGTGCCACATAACTCCCCAAGGATGGAGTCATTCTTTAAAGGTGAGAGATGAGGAACTGGACCCATGTGACACTTGTCAGCTTTTTTTTTACCCAGATGTGAGGAATGCAATTAGATTTTGTGCTATGGGGTGTTAACTTGGAGCTATTTTCCTTTACAATAAAATTACAATCTGTAGATCAATGAGGATGTGTCAGCCAGTCAAGATTGGAGAACAAGAGGGATGCTCAATGGGTACTACTTGATAATCCTCCAGACAAAGGGCATGGAGCTACACTTCTGGTTTGCTCACTAATTTGGAATCGTGGGATACTCACTGAAATTTGGTATTCAGGATTAAAGAGATTTATCTGGGGTCTGCATCCTGTTGGCCAGAATTATTGCTGCTATAGTTGCTGCTATTGCTGCTGCTATTTGTGTTACTTTTTCACTTGGAAAATTTGAAACTTATAAGGCAGTGAATCTGTCTGTACTCTTTTTTCAGATGACTGATCCTGCGGGCAGGTTGAGGGTCCATCTGTTCTGTGACTGTTTCCATGGAGGTCTCCCTTCTTCAACTCGTGGCAGTTGGGCAGAGCCCTGTGATGCTAGGCCACATAAATAAGATCCGTAGGTGGAAGGGCTTTGGTCCCTAAAGCCCTCTGCTCCAGTTTCCATAGAAACAAGCTAACGGTGATACCCACCACAGGGCTCTTAAAGCCACAGATACTTTATTCTGAGAATTCCATTGTGTTACAAATACCACTCAACAATAGTTTTTTAAAAAAAATTTTTAAAGATTTTATTTATTCATGAAAGACACAGAGAGACAGGCAGAGACATAGGCAGAGGGAGAAGCAGGCTCACTGCAGGGAGCTTGATGTAGGACTTGATCCCAGGACCCCGGGATCCTGCTCTTAGCCAAAGGCAGACGCTCAAACACTGAGCCACTGAGGTGTCTCTCAGCAATAGCTTTTAAAGGCATAATCTACTTCATTGCTCTGGATGGGTTTTGCTAAGGCTTTCAATTCCTTGTTGCAACCCTACCTCCTTTAAAATAATTATTTTTGTTGTTGCTTTTATTTTATATATACATGTATGTATGTAGGCTCCATGCCCAGCATGAAGCCCAATGCAGGGCTTGAACTCACAACTCTGAGATTAAGACCTGAGCTGAGGTCAAGAGTTGGGCATTTAACTGATTGAACCACCCAGGCATCTCTGCTGTTGCTTTGAAACTTCATGGGAAAAAGTGACCATTTCATGCCAGTTGAGTTATAGATTCTGAACAGATGGTTTAAGATAATTTATTATGCCTTATGTATTTACGTTTATTACATTTGTTCCTAAAGTTTTGGGAGAAAATTTAGTTCCAACTAAAGAGTCATAATTAAAAGAGCAAAGAAAAAAAAAAAAAAAAAGAGCCAAGAGCCAGCAATCAGAGGTCCCAAGTGTACTGATTGAAAATTCAGTTCTGCCAGAGATCACACTTTACTTTGTGATTTTGGGTGATACCACAAACCTCTCTGGGCTATGATTTCCTAGTTGGTAAAATCAAAGGACTAGATCAGATGATCTCTAACTTTTTCTAGATTCAAAATTTCTCTGAATTTGTGGTGTTATATAGTAAAAGAAGAGATTCCATGAAAAAATAGGATGTTGCTCTGTCGATGATTATGCAGGAATGGTGGTAAGAAATTTGCAGGAAGGTTGCTAGTAACATCATGGAAAAAGGAAGGAAGGAAAAGAAAAATATCATTTTCCTAACTTCTGTGTGGTAAGAATTTCACAGACATTATCTCATGTGAAAATACATCATTTCAGTGATTTCCTCCTTCAGGGATGCCATTTTTGCTTCTTGCCCCAAATGTGCATGATAGCTAACAGTGATTGAGTGATTGAGTGTTTTTTGGTGCCAGGCACTCTTCCAAGCACTTTACACATACTAAGACAATTTATTATCCCCATTCACAGAGAAGAAGCTGAGGCACAGAGAGGTTAGGAAACACGCCCAACGTTGTCCAGTTGGTAAGTGGCAGAGCCAAGCTCCAAACTCAGAGTTGGGCCCTAGGTCTGTGCTCTTAACCACATCCCCATATTGCCTCTTGTCATTTATTCATTTAAAAAATATATATATGAGAGGCACCTGGGTTGCTCAGTTGGTTAAGCATCTGCCCTTAGCTCAGGTCATGGTCCCAGGTTCCTGGGATCAAGTCCAGCATAGGGCTGCCTACTCAGTGGGGAGCCTGCTTTTCCCTTTCCCTCTGCCTGCCTCTCCCCCTACTTGTGCTCACTCTCTCTCTCTTTCTCTCAAATAAATAAATAAGATCCTTTAAAAAAAGAAAATATTTGATGAACATTGATTATTTGAAGGTAATGCCCTAGAATTGGTCTATCTACTGGATGCTACATAGTATAGGCAATGTAGTCTATATTCTATATGTTATGTATTACATAGTGAATACTACCCCTTTATTCTTTATACTTTATAAGATGTATTAAACAGTACACACTACAGTCTATATACAATGAGTAATATACACAATATGTTACATGGGTATTATATATATAGAAGTGTTTTTCCATAATATGTATTTAGTAAATATATATTGAATGAATGAAAACAATACTCATTCAGCATCATGTTCTGTTCTGGCAGGGCTGGGTCATTGAGGATTTATTCTTCCAATTCTTACCTTTTCCTAGCTCTCACTACGGGTAGTTTCCTTCTTTTACCAGGTGTTCCGGCTTCTTTGGGACAGGTAAATTCACTGGCCTACCCAAGTCCGAGCTCTAGTGTGCAACAAGTTGCTAAGTGTGCAACTTAGCAACTTGAATGAATGGAAGGCTGACAGCTGGGCAGTGGACACAGGGATGTCTAGGCTGCAAGTGGGACTGGAGGGAAGCCAGCCATGCCTCCCAGCCCCATCCAGAGAGGGTGTCCTGGATGCTCAACAGTTCCTGGTCCTTGTTTTGCTCTCTTGAAAACAAAGTTCAAAGTCACAAAACTGGAAAGGTGTTAGTGATAGAGTCTAGTCCAACTTTCTCAGAGATCATAGGCTCCCCCTCCTACTCTCCAAACCAGTTAAGACCAGGCAAGGGCTCTGTTTTTTAAATTCTTGTGGCATTACTCTCTGCCCATTTGGGGGGCTTGTCCTCAGCTCTACCGCTTTGAAACAAGTGGTGAGAATGCTTGGGATCCTTTCCCAAGGGCTTCATCTCTCCAGAATAGAGGAATGGGAGGAAGGGAGGAGAAAAGGGATGAAGGAAGGAAGGAAGGAAGGAAGGAAGGAAGGAAGGAAGGAAGGAAGGAAGGAAGGAAGGAAGGAAGGAAGGAAGGAAGGAAGGAAGGAAGGAAGGAAGGAAGGAAGGAAGGAAGGAAGGAAGGAAGGAAGGAAGGAAGGAAGGAAGGAAGGAAGGAAGGAAGGAAGGAAGGAAGGAAGGAAGGAAGGAAAGAACGGTGCACGGATGAATAGGTGAACAGATGAATGGACGGCCCGGCGGGTGTGCGGACGGCTGGGTGCGCCGGCCCCTGGAGGCGGTAATCCCGGTAATCCCGCCCTGCGGGGCCGAAGCCCTCTAGGGACCCCCGCCTCCCTCTCATTCCCCGGCCGCCGCCCCGGAGGGGGAGGGGGAGGGGGAGCGGGAGCGGGAGCGGGAGCCGAGGCCGAGGCCGAGGGTGCGGGTGAGGGGACGCGAGCGCGGGAGGGAGGGCCTCGCAGGCGAGGAGGAGGGCGGGGGGCGGCGGGCGCGGCTGGAGCCGGGAGCCGGGAGCCGGGCGGGCTGCGGGCTGCGGGCGGGCGGGCGGGCGGGGACGCGATGTCGCCGCCGCCTCGCCGGCCTGGGCTGCGCCGCCGGGGCTGAGCCGCCGGGGCTGAGCCGCCGCCGGAGCCGCGAGCCGCCGGGCCGCCGGGCGCGCCCGCAGCGCGGGAGGATGGGCTGTGGCGGGAGCCGGGCGGATGCCATCGAGCCCCGCTACTACGAGAGCTGGACCCGGGAGACCGAGTCCACCTGGCTCACCTACACCGACTCGGACGCGCCGCCCAGCGCCGCTGCCGCGGACAGCGGCCCCGAGGCGGGCGGCCTGCAGGCGGGTGAGTGAGCGGGAGGGGCCGGGCGGCCGGCGCCGCGGCGCGGGGGGCGGGAGGACAGACCGACCGACGCAGGCCCAGGGCGCGGGGCAGCGGGACGCCCCTGCGGCGGCGGAGCCCATCCCCGGAGCCCCGCGGCCCCGCAGCCCCGCGGCCCCGCGGGGGTCACCCACCCGGCACGCCCCGGCCCCCGGCCCCCGCCCCTCGGTCCCGCCACGTCTCCGAGCACCGGCTGCTGGCCCCTCCCTCTCTGCCGCGGTTCCCAGGCGGGCGCCTGACCCCGATCGCTCGGCTGGCGCCTTCCGTCCCCGCAGGGAGGCAGTTCCCTCGGGCGGCGAAAGCCCGAAAACCGGAGTTGGGCCCCCGCTCGCCCGCGCGGCCCTTGAGCCTGCTGCTCCATCACTCGGTCCACGGCACGGACCTGCCTGCCCACCTCGTGGTGCCGCCGTGCTCCCTGCGAGGCAGCATTACGGCTGTGGATTACATGCCCGGAACAGCCCTCTCTAGCAGAGAGCTAATAGAAGGATATGCAAAGAACTTTCTGGTCCAGTCACAAATCAGAGGGCTTTTTTTTTTTTTTTTTTTTTTTTTTTAAAGCAGATGCTAATAGCTAATAACCGTAGAGAGACTTACCTTTAGTCCTAAACATGTTGGTGGAAAAGGACAAACACGTTGTCAAAAGTCAGATCATTATTTGCATAAAAATATTTTAACTGTTTCTGGATCCCTTTACGTTGTTTTGAATTTTTGAATAATGAATTCAAAATTTTTGAATAAGGAAACCTGAGCTAGAAAATAATGTTAAAGGGCGTCTGGGTGGCTCAGTCAGTTAAGTGTCTGCCTTAGGTTTCAGGTCATGAGCTCAGGGTCCTGGGATCCAGCATGTTGGGCTCCCTGCTCAGGGGAGAGCCTGCTTCTCCCTCTGCCCCTCCCCTGCTCAAGCTTTCTCTCTCTCAAATAAATAAATAAATAAAATATTTTCTAAAAGAGGAAAACGAGGTTAATTTGAAGCATACTGTAAATTATAAGGAGGAGGAAAGAAATGTGAAAAGTTCAATAATCTTATATCCATGCTTCCTACATAAGAACTGCCACTTTAATCTTGAGAATCAGTCTCTCCATCTTTAAGGATCAAAGCTGGTTCCTTGTCCACATGAACTTGGTGATTCCCTTTTTTAAAAAGCAAGACTGTCAGTGAAAACAGTGGAAGACATAACACTGTGTCTCTAATTTTTCTGACACAGCGGCAGGCGATCATAATGGTTACTTTGTGTTGCTGGTGCTTTCAGCAAGTTTTCAAACCATGCGTTGACTCAGCTCAGTGTCAGAAACAAGGATAAGACATAAGCCTTCAAAAGGGACCTGGTAAATGTTAGATTTAACAGCATTTCCCAAGAAGGTGTGGTGTTTCTCAGCAGAGTCAAAGGCCAGAGCTGCACTCCAAGGAAAAATGGTTAAAAAGATCTAGTGTGAAAAAGAACAAAGTACAGCTTCAAGGCAAGGTTGCCCTGGTGACTGGGAGTGTCTGGTGTGTATGGGTATGAGATGCTTATTATGGGATAGCTAAATGTTCATCTCCGGTACTCATTGCTTTTTAGTCTGCCATCTTGACACATCGTGCCTCATCGGATTGGGTCCCTGCAACAGGTGCGGCCTGGGACAAGCATGCTCATTTGTGGTTCCTTGCTAAATATGGGGCAGCCTTGCCAGGCAGGTGGTCTTGAAGACGTCCTTGCTACTGAAGTTTGCCCATTTGGATCCATTTAACCTAGATTCTTCAAAGTGCCTTTCTCATCCCACAGCTGTTTTTTTTGTTTGTTTTTGTTTTTTGTTTGTTTTGATTTTTAAGAGGGAGAGAGCATGAGCAGGGTTGGAGTGGGGTAGGGAGAGGCAGAGGGAGAGAGAATTTTAAGCGGGCTCCATCTCAGGACTCTGAGATCATGAGCTGACCTGAAATCAAGAGACAGACGCGTAACCAACTGAGCCTCGCAGGCCCCATCCCGACAGCTGTTCTTTAAAACTGTACCTATTTCCTTGAAATACTCAGCCCAGTTCAAAGATTCCATTTCTTCTGTAGCACTCCCCAACCATCAGCTCCATACTCACGTCTACTGAAAAGTCCCATTTAAGTCTGTCTGCTTATCAATCTTACTTCAGTTTCTTCATCCAGTCCAGACTGAGGGCATGTCACATGACAGTGCTTGATAAATATTTGTTGGATGAATTCTGCATTTTACTGTAGGAAAGGGGCATTTTTTTCTGCCAGTCCTACAAAGGAAAGTAGATCCTGAGCCTTTGGTGCCTGTTTTTAAAGATCCTCTCCACTAGCCAGCAGAATTCAATTAACTTCTTAGATTTGGCTATTTCATAGCCTGGAATTGAAGACTTAGCTGAAACCACGGTATCTGCTATTCATTGCTTACCTGTGTCACAGCAGCCTGTTTCTTTGTTACAGGAGGAAATTAAATTGGTCTGACATGATTTAGTCCTCATAAAATCAGTTTGCTGGATTGATTCTTACTTCTGTTATCTGATGGGGGTCTTTCAAGGAGAAAAAGAGTCCCTGGGGTTGCCATACCCCAGCCTGCTCAGCCATCCTGTACACGATTAGCATCCCAATATTACTTTGATCACAAGTTCCTTAAGTTACACCCTTAAATATCCCTTCTTGTACTGTTAGGTATTTTCCTAATTTCTTTAGGGAATAAAACAATAATATAATAATTTCTCTAAAGTCCTTCTACTTTATAGTTTTAAATTGCTACAATAATTACTTAGGTAAATGAAAGATGGAGGATTATGAAATTAGGGACTCACAGCAAAATGATTTACCTAAATAAATTGAAATATGTAAAATAAAATGAAGAGCACTCAATATTACCATCAGCTAATGTTTATTGATGGCTTACCAAGGGCCAGGTACTGTACAAAGCAGCACTTAACGTAAATCATCTCACTTAATCCTCATGGCCAGGATGAGGTAGGAACTGCAACCATCTTTCTCTTACTAGTAAGGGAATGAGGCCTAGAGTGTGTGAGTGACTTTTTCCAGTCTAGTACTGGGATCCAGCTCTGCCTGAATCCAAAGCCCACACTCCTAAATACTGCCTTTCTGATTAATGGGAGATTAACTATAGAATTCTTGCTTTTACAGTTGATGGAACTCAAAGTCTACTGTGATCTCTTGATATTCTAGTCTGGTCTCAGCATAGTTTTTTTTCTGGAGCATCCCTGAGGATGGAATGTGTCTTCCCTAGGGAAGGAGGCCTCCTATACCTTAGTGGAGCAAATCCTCTTGTGAGACACTCTCTTGGTTGCTTTGTAATTTCTACCTGGTGAACTCCATGCCCTTGCAGTCAAGTCTTGTGCAGACAGCTCTCAATGTTTGAAGATGGCTGTTGCATCTCCTCTGACCATTGGTTCTCCAGTCCAAACACATGCAAATCCTTCAGTCATTTTTCAGACTTGTGGGGACCTGACCATGTTATTCCAGATATGCTGTTTGGTTTGTCAAAGTCCCTGCTGATACAAGAGACCTGTGGTTAGCGCCAAGTTCTTGGTATAGGGCAACATGTGGGCTCTCTCCTGGTGCTGGCAAAATCAGGTTAAGATTTGTTTTCCTGCTGTTGCTGTATTATCTTGATGACTCACATTAAACTTGTGCTTAGTTAAAACTCTTAGATCTTTTTTTTCTAGTCAAATTTAAGTCCTGTGAATTGGAGACATTGCCTGTGCTATATATCCAGCACCTGGAACAGTGACTGGAACATAGATGGCATTCAGCAAATGTTTGCCAAATGAATGGCTTTTTCCCCCTCATGAATCCTGCCTTCATATTATTGATTTCAGTAACCGAAAGTTGAGGTTTTTTAATTTATTCCTATTAAAACGTATCTCTTTGGTTTCAGATTAATGTTTAAACGTGCTGACTTTGATTCATTTTGATAGTGCCATTAAGATGATATTCTAGGTCTCTGTTTCCCTGTGTTGACAGACTAAAGATAAAAGACATTTATTCACTCTCTTATTCATTCAATACACATTAGACACAGAGTAGATTAAGGTATGTTCCTTGAACCGTAAGAAATGAATAATATAGTGGGAACAGACACACAGGTGGACATGCTTCAGGTCAACATGTAGACCATACTGGAACCACATGAGGGAAAGATGCTGGAGGACTACACACGACTGAGTAGTTCATTTTGCCAGGGAATAGGGGGCAAGGAGCAGTGTGTGTACAGATCCTGAGGAGGCTGGCAGAGGAAGCAGGACTGTTCTGCAGGCCCTCACTGTGGGGCAGGTGAAGGAAGGTTATCCTGCTTCCTTCCTCCAGAGAGAGTCCCAGTAGAGAGCTCACCTGGGGCTTTCTGGTGGACAAGGATCCTCCCTCCCCACCCTCCTCCCTCTGTCTACCTGTTATACTTGTGGTTATATTTTCAGATGATTTATCAGCTAATGCTTATCCCCTCAAGCATGACAAGGTAAGGGGGTCTTGTTGCTCATCATTGGATTCTTGTGCCTAACGCTGTGCCCGGCTATAGTGGGCCCTTTCTTTCTTTAATGACTGAATCTCCTGAACCTTCTCTCTGTCCTTTCTTTCTCCTGTAGTCTTCAGAGATGTTTTCTTTCCTCAGAAGTTCCATCTGTGCATCTTTTCTGGGTTCTTGTCTACCTGATTGGTTGCATAGTAAGAAAACACCCCCACTTTTCTCTGCCCCCTTTGTCAAACATAAGCCTCTTTGTTACAAGGGTTGTTTTGCAGAAATCACCTACAAAAACAGGTGGGAGCAAACCCAGGCCGTTCATCAAGTTAAGGAAGTCTCATGGGCTCATGGCCCAGGACACACCGGGGTAGAGTTATATACACCCTGCTGCAGGCTCTCCAGGGACTTTGCATAATGACACCAGTCATGCTGCATTGCTGAAGCTTGTTCATGCCTCTGTCCATCCAGTTGGCCTGTGAGCCCTGCCAGCTTGCCAGCAATCACTGCATGCCTGATGGTTGCATGCCTGCCTGTAAAAATGTAGAGTTGGACAAATGATCCAGCTGAGCAAATGAAGTTTTATCCTATCTCCTCTTTCCTGAGTCTTATCGTAGATGATTCTATCTTAGAAATCAGTCCACTGAACTGTCTTTGTTAGATACCAGATAAACTATTCTAACTCTGACAAGAGATGACTTTAAGGTTCCAAACTTGGGCCCCACTCAGAGGAAGATAGTCCCCTCTCGGCCAGCACCACGGAGTCTTTTCCTGGCTTACCATGTACTCAGCAATCCCTCAGGCTGAGACCCATAGTGGTCCTGCCTTGGCCTGGGGATCTATTTACCCACAACCCCTTCCTGCTGATAAGGCTGTTCTGTCCCTTCTGTTGGATGCATGAGCCTCTTGTCCCTGGCCAATGACCTGGGCTGACATCCCAGGAGCCCTGTGTGTCAGACCCACAGCCTCTAGCCACTCTCAAAGACCATTTGCTTCTGTTGTAAAATCCTATCTCTGCTGGGACACCTACAGAGACTCTCTGGCTAGTCTGAATACCTCTTGGCTTTCATCTGGAGAGGACACTGGATGGTGTATCCTGAGCCCACATTATGATCTAGCCCCTTCCAGCTTAGCTGCCACCAACATTCACCTTACATGTTCTCCTCCCACTCTGCCCCCCAGCTGTCTCCATTGCTCTGTTGTTAGAGGCTCAACTGTCTGCCCCCCAAATTTTAACATGAAGTCCTGACCCCTGGCACATCCAAATGTGACTTTTCAGCAATAGAGTCTTTACAGAAGTTAAAATGAGGTCGTTAATATGGGCCCTAATCCAGTGTGACTAGTGTCCTTATAAAAAGGGAAATTTGAACACCTAAACAGACACACAGGGGGAACACCATGTGAAGATGAAGGCAGAGGTCAGGGTGATGCTTCTACAAGCCAAGGAACGCTCAAGACTGCCAGCAAGCCACCTGGGAGCTAGGGGAGAGGCATGGAGCAGATTCTTCCTCACAGCCCCCAAAAGGAACTGCTCCGATCTCAGATTCCTCATCTTGGACTTGTGCAACAATAAATTTCTTCTGCTTAAGCCACCAGTGTATGGTACTTTGTTACAGCAGCCCTGGAAAGCTAATATAAATGTATTTATGAGCACTAACACTGTGAACATTTGGAAGTAATAAGAGAGAGGATTTCTGGGATCCCTGGGTGGCGCAGCGGTTTGGCGCCTGCCTTTGGCTCAGGGCGCGATCCTGGAGACCCGGGATCGAATCCCACATCGGGCTCCCGGTGCATGGAGCCTGCTTCTCCCTCTGCCTATGTCTCTGCCCCTCTCTCTCTCTCTCTCTGTGACTATCATAAAATAAATAAAAATTAAAAAAAAAAAGAGAGAGGATTTCTATTGTCACTACCTCATACTTCCTTCAGAGATTGCGTCTATTTCCTTGGTCATTTAAATTCAATTAGCATTTATTGAGCATCTAATGTATGTGAGAATTTTTCTTTGGGACATTAGTTTACATAACTCTCTAAAATAACCTTACAGATCATTGTAACCTCCATTTACTAGATGAGGAAACAGATTCAGTGAGATGAAGAGATCAGAGTAAGGTCACCCACCTAGGAAGTGAAAGAGCCCTCGATGGGAATCAGGTGCCTTGTTTCTAAACCGGGGGCAATGTCCATCATGCTATAACTGCTAAGCACGGATTTAGTGCCCTCCTCCACCCCATCTGCCTTTAGCTGTTTTGAAAAACTACTTGGAGTGGGAGCCTCCTGCCAGCATTTACAAGGCTGAGGACTGGGAACCCTTGAGCAGACCAGGCAGGCCTGGGACACTACTGCTGCACCCTCCCTGTCCTGAGCACCCTGAGAGAGGCTGCAAAGGGTGCTCTGAAAATCACCTGCTTCCCAGTCACCTGGTGGGCTTGTTAGAGATGAAGTCTTGAGGCAGATTAATATATTTTTTTTCTGGTTTCAAATGCAAGGATGTTTCTTAAGAAACTTCAGAAAGTGTAGAGAAACAATGCCTCTGTCAGCATTAGAGTTTTACCCTTCAGGTCCTGCATCTAGGTGTCTATGGGGCAGCCGTAGACATTTACTGTGGGGATTGTGTTTAAGTTTGAGGGGTAGAGGAGAACTTCCTCAAATTTCTTGGAAGCTCAGAGGCTGAGAGAAAAAAAAAAAAGTTGCTTTATTTGCATTTAGGGAAGTATTTGGAGGTAGTGGCAGCCAAAGGCTAGTCTGAATGGAGGAAGAGGTGAGGGGTGGGGAAGGTCATGGATAAGTGAAGGGATTTTTCTCCCCTGAGCAAATATAGTTGAATTCAGGTGAATTACATAGGAAGCAAATGCATATTGTGACTCCATTGTTTATAGTTACCGTGTCCCCTGTCAACTCACTGCCACCCCCAACGATTGGCTCGGGCCAAGTTTCATATTCTTCCCAGCTGTTTTCTGGGATTCCTGGTTGCTTTATGAATGTACTGACATGGCATGTGGGGTGTGTGTAGGGACCAGCTCTCTGTCTGAGCCTCAAATGCCCGTGTGGCACGTAGACGGGCTGCCCAGCGATCTGGTTTGGGTAAAACCCCATCCCTACCAGCTCCGGATCGGGTGCATAGGTGTAGAGCGTCTACCTGCGTCTTGCCACATGGTGTCTATATAAAGAAGCAAAACCAGAAGCCTTAGATATTTCTTAATCCAGCTTCATCTTCCTTCTAGATAGTGCCAATTTCTCTTAGATTATGGAATTAGGTTATCTCTTAGTCTTCATTTTGGGTGATTGTGAGTCTGGGTCTTTGTCTATCTTCCTGGGCATTTTAGTGGTGATTTGCACAAGACTGAGTGGGTAGCTCATAGCCAGAGGCCCTTCAGCCCCAGTCCAAGCCAGAGCCACTGCACCAGGCTGTAATATGTCCTCACCCAGAGACCACCCAGCCTGATGGGCTGTCCATTTACAATTTCATATGTTTCCTGTCCTTCAATGAGCCAGCTTCTCATACCCATCATGACCTCCAGTCTCTGGACTTTTCTGGGCTCTCTTTTTTATCATCATCATCTTCCTCATTATTTTGCTTGAAGAATTATGTTTCTGTGATTAAGGAATTAGACTTTGAAAGCAGATATTTACCAGATTTGTGACCTTGAACAAGTTTAGCTTGTCAGTTTCCACATTGTAGGATAGGATCATTGTAGAATGAATGTGTCCACAAATATGAAGTGTGTGGTCTTTTAATGCTGCTGTTCTTTTTTTTTTAATTATTTATTTATTTATATATGATAGTCACACACACAGAGAGAGAGAGAGGCAGAGACACAGGCAGAGGGAGAAGCAGGCTCCATGCACCGGGAGCCTGATGTGGGATTCGATCCTGGGTCTCCAGGATCACGCCCTGGGCCAAAGGCAGGCGCCAAACCGCTGCGCCACCCAGGGATCCCGCTGCTGTTCTTTTTAAAAAAGATTTTATTTATTTGAGAGAGACAGAGAGTGAGAGACCACAAGCAGGGGGAGGGGCAGAGGAGACACAGAGCCCCACTGAGCAGCGAGCCCAATGCAGGGGACCCTGAGACCAGGACCCTGAGATCACGACCTGAGCTGAAGGCAGATTCCTAGCCGATTTAGCTACCAAGGCACCCCCAGTGCTGCCATTCTTGTACCCAGGACTTCCTCACCTCTCAGTCTTGCCCTGGGCTCAGGCTCAAACCTGAGGTCATTCTTCCCTTGTCCTCCTTACAATCCCTGGTGCTGAGCTGCCTGGCATTGCTGGAGCAAGTCATGGGTGTTGGTAATTGCACCCAAAAACAATTCATGCTCTAGAACTTCAGTATTCTTACCACTTCTTGGCAATTCTGTTAATTCCTTATTAACATGCCGTGACAGTCCCTGTGTAAAGCTCCCAACACTATGCTGTTTTTTCCCTCTGAATACTAAATTAAAAAAAAAAAATCAAAGGCTTTCTGTGAATTTTCCCATGTTTCCCTCTAGTCACCTGTTATATGTTCTTCTGGGCACCTCAGCGTTTTAAAAACGTGTTTAGCTAAAAACAAAAAACAAAAAAAAGATGTGTTTAGCTACCCTGTCCTCTTATCTGCCTGTGTGGATTCTAAGTGCATTCATGAGGTTGTTCTTTGTTGTCACTGTAGGTGAGGACACATCACAGGCAGTCCCATTCCACAGTGAAGGGCTACACCACATCTCCAGCTCTTCCCTGAGCCCAGGCCACCGTCACGTTTTGCTTGAACCTCAGCAATAGCCTGCTTCTGTTCTTGCCCTTGACAAGTCATTCTTCATGTTAGTGGGAGAAAAATCTTTTAAAAACATATATCAGGTCTTGTCCCTCTCTTGTTTAACAGCCTCTGGTAGCTTCCTAATCTATTATATGTAGAATAAGACCCCAGCAACCCCTTTCCTTGATCTGCTTACACACACACACACACACACACACACACACACACACACAGTTGTCCAGCATGCTGGCTTCTTCTTTGTTCTTTGAACACTGCCACCACTTTCCTGGGGCACTTGCTGGAGGGGGGCCCCTCCCCCGCACTCTTTACCTGGTTGACTCCACCTCCCCTTTCAGCTCCCAATTCAGATGACCACCTCCTCAGAGAGACCAGCCTTCCCCAGTTACCATCTGATTATTATTATTATTTTTTTGTCCAATCACCAAGCCTGCCGTTGTCTTGTTCATTTACTGTTTATTTCTTTACTCCTTCATTCCAGGAGGTGAAGGGCTGCCGATCATATTTGCTTCTATAGCCCAAGTACTTAGCAGGGCATTCAGCAACAGAGTAGGCACTCAAAGAATATTTGTTGAATGGAAGGAACTCTCCTCATTTTTTGTATCGGTATCGGTAAGGAATTGCTTTTGGTGGTAGGGACAGAAACCAGAGGAATGTGGTTTAGCAAGTGGAGGCTTTAAATTCTGCACTTCATAGAAAGTCTGGGGGTAGATAGCTGCACTGCTCAGGAAGGCTGTCAAGGACCTGGGCTCTTTGAGTTTATTACTTTGCCATCCGTGGTATGTGGATTTCATCCTCATAGTTGCAAGCTGTTATAGCATCTTACTTTAGATAGGAGGAAGGTGAGGAGAGATGCATTCTCCCTGAGTCTGTTCCTTTTTATCTGTAAAAGTGATAGCTTTCCCAGAAGCCAGTAAGGTTTGCTTCAGTCTCGTTGGCCAGATCTGTGTTGCATGGCCACTGCTGGCTGCAAGACAGTCTAGGAGATCAGGAATTTTAGTTGGGCATACACCATTACCCTGAAAGTATCATGGTCCTTTTGGCAAAAAAGGGGAGGGAGAATGGATATTGGGTAGGCTGCCAGCAGGGTAACTACACCTTCCATTGTAAGGCTACCTCAGAGGGGAGAGAGGATTAGTAGGAGAAAGGAAGGAGAAAGGAGAAAGGAAAGTGAGGAGGAGGAGGTCTGCTAGAAACCAGAGCAGCATGATTTTTGGTATTAAGATATTAAGATTTTGCAGTAATAATAATAATAATAATAAATAGCATTTTTAGCATTACTGTGTGTTGAGTTCATAAAGGTTGATATTTTTTTTAAAAAAGATTTTATTCATTTATTAACGAGAGACATAGAGAGAGAGAAAGAGAGACAGAGACACAGGCAGAGGGAGAAGCAGGCTCCATGCAGGGAGCCCGACATGGGACCCGATCCCAGGCCCCCAGGATCATGCCCCAGACCGAAGGCAGCACTAAACCGCTGAGCCACTGGGGCTGCCCAAAGGTTGATGTTTGTTGAGAAAGTTTCATGTGCTAATACTGAACTGATTTTAGAAATAATGCAAACAATAGCTTAAATTTAAATATTTGGAATATTTATTTATTTATTTGAGAGACAGAGAATGAGTAGGGGGAGGGGCAGAGGGAGGAGAAGCAGACTCCCTGCTGAGCAGTGAGCCCCGCCATCCATCCCAGGACCCTGGTCTCATGACCTGAGCCCAAGGCAGCCGCTTAGCTGACTGAGCCACCCAGGCTCCCCTATATTAGTCCTGTAGCATCAGACTGTGTGGTGTACATGAGAGGTACAAAGGACATTCCTTTGTTTTCTGAGTCATTTTCCTGCAAAGTTAATGCCAGCCAGAAACTGACGTGCCAGCTGATATTCCGTGGCACCTATTTCCAATCAGCAGGAATGTTTGTGGAGGTTGGCTGTGCACGGTGACACTGATGCTCAGGCTGGGGCTTCTGTTGGAGAAGCAACAGGCAGCCAATTGGCTAATTTAAAGACTTGACGGTATTTCCTGCGGAAATCTACAAAACCTACCCCGCTATTGTTTCTGGGGCTTGTGTACTTGGGGCAGGAGGAAACTGAAAGGATTTGAAGCAAACAGCAGGGCTGTTTGGGAAACCGGTCGTCATAACAACAGGGCACAGCGCAGCGGCGACAATGGTGGTGGCAATTGCCTGCGCACCCTTCATAAGGGGGACAATCCAAGTGGGAGCACGAAACCGAGGCCTCATGAAATTACTACGTGCAAGAATCACTTTTTAGGGACCGTCTTCGGAGCAGCCAGGCTCAGGCGTGCTTAGCTGGGGTGTAAGTGGTGTGTGTGCAAACACAGATGAACACAGCCACTGCCTCGCGAGCGTGGCTTTGGTGAACTGTGTGCCCGGCATGTGCCAGGCACTGAATATTCATTACCTTAGCCCCCCCACACCCCGTTGGGCAGGTGGGGAGAAGCCAGAGAGGCGGGTGACTGGCTAGGACTCCAAGGCCCCAGGGGCTGAGGGGGGGTTGGAACCCAGCTCGGTCGCATTCTGAGCCCTGTGCTCTTCCTTTCATGCCGCCGCTTAACTGACCACTGGCTCTGGCCCTCATTGTCCATCAGCTGGACATTTGCAATGGCTTTCTGACCTGTCCCCTGACCCCCAGTCACTGCCACTCCAGTATCTTTCACACCATTGCCAGGTGAATATTCCTGAAGCATTACTGGGATCATTATCGTGTTATTCTCCTGCTTAGAGCCTTTCATGATTTTTCTTTGCCAGCTGAATGCAGCTGTCTTAGCCTGGCATGTAAGGCTTTCTCTTCAGCCTTATCGTCTACTAGCTGTCTGCAGGTCCCCTCCACTTAGCCTGACTCAGGGCCTGGCTTTGCCTGAAGCACCTTATCCTGTTGGGCCACCCCCCCACCCCCCACCTCTGAAAGCCCTATAGCTCCTGTGTGCCTGCCTCAGGTGCGTGTTACCTGGTAGCACACACCTAGCACGCTTACTCTGTTTTGCATTTTCTTACCGATGGCCATGTCATGTGTACGATCGCGCCATATACTCTTACAGACCGTCAGGAAATAGACTGAGATGGACTTTTACTGGGGAGAGCTTTAGGGAACAACAGGCTTGAGGGGTGAGGGGGGTGGGACTGGGCTAAAGGAGAAGTTGAATTGCTTGGGGCTTTGGAGCAGGGATGGCCCTTCAGATATTGTAATGAGAGGTGTTTTCACCCTAACCCAGCCAAGTATCAGCTTCGGGCTGCACCCAGCAAGGGGAAGTGACCTTGGGTGGGGCCCCTTCCTCCCACAGAGGACAGTTCCTAGAGAGGCGCTCAGCTGTGAGTGGTCACCTCTCCCTGCCGGCCATCAGGTGTCAGTCCTGCAGGGAAGATCGTTTTTTTTTTTGGAAACGGCCACTTTAATGAGGGAGAAACGTCGGCTCAAAATGCTAAAAAACCATCCCCGGGTAACTCAACAAATACACCTCAGAAGCTGGACACTGAGCCCAGGGCCTGGAAAGCAGGCAGGGGGAGAAGCAGGCTCCATGCAGGGAGCCCGATGCAGGACTCAATCCTGGGACCCGGGATCACACCCTGGGCCAAAGGCAGATGCTCAACCACTGAGCCACCCAGGTGCCCTCAGATTCTGCATTTTTAACAAGGTCCCAGGTGATGCTGGAGCTGCTGGCCCATGGACCTCTCAGAGAAGGGGTCCTAGACGGCAGATTGGCAAACCCTCGCTGTAAAGGGCCAGCTAGGAAACCTTTTAGGCTTCACCGCTCACGTGATCTTTGTTGCAACTACTCCACTGTTTTCAGTACCAAAGCAGCCATGGGTGATACATAAATGAATGGCTGTGGCCCAGCGCCAAGGCCCATTCCTGTCCTGGGTGATTCTGAGGCTGGGCTGGGTTTAAGAGCCACTGTCTTTAACCCTCAAGGCAGCGTGGAGGAGAGACAAGAACAGGGCTTGTAGTTACTAGTCCCAGGCCTCAAACGCACCACTAAAGAGCTTGGCACATGCTGAGCCCTTAACAATGGTGGAATGAACAGATATAAACGGGACTAAGAGTCTCACCTTGAAGGCGATTTCTGAAGGCGCCACCAGGAGTAAGGTGCTGGTTTCTCTGGGGAACAATCCCTGCCCCAGACCTCCAGGAATTGAGACTCTTCATCCCTCCAGCACAGGTACCCCTGATTCAGTGCTGTGGTTGCTGCCTTGGAGATGCATTTCTCAGCTGGCAACTCTTCTAAGGGTGTGGAGCTGCTTTCAGGAGGTGTGAGAAGAGTCATCACCCTGGGGTTTCTCTGAGCTTCACTCACCCTTCCTTAGTGCTCAGTTTCCCCCACAGGCTGTGATGCTGGAGCTGGGAGTGTTTATTTATTTATTTTTAAAGATTTTATTAATTTATTCATGAGAGACACCGAGAGGGGAGAGAGAGAGAGAGAGAGAGAGAGAGAGAGAGAGAGGCAGAGACACAAGCAGAGGGAGAAGCAGGCTCCATGCAGGGAGCCCGATGTGAGACTCGATCCCAGGACCTGAGCTGAAGGCAGATGCTCAACCACTGAGCCACCCTGGCGTCCCAGAGCTGGGAGTGTTTAAAAAATCAGCACACGTCTGGTTGGTTGTGAGTCTGGGCAGCTGATGAATGGGACGTTGTTTTTGATGTTTGCTTTTCTGAGTCAGGTGTTCCTTTGTAGAGACAGGGGCTTCTAGCCATTATGTAAGACTGCAGAAAACACCCAGTGAACTTACAGAAGAGGGGTCATTTAAATAGAAGCTGCCAAAAACATTAACAAAGAGACCCAGGGAGAATGAGCCCAAGCTGGTTAGCTTTATTTTTTTTTTCTTTTGCACAGGAATTCAAAATTCAAACACTGACTCTTGTTAGAACCCTCAAATCCCACAGCCACAAGCAAAAAATCAGTGGGAAATGTAATGAAAACTTGTGTGAGAAGGTGATTTAAACATACAAGCAGTCACACACAGACACACACACATGCACACACAAGCACACCTGCACACACACACACACACATATACACCCTAGCAATATCTTCAACTGAGCATTGCTCCTCCCAGCAGATACCAGCTGCTTGCAATTGCTCAAAACAATTCTGGAATCCCTTACCTGTAGCCTCAGGCATTTTTTGTAACATAACATTTCAAACATATATAAAAGTTTAAGACCTTAAAATGACACACACGTATTTCAAATATATAAATTAATTAGGAGAATAGTATAACAAGCCCCCACATATTCATTACCCCACATTAACAATTATCAATGTGTGGCAAATCTGATTTCCTCTCTACCTCCATTCCTTTTCACCAATTGGACTAGCTTGAAGCAAATTCCAGAAGACATGTTACTTCATTCATAAATACTTTATATGGATCGCCAAAAGTTGGGGACTCTTTTAAAAAAGATATAAGATTAAACCATATGAATGATATGGTCATTTAAGTTGAAATGATGTTATATCAGCAGTTCTATATGCTTCAGCCTTATAACCACAATACCATTATCACATCTAAAAATTAAAGAAAATTCCTTAATCCTCTAATATAACCCAAATTCACTCATGTCCAATTTTCACCGATGGTCCCATTGATGTTTTTTCTTAAACTAGTTTGTTTTAGTTGAGATACAAAAAATGTCCACATATTGTGTTTCATTTATTTCTTTCTTCAATTTCCTTCAATTTATAGATTTCTCATTTCCTCCTTCCCCCTTTTTATTTGTTGAAGAAACCTGGTTTTTTGTTCTGTAGAGTTTCCCTTTTTTTTTTTTTTTTGGATTTTGCTGATTATACACCTATGGTGTTGTTTAAAATGTGTCCCTGTGTTCTCTGTAAACTAGTAATTAGAACTGCAGGCTTACTGGGGTTTACATTCAGTTTGGGGGGTAAGAATGCATCATAAGTGATGATTTCCTTCCAGCTGCACACATCAGGGACCATGTACTATCTGGTTATCTCTCGTTGCTGTGAGGTTACCATCAGCTGTGCCAACCCGATCCATCTCTTATAAAGTATCTTAGCTTCCCATTGCTGATAATTATTCCCTACATCAATTATTTTATTAGAAATTGCAAAGCAGTAATATTCTCACATTTCAACATTTATTAGTTGGAATTCTTGTATAAAAAATGACTTTTGCTTGTTGCCCATTTGGTTTCCATGAAAAGGTGGAGTAAATGCCCTTTTCTTTCCCTTTGATGATTGGTTTTCTGTGCATTCCCTAGTTTCTTCAAAGGGGATCAATGGACGCCTGGGTGGTTCAGCGGTTGAGTGTCTGCCTTTGGCTCAGGGCAGATTCCTGGGATTGAGTCCCGCATCGGGCTCCATGCAGGGAGCCTGCTTCTCCCCCTGCCTGTGTCTCTGCCTCTCTTTCTGTGCCTCTCATGAATAAATAAATAAAATCTTTAAGAAAAACAAAAACAAAAACAAAGGGGATCAATGGTTATTCCTTAAAATATCATTATGAATTTATGGGTTTTTAGCATACTTGAGTGAGTTTTAATTCATGACATTTGTTATTATTGTTTTGTGCATGTGCTCAAATTGTCCGTCTTTGACTAGTGAGAGCCCCTCAGGTTGCTTTCTGACTCCTTTTTGCGCAACTGCACTAGTCTTTGATCGTCCTTGCTCTCTGGCATGACTCACTTTCTTAGGCTCAGCTTGTAGATTTCCTATGCTAGACTTGAAAATAGCCATTTTTCTAAGAAGCCCTGGTTTCTCTAATTGAAATATGATATTTCGAGACAACAGCCTGGGCACTTGGGATGCTCATGGCTACCAGGTTGGTTGTTGTGTATAGATCTTTTTTGTGGACAGAGCTAGGAGTTATTTATTTTCTTTTTTAAAGAGCTGGTATATTTGTGTTGATATTATCAATACAAAATTTTCAATTGTAGTGCTTTCCCTTAATTTTTAAATTTTCTATTTTTTCTTTGTTGTAGATGCTGAAAATCTTGGTTTCTAACAGAAACAAGATCCCCTTTCTTATATACTTTGTCCTATAATTCATCCAACAATGTAGTTACTGAAAATGTTTTAAGATTTTTGTGGGCTTTTTTTCGTCCTTAGTGTGTATCCCAAAGGGATGTATAATTAGAGGGAGGAGGAGATGAGCAGACTCTCTGTTGAGCAGGGAGCCCAGCATAGAGCTGGATCCCAGGACCCTGCGATCATGACCTGAGCTGAAATCAACAGTCAGATGCTTAACCCACTAAGCCACCTGGGTGCCCCTAGATGACTGTTTTAAAGTCACTTGAAATAATTTCTTTCTGTGTGGTTAAGCCTTCAACTTGCAATATAGGTAGGTTCATTTGTTTCATTTTGCTTTTGTGGTAAATTTGTTTTTGTTTTTGTTTTCATTTCAGTTTAATTTTGTCTGGCCTTATATTTGGGTAAAGAATTTACATGGTTCCAAAGGCAAATCTACAAAGAAGTTACATTTAAGAAGTCTAATTTTCATCTCTACCCCCTCTACTCTGTTTCGTTTGTCCTTCTATGGGTACTCATTTTATTAGTTTTTTTTTGTTTATCTTTTCATTTAGAAAAGTATATAAACATACTATACCCTTTGTTCTGTACCTTTTCACTTAACATATTCCAGAGATCATTTCAAAGCAGTATACAGATAAGCTCTTCATTCTTTTTTTTTTAATTTTTAAAAAATATTTTATTTATTTATTCATGAGAGACACAGAGAGAGAGAGGCAGAGACACAGGCAGAGGGAGAAGCAGGCTCCATGCAGAGAGCCCGATGTGGGACTCAATCCCAGGACTCCAGGATCACACCCTGAGCCAAAGGCAGATGCTCAACCGCTGAGTCACCCAGGTGTCCCTCTTCATTCTTTTTTATAGCTACAATTGTGTGGTGCTCAATTGTGTGAATATGTCATGGTTTATTAAACCAGTCTCCTCTTGATGGCCATTGGGATTGTTTCTAGACTTTTGCTACACAAATATTTTTATCCTTATGTTTTTTCATTTTTGCTAGTGTTATCTTTAGGTAGATTCTTAAAACTGGGGGTAAGGGGGTTGGCCAAAGGCTGAATGCAAGTGTAGTTTCGCTCGATATTGCCAAATTCTCCTCCTCAGGTCTGTACATTTTGCATTTTCACCAGCAGTGATGACAACACTTGCTTTTCCACATCCTTGCCATCACAAGGGAACTTTGTGTCAAACTCAGGGGGGCTTTGTCACTTTCACAGGTAAGACATTGGAGCTCAGTTGGTTTTACTCTGCATCTCTATGAGGAAGAGTGCTGTCTTTTTACATGATTGTGGGCACATTGCCTTTTTCCTCTTGTATATGATTTGTTCATATCTCTAGGGCTGTTCTTTTGATCATATTTAGTAGCTGCAAATCTTCATCTTTTGACATTGACTGAGATATTTTGAAAAGCAAAAAAAGTCCCTAAGTTATTTGGTAAATAAAATTGTTGGGTTTTTGCTATGACGCAGAACAGCTGGGGGCTGGCTGGGCCTCTCTCTCTTCTGGGACTGTCCAGGGGGCTTCTCTATATGGGGCTAGTTTGGGTTTCCTCATAGTATGGTGGCCTTCAGGGCAGTTGGGCTGTTTACATAACTGCTCTGAGCTCCAGCACAGTCCCAGCTAAAAAGCAGAAGCTGCCTTGCCTCTTGGGACCTAGCCTTGGAATTAAGCAGTGTCACTTTTCTCCTGCATTCTTTTGGTTACAAGTGAGTCGCAAGCCTGCCTAGATTCAAAGGCAGGGAATTAGGCCTCACCCCTGACGAGGGGATGGCAAGGTTCTAGAAGAGCATGGCAGTTTTAAGAACCATGAAGGGTCTGAGATTTTACTGGAGTAGTTAGCCTATGAGTTTCTTGGAAGCTGGTGAGACACAAGACTCCTGGGTCAGAAACAAAGGCACAGCAAGCCTCTCAGGTGTCAGCATGTTTGCATCTGATCCCCTTTCCCAAGTGTCACAGGAGCCAGGTGGACACCTGCACATGAAGCAGACTGCATTATAGGTGATTTGCGTGCCCACTGATCTGCTGAAAGTCATCCCCCAAAGTGCGGTGTTGTAAATGCAGCCAGGGCTCCCTGTGAGCTCTCTGCAGCTTTCTTCAGCTCTGTTGATCTGGCTCATCTCCTCTGCCCACACTCTCCTCCCCAGTTTGGAAATTGGCTTTTCCCCTTGGTTTCACTGCCCCCACTGTCAGGGACTTTCTCTTCTACCTCTGATTATGTCTTCTCTGCCTCCTCCTCCTTTCCTGGCCCCCTCCATCCTGGTTCCTCCTCGCCCCCACCCTTGGAGATGCAACTCTTCACACCCTTCAGCCAGTAGACTTCCCTCATTCAGCCTTTGCTCATCCATTCTTCTGACTTCAGATATCCCCTGGTGGTGGCTCTGTGATTCTCTCCCCTGACTCCAGATCCTCATCTCCAGCTGCTTACCAGACATCTGACTACAGTGGGCCAGGTGCATCGAATTCACCTTGCCCCAGGCCTGATTAAAGTCTTCTTTCATACATCAGCCCCTGCTGCTGTGTGTTCCCCCTCAGTTCATCATAGTCCTCCTCTAGTTGGCCAGGTACAAGACTTTACAGTATTTTGCTTTCACTCCCATCTTTCTTTATCTCTCTGCACATCTAATGTGGTATCAAATCCCACAAACTGTCTCTGAAATGTCTCTTGTAATGAATCATTTCCATCTTTTCAACCCCAGGAATCCTACCCTAGCTCAGGACCTTGGGAATGTTCACCTTCCAATTGTTTCCCATTGACCTTTCTGGATGTGGGAGCATCTTGACAGCTAGGCAGGCATCCCCCTCCTCTCTCATTGCTCCCGCTTATCTCTCCCAAACCATAAGCTCAGTTTAATTTTAGGCATTTCTCAGATAGAGAATGATCTTTTATTCTTCTACTTTTCCTTCCTTTCTACAAATATTCTTCAGCACCCAGTGTGGGGTGGGCACTGTTTTAAATATTGTAGCGGTAGAGAAGATGGCCAAGACTCTGCTCTTGGAGCTTATATTCAGATTGGGGATAATGCTTATGGGCCAAGAAATAAATAAGCTAGATAATTTTAGACATTGGTGAGCACCATGGAAAAAAAAACCCCAAGATAATGAAACAGAGAGTAACCAGGATGAGGATGAGTTAACAGATTGAGTGGTTGGGGAAGGCCTCTATGAGAAGTGTATTTAAGTTAAATTGTGAATGAAAAGCAGGGATGGACTCATGAATGTGAGGGGCCAGAATGCTTTGGAATTTTGGCCAGGAAGAGCCAGCAGCAAGTGCAAAGGCCCTGAGGCTGGAAGGAGCTTGACATGATTGAGGCACAGAATGAGGCCAAAGTGATGGGAGAGACCAGAGAGGGAGTGTGTGGGAGGAGAGGATCCATGTAGGGGGATGGAATATATAGGGACTATGGACGATGGGCAGGAGTTTGGGCTTCACTTGAGTGGTGGTGGGAAGGAGGGCTAGGCCTGCTGGAACTTGAAGCCTCTTACTTAGTTCTGATCTTTCTTTTCTCTGGTCATTCCTCATACTCCTGCCTGACCATAGATGTGATTCTGTCACTCTCCTGCCCCAAAACATTTTATGACCGCTGTTTCCTATTGGACAAATGATGACATTTTCAGCATGACATTCCAGGCCCTTGGCTGTCTGGCCTGAACCTTCTGTCCCTACCAATTCCACATTCTTGAGTCCTTACTATTTCCTAGGCCTGCCTTTCCTTTCTGTTCTGTCATTACAGTTTCCCCAGATGGAACATTTTACCTTCATACTTCCTCATCATGCAAGTCTAACCCAAAGGCCACTCATCACCTCTGTAAAACCTCCCTAAGTTCTCCTCAGGTGGAACTAATCTCTGTTTCGCCATTGCCCCATTCTATTTTTTTGTCCTTTTTATCATTATTTCCATGGTTGCATAGTCAGCCTTGTGTACGTATGCACAGGCCCACCCTTCTGGTGGAATGAGGGCTTCTTGGGGATAAAAATCATGTCTTGCTCATCACCTGTCCCTTATGAAGCCTTGCATGAAATAGGAGCTCCATTAATATTTTCTGAGATTGATAAGATGGGCATGCACAATTTGTTATTCTATCTTGCCTTTGAAGAAGGTGATGGGCTGTTGCTTGGCTATAAAACTGTGAGATTTCAGGCATGGCTCTAAGTTGGGTGGTTGCCCAGATATGTAACTACATGCTCCAATGACCACACCGTTGCTTTGCTGCATGATTGCATAGCTGTGTGACTGCATGGCTGCATAGTTGTGTGGCTGTTTAGCTGCATGAATTTACAGAAACATAGCTGTTTAATTCATAGTTTGCCTGGCTGCATGATATGGCTCCCTTTAAGACCTCAAAATGCTCTTGTATATTTCTAAACTACCTCTCTCTCCACCTAAGACATTGAGATCATGAGCACAAGGAGAATAAAGTGAAAATAGAGTTACAAAGAAATTGTGTTGATCAGCAGAAGTTTACAGCTGAAATGGATCCAAACAGACCCTGAGGTTTTTATGAGATGGCCAAGACCTGGGAGCATAGGGCCTTCCTGACACCCCAACGTGTCAGCAGGATGCAGACTAGAATGTATTTTCTTACCTGTGATCTGCAAATTGGAGATTTACTTGTTTTTATATAACACTTATATATTTTACTTTCTTTGGGCCAGACACTATTCTAATCATTGAATACTTGTAGCAACCCAATGAGGTCACGTTACCCCCAACTCCTTGCAGGTGAATCCACATGGCACTTTCTTTATGACACACTTGTCTTAGAATAAAACACAACCTTAGAATATTGTGGGGCAGACTGAATGGTGTAACATATGTCAAGGACTCAACTCTTGGTACGTGCTCCATGAATACTAGCCATTGTTTATTATGGCTATAACCCTGTCCCCTGTGCTCTTCCCAAGTACATTGGGAAGTTCAACTCCTTTTAGATGTTTAGGTCTAACTGTCATCCAATGAGGGCCTCTCTTGTTTGCTTTATGGGTATGGGACACAGATCTGTCTTGGGGAGAGGAGATCATCTTCACATAAGGTTTTTTAGGGACCCTTAATTTAAACCTCTGCCTTTTGTGTCCTGCTTGGTTCTTAGAATCCACTTGCCTTCTATAACCACAGAAGCACTCATTTCTGCCTATCTGCTTCTGAAATGCTGCAGGGCTCCCCTTTGGTTGTTTTTGTTCCAGAGAGTGTGAGAACAAGAGAGAAGGGAGACAGATAAAAAGGAGGCAGAAACAAAATTCGTCATTGAGAAGAGAGTAGGAGAGAGCCCTACTTTCCCAGACTGCTTCTGCAGGCTTCACAGATAGTCTATATTTCCAGGGACCTCCTTGAATCAGGGCTTGAAATGGAGAAGATATATGGATGGGTGGGGGTGGGAAGTGGGGAGGAAACACCTGAGGGCAAATACCATTTTCTGGAATGGGCATGTATACCGGTCAGGAGACTCCCATAGCCAGCATGGTGGGAAGAGGCAGGTAGTGATGTACTGTTATTCAAAAATACCTGGTTTTATTTCTTAAAAAACCTCCAGAGTGCTTATTTTTATTTATTTTTTAAACTTTTTAAAAATTTATTTATGATAGTCATACAGAGAGAGAGAGAGGCAGAGACACAACAGGCAGAGGGAGAAGCAGGCTCCATGCACCGGGAGCC
The DNA here is from genome assembly GCF_011100685.1 of Canis lupus familiaris. Lineage (NCBI taxonomy): Eukaryota > Metazoa > Chordata > Mammalia > Carnivora > Canidae > Canis > Canis lupus. The sequence goes on from NC_049234.1 coordinate 4,760,490, forward strand.
TGATGTGGGATTCGATCCCGGGTCTCCAGGATCGCGCCCTGGGCCAAAGGCAGGCGCCAAACCGCTGCGCTACCCAGGGATCCCCAGAGTGCTTAAATAAATATATTTGAATATATCTCTAGGTTGTTGAATTTGTTCAAACCCAATGAACACATTAACCATTAGTGAGGTACTTGTCCCTCTTTGAAAGCCTGGTAATAATCCTCTTAAAGGGAAATCATACCCTCTTAATCTCTTTTTTTTGTGTGTAATGCTAAATACAGCATCTAAACTGGATTTATACTCTACGATGCCCAAAGTGACTTAGCTTGCCAGACACAAGGCACATTAGGGTGGTTAAAACTAAGTGGGCTCTGAAAATACATGTCTTAACAGTTAATTCTAATGATTAGTTCATAAGACAAATTCAGAATCTCATTCTAGGAGTGATAATCCTTTTGAAATGTAATCTTTTTGCCTTCATGAGTCACTTACCTACCCTATTTTGCCTCAAACAGTGCCCTAAGTATTTATTTAGTTACCTAGGTTTTAATTTTCTTTGGTCCAAGTTTGCTGTTGGGCTAATAATAGAAATAGATGCTATCAAGGGGCTGGAGACGAAGATGGATCAAATATCCATATCCTTCCAGTTAGAGGAATGACCTTACTTTTTGCTCTGTATGAATGAATGAATTTGTTTATTCAGCAATTACTTAGGGAGTATGTTCAAAGCCCTTAATATAGTCCTAGGCAGTCAGGAGATATCTACAAAGAGCCCTTGGTGGAGTTTACAGTCTAGTTCAATACTGTCTGATAGAATTTTCTGTGATGATGGAATGTTCTATATCTGCACTGTCTGATACCCTAGCCATGGCTCTGGATCACTTGAAATGGGGCTAGTGCAGCTGAATTTCTCATATTCTTTAATGTTAACATAAATGTACATAGCTCAGATGTGGCTACCATATTGGACAAGGCCTGTAAAAGAGACAATAACCTGATTCACACGATTCATTACAATTGTTGTAAATGCTATAGAGGAAAAGACAGGTACTATGGGCAGATGAAACTGGGAAACATAACCTAATCTATGGCTCGGCTGAGACTTTTCTGAGATCTTGATGTTTGTGTTAAAAACTGAGCTGCTTGGGATTCACTAGGTTGCAGTTAGTGTGGGCAACATTTTTAGAAAAAGAAAGAGCATGCACAAAGGCCTTGGGGCAGGAAGAGCTTGGACCCTCTCCCACCAGAGTGATTGAACCATCACGAAAGCAATGTATGAGAGGAGGAAGGAGAGGGGCTGGAGGGCAGGAAGTGTTGTGGGGTGAGGAGTGGAGAAGAGGTGCGACTGGATCAGATTAGGACCCATAGGCCACAGTAAGCATCATGGACGTTTTCCTAATAGTAGTGAGAAGCCCTGAGAAGGAAAGTAACTTGATCCAATGATAATCTCTTTTGAATGTTAAATATTTTCTAGTTATACATATGCAGACTTTAGAGTCAGTTTCTACAAGGCTTGCTATGAACATTAACAAGTCCCCTGCTGGGCTTCCCAGTTTTCGAGTCCCTCAAGGTAACTACTTCCGGTTCTTTCAGTTGATTCTCTTGGTTTTTTACTTCTATGTCTCTAAATAATATGCAAGTATTACTCTTTCTCAATGTTGCAGTTTAAGACCTGGTCTACTGTTTACCCACAGGGAAGGTGAAGATGCCACTTTCACCATCACCCCCACCACTCCCAATAGAGTTGTAACATGATTTGGTTAGATGGATGGTCAATGTTTGTATGAGAATGACTTTGTAAACACTATTTGCAGCTGAACCATATGATATATAGCGATTACTTCTCCTTTCACACAATATTTTATTTTTGCACTAAGAATTCTTTTAAAAATTGGAACTCATCACTAAATCATGTTAAACTATGCTCTGGTTATGTAAATCTCTTCTCAATGTGTTTAACCACATTAGGAATTCCATTGATTTTTTTTTATCTTTTTGAAGAAATTGCCCTTGGAGCTTTCTGACTTGTTCCAGTCTGGGATGCTTGCTTTCCAGGCTTGCTGCACAGCCCTTGGCTTAGTATCTTTCTTCACCATTAACCTGAGGATCCTCTTAGCCTCTTTCTTGTGTTGAATTAGTACCATATTTCCTGGACCCTGTGTCTTCCTCTTTTTCTTGGTTGGTTATTTTATTTGCTCAAGGACATGCTCTAGTAGCTGCCTGCATGAGAGGTAACATTTTTGAGATTGTATTAAAAGAATTTATGTTTTTTTTCTCTTTAACTGATAGTTTGGCTAGATGTAAGTCTGGTATGGAAATACCTTTAGAGGTCTGAGGGTATTACCTCATGTCTTCTAAGTTCCAGTGTTGCTGTTGAGAAAATTTCATTGTATGTCTTCTTCCCCTTCTTTTTGTCCTTGTGAGATCCCTTACATTTGTTTTCGTGGGGTTGGGGAGTGGAACAGAGCTAGGTGCAGTTACAATGATAAAATTCTTCTTTAAATTGGAATTCAATGAGCCTGTTTTATTTTGTTTTAAAAAACACCTTGGCTATAGTTTATAAAATGGATTTGGTGGCTCCTGGTCATTTTGTATTACATGAAGTACTATGTAGAATTTGTCCCCGCAGGAAGATATGTTCAAATCCTAATTTCCAGTGCTTGCGAATATCACCTTATTTGGGTACAGGATCTTTTCAAGTGTCATCAAGTTAAGATAAGGTGATACTGGTTTTAAGCAAGCCTTAATCCAATGACTGATATCCCTATCAGAAGAGGATATTTGGACACAGAGAGGAGAACACTATGTGAAGACAGAGGCAGAGATTGGAATGATGCATCTATAAGCCAAGAAATACCAAGGATTTCCAGGAACCACCTGGAAGCTAGGAGAGATGCATGGAACAAATTTTCTCTAGGGCCTCCAAAAGGAACCACCTCTGCCCACATTTTGATTTCAGACTTCCAGCCTCCAGAATTGTGAGAGAATACATATCTGTTATTTTAAGCCACCCAGTTTTGTGGTATTTTGTTACAGCAGCCCTATGAAACTAATACGGGTGGGTATTAAATTATGTAATTTAGTGTTCTTAGAAATGGAAGGTGCTTGGAGAAACTTTGTTTTCTTAGAAATTGAATGTGCCTTCAGAAATGAAAGGTGATTTTCCCTGAAATAGGAATTTGTTCTTTATATCATTATTCTGTCAGTTTTGTTGAGTATTTGTCTTAATTTTTCTTGAACACTATAAAAATTGTCATAGTGTAGTACACATCTGTATCTATCCTGTTTTTCTGGCTAACTTTTAAAATGCCTACCTGAAAAAAAAAATAAAAATAAAAATAAAAAAATAAAAAAAATAAAATAAAATAAAATAAAATGCCTACCTGATTTTTTTGGAAAACCATCAGGTCAAACAGAGCCATCTAAAGCTTAGGAAAGCCAGTCAGAAAAAAGAGAAAGAGGGGCACCTGGGTGGCTCAGTGGTTGAGCGTCTGCCTTTGGCTCAGGGTGTGATCCTGGGGTCCTGGGATCCACTCCCACATCAGGCTCCCCGCAGGGAGCCTGCTTCTCCCTCTGCCTGTGTCTCTGCCTTCCTCTTTGTCTTTCATGAATAAATAAATAAAATCTTGAAAAAAGAAAAAAGAGAAAGAGTCCAAATATATCTCCATTCCTCTTGATCCAAGCACTGGATCTTCCAGCAACAAGGAACCTGGTGGGACTTTCTCCTCACCTGCTGCTGCCTCTTCCTCCTGAGAAGGAATCTAAGTTGGGTCTCCCAAATTCTCCCAAGCAATCCAGATTCTAGTACCCCCGCATGGATTTTTTTAAGGATCTGATATTAGCTAATTCTGCCACCATGCCCAAGTCCTTCCTGGTGGCCATTGCAAGGATTTTTTCAATTATCTTGGGAACATTCGTTTTATTTTTTATATGTTAATTCCAGTATAGTTAACATACAGTATTATATCAGTCTCAAGGTGTACAATATAGTGATTCAAAAGTTACATGCAACACCCGGTAGTCATCACAAGTGCCCTCCTTAATCCCCACTGCCTATTTCACCCATCCCCCACGCACCCCCCCTCTGGTGACATCAGTTTGTTCTCTATAGTTAAGAGTCTGTTTTTTGGTTTGTCTCTTTTTCCTTTGTTTATTTCTTTTGTTTCTTAAATTCCACATATGTGTGAAATCATACGGTATTTATCTTTCTCTTACTGACTTATTTTGCTGAACATAATACTCTCTAGCTCCATCCATGTCGTGGCAAATGGCAATATTTCATTCTTTTTTATGGCTGAATAATATTCAATAACGGAATAATATTCCAATGGATATATATATGTTATATATTGGAATATATATGAATATATATATATATATATCACAGCTTCTTTATCCATTCATCGATCAGTGGACACTTTGGCTTCTTCCATATCTTGACTATTGTAAATAATGCTGCTATAAACATGGGGGAGCATGTTTCCCTTTGAATTAGTATTTTTGTATTTTGGGGGGAAATACCCAGCAGTGTGATTACTGGATCACAAGGTGGTTCTATTTTTAACATTTTGAGGAATCTCCATACCATTTTCACAGTGGCTGCACCAGTTTGCAATCCCACCAACAGTGGGGGCACTCATTTTAAAGAACACATTAGTAAATGCTGAGCAACCACAGGAACCCACGCAGAGCAGAGAGCAGCAACAAGAAGAGATGAGGAGAGATCTCACCAGCAGATTTTGGGCGTCTCCCATCTCTGTTTACTTCTCAGATCAGAGTGAGGACCTGGCTGAAGTCAGGAAACCTGGGCAAGATGAGTTTCCCACTCCAAATTGAGATTTCACATGAGAGAAGAATTGACTTCATCAGTCCAAAGGCCAGTTTTCCACAAGCCGATTTGCCAGGTAGGAAATCCACTGAAGGTCTAAGGGCTTTCCCCCACTGGGGTCCTGCCTCAACTTTGCTGCAGCTGCTTTGTGTTGGAATGGTTAGTTTGGGATTGTTTTAAGTACAAATAACTGAACTCATTTTTGCTGTCTGCACTCCCTCTTTGGACTGCTGCTGTGTTCCTGTATACACTCTGACTCCTGCCCCGCCCCTGCCCCTGTCTGCTCTCCTTCTGTGTAGGACCACGTACAGTTCCAGCAAACTTTCCTAACTGCATTTAAAATTGTTATCTGATAATGCTAAGGGGATCCATCATTTGGCTTCCCCTCCGCCCCCCAGTGTAAAGAGTAGTTGATCAACTAGCTTTTGGCAAATTGGTCTTTCAGTAAATTGATTTTGGGCGAATTATTTTTTTTTTACAATATGACCCAGAGGCCATCTTTTGCTTTAGGAAGTCAGTAGAAGGTTGTGAGCATTAGGTGATTAGGTATCCTGAATTCTGTTCTGCTTGCTTCTTATGACTGAGGCAAATTTCCACATCACCTAGGCTCCAGATTACCTATAAAATGGGAATAATAATGTCAACTTCTTGGATGCAAAGATTAATTGACTTTAGAGATAACCAAAATAGATTTTTAAATATATATATATATATAATCTATTTTAAGACTGTGCATACTAAACTAGGTAAAGCTACTCCTTACAGCTCATAGTCATAAAACAAAAGCAACTTACAAAGGAGAGACCTACAAACTAGAAAGCCAATAATGTTGTGAATAATACCAGTAACATTATGAATAATAGCATTAATTTAGCAGATAATTTTGTTTTGTAGAAAATGAGTTACACTGTTGATTTTAGTAGTAGAAAGATATGTTCATTTGTTTTTTATTTCACTTTTGTGCACTTGATGCCTTTAATTTGGGAGCACAGTACTCCATCAGATGAGTCATCATCATCATCACAATTATTTTTCATTTCAAACATGATGCCAGCTTTCATCATCCACTGTACTCTCTTCAAGTCAGTACTCCGAAGGATGGGAGTTGCGCACTACATCTCCTTATGATAGGATGCCATCATTTCCAGCTCAGCACCCGGTATTACCTTGCGTTGATTGATTATTCAACTTTCCCACTCTCTCCTCTATTTAAATGACTTGGAAGACTTCATCTATGATGTCATTTCCCTTTTATGTTCATAGTGCAGAGGTCTCATTTATACATTTTCTTTGCATTTCAAGACTATTAAGGGAGTTGGTGGCAATACAGCCTTAAAATCAATACCAACTGGGGCACCAGAATCATGGAATTCTAATACATCCATCTGGATGATCTTAAATATGCAAATTATATATTTTTTTCACAATTATCATCTAGATGGAAGCATGAGAATGTATCCTCAGTTCCCCTAGGAGTTTGCTGACCCCTCTACTTTTAGGCAAGTTGGCCAAAATACAGGAAAGTATCTGGCGTGTAGAAGGTACTTGGTAAAGGGAAATTTTTATGAAATGTACATCAGAACCAGGGTGCCTGGGTAGATTACTTGGTTAATCTGCTTTCAGCTCAGGTCATGGTCCCAGGATTCAGAGATCGAGCCCCCCCATCAAGCTCCCTGCTCAGCAGAGAGCCTGCTTCTCCTTTTGCCCCTCCCTCATGTTCATGCTTGCCCTCTGTCTCTCTCTCTGAAATAAATAAATTAAATCTTGAAAATAAAAAAAGAAATTTACATAGAACCATCCACCAAGGCCAGAGATCACCAACCTGTATCTTTAAGGTCAAATCAACTGGATTTCAATGACCCTACATTCCAAAAGATTAATAAGTTATTAGGAAGAATATTCCTCAAATTAAACCATGACAAAGTTGAATCTGAAGCTAAAGTAACCGGTAACAGTAGTTCCAGAAGTGAGTAATCTGAGGAATACAAACGTAGTTATCATTCTTGCCCTACAATCTTACAGTTCTCAAAGTAACCAGGAGGCCCTTGAGAAATTTCTTTTAAAAACCTATCACATGGGGCGCCTGGCTGGCTCAGTCAGTGGAGAATGCAATTCTTGATCTTGGGATTATAAATTTGATGCCCACATTGGGTATAGAGATTACTTAAAAAAAAAATAAAACTCTTTAAAAAAAATAACCTTATCACATAAAAAGAAGGAAGGTGCTGTGAAGAGGATCATCAACTGTCCTTGTGGAGAATACTGGTCCCCCTTGTAGAGAACACTTGATCCGTAAGAAATCCAGAGAATGAAAAATACTAAGTGCAGACACTGCACAGCTTTCAGGGGGTTGAAACTCCAGAAGCAGATACTAGTCTAACTAGTTTAACTAGACTCTGAAAGGGGGCTGGATCCTGAATCTACTCCTCCAGCCTTCTCCCCCAAGATGGACTTTTCTATTAGAAAGACTCAGTTTGGTCTACTTCCTGTGTGTCTCCTTTCCTACTCACCCAGAACACTTTACCTCTGACAGTTCTGGTCACCAAATGTGTGGGCACTGATAGCAGTTTGGAAATAAAGACTTGTCTCTTTTGTGAGTTAAAAAAAAAAAAAAAAAAAAGGCCCATTCTTGATGGCTTAGTCTTCCTACCCTTGGAGCTTCAGGAAAGCCCTGCTTAGGAAGAGAACATTGTTGGATTAGGTTACTGGCATCCCATCTCCAAGAAATCATGGCCAGCCAGAGAAACTTAGATGCTTCTCATTGAAAAGACATTAGGACACTTTTATTGATAGAATGCCTGTTCCAGCATAGCTTTTACCACTTTGAGTACAAAGAATGTTTTATAATATCAAAAATGTCAGTATTATAATATCCCAAACTTTCAGTATTCACTGATTGAGAAAAAATGACTCAAAAATTTGGCAAAGAGCTATTATGGATGCAGTAATGTTTTTAAATGGGTTTTCTTCTTTGAGTCTGTATTTGGAAAGTAGCGGTTAACATGTGAGACACAGCGTTTATTCAACATGTAGACCATGCTTAATATACTTTGAGTTTGCGGACTTTGCTGCAATTCCTCCTGAGCAGGGGTCCCCAAACATGGCATGTGGCCCAGTACCCTGACCAAGTTATCATTGGCTTGTAGTAAGATGAGAAACAGAGCCAATGCGCGGAGCTCTTCGTAATCTCGCTCCAATGTGAGCCCACGAGGGCAGGGCCCACGTCTCTGTCTATGTCTACTACTGTATCCTCAGCCCTAGCACAGTGCCTGCCACACTGTCAGTGCTCAGTGGTTATTGAGTAAATGAAAAACGTGTACAACTTCGAAGACAGCTCTTTATTTTGATATTGCTTTCTTAGTGTGATAGTATATAGTAGTTTGGTTTGTTTTCTAAGTTTTATGTGACAAAATAAAAAGTCTACAACCTCTGTTGTTTTCTCTATCAGTCAGGATTAGGTTTAGCTGTGAAGAAGAAACTGGAAGAGCTGTGTTTTGCAACAAGATAGATGTTTTTCCCTCCAGGACTAGTAGTGTGGCTCTAAGAGTTCTCAGGGCCTCAGGCTTCTTCTCCCTCACTGTTTTGCTGTGAGCTTACTGATCTGCTTGGGGGGACCTTTGGACTCATAGTCCAGGCGTGATGTCACCTTCCAGGATAGAGGAAGAGAAAGGGAATGACCTGCCTCCTGCCTTGAAGGAAACTTTCTGGTGTTGAATTACTGTGTTGTACACCTGAAATGAACATAGTATGTTATGTTAACTAACTGCAGTTAAAATAAGAACTTAAAAAAAAAAAAAGGAAACCTTCTGGCAGCATCCAATATCACTTATATCTCATTGGCCAGAATTTAGTCATAGGACCACATCAAGCTGCAAAGGAAGATGGGAAATGACTTTTAGCTGATTGGCAACACACAGACTAACAACCAAGATTCTGTGACTAGGGCAAAGCAGAGGCTTCCTTAGCAGTATGATCACTGTCACCCAGACTTTTTGGAATCATTTAGAAAACATGGGAACCACAGCTGAAGGAGGCTTCTCTCTCTGTCTATATTGCCTGGAATTATACAGGTTGCTCTCTACCCAGCAAAGCTCCCCCCTAAACACTGGAAAGCCCAGAGAGTTTTCTGTCTCTTTGCTTTGACTCAGTTCTTTATCTTTCTCACCTCTGGCTTCACCTTCTCTCTGTTTCCACAACCCTCAATTTACTCATTTTCCTTTACTAACATAATTCTACAATAGCATGAACTTCAGCGAAAGGCAAGTCATACTTGAATGAAAGCAAAACGCGAAAAACTGAAAATGTGTGCAAATCAAATTGCTATAAAAGAATTCTCATTTTCTTGCTTACTTACATTCCAGTTTCAGGGTTGTTTTGTCATCATTTCTGAAAAATATCCTTTTTTGGCAGTGGTTTCTGACCCGATTCCTCTCTTTCCTAGTTATACTGAGGAGAGGAATTCATGTGTAAATCTATTACTTTCTAAGAGTCTCAGAAATCACCACCCTCACACAAATACACTGACTCCAACAATTTGGAAATTGTACCTTGAAACCTTTTGATTTTATCACTCATATTGACAGCAAAGGAGTTGAATACTAAAGTAAGATTATGCTAGGAAACTGCCTTTAGGTACCCTTTGTCCAGCTGGGCCCAATTTATCAGGCTGTGGACCTGGAGCACAGAGTGCACCCCCCCAGTCAGGCTTTTGCGAGGAGGCTTTGGTGGGAAGGCCTGCCTCGGCCATGCCGAGCACACTGCTAAGAGTCATTTATTCACTGAACTAAACTTACTTGTACCAGTCCCTATATATGTCATCCTCTCAATTACTAGTTGCATTTTGTAGGTCATGAAACGGGGGCTTAAGGGCACTGGGTGGCTCAGTCAGTTGAGCATCCAACTCTTCGTTCATGAGATCAAGCCCCACCTCAGGCTCCGTACTCAGCAGGAGTCTGCTTGGATACTCTCTCTCCCTCTGCTCCTTCCCCTGTTCTTGCTCTCTCTCTCTCTCTAAAAATCAATCAATCAATCAATCAATCTAAAAAAATGATAGAAAGCAACTTGCCCAAGATCACACAGCTGGTGGAGACAGATTCAAACCAAGCCTGCTTTCCTCTAAAACCCTTCCTTGAGGCCTTAAGAGTCTCTTTTAGAGAATTCATGGGCCAGTAGAATTTTAAAAAAATTGTAACTTAAGAAATGATGTTTATGTGTACATGTTGATATAGAGTAGCTAATTTTTTCTTTTGCCATGGGGGCATGATAAAGACTCTGTCATTAATTATTATTACCATTTTGTTGGGAAGAATATCTCTCTGTCTCTCTCCTCTTTCTCATACACACATACACAAACACACACACACAGAAAACATTTCTAAATTAATTCAACAAATATTTATTGAGCATCTATTATGGGGCCAGACACTGTTCTAGGCACTGAAGAATAGGGTAGTAACAAAATAAGCAAAAATTTCTCCCTCATGCTTAAATACTAAGTAAGGCATGATATAACTAAAAAAAGAAAAAGAAAAAAAAAGAAAAGAAAAGAACACATAGTATATTAGAAATAAGTGCAGTAGGGGAAAAATAAGGCAGAGAAGAGGGATACGACTGTGTGGGGGAGGAATGCCCACTACATGATGTCATTTTTCTCACTGTACCACACACTGGGGACCTCGCCTCTAGGACCTGACATGTGGAACCTCCTACCCTGTGCTGCCCTAGCGCCGTAGAAGTGGAGATGGGAGGCAGTGGTGAGGGCGGTTCCAACTCTGCTTCCGGTTCATTTCCCCCCAGCCTTTTCTAATCATGGGTTTCCAGTTCCTCAGTTATTGATTAGCTGAGGTTTTGTCTTGCCTAAGACATGATTCAGGAAGTTTTTCATTATGCCTCAGAGCAAATCAATATTTCCAAGAAAGAACTATGAATCAAAAACTTTTACTTTTTTGAGGACAGAGGTTCTGGGGCCTTGTCCTGCCCTTCTACTGTGCTACCTTCCCTTTGCTAGACGGGCTGAGTCTGAGCCTTGTGAGTATCCATGTATTCTCCCCATGTGTTTCCAGCTTCCTGTGGGAAGAAAATTTATGCAAAATCCTTTCATGTTCATGTTAGGAAGGTTTTCCTTTGGGTTTTGTTGTTGAAGTGTACGTTCAAAGGTTTTTTCTCAAACTCTAGATATAAGATGGTGTTTAGATCTCAGCAGTTCAGTTTCTCTCTATAGCCACCTCATCCCATGCAGTGTTGCCCACCTTCTCAGCAGCCTGTGTTCCTCTAGAACCTGAGTTTCTGTCTTTTTTCTCTGAGTACAGTTGTTCCAAATTCTCATGAAGTGAGTAGGGCAACATGGCACCTAGAATCGCAGAGCCCAGAGTTCTAATCTTAGCTCTGCCTCTGACTAGGTTGTTACCTTGGGAAAGTGACTTGAACTTTCTGAACCCTGGTTTTCTCAACTGTTGTACTGAGACAATAACAGTATCTACCTCATAGAGTTGTTGTGAGTATTAAATGAGAGCAGGCACTCTAACTAAAATATACTGAGAATATATTATGTGCCACACACTAGTCTAAGTGCTTTGTGTGTTTTGCCTAGGTGACTTCTCCATGAACTCCTTCTAAGAGGAGCCATTATTGTCTCCATTTTACAGAAGATGGAGCTGAATTGTAGGAAAGTTTTTTTTTTCATAATTGGAGCATTTTTATTTTATGTACAATGAGTCAGCATTAAGGTAGGTATCTTGGATGACCCATTCAAGGGAGTTCACTTAATCCAACTTAATGAAGCCTATATCCTTGGCGTAATGACAGAAACACTGGTGGCACATATTGAGGCCGTATTTCTGGATCAGACGGTGCAGGTTTGAACAGATGCGGCAAGAACAAGAGCCCTGGCCAAACTTCCTCCCATGGCTCCAGTAGAGCTGCTGGTGACCCATCTTGCTCTTTTAGATGCAACGAGGCAAAAGCTGCAGGGAAGTTAAGTAGTTTTCTCAAGGTTACTCTGTGTTCCTCAAACAAAGAGTGATGGTTTTCATTAATACAGTCTCTGGTGAAGGAATTAGGAACCATCTGGTCTATGCTTGTCTTCAGAGCTCAGCCTGGAGCTGCTACTTAATAGGGTAATTTGACTAATGACAAAGGAATATATCAAGGCATGTTTCTCAAAATGTTAAAAACTGAATTCTCATACAAATAGCGAGCAGGTGTCACTATCTAACTCATTAATGAGGGTCGTAGGAGGATGATAAAGCCCAGTCAAAAGAGAAGATCAGGGTGTGGTTATTGAAAAGGCAACATGAGGGCTCCTTGTGGTGATGGTGATGAAACTATTCGTATCTTTTTTTTTTTTTAAGATTTTATTTATTTATTCACAAGAGACACAGAGAGAGGCAGAGACATAGGCAGAGGGAGAAGCAGGCTCCATGCAGGGAGCCCGATGTGGGACTCGATCCCAGGACTCCAGGATCACGCCCTGAACCGAAGGCAGACGCTCAACCGCTGTCACTCAGGCGTCCCAGAAACTACTCTGTATCTTGACTGTGGTAGTGGTTACAAGGCCCAACACATGCGATGAAACTGTACAGGACTAAATACTAATACATAGAGGAGTCCAAGTAAAATTTGAGAAATATGAATAAGATGGGTAGATTGTATCAATGTTGATATCCTGGATATGATCTTGTACTGTAGTTCTGGAGGAAACCGTTAAAGGACATACAGATCTCTGCATATTATTGCTTACAACTCATCTCAAATAAAAGGTTAAAGGCAAAATGAAATAAATAGCTCCGAAAAAAGAGAATGTGAGAAACTGTTTTTTTTTTTTTTTTAAATAGGCTGTGGAAAGAAGGAAAGTTGAGATAAGATTGCTAAACTAAATACAAAACTCATTATATTTTATGGGGCAAAAAAGAAACCCCAGAGACTTTGGGTTTATCCTCTCTAGTAGATAGAAAAGAAACTCATCACACACGATCAGTTCATAGAATTGTAATATACTTGGGTCACAGTGAAATGTGTGAACAGAGTTGTACACACTAGAGCAGGATTTCTCAATCTCAGCACTATTGACATTTTGGGTCTGAAAATTCTGTTGTGGGAGGCTGCCCCATGCATTGTAGGATGTTTAGTGGCATTCCTAGCCTCTATCCACTAGATGCCAATAGCTTCTCCCCAGTCAATAACCAAAATGTCTCCAGATGTCTTGGGGGTGGTGGTGGTGGTGGTGGTATAAGGCCGTTCCTGGCTGAGAACCACTATGCTAGGCTCTAAGGGCCCACAGAGCCAGAAGACCTTTAAGTGAGCTTGTTAGGAAGTGCTCCTTTCAAGACATAAATCATCTTTTGGCATTATTCCCAAGTTTTGGATAATTGTTCACAAACAAAACCACCAATTACAGGGCCATTGTGCTGGACAGAAGCACAGGAGTCCTAGACATTTAGCACAAAAAGAGCCGTAGAGATTCACTAGGCTTGGTCCAACCTCCTCATTTTATAGCTGGGGAATGTGAGTGGAGATGGCTTCCCAAAAGGCAAAGAACTAGTTTGTGGCAGAGTATGTTCAGTTAAACCCTCTCTTGTTCCAAAGTGGATTTGAGGCAGTTGTGATGGAGTCATTAATTTTTTTTGAGCACCAATTATGTGCCAGGTACTGTACTAGACTCCAGGCTTGGATGATGACTAACACTTGAGTTCCTGTCCTCAGAGTATGGAGGTCTTACCAGGGAGATGGGGCTGTGGGCAAATCATTACTGTGAGACTTGGAAGTGGTATTGAGGTGGGTGGGGGCTGGCAGAGAGTCACAATGGCCTTAGGGTCTCGGGGCTTAGGGACGTCTAATGAGGCTTACACTTCAGAGATCCTGATCAAGGAGTTGTGGTCAGATCATCCACAGGAACCCAAAGTTATTGCTCCTGGCCCCCGGGGGGAACGTGAGGTCTGGCAGTGATCTGCCCACAAGGCTGCCCTGGGCCAGGTTCTGGGATAACTGGGAGCCAGAAAAGAATGCTGAGAGAGGGGATGCAGAAATGGGACCCGTGAAGAACGAAGGAGAGCAGGGAGCAGGTTTACAGCAAAGAGAGGAAGCCAAAGGTAGGACAGGGTGGGCTAGTGGGAGGAAGGCCATCCCTGGATGGAAGCCGAGGACAGCTGGAGGCCAGGAGGATGCAAATGCGGTCAAAGCACAGCGTTCAGGCGCCGCGATGGCTGGTTGCTCCTGCCCATGGTGGGCCCGCAGGGAGCTGCCTGCAGGAATCTGAATCTGGGAGCCTCGTGCTGCTGCACCAGGGCCCACACGGCGGCGAGCACAGGAGGAAACTGCCTCTGGAACCGCGCCTTGGATGCTAAGCTCCGAACGAGAGCCTGGCGAGGAGGGGGCCCGGGGCTGGCAGGGGGGCTGCTTCGAGGTATTTTACACGCAAAGCATCAGCCTCTCACATTGTAGCCGCTAGAGGAAGGAGGCTCCACCTTCAGCCCTTGCCTCCTTCCTCGCTGATCACTGCAGGGTCAGCGAGAGGTAAAGTGGGAAATAGGCACCGTGGGGGGGTTTCAGGAAGGGCTCAGATGGAACAGGGAAGCGCGAGGGGTGCAAGATGAGGCGCTGCCTGGAAGTTCTCTGGCGTGCAGCAAGTTTTCCTGGATGAGAATTCTTTCCACAAAGAAGGAAAATATGCTGAGGTGGAATTGCAGGGATTATATGAAGGTAAAGATAGCACCGCAGGGCACCTGGGTGGCTCAGGCGGTTAAGCGTCTGCCTTTGGCTCAGGTCCTGGGATCAAGTCCCACATCTTTTCCCTCTTCTTCTGCCTCTTTCTTCCTCTGTCACTCATGAATAAACAAATATAATCTTTAAAAAAAAAAAGTACGAAAAAAATAAAAAATAAAAAATAAAAAATAAAAATAAAAAAAAAAGTACGGCAAATGAGTCAAGACGGAGATTTTCACATCCCCAGATTTTTATTGGTCCAACTTCTTTAGGCTCTGGCTGACCAAGCATCTATGTAATTAATGGTTTTTCTACTTTCCTTTCCTTTCTGGATGCTCAGAGTAGAAAACCCTGATAAGCCTCAGTAACCACATCCCCCAAAACAAAGCTTAATAGGGGAAAAGGGGAAGACAGTTGGTTTTCCTCTCCTTGGGATAGAAGATTTAGGCTCCCCTGTAAGGGTCCCTCCCTGTCTTACGGAAGTGGGTTGGTTATGCTGTGGGGGTGGAAAAGGCAGGAATCAGTCGGTGGGAAGTTGTCATTTTAGAGCATTAACCTTTGCAAAATTTTCCTGGGTGGGTCAGGCCGTGTCGTGGGAGTTGTATGAGTGGTTTGTGGTAACTCCCTGCTGCTAACTAATAAAATTCCCATGTGCTGTGGCTAAATGGTATCTATCCATCTTAGGGTATATTGATTTCCCAGGACCTAAAGGCCACAGCTACTGTGGATTTGGACCTAATAGCCATAACAGAATAAATGAGAATTTGGTTCATAGTAGCTAATACAAATACTAACATTTCTTGGCACTTCCTATGGGCCAATTCAAGCACACTGTATGGATTATTTCATTGGATTCTCACAGCCATACTATGAAGTAGGTGCTATCATATACTCGTTTCATAGATGAGAAAACGGTTAACAAGATAAGCAAGTTGCTGGAAGGTCCCGCAGAGAACTGAAAGAGCCAAAATTCAGACCCTTTAGGAATGGTGGTCTCAAAAACAAACAAACAAACAAACAAACAAACAAGCAAGCAAAGAGGAATGGTCTCTCTGCTGCTTGGAAGGTCACATTGCTCTCATGCTTTGTCCCATTGCTGTGAGGCGTGGCCCACCAGACCAGGATGAAGCTTGTTCAGACACTGCTCTGTGCTGCTGTGCACTGGGGAGAGGGCCCGCTTGGTATTGGGTTAACCTGGGACTTTGCAACAAAGGGAAGCTGAGAACCTCCAAAAACCTATGCTATAAAATAAACGCTGTTTGCTAAACATGAATACCTGTGACCATACTTCATATACCTGCTGGATTTTGCAGTGTTATTCTGGGGCCGACTCCTGATTCCTCCTCACAAAGATTTGGGGTGAGGCACTGTTTCTTCCAGAGGCTTTTCTCCTTGCATCCTCCTCATTTTGCATCCTTTGCAATCTCCTATCCCACTTTGGTTTGCCACAGAATTGATTATCATTCAAGAATTCCACGTTTCTTCATCTGCAATCGCCAAACATCTACACTGCAACCACATTTTTCCGAGGCTGTTTTGTGAGGCTCCAGTCAGCTCCCTTCCCAGTATGCTATTGTTTAGATCCACGAAATGCTAGAACATTTGACTATTTATACTCGCCTTTGAGGTGAACTCTGCAAAGTGCCGCTTCATCCACTGTTATGCCCACATGGTTTTTCTTGTTCTTTACCTCATTCTGTGCTGTAAAGGGGGATAGTGACACTCAGTGGGTGATTATGTATGAGCCACCAAGGCTTTTAAGAGCACAAATTTGCCATCAGGAAATCAATGATATCTAGTAGGACTGAAATGTGAACCTGGGGAAGAGGCACTGGACAGTGATACAAGGACCAGGTGATCCATACCTTGGAGAGCCCCTCTGGCCCAGGTGTCACCAGGCACCTTTCCTTGCAACAGGCAGACATGTAGGCTTGAGTACAGCTGCCACAGAATTGCCAGCAGTTCTTTTCCAACTCAGAGGTTGGGATGACTGACTATGCAGCCCCACCACCCTTACTCCTTATTGCCCCACTGGGAAGGCATCTAATTACCCAGATTGGTCCAAGGCATAAAAGTCACAGTTGTCACTGGATTGGCTATGTTTGCAAAACAGGATGGGAAAACCCTTGCGATACCAGGTATATTCATTTCCTGTTACTGTTGTAAGAAAGCACCACAAATGTAACGGCTTAAACATAATTTATTCTCTTCTTGTTCCGGAATTTAGAAGCCTGACCTCCTCTCACTGGGCTAAGGTGTCAGCAGGCCTGTGATCCTCCCTGGATGCTCTAGGGGAAAATTAATTCCTTGCCCTTCCCAGCTTCTAGAGGCTGCCCTCATTTCTTGGTTTATGGTCTTTTCCTCCATCTTCAACGCCTGTGACATTACACCTCTTTCATAGTCCCATCACCCTTTGCTTCTTGCTCTTCTGCCTGCCTCTTCCACTTTTTTTTTTTAAGATTTATTAATTTGTTTATTCATGATAGACAGAGAGAGAGAGAGACAGGCAGAGACACAGGCAGAGGGAGAAGCAGGCTCCATGTCAGGAGCCCAACGTGGGACTTGATCCCGGGTCTCCAGGATCACTCCCTGGGCTGAAGGCGGCGCTAAACCACTGAGCCACCCAGGGATCCTCTCCCTCTTCCACTTTTAAGGACTCTCATGATTATACTGGACCCCCTTGGATAATCCAGGATCGTCTATTTTAAAGGTCAGTTTAAAATAGCTGCCTTAATTGGATTAGCAACTGTAATTCCGAATGCCAAGTAACTTAATGTATCACAGGTTTTGGGGATTGAAAGTGGGCCTCCTGGGGGGCTCTTGGGCATTATTCTGCATGTCATGCCATGTCCATAGTCAGAGATGTGGTCAAACAGAGCTGCAGAGGAAGCGGTCTGCCCTTTAGCAAGTGCCTACTAGGTGTCAGGCAGTAACCTTGGTGCTTTATACATTATCTCATTTAGTTTCCCAACATTCAGTCCTTCATTTTCAAGTGAGAAAATACTGGCTCTCAGAGGTTTAGCGGTTTGTCCAAAGTCCATAGCTGGCGACTGTGCAATTCTGTCTGTATGTCCTCCAGTCCGTGCTGTATCATGTCACCCTTTGCTTCCTCCCACATAGGCCCAGAGGCTTCCAAATGTATGTGAGCACATGCGCACGCGTGTGTGTGTGTGTGTGTGTGTGTGTGGCTCAAGGCCAAACACCCCATGAGAAGTCACCTTCTGAACTTGAAGCTGAAGAGAATCAACTTCAAATAGTTTAGAGCAGGGGTGCCTGTGTGGCTCAGTGGTTGAGCATCTGCTTTTGGCTCAGGTTGCAATCCCAGGGTCCTGGGATCGAGTTCTGCATCGTGCTCCCCACAGGGAGCCTGCTTCTCCCTCTGCTTGTGTCTCTGCCTCTCTGTGTGTCTCTCATTAATAAATAAATAAATAAAACCTTAAAAAAAAGTAGATGAGAGCAGCAGCCAGAGGTAGTGACTCATCCGAGAGGACTTGTTGGCTCTCTAGCTGCTGATGACAAAGGCCCATCGGGGGCCGGCTCAGGAGACCCATATGGACTAAAGCACTGAGAGCGGTCATTGACTCAGCTGGTCTGCAACTCGCCTGATGCAGGGGTACCTCTGGAGTATGATCAAGGGTGAGACTGGGTCCTAAGAATGTCTCCACTGTTTATCCAGCCCTCTGTGAAGGCACAAGGGTCACGATGGAGGCTAGAACAGTCTTCCTGGCCGTGGCTTCACCACTCCCAAGCCTGGTGCAACAGCCCCTACACCTCTAACTCCTTGTGCTCTGATTCTGTCCTCACCTTCGGCCCGATGTGCTCTCTTGCAGCGGATCAGCTCTCTGGCACAACCAGGATTCTATACCTCGGCCCAGCCCCGGTTACTGCACGTGGATCATTTGATTCCATCCCTGCTGGCCTCTTCTCTTGTTAGTCTCCTCACCCACCATGAGCCTTCAGGGCCTGCGGCCCCCACCCCCGCACTCAGGGTGGGTTATAGCAAGCACAAAATTCTCCTGAGCTTTCTCCTCCCAGCTTTTCTATTTCTTTTCCTCTGTTTTCCAGTTTTTCTCCCAATTCTAGTTTGGAATTTTTACATTCTCTTTCTATCCTTGTGGTTATCCTAAAGTTTTCACACATATGTCTCATTTATCAAAATCTGACATTTGTCTATACCTTTCCTGCTCCTATATTAGCTTCCTTCCTTCCTAGAAAAAAAGACACCTGTGCTTGAGAGCAACACACGGGGCTGTACCTAGGGCCTCAAAGTTACGAGACCCCAAGGAACTGGCCAGGGATAAGCCAGTGTGTGATCTGGGGGGATGGGAAAGCAAACTATAAGGGATTCAGTCCCCTGCCACCACCAGTGATTCCTGTTAGTCTCTTCGTTTTGGTTACTGAGTGTGTGAGTTTCCCAGGGCCCCTTAACAAGTACCACAGACTGGGGGGCTTACCTCAGCAGGAATCTGTTCCCTCCCAATTCTGGAGGCTGCAAGTCTGAGCTCATGGCATTGGCAGAGTTGATTCCCTCATGGACTGTGAGGGAGAACCTGTCCCCTGCCTTTCTTCTAGCTCTGATGGCTTGCTGGCAATTTTTAGGGTTTTTTGGTTTGTAACAGCATCACCCCAATCGCTGCCTTCATGTTGTTTCTCCTTATGTGCATGCATCTGTGTCCAAATTTCCCTTTTTTATAAAGGACACCAGTTGTCTTGGATCAGGGCCCACTCCAAAGATCTCATCTTAACTAATTTCATCTGCAACCATCTCCAAATAACGTCCCATTCTGAGGTCCTGGGGATTAGGACTATAGCATTTGAATTTTGGAAGACACAATCCACTATACAAATATACTACGTTTATTACTAAGTATAATAAGTATACTAATACTTTCCAGGGCATTTGTGAAAAAAAAATTACAGTGTATCTGAAAGTTACTTTTAAACCTAAGGGTTTGACCTCAATGGTATTGATAAAGTACTACAATTAATTATTTTTGTAGCTTTATTGAGATATAATTAACATGCACCACTGTGTAAGTTTAAGGTATAAAACATTACAATTTGATATATGCATATATTGTGAAATAATTACCATAGTGAGATTAGTTAACACCTCCATCACCTCATATAGTTACCTTTTTCTGTGTGGTGAGAACTTTTGTGATGTACTCTTAGCAATTTTCAAGTATGTAAGACAGTATTATTAAGTATAGTCACCAAGCTGTATATTAGATCCCCAGAATTTATAATCGGAAGCTTGACCACATTCACACCCCCACCCCCAACCCCCACCCCCACCCCCATTTCTGGGTGTTCTGTTTTTTGTTTGTTCATTCTAGATTCCACATATAAATGAGATCATACAGTATTTGTCTTTCTCTAACCTATTTAATATAATGCTCTCAGAATTCATCCATGTTATTGACAATGGTAGGATGTCTTTCTTTTTGTGGCTAATATTCCATTGTGCATATATGCACCATATTTTCTTTTTTTAAGATGTATTTATTTATTAACATTTTATTTATTTATTCATAGAGACAGAGAGAGAGAGGCAGAGACACAGGCAAAGGGAGAAGCAGGCTCCATGCAGGGAGCCCGATGTGGGACTCGATCCCGAGTCTCTGGGATCACACCCCGGGCTGGAGGTGGTGCTAAACCTGCTGAGCCACCAGGGCTGCCCGCACCATATTTTCTTTATCCATTCATCCATAGATGGATGCTTAGGTTGTTTCCATGTCTTGGCCATTGTAAATAATGTTGCAGTGAACAAGGGGTGCAGATATCTCTTCAAGATAGTAATTTCCGGGATCCCTGGGTGGCGCAGCGATTTGGCGCCTGCCTTTGGCCCGGGGCGCGATCCTGGAGACCCGGGATCGAATCCCACGTCGGGCTCCCGGTGCATGGAGCCTATTCTCCCTCTGCCTGTGTCTCTGCCTCTCTCTCTCTCTGTGACTATCATAAATAAAAAAAATAAAAAATTAAAAAAAATTAAAAAAAAAAAAAGATAGTAATTTCCTTTCCTTTAGTTATATACCCAGAAGTGAAATTGCTGGATCATATGGTAGTCCTAATTTTAATTTTTTGAGGAAGCTCTATACTGTTTTCCATGGTGGCTGCACCAATTTACATCCTCCCCAACAGTGTGTGATGGGGCTCCCTTTCCTTCACCCCCCATGCCAGCACTTGTTATCCCTTCTCTTCCTGATACTAACCATTCTAAAAGGTGTGAAGTGATATCTCATTATGGTTTTGATGTGCATTTCCCTCATGATGAGTGATGTTGAGCACCCTTTCACATACCTATTGATCCTCTGTTATCTTCAGAAAAATGTCTAGATAGGTTATTTGACCATTTTTTTGTGATTCGGTTGTTTGTTTTTTACTAGCCCCCTTTATTAGCTCCTATCAGATACATGATTTGCAAATATTTTCTCCCATCCACAGTATGCAATTTCAGATACTAATATCTTCCTTTGCTGTACAGAAGGTTTTAGTATGATGTAGTCTCAGTTATTTATTTTTGTTTTTATTATTTGTGCTTTGGATGCTAAATCCAAGAAATCATTGCCAAGACCCATGTCAAGGAGATTCTCTCCTATGTTTTCTTGCAGGAGTTTCACGGTTTCAGGTTTTACACTGAAGTCTTTAATCTATTTCGAGTTAATTCATATGAGTTAGTGTAAGGCAGGGGTCCAGTTTCATTCTTAGCATATGAGTATCTAGTTTTACCAACACCATCTATTAAAGACTATCTTTTTGCCTTATAAAGCATTATTCTTTATGTCAATGTCTTCCCATCCAACTAGCCTATACTACTATCTCATAAGTGGCATGCCCTCCATCAAAAGCCAGGTGTGTACCCTACCCTGCTGGGCCTCTGTTCTGGAAGGTTAGCTGCATTTCTATGAAAGCTGTCTTACCTCCAGGGAATAGTTAGGTATTACAATTCCTTAGGTACCATATATGCTTACCGAGTGGTTTGTTTTATTAGGTGTAGCTGACTTAAAGTTGTGTTTCTGTGTCCTTCCCAAATCCACCTATGGCAAATAGTGCCTTTCTTAGATATGGTTGAATGATGGGACATCTCAATCCCTGAATTCTCTTTTCCATTAGAACCGGAATGGAAACCCATCCCTCATCACTTAAAGGAGAAGAACAGACAGGGCAGTTTAAACATCAGTCCCCACTGGCATCATTCAGTTGGCTAGAAAACACCTTTCTATAATTCTCAAAACTTTGCAGGTTGTGAGATCATTTTATTTTATTTTTTTTTAAGATTTTATTTATTTATTCATGAGAGACACACAGAGAGAGAGAGAGGCAGAGACACAGACAGAGGGAGAAGCAGGCTCCATAAGGAGCCCGCTGTGGGACTCGATCCCCGGACTCCAGGATCACACCCTAGGCTGAAGGCAGGCACCAAACCGCTGAGCCACCCAGGGATCCCCGTGAGGTCATTTTAATAACAGTTTTTAAGAGGAAGAAAACACTGAGCAAATTAAATATGCACATCAATTTAAAAATATACCCTAATTTCAGAAACAAAAATGTGTTGTTTGGAATTCAAGATATTCATTATTTCAGAGTATTTTCTAAGTGCTGATGCTAAGAGTTATAATGGAGAAAAAAATCAGACGCAGTCCTTATTCTCATAGGGCTTATCCTCCTACCCCGGAGACAAACATAACCAAGTCATTAATAAGATAGTCTCAAATGTGCCAAGGGCTTTGAACTTAAAATACAAGGTACTGTGGAGGTAGCCACCACGGAGGCCGTGCGTTCACTAATTCATCTCCTTTCCCATTTAGTACATGCCTACAGAATGGGGCCCACTTTCCATTTCTTTTTTTGTTTTCTAAGATTTTATTTATTTATTTGAGAGATACAGAGTTAGGAACAGAGATAGAGAGAACATGAGTGTGGAGGAGAGGGAGAATGTGGGGCTCAGTCCCAGGACCCTAAGATCACGACTCGAGCCAAAGCAGACGCCAAACCGACAGCCACCCAGGCGCCCCTCCTTTTGTTTTTTTTTGTTGTTGTTGTTTTTTTGTATGAAATGTCTTCTGTTGCCAGGGTCTTGCATTAGTCCTTATGGTAGCCCGCACACCCAGTCCTGTACTTGCACACAATTTAAATATTTGTTGAATGGGACTGAAGAATGAGATGTCAAGCCCCTTCAGTCCAGGGGCCAAGCCTCATTCATCTGTGGCCCCCAGGGCCTGCCCCAGAGGCTGCCAAGCCAATGTCCAGGGGTTATTTCCTGCTTCCCTTTGTGGAAGGTCAGCTGTGTGGGGCAAGGCACCTACTGTCAGGCCTGCTCTTGCTACTTTATTAGATGAGGAAACTGAGACTTTGAAAGTGACTTGCCTAAGATCATTTAACAACTAGGAAGGGGACAGTGAAAGCATTGGACCCCAGTTATCTCTGGTGGCGAAGCCGATTCTCAGCACCAGAAGTAGAGGTTAAGAAAACTGGTGAATAAATGAATCTGGTTCCTTCTGGAAATTCCAAAGGTTTTGTTTCTTGTCATCAAACTCGGCTTCTATTGCCCACAGGGATTATTTCCCCCGTCTGCCTCAAAGCCTCCTATTCACCCAAGCTAATCTTCCTGCTATTCTGGAGATTTTTGATCAAATTTGCCCTGAAGGTACCTCTCCACTTTCTCTGGTACACATACCGGAAGGCCTCAGCCCCAGAAGTCGAATCTAGAATTTATCCCCCTGTGGCTGTGGGTAAAGTTACTTCTGACAGAGAGAATAGTAGTAGGTAATTGTGAGCTAAGCTATTTGACAAGGTTCAGAGTTATAGGATTTTTCCAAATTTAATTCATATATCCTCAGGCCTCACTGGCCTTTGGGTACAAATAGTTTCCTCTGAAAAGCAAAGAGCCTGTGGCACTGTTTCTTGCCACTCGTGTTCTCTCAGGAACCCTGCTCTTTTGCAGTTTATCAAAGTAGTTCAGGGGTCCCTGGGGTGTGTCTCACAAATGAGATGGGGCCAGCTGGTTTTCTACTACTATTGGGGAGGGGGGGTGTCTGTCTTTGCTTTTTGTCTTTTAACATCCTGCTTTGGAGACTGCCTCCTTGCTCACCGTCCCCACTCCCTCCCCGGCCACACACCCAGGGCACTGGTCTATTTTCCAGGCACATTTCTTTTTGTGGCTGGGCATCACCGCTATGTTCAGTATGCTCTGAAGCCCCCCTTTGCTAGTGCCAGGACTACTAATATTCTAAAGCAGTTGTTCCCAGACAGGCAGTTTCTCTCCCTAGGGGACAGCTGGCAAGTAGGGGGACATTTTGGGTTGTCACAGCAGGGGGGCAGGTGCTCTGCGCATCTAGTGGGTAGAGATCAGGGGTGCTGCCAAACAACCCACGATGCTCTGGACAGTGCCCCACAACAAAGAACGATCTGTCCCCAAAAGTCAATAGTGCTGAGGTTGAGAAACCCTGCTCTAGAGCCAGGATATTCATGAAAAGCAGAGTTATAAAGTAGGAAAGAAAACCTTTGCTCCCCACTTTGTGTTATGCTGTAATTTTAGAGGGGCCCCCACATACTGTTGCATGTACCCCTCTGTCTTAGATAATTTTTTGAAAAGCAGATTTCTGAATTTTTGCTTATGGCTCATGTCCTTTCCGTGGGGTCAGGTTGTGAACAGCAGACAGATCTTAAGGATAAGTACTGATTGTCCTTAAAATTGTTCCTTCCTCTGACCTTGAGGCTTGGCTCTTCTTACTGGGTAAAGCCTGCTGGGCCTGGCTTCTCTTCCCTTAGGCAAGTTATTTTTGGGAGGCTTTTTAGGCCCTAAGGCAAATATGCCACTGGCTCCCACTAGTTTGTCCTGCTGTGTCTGGACTCCAGTGCAGATTCCAGCTTTAGCACAAATAAGAGGATTTCTTGTGAGTTCATGCCCAGGTGCTACAGAACTATTGAGCACAGCCGAAGGGTAAAGCTTTGGTTTACTCCCTGTGTAAGTTAGGACTCTTGGTGGCAAGTAATAAACCAACATCCACCAAAAAACAAACAAACAAACTCTAAGCAAAAACAAGGGACTGTATTGGTTTGAAGTGGGCTGGGTCCTCTCCTTTTAAGCCCATTCTTCTGTGTGGGCTCTATCCTTGGAAAAGGTCTTCCCTTGTAGCAGTCAGCCCACTGCCACAGGCCCACCGACCCACTGTGCAGTTCCCAGACTCATATCTACTGGGAAAGAGACAAACTTGATGATATTCCAAGATGTATTTAACTGTGATGAGTACTTATATTTTCTATATCTTAATTTGTTCATGTTTTAGATTTTTCCTAAAACTTAAGAAACTCGCATCTTTATTTCAATAGATAACTTTCTAAAACAACATTTCATTATTTTCTTTGTAAAGTCATAATGTGGCAATTAAAGTACTTTTAATTTCCATTAGACTTTAAAGTGCATTTCTTTAGCTTCATATCCAAGTACTTTTTTTAAGCATAATTTTTAAGTAAACTATTTTTAAGGATAAAAATGCTTTTATGGTTATCTCAAGATAGTAGTGAGGCGTTAAAAAAGCACCCAATTCAGTGTCTTACATGCAGTGGGCTCTTTATAAATAGAAACTCCCTTCTGCTCATTTTTAGAACCGTTAAAAATCTCTGATGAAAAAAAAGTATTCACTACAGTTTGTAGAGATGATGATATTCATGTTTGCCAAGAGATTATAAGACTTGAACCTGCCTTATAATTTCACTTTAAATAAAATATATCATTTAATAATTAAAAATGAATTAAGGAGGGACGCCTGGGTGGCTCAGTGGTTGAGCTTCTGCCTTTGGCTCAGGTCATGATCCCTGGCTCCTGGGATCAATCCCCATATCGGGCTGCTGCTCCCTCTGCCTCTCTCTCTCTGTGTCTCTCATGAATACATAAATAAATAAAACCTTTTTAAAAAGGAATTAAGGGGCAGCCCCGGTGGCACAGTGGTTTGGTGCTGCCTGCAGCCCGGGGTGTGATCCTGGAGACCCGGTATCGAGTCCCATGTCGGGCTTCCTGCGTGGAGCCTGCTTCTCTCTCTGCCTGTGTCTCTACCTCTCTCTCTCTCTCTCTCTCTCTCTGTGTGTGTGTGTGTGTCTCTCATGAATAAATAAATAAATTTTTTTTAAAAAAAGGAATTAAGGACAAATTATATGAATTGGTCACAAGTTATTGTTTTATTTCCCCACGCCCCATTTGAGAATAATATAGGTAAATGAAAGCAAAAACCAAAATGCCAAAGCTCCCTGGAGATCTTTCTTCTTCCCAGGGTAGTAGAAGTAGCTGCGCAAAGTAGTAGATTTTATTCCTGTAAAAATGAATGGCCTTGCTGAAGAGAGAAAACCTGAATACTTGGAACAAGCAAGGAATCATTTAGCACTACTGTGTGATGTTGACTGCAGACTCCTAGGGGAGATCAGTGTTGTCCCTTACCCGGTTGGAAAGAGGAAGGAGGGAGGAAGAACACTGCAGGTAGGAGGTCATCGTGAGCAGGAACACCCAAGCAAGCACAAGCCTGGCACTTATGGGGCACAAAGGACACTAGCCTACCTGGAGGATAAGGTGTGTAATTAGAACCAAGACCAGATAGTTACATTGAGCCTATTTGATGGAGCACTTGAAAGTCGGGCACAGGTGTTTGGATGTGATGCAATGAGGAAGAAAGCCATGTTTGGGAAGGATTCATCTCCTATCATGCCGTGGATATTCCAGACAGTGGAGAGAGGCTGGAATAGAGGCCAGCTGTAGACTACCATAATAATCTAGAAGTGAGGTGCATTAGCCCTCTCCAATGGGAGCATAAATGGAGGGCAAAGAGCTATATGGAAGATGTGTCGAAGAAGTAACAGGGTTTAGGGTCAGACTTGATCATAGGGAATGAAGGAAAAGAGAAAGGAAATAACTGACATGTTTTTAAGGCCAGAGGCTAGAATGTTGGTGGCATGTCTGACCTAGATGAGAGAGTCAAGCAGTAGAACCAGATTGAAGGTAATACATTTAGGTGAGCATACTGAGTCTAAAGTGACTTGAGGGACTTCCAAGTGGAAAAGTTAGGCTGTAGCTGGTTCTGCAGGACCACCAACATCTCTGTCTCCATCTCTTCCTCTCTTCTCTCATCTCTTGAACACATTCTGTTCCCCATTCCATTGTTCCTTCATCACCTCTGGCCTCTAGAGAATGTAGTGGTCTTGACCAATTTTCCTTCCTCCAGCCTCATCCTCTTTAATCTGTCATTTTCCGTGTCTTTGAGCTTTTTATCTTATATTCATTATGCCCATAATTTCATTTTCCAGATTACTAATTCAGTATTTTTCTAGGGATAGTACAAGTTGTTGCAGTGGATTATGAATGGAACTCCCTTTGCTTTTCTATTAGAAAAGCAAATAAAGGATTTAGATTACTTTCTAATAACTTATGAGTGTTGAGTGTTGTTTTCTTCAGTACAATGGCATTCTGAGACAGGACCACAAGGATGACTTGATTTATATGGACTGCATTGATTTATGCTTCTCTCTCTTTTTTTTAAAAGATTTTATTTATTTATTCATGAGAGACACAGAGAAAGAGGCAGAGACATAGGCAGGGGGAGAAGCAGGCTCCAGCTTGACACAGGACTTGATCCCAGGACCCCGGGATCATGATCTAAGCCAAAGGCAGACACTCAAGCACTGAGCCACCCAGGCACCCTGATTTCTGTTTCTGAATCTCTCACTAGAGGTGATACTTACAGGGTCAAGTATGCCTCTGTGACTCACCCTGGTGGAATGTCTGGCATGGGTTGGGATTCAGGGAATACAACAGATAAGATAAACAGAACAGAGCACTGGGTATCTGATGTGAGCTACACAAGTGAAGACAGACATAGTCTCTGGGAGAGGAATGTATTACTAGGGAACAAGATTTTTAGATAAGTGGCCATCTTCTCAGTGATGCTTCAATCACCAGGTACCATTTTTTTGAACAGAAACTACAAAGCCATGTGGATTAGTAGTGTGAGGCCTGAGTAAGCCAGTCCCAGTACTGCATCTGTGGTGTCCCTGTGTAAATTTAGGATTCTTGAACTTTTCCACAGGGCGAACTACCTTCACAAACATCCCTGAAGTCTGAGCCAGATATTTTGAATGGGAAAGCTAAAGAAAAATCCATTTTGCTTTTGTTTTACACTGAAGAAAAACTCCCTTGAAGAAAAATCCCTGGAAGGAATTTTGATTTTTCTGTCTTCACATCCCCTGGTTCTAGGATGCTGAACTAAGCAAAAACAGTTTCAGAATGGAATCTGTGCATTTAGGGTAGGATCAGGTTACACAAACAGGTTACTGACTTTACAGATGCTGTCCAAGCATCATTGCAAAAGCCACCTCCTCCTGTAAATACCAAGAATAGTAATATGATTTAAACAAAGCCAACTGCTCCTACTCCCAGAACCTTGCAGGAACTTGTTGAAAGGGGGCAGCTTGAACTTGACTTCTTAGGAGAAAAAAATAAGCTTATCCCTGCTTTTATCTGGGGAAAGCTGCACACACAGGAACCAAGGATCTAAGAGCAAGTTACTGCATTTCAGAAATACAAAATCAAATTGGCCCATTTGGAGTTTTTAAACAAACATATGCTTCCTATAGAAAGCCCACCGCATCTCTGTCTTCTGAGACTGCTACAGAAGAGGTTTTGGGTATTGCCAATTCCTTAAACACTGATAGTCAGCTACGTAGTGAGTAGGTTCTCGAGCTTAATTCCATTCAACCTTTTGAAATTGTTACCGAAATCCTTTTCATCTAGATTGTGGTTACAGATGATTATCCTATTAATTTGCTATTAATTTCCTCTTTTTTCCCCTCTTTCTCTCTAAATACTCTATTGCACTTGTCAGATGTGTGTTTTGGCAAAAGCCGTCTTTCTGAAGTGGCTTGATTACCAGTCACAGCCTTCTGAGAGTGGTTTCCAATTTGGTGAGTGCAGCTGGGAAGATAATCATCTCAAAAATGCATTCAGATGGTGAAGGGAAGCTCTAGAAGGAGGCAGATCCCCAAAGGCAAGGCTCTTTTTACTGGACTCCCTGCCTCCAGGCTTGAGTCATTCACCTGGATCCCCTACACTGTTCCAAGGCTGCCACTGCCCACAGGACGCCATCCAAACTCCTTAGTAAGGTACATATGGCTACCCATGATTTGACTTCTGCCCTTCTTTGACCTGGTTGTACTGTGCCATCAGCAATGCCCATTGGCCATCTCTCTTCCCCACATCCCAGTTATCACTGCCAAAGGGCAAAGGTGGAGCCTCCCTCCTTCACTGCTGTATCCCTAGCCCTAAAACAGAGCCTGGCACATCGAAAAGATGCAGGAGGGGCACCTGGGTGGCTAAGTCGGTTAAGCGTCTGCCTTCAGCTCAGGTCATGATCTCAGGGTCCTGGGATTGAGCCCCACGTCAGGCTCCCTGCTCGGCTGGAAGTCTGCTTCTTCCCTTCTCTCTGCTCCTCCCCCACCTCCTGCTCTCTCTTTCAAATATATAAATAAAATATATTTTAAAAAGACATTTAGAGTCTTCAATGTGATTTGATATCCGTTATGAAAGGATCCCACCATTGAATTAATTAGCCCATTCCTCACCTCACATATTTACCTTTCGTTTGTGTGCGAGAACACTCAAGCGCTAGAGTCGTAGCAAATCTCAATGACACGTCCAGTGTTATCAACTGCAGTCACCACGATATACATTAGATCCTCAGACCACTCACCTTACAGCTGAAAGTTTGTGTCCTCTACCAACCCTTCCTCTTTCTCCCACTCCCAGCCCCTGGCAGCCACTTTTCCTGCCTTTTTTCCCCCCCAGATTCCACATAGAAATGATACTATTTGTCTTTCTCTGTCTGGTTTATTCCATTTAGCATAATGCCCTCCAGGTTTAGCCACATTGGCACAAATTGCAGGGTTTTGAAAGTTTACTTTTGGTGCATAACAAAACCTTTTTGAAATCTTCTCTCAGACATTTTTTTTATACAAACCAGGCAGTGACTTCTCTCCCTCTCTCATTTCTCCTTCTGTCCCCAGTACCTCTCTTCTGCTTCCTGCTCCTTCTCCACCTAAACCCTATTAAGTAAATCAACTTAATGTTTCTGTTTCCTTTGACTGCTTTTCCACTGTTTTGTTTTTAATATGGATTCTTAAACCCAGAAGCACCTGTGAGATCATTCTAGCAAACAAGAATTTGAGAGAAGGGGTAAGAAGTAAATTTAAGTTACCATATCTCTCCTGGAATTAACTACATTTTAAAAAATATTTTTTATTCACAAGAGACACAGAGAGAGGCAGAGACACAGATAGAGGGAGAAGCAGGCTCCCTGCGGGGAACCCTAGGTGGGACTTGATCCCAGGACCCCGGGATCACGACCTGAGCCAAAGGCAGATGCTTAACCATTGAGCCACCCAGACGTCCCTGTTCTAACCTATTTGAAGTTGATTCTCTTTAGCTTCAAGTTCAGAAGGTGACTTCTTACTGGGTGTTTGGCTCTGAGCCTCACACACACACACACACACACACACACACACACATGCACGCATGCGCTCACATACATTTGGAAGCCTCTGGGCCTATATGGAGGAAGCAAAGGGTGACACAATACAGCACGGACTGGAGGACAGACAGACAGAATTCCACAGTCACCAGCTATGGACTTTGGACAAACCGCTAAACCTCTCGGGCCAGTATTTTCTACCAGGACCCTGGGATCACGACCTGAGCCAAAAGCAGACATTCAACCACTGAGCCACCAGGTGTCTCAATTACATTTTTAAAAAATTTTTATTTATTTATTTATTTGACAGAGAGAGAGAGAGAGAGCAAGAGCACGAGCAGGGGGAACAGCAGGCAGAGGGAGAGGCTGAGCAGGGAGCCTGATGTGAGGCTCCATCCTAGGACCCTGGGATCATGACCTGAGCTGAAGACCAGCGTTTAGCCAGATGAACCATCCAGGTGCCTTGAATTAATTAAATTTTAAAACTTAGTGCTAATGATGGTGTAAAAGATACTGTCCCCCAGGTAAGGAATTTCAAGCATCAGCAAAAAGGAGGGAATGTTTTAAAGGCTGGAGGGTCCTTCCTTTTCTACACAAAGTTCTCCCTGGAGACCTTCCATCCTGGAATCAAAGGCCCAAGGGTCAGGTCCTCAGCATGTCTCCAGAGCCCCATCATCAAAGCTCCCCTTTCTAGCGGTAGTGCAGCCATCTATAGAGAGAAGAAGGGACAGTCCAGTGTGACTCACCTCTTGCCTGTATCATTGCCAGTCCCCAGGAAGCATTGCCCAGCCCTGTCACCAACCCTTCCTATGCTGGGTTCAGAGAGACTTTCCTGAGCTGAGATTGTTGGAGAACTGCTTTCCCAGAGGGCTGGGATGTTCATAGCAAAATGCCATCCTTTCTTTCAGCAGCAGAAACCCCCAAAGTGGAAATGGAATCTGGGGAGACCTACAGTACTGCCTTTGTCTTTGCATTTAGCCCTGAATCCTGGAAAGGTGCCAGCCTTGATTGAGGGCCCTTGGGAGCCACAGCAACATGAAGCGGGTATGGGGAGAGTGATCTGCATCATATGACAGGTCTGTCATGATGGAGGTGATTTCACTATTTACATGAACTCTTTCCTTCACTCCCTGATAACAGCGCAATAATTGGAACAGTAAGCACAGTTCACATTTGTACTTGCTTCCTTTGGAAATTCAGCCATTTGGCACATAAGGGAGAACACACTTAACACATAGAGGTCTATACGGCAGCTTCTTCTTGCGATGATGATACTAGCTCTGGCACCCTCCTCAGTGGTTCAGGACCCTTTCAACAAATATTTCCTGAAAGCCTAATGTAGGCCAAACATGGTCATGAACAAGATAGGCATGGGCCTTGTCTTCATGGAGCAACCAGGCTAGTGGGACAGGCGGCCTAGAACAACAAATTGCAGCAGGGCTGGATGCTCCAAAGAAGTACAAGTTACTATGGCACAGAACTAGGGGAACCCAGCATAGTGTGAGGAAGGAGTCTGGGAAGACCCCTTGCCCTCTTTCTGCAAGGAAGTCATGTTTAAGTTGAGGCAGAATAGTAGCCAGGCCAAAGGAGGAGCATTCTAAGTAGAAGAGATGGTGTGGTAAATGCAGTGCAGTGCCTTCAATGTCCAATAAGGCTGGAACATAGAGAGAATGGTAGGGAGAGCATAAACTTATGGAGCCAGGAGAGGCAGGACTGCTCACATAGAGCTCTGCAGGACATGTCAGGATTTGGGACTTTATCCCAAAGGCATTGAGAAGTCAGTGAAGGGATGGGGTAGGATCAGATGCCTAGTCCTAAAAGATTGTTCTGGTTGTGCAGTGGGGAGTGGAATCCATAGGCCATGATCCCTGCTCTTTGTATCAGACACAGATGGCCTCTCTCGTCCCCTTGATTGTATCACCGAATGTCTGCAACACTCTGGTACTGTGTGCTTCCCTGGAATGGTTTTCTATCTTAGAGCAAGTAGTCATGATCCCACCTGGAGAGGAGATTGACCAAGGCCAACTGATGTGCCCCTGAAACGGGAGGTGTTGGGTGCAAAAAATGATCCTTGGCAGTGTCTTCTTCTGAGTGTTTGAGGACAAGTGATGAATGTTTAATGGGTGACCCAGAGGGTTGAACAGCTGTCAGAACAACGATTTCAGGGTTGGAAGAGTGTAGAAAATGCACCAGCGTAGCTTAATTCAATACACTCATCCTCTCCCTGACTCTACCTCCTTGTGACCCACTTGATTCTGCTGGCAAGTTACTTGGATTCTGAGTATTCTAAAGACCAGCTCTTCCCCGAGGAGTAAGACCTCTGAGCTGTGGATTATCTTTTAATCCACAATTAAAAAGCCTTTCATTTATTTTGATGGTATCATACATCTCCATTATTGCCTAGCCTTGAAAAGGGAGAACATGATTCATTGCAGGTTTGGGGGTTTCTTGGTTTGTTTTTTTATGATATGAGTAAACACAAATGCATTGAAAGCAAGGGTTTTAGAGTCTGACAGATCTGGGGTGGAAGCCTGGCCCTGGCCCCAGCTGTGGAATCTCAGGGAGAGTATTCAATGTCCGGGAGCTTCAGTCTCCCCTTCTGAAAAAATAAGGGATCGTGACACCTATTTACACAGTTGGTGTGACAGTGAAGTAGAGTTGGGAATGAAATTCCAACGCCATGCTCTGAGCTACCAGTCATTTCAGGAGTCTTCCTGTCTTTATATCCTTAGCTGGTAGCATGGGCTGGCACTCAACAGGAGCCCACAAATATGAGTCTCCTTTCATTTCTTTTATCTTCCCATCAACAATGCCCAGTCTTTCCTTTTAAGCACTGCCTAATATCCCCTCCTCTGTGGGGACGAAGCTTGGCTGGTTTCAGTAATATAAGTAATCCCAGGGTTCTGACCGATATCTATCATGAGTTCATCCACATTCGCAGTTAGTATGCCCCAGGACATTGTCTGCCGGCCTAACAGAGTTCCACGTCTCATCCCTTGATTGTAGGCTGGTTGGCCTCTCTTTGTAGAGTGGGCTAATAACAATGTGTTAACGCTCGTGTGCTGTTCTTGTGTGTCATTATATTTGATTACTATCTTTGATAGTGTATTTGATGATGAAATGTAATCTAATAACTAAAAGATAAATAGCCAGATATTCTAGGTAGGTCCAAAGCCATGACTAATGAGAAAAGGCAGAATATGGGGTGCCTGGGTGGCTCAGTGGTTGAGCGTCTACTTTTGGCTCAGGGTGTGATCCTGGGGTCCTGGGATCAAGTTCTGCATCAGGCTCCCCACAGGGAGCCTGCTTCTCCCTCTGCCTGTGTCTCTGCTTCTCTCTCTATGTCTCTCATGGATAAATAAATAAAATCTTAAAAAAAAAAAAAAAGGAAAAGGCAGGATATGATATAGCTCTATTTTTAAAAAATCATTTTTATTTCAGAAGTAATATATTTAAAAAGTAGATATGTTATAGATAAGGCCCTATTAACCACCCTCTGATCTTGGTTCCTTGCCTTTTCCTTAGAGACAGATATTGTTATCGGTTTGTTGGGTATACACGTACACACATCTATACATACACATATACGTAGACATAGAAATACACATATACATACATAAAGCTATATATACACAGGTGTGTATTGCCATGCAAAAAAGTATAATAATGTATATAACGCAGTGTTTTTCCTACATAAAAACTGTCATTTTGCATACTTATCCTCTACTTGCCTTATTCCACTCATTATTACATTATGGACTTCTATCTGTATAAATATTTATACTTCTAAATTGTATAGAATTCTATAGTATACATAAAGCACAATTATTTAGTAGTTACCCAACTGATGATTGGTTCTGTTGATTCCAATTTCACTGTTTCAATGGTATAGTGTCTTCAGCAGGTCTCTTTGTGCAGTGGTAAGAGGTTTTCCACAGGATTCAAATCGCTGGCTCATAATGGTGTTTGCATTTTAAACTTGAATAGATTCTGCTAATTGTCCCCGAAAATTGTTTTATTTGCTCTCCCACCAGCAACATATGAGAGAACCCATTAACCCTCACCCTTTCAGCATTGAAAATGATCAGATTTAACTTTTGCCATTCAGAGAGGTAAGAAATAGTGTTTTGTTTCTTAAATTTTACATGGCTCTCTTTTTCAGTAATTTTTAAATAAACTGTTAAGTTTCCAATGAAGTGACAGAAGCATGAAGAATTCGGGTAGGAAAATATTTTATATCCACTAAGAGCAGTCCAGTGCTAGACAGTGTGGGCACTCATAGGTGCTACAGGATTGACTGATAGATTGCTTTGGATGATTTTAAAATTTTAAGAATTAGAACAATACAATTAACTTAAATCTCCTAATTCTGATTGACCCACATATACTTCTGATATCTAGTAAGGATGTATCACCTAATTTCTAACATCCACCTGGGAGGACAATTTAGTGCCAGCTATGCTATGGCCAGCCTGGAAAGACCCTCCTGGAGAAGCTGATTGTGCTAAACTCAAAAAGTGTCAAGGAGTAAAAAAACAACCAGGAAATAAGTTGCTACTTTCTGAAAGGGCTCATCATCCCCCCAAAATAAGCAAGGAATAAAAGAAAACAGAGAGGAAAATTTCATTGGGAGACTCTTTCCCTAAGGAAAAATTTTACTAAGTAAAAGAGTCTGAAGCATAGGCCATGAAGATCAGCATGGGGCCAGGTACCTTTGGAGCCATACAAGGGTGCAGCCCTGGGTTGTGTTTAAATCTCTAATTGATTAGATCTGCTGACTTTGTGGGAAGAAGCCAGGCCACATACCTTGTCTGCACACATAAGGAAGTGGGGTAGGAATAATAGATCAAAGTAAGCCTCCCCATTCGAGCAGAAATGCTCGATGACGGGCAAGGCCATGGCCAAGGATGGTACCAGGCACTGGAGGGGCCTCCTAGGACTCCACCCTATTCCTGGGGCTTCCTTTCCAGCCATCGCTTTGTCCCCCTAGGAAAGTGTTCCATGCTCAGGGCACCACTTGTCACGAATTGCCCAGAATTGCTCAGATAAACAGTTCCCCGAGAGGCAGTTTCAGCCTGAGTAAGAAGGTGGGATCTGGCCTGGGTCGCATGGACAAGGAAGGGAAGGTGGATACATGGATGGGTATGATGCACTGTCTTCTAAATGTTTGCTATCTTGCTCCGCCCTCCATCTGCCACAGTCAGTTTTGTCAAGGCCAGTTCAAATTGTTGTCTTCCATCTCCCCCAGCCAGCGGGAGTTCAGCCCTTGCCATCCGTCTCCCACTATCCTGGAGGGTTTCATGCAGAAGGAAGAAAGGGAAAGTGGCAGAGGGGCGATGGTGCCCGGAGACTGCTGTCCTACCGCCCTGGGAGCCTCGGGTGTAACCCAGCAGCCCGCACGGGCCTGGCACGCGGTAGGCTCGGGACAAACGTGTGTCAAATGACTGGCTCATTCAAAGATGAAGATAAAAGAACAAATAAGTGATCTATGATGAGGAAGAAGCACGTAAAGGAGGGGATCAAAGGAGGGAAGATTCTAACAGTATCAGCACAGAGTAGGAAGGGGAGACCTTGAGCTTTCCTTGTGGCTGCCTCATTAGCTTGTTGGTTGTCCTTGGGCATCTCTTTGGAGAGCAAAGAATTCAGGTCTGCCTGAATTCACCAAGGATGGACTGACTCCCTTTGCTTCTTCTCGGGATCCTTTCAGGTCCAGCTGTCGCTCTCAGCAGGTGTCTTTCTGGCACACTGCTGGGTACCAGTGGGAAGCCATTCCCACCAGCAGTGGGCCAAGGGCGGATGTGCGAGGCTGGCAGCTCATCTCAGGGAACAGGGGCCTCCAACGGGGACCACGGCCTCTGGCGTCTGTTAGGCTAGTACTGCTGTTATCACTATGGACTGTACAGGTCTCTTGGTCAGTCTCTCTCCCTGACCATTGCTGTTCAAATGTGCTCCTTTATTTTCTTTAGTCAGTATTACATTCCAAAATGTGTTGCTGGCATTTTTAAAAATCATAGCTTTATTGAGCTATATATAGTTCACATACTACCTAATTGACCTGCTTAAAGTATGCAATTAAATGGTTTTTACTTTCTTCTCAGGGTTGTGCACAATCAATTTTAGAACATTTTCATCACCTTAAAAAGAAATCCTTAGTCTGTTAATGGTCATTCCTCATTTCCCCCCAACAACCCCAGCTCCAGGCAATCACTAATCCGTTTTTCTATGTAGAGATTTACCTATTTCTGCACATTTCATGTTAATGGAATAGTATAACATGTGACCTTCTGTAACTGGCTTTCACTGAGCCTAATGTTTTCAAAGTTTATCAATGTTGTAGCATGTATTAGTACTTCATTTTGTTTATGGTCAAATAATATTCTGTTGCATGTGTATACCATATTTTATTTATCTGTCTGTCATTGTTGGATATTAGGGATGTTTCCACTTTGCGGTTATTATAAATAATGCTGCTGTGAACACAGGCCTTTGTGAATGTGAGTTTTCATTTCTCTTGGGTACACACCTAGGACTGGAATTTTTGGGTCATATGGCAACTCTATGTCTAACCTTTGGAGGAGCTGCCAGACTGATTTCTTAAGTGGCTGCACTATTTTACCAGCAGTGAGTGAGCATTCCAAATTCTCTACATCTTCATCAATGCTTGTTATTATCTGCCTTTTTCTATTAAAGCTATTCCAGTGGGTGTGAATCAGTATCTCATGGTTTTGATTTATATTTCCCTGATACCTAGTGATGTTGAACATCTTTTCATGTGCTCATTGGCCATTTGCATACTTTTTTGAAGAAACTTCTATTCATATCATTTGCTTATGTTTTCATTTGATTATTGGTCCCTTATCAGATAGAAATTTGCAAGACTTTTCTGTTTTGTGAATTGTCTTTTCACTTTCTTTATGATGTCCATTGAGGCACAAAAGTTTTAAATTTTGATGATACTCAATTTATTTTTGTTATTGTTTATTTTTATGGGATCATTTTAAAGAAACCATTGCTTAATCCAAGGTCATAAAGATTTATACCTATGTTTTCTTTTAAGTGTTTAATAGCTGTAGCAATTACATTTAGGTTTTTTATCCATTTTGGGTTAACTTTAGTGTATGGTATGGGATAGGGGTCCAATTTCATTCTTTCAAATGTAGATATCCAGTTGTCCCACACTTTAGTTGGAAAAAACTCTCCCTCCTCACCACAAAAAAAAAAAAAAAAAAAAAAAAAAAAAAGAAGAAAAGTAAAAACTCTTTTCCATGCTTAATTGTCTTGGCACCCTTGTTCAAAATTAATTGACAAAAAATGTAAGTTGTTCGCCATTTTTAAAGGATTTCCTTACATTGGCCTTACAAAAAGCCACACAACAGCTTCTTAAACATAGTACGTGCTCGAAAATTACTTACCAGATTGAAGAAATGAGAGATACCTCTCCATTTTAGTTCACTTGGAAAAATAAGGAGACAAATTCTAAGTGGCTGGGCAGTTGCGATTTATTTAATATATACCTCAGTACAGACAAGATTATCATCAGCCATGTGTTCAGGGCCTGAGCCCAGACACTAATGAGCCAGATGAGTTTCATCTGATGTGACTTTAAGAGATTCTTCCCATATAGACAGGTAGTGTATTCTACTTTGGTTTTCAGTCACCGAGGGCATGACTTGCAGGTGGTTTCAATGGCTTTGGACACTGTGATCACCTTCACCAAAGAAAGCCAGGTGCTTGGGTTACAGAGGAATTGCCCCTTGTCCTGCTCTCCACATGGCTCCCAGCTATCATTTTTAATTTCTATGGGCTGCCCTCCTCCCAGCTTCATTTCCAAAATAGCAAGAAACTGGCAAGAACTCATTGGTTGCAACTTATCAGCAAGCTTTGGACACAGCTGTTTCCCATCTTTTGGCAAAGTTGGTGATTTGGCTTATCTTCTGGATGGAATGAAAATTTTGTGAAGGATGTCACAAAAGGACATTCCTTAGGGGCATACAGATGTCCCTCAATTTACTACTACAGAGTTCCCTGTGAAAAGAAATACCGTTGGGCATTTTGCATGGTACCCTCAAAACTAGCATAAGCATCAGTCTCCATGTCAGGAGCCTAAAATGCAGACTTTAGAATTCCATGTCTCAGAATCACTGGAAGTGGGTAGGGTGGAGGGAACTTGTTAAAATGCATTTTCCTGGGCCCCTACTGAATCAGGAGTTCTGGGGGTTAGACATAGGGAACTGCATTTTAATGGAGGGTCTCATGTCCACTAAAATTTGAGAACTGCCTACTTGGGATTTTTTTTCTTTCAAGGATATGTGATACTTGCTAAGACCACAGGTTTGGATATACAGAACCTGCACTAAAACTTCAGTTTCTTCTGCTGTAAAATAAGAGTCACTCTTTCATCTTTCAGGCTGGAGAGGGCTGGCATGGAGTAGATTTGCAGGTGCAGCTCAGGGTTAAAACAATACAGCTTTCACAACAACGTCTGCCCCCCCCTCCCCCGCCTGGGGCACTTGGCACCCAGTAAGGTGGCGAGATAAAATTCAGGAATTTCAGAAAAACAACAATAATTTTTTAATATAAGTGTGGCAGTAATGCTGAGGCCAGTTTCCAGGGTCTAGGGCTTGGTAGGGCACACTCCATGGAGGGATTTGGGACATTGTGCCTAGATAGATATACCCTCTGTGCCTGAACCTCCAAGCCTTCCAGAAAGTCTGAGAGCCTCCCAGGTCATTTAAATGAATTGTTTTTCTACTTTAATTCACTGTAGTCAATTTCTGTTGCTTGTAGCTGGGAACCCTGACCGATGCAGCATCTGTAAGTAACTTTCTACTCAACAATGTGCCGTCTGTCCTCTGTTCCCACTATTCTGAGCCTTCCCAGAAGTCATCAGGGACCTCTTAATTGCACTGTCTCTCTGGGTTTTCTTGGTTCTGTACATTTTTCTGGTGGAGGAGTGTATAAAGGACACAGGGGGGATCCCTGGGTGGCTTAGCTGTTTGGCGCCTGCCTTTGGCCCAGGGCCTGATCCTGGAGTCCCGGGATTGATTCCCGCATCGGGATCCCTGCCTTGAGCCTGCTTCTCCTCCCTCTGCCTGTGCCTCTCTGTGTGTCTCTCATGAATAAATAAATAAAAATCTTTAAAAATAAATAAATAAAATAAAATAAATTAAAAAAAAAAAGGACACGGGGCACTCCTGGCAACCCTACAGAGAGGGAGTTAGGTGAACAGAGACCCAACCTCACTGTGCTACTCTAGACTCCTCTGCTCAGTAGCTAGTGGTGCCCACTGACAAACCCAAACAGAAGCCAGTGCACAGGGAGCCTGTTGACATGGTTCGTTCAGGTCAGTGTCCTGGGTCATAGAACAGGGTGAGAGGAAGGGAGAGTGAGTGTGGAGGAGCAGAAGGAATATATCGGGCATGCAGCATATATACACTGTCCTGGGTTTGGTTCTCTAGAAGCAGAGCCTGGGGAGGGGATTTTATGCAAGTGACTCCTGGAGACACTATTGGGAAGGAAATTGTTTGAGGAAGCGAGAACAGTGAAGTAGGATGGACAGGGGAGGGAGCTGGGCAGGGATGAGGTTTCAGGATTGGTCTCGCCTCAGCCTGATCCAATGGGTTGCTGAGGAGCAAAGGAACAGAACTGTCCTGCTCAGCGGCAAGGGGGCTGGGTGTTGTACGGCCCTCCTCTCCCCCAACACTTTTAGTTGGTTATCGGCCCTGAGCTGTGCCTGAATGTAACCAGCCAGGCCTTTCCTGGTAAGGGGACGCTTCTCTCAGCCAGGGGCAAGCCTTAGGAGAAGAGGGCAGCCAAGAGCTATTAGCTGCCAACATCCACTGCAGCTAGGGGATGGGTGCAGGGGCCAGGCAGGTGGACCTGGATGGACTCCAATAGCATCTGCTAAGACATCTTACCCCCCTGTTAATAGGAGACAGCTCTGGATGATGAGGTAAAAATTATTCTTCCCTTATGATTTTCTATAGTTCACTAATTTTCTGACATTGACTATTATTTTTGGAACTCAAAAATACAAGTTAGATTAAATCCATGCAGCATAATCACTTGTTTTATTGCAGGCAGTAGTAACAGTAAATGACCCCATATTCCTGACCCCTTGCTGTTATCTCTTGACCACAGTGGGCAGATGACCCCTGCTCACTGTTAGCTTCTCTGCTTATTTATCAAGCTCAAGGTGCCAGTCTTTTGGCACTACATGGGCACCAATTGTATGACTCACAAATCAAGTTTGTACTAATGTGGCTAGTGGAGAGGGGCACCATGCCGAGACAAGACAGCTGATATTGGGACATATAAAAATAAGTACAATGTATGTGGCAAACATGTTGTAATCTTTATATATGTCATCTTATTTAATCCTTACAATAGCCTATAAAGTAGGAATTGTTATTCCTTTTTTTTTTTTTTAATTCTTATTCCTATTTAATCAATGAGGAAGTCCTGGATTGGGGATTAAAGAAATCAGAGTTGTAATTTTCAATTAGCCACCAATGAAAATGGAAAACACTGGACCAAATGAATGATTTTACAATTGTGTTTCTAGGAACCCTGAGGCTCAGCAGGGATGCCCAGGGAATGGAGGAGCTGCTGAGAATGAAGGAGTGGCCTTTGTACCTTAGCCACAGCAGCTCTGCTTTGATCTTTGGCAGGCCTGGCTTCATGGGTGTGCCACCAGCTGCTCAGCTCAGAAGGGGCTCTGTGCTTAGAATTTAATGCTCTGCAGCATTCTTGAATTTCTTAAGAATTTTATCTTTTATTTTGTGTCTTGTAAGTGAAATTCTATGGAACACTGGAGCATTTGCCAGAGGCTTAGAGCTCTGACTCATGCTTGGTTCCACTTCCTTTTGCCTATCTGCCTTCCTGGGATGTGTTCTCCACTGCCTGCTCTTGGCGCCTGGTGCCCTCAGCCTCCTTTTTCTGTCTTTAAAAAATATATTTTTTTATTTATTCATGAGAGACACAGAGAGGCAGAGACATAGGCAGAGGGAGAAGCAGGCTTCCCGCAGGGAGCCCGATGTGGGGCCCGATCCCATGACCCCAGGATCATGACCCGAGCCAAAGGCAGATGCTCAATGCTGAGCCACCGAGGTGCCCCTCTTTTTTATGTCTTGCCTTCCTCCTCCTCAGTTAGCAACTAGATTGCATAAGGAAAAGGGGCTGTAAGGGCGGTAGGGGGAGAAGGAAGGGAGCTGTATTCCATGTCCACTAAACCCCACAGAGGCCTGACCATGGGCATGGGGAGGATTAGGGTCAGATACATGTCTTGAATGTCTTAGAGTAAGACAAGGGGATGGCCATCCCTATCCAGGCTGGAAGCACCATGGTACATTCTGTGGGTGGCTCAGTAATGCCTCTTACCTACCTTTAACCCAAATACCAAGTCATGCACAGCATAGAAAATGGTAACATTCATATGGCCCACTGTGGTAAGCAGTCAAGGCAGTACTAGCTAGCCTTGAGTCCCACTTATTAACCCCAAGAGCTGAAGGCAGTTCTACCCTAGACTAAGGTAGGTGAAGCTTCTGTCTTCCTCCTTTCTGCCCCTACTCCACTTGGCCCCACTCTTCCCTGCAGGGCAAGTTATCCATGGGCCCAGGGGATATATCTGACCAAGTCCCCAACCCTCCTTCAGGATCAGTTGCTTTTCCCCCCGTAAGCCCGTCACAGACAAACACGTCGTCTTACTATGCATGACTAACACTTGGCTCACACCACTTGGGACTCACCATGTAAGTTTGCCAGCCCTGGAACTGGTCTATCTCCTATTAAATCAGAGAAGTTCAGTCACACCGGTTCATCTTCAGATGTTCCAGCAATGTCAAGTGCCATAGAAATTTCTAAGTGCTCGCGTTCAGTTTTTAACTTAAGCCGCAGCAGACCAGCAATAACAGTTTCGTCCCTGGACCACAATGAGAAGCTCTATTCGAGACTCTTCTGCCGGTGCTGGGACTCTGGAATTACCAGCCCAAATCGCACCAAGCCTGCTTCCTGGATTTTCATGGGCCTCTTCTGATTCATTCTCCAGGTTAGCGTTCTGCTGGGCCAAGGGGCAGCTGTCTGCAGGAAGCAGCAGAGATGGAGAATGAATATGTGTGCTAGGGTGTCCATGCTGGTGCATTTGAGGCCCTTTGGGTGTAACATGGAGGGAAGATGAGAAGGGACGGGAGGGCAGGCTGATGGAGGAAGGGGCCACAAAGATATAGGGCAAGCCAAGCTGAGAGAATCAATGTCTCTGCACATCGGGAACACATCCACGGTGTCCCAATGTATCCCAGCCTGCCAGCCAGGAAGCTCGAGCCCAGCCATTTTCTGTTGTGATTTTTGACATTTTGAATTCTGATTTCTATCCCATTGCCACAGTTGAGAGCCTCATAGCATTTTGCAGAACAGGTGGGTAACATGTGGACGTGTGTGTTCCCTGGGTCACTGTTTCCCCGGCTGTGTCGGGACTGTGACCTCACCAGCTGTGCCTAGTCAACCAACCCCCTCTCTTTGTGAATCAAACGTACTGTGTTCCGGTGCGTGCCTCCCGGCAAATCATTTCTCAACACTCTGGGAAAGGATTTGGTTTGTTTCCCTTAAGTTTAATTAGGAGCAAACCCAGGCTAACACCCCCAAAGAAAGATAGGCAAGTGACTCAGCAATTTAAAAAAACAACAACACAATTAGCCAATAGGCATATAAATAATACCTCTAGTAAATCAAGCCATGTAAATCCAAGCAATGAGATACTTTATTTTGCTTCTTAAATTGGAAAAGATGAAAAACAAAAAAAGAAAATATTCAGAGTCTGTGATGGTTCGGGGAATATTGCCATTTCATATACTGTTGGCAGAGGGCAGTAGGGTAACTGGAGAAAGGTTGGTAGAGGCAAATCTGGCAGTATATTGCAGAAGATTTTACAACGTGCATATCCTTTGAAATCTTGAAATCACTGTTCCATATTTTCTTACATTCATTGGTTGTTGATTAGAAGTCTAATGTCAATCTCATTTTTGAGATTTTTTGTTTTGTTTTTGTTTTTGTTTTCCCTCTTCTGAAGCTTTTCTTGTTATTGATAGTGTTTGAATTATAAGATCTGTCTGGGTTGGGTTTTCTTTTTATTTGTCTTGCCAAGTGTCTGGTAGACTCGATTTGGGGTTTCACAGCTTTCTTCAGTTCTGAGAAATACTATTATATATGTGAATATTGCTTCCCTTCATTTTTCTCTACTCTCTCCTCTGGAACTGCTATTAGATTGAGATTGTAATGTCTGGATTTTGATCCTGTGTTCCCAACGTGTTTTTCATACTCTCACTTGCTTCTTCCAGGAGAATCCCTAGGGCAGCTCACTAACTTGCTCTTTATGTTTTTCCTGCTATTCAGCTCTGCTACTGAGTTTTTAAAAATTCATCTCAATGGTTAAAATGATTATTTCAAATATCTCTATTTGAACCTTTTTGGTCACTTTTGTCCTCATTTTGTGTTTGCCTTATCTTCCCCTCAGTTTTTTTTGGGCAGATTAATTACACTCATTTAAAATTTGCTGCTGCATACGTTGTTAGCTACATTTCCTGTGGGGTCTCTGCCCTAAAGTTTGCTGTCTCTCTTTTACAGTGTTGGCCGCCTTCAGATGTTTGTTTATTCTTGTTTTGGTGCTAATTTCTGTAACTGAAATTTCCTGTGAGCATGTCAGCTGCACCTACTTGAGAAGCCCACTTGGAAGGCAGGGTTGGAAACTGCTACCAGCCTAAGCCTTGGCACTGTTTTCAGAGAGCCAGCCTTCGTGGCATGGATTTTCTCTTTCTTGTTCTTGTTCTCTCAGGTGTCGCCAGCCCCTAAGAGTCCTGCCCTTCTCTCTGAGCCAGGCACCTCTCTGTACTGTTTCTACTTACACTTCTGACACCAAACATGTGGGATTCCCCCCCCCCCAAATCAACCAATTCTCCAACTCTCTGGACACCACAATTCAGTTCAGTTCTGACACCCACTGCCTAGAGTCAGCACAGCCCCCACAGGTGAAGGGCCTGTCCCCACAAGACTGCCCCCCACTTCAGATGCCAATCTTAAGTCCTAGGTTGTCACCTGTACTTCTGACCAGCCAGCTATATGTTGGGGTTCTTTAGCCCCTCCTCAGGTTCAGTAATTTACTAATATGGCTCACAGAATTCAGGAACACATTACTTATGTTTGCCAGTTTATTGTAAAGGATATTATGAAGGATACAAATGAACAGCTAGGTGAAGAGGATATAGGGCAAGATCTAGAAGATTCATAAGTGCATTCTGTTCCTGTGGAGTTGGTGTTTGTCACCCTCCTGGCACATAGATGCTTTTGCCAACCTGGAAGCTCCCTAAATATTGTTATTTAGTTTTTTGTTTTTTTTTTTAATTGGAAGTTTCATCCATGTAGGCATGATCAAATGACTCAGTCTCCAGCCTCTCCCCCATCCTCAGAGTTTGGGAGGTGGGGCTGAGAGGCCCAAGCTCCTAGTCAAGATTAGGTCTTTCTGGCATGAGGCCCCTATCCTGAAGCTATCAAGGGGACCCTGGAGAGTTGCTTCATTAGAATAAATGGTGCTCCTGTCTCCCCTCTCATTCGCAAAATTCTAAGGCATTTAGGAGCTCTGTGTCAT
Source organism: Canis lupus familiaris (assembly GCF_011100685.1). Lineage (NCBI taxonomy): Eukaryota > Metazoa > Chordata > Mammalia > Carnivora > Canidae > Canis > Canis lupus. The sequence goes on from NC_049234.1 coordinate 4,805,146, forward strand.
GAATTGGAGCAAAAACTAAATGTTATAACAAAAGATGCCTCTGTCACCCCTGTCACTAAGGAAGGAACTGGGGGAAAACACCAAATATGTATTTATTATGTCACCATATGCCACCTCACAGACTGCTCCATGACTGCTGACCAGCCTGAGCAGCTGGGGGTGCGGGGTAAAATGGCCAGTCTACCTGGTTGCCACTGGCCTCCCTGTGGCTACTGCCGAGCATCTTCCTGCTTCTTGCCTCACACCTGCTCATGCCCCTGTATCCTGGGCCACCTCTTGTCTTTTCAGTCAGGTGCTCCTCATCCACGTACTCCTCCATGTAGCCCTCTTGCTTTTCAGTGAGGCTATTTAAGCCTCATCCTATAATGTCCTGTCATTTGTTATGGAATGAACATATTCTCAGTCCAGTTGTGTAAAAAACTCTGTATCACCTTCAAACCAGCAGTTCCACTTGTAGGAATTTACCTAAAGGAAGTAATTAAGAATAAAGCTTTACCCCAAGGAGTTTCAATCACAGTCACATTTACTGTGAAAACAAATAACCAACGAGAGGGGATTAAATAAATGATGACACGGGGTGCCTGGCTGGCTCAGTCAGTAGAGCATCCAACTCTTGATCTTGGGGTCATGAATTCAAGCCCCATGTTGGGCATAGAGCTTACTTTAAAAGAATAAAAAAATAAACCGATGGTGACACATCCATACAATGGCAGATTAAGTGTGTGAAAACTGATGGCAGATTATTGAATTGCATGGAAAAATGTCACTGATGTATTTTTAAATAAAAATTTCAGGTTATGAAATTATTTTAGGGTCTCATTTTTGTCAAAATCCCCCCCCCACACACACACACAAAGGGGTGTCTGAGTGGCTCAGTCGGTTAGGCGTGTGTGACTCTTGATCTCTGGATTGTGAGTTCAATCCCCACATTGGCTCCACCCTGGGTGTAGAGCCTACTATAACATATATGTGTGTATTATATATATACCGCACACATATGTTCTTTTAGAAAAGAGTAGTTCTGCATGGTGGGATTCTGTGACTTATTTCCTCTTTGTAGCTTTTTCCCCACATTCTTGGGGATTGTTTGTAGCAACTGTCATGTGCCAGACTCCAGTGCCATTCTCTGTTTCCCTCCCCAAGGTGTGCTGGAAGATGGACTGTCCTCCAATGGTATACCCCGATCTGCAGCCCCAGGTGGAATATCCAACCCGGAGAAGAAGATGAGCTGTGGGACCCAGTGCCCGAATCCCCAGAGCCTCACCTCAGGCCCTCTGACCCAGAAACAGAATGGCCTTCGGACCATGGAGGTAGGTCACAGCCACAGAACCCACTTGGTTCAGGAGAAGGGGGGAGCTGCTCCTAGAACAGGGCCCAGCTGAAATGGTACCCAGGGAAGGAGCAGTGATGGCTCACCTTGCCAGTGGAGATTTTCTACCCCACCCATGTGAAAATTGTTACAAAGAAGATAGCAGGACCCCACCATACCCCAGCCCCTGCCTTGAGGGCTGCCGTGTTTTGTTGAATCAGTAGAAATGGGCCCTTACTATCTGCACTCTAAAGGCAGCATGTGTTTGCATAAATATAGCTTTGTTCGAGGATCCCTTCAGCACAGCTCTCACCATCTTGACACTGAGGATTGTACTGGTCACAGGAACCAGTTTTGGGCCAGGCAGTCAGCAGGCTCAGGGTTGACAGGGAAGGAGAGAGAAGATCGGTGTGGTGTGGCAGGAGACAAGCCAGCATCTTACCTCCTACCCTCCCCACCAAGGCAGGCAGTGGGAGAGTCCCCAAGGGGGGCTGTCATTGCAGCATGTGGTGCCAGCATCACCCTCAGACTGTTAGTGTTAAAGAAGAAGCAGGGCTATGGCATCCCAGAGCCAGCTGGCATCCTTTGGATTCTTTCCTTTCTCCCAGAGCTGCTGTGTGTGTGTGTGTGTGTGTGTGGCAGGGGGGGAGGGTGCTCCCCACACTGGCCCTGGCTCCTCCCACCAGAAAGAATGCCCTTGGTAGGCCCGCCAGGATCTGCTTTCTCCTCCTCCTCCCCGCCCCTCTTCCACTTCCTCATCTGCACCATGGCCCACCCTCCAAATCCACTGCTTATCTGGTGCTGATTGTCCAAACCCACACCCGTCAAAATTTACTGGTCCTGTCCCCGCAGGCCAGTGCCAGCTGTTTCCTGAGGCCACAACTGGTTCTCTAATAATGGAATTCTTGTCACCTGAGTGAGTTACCTCTCTAACCCTTGGTTAGAAAACCTGTTGCAAATTCAGCTCTAATGCTCCTTAACTAAGTGGCCTGGCAAGAACCGCTTAATCTCTGAGTCTCAGGTCCCTTACCCACACAATGGAAATACTACCACCATGAGAGAGCAGATGGGCCTGCTCTTTGTAAACTGAGAAGTGCCCTAAGGAAGCCAGCAAGGATTAGCAGGGCATGGTTAGGCACACAGCACCACAGCCCAATGGAACCAAACACCGGTGATGGCTCTTCGGAGCAGTCCCCCAGCACACACGCGTGGGAGAGCGCTCCCCCAGGGCAGGGGGCGAGGGCCTTTGCCCCCTGAGCAGCTCAGCTCCAGGAGCAGGTGACACCCGCTGATAAGCCGTCCACGCAGGTTGTTTTCACAATTCAGTGAGCAACGCCTGTGTTGTAGCCACTTCCCAAATAAGAGCAGGGGGCAGAGAGCTGAGTTCTGAGTGTCCAGACATTTGCTGACGTCCTGGGATCTCACCAGCCACCGGACGTCTTGAATCCCTCGAAAGCCATGGCAGAGGTTTTCTATCGACAGTGTCAGTTTACAGGACAAGTTTACCTCTGACTGAAGCTTCCGTCAGCAGAGCTATCTTGTATCCACACAGCTCTCAGCTATGAATCCGCTCAATGAAAATCATTTTCTGCCTGAACCCTTCGGGGCCTTTGACATCTTATCTCTTCCTCGCTGGTCTCCTATACTCTGGGCTAAAGCTTCCGGCATTTTCAGTGACTTCCCTCTTCCTCAGCTCTCCCAAGATGACCTACTACCACTTCACAGCGTTCTCTACGTCATCCAGCCACCGGGCTGATGGTTTTTTGGCACTTCTTAAGAGCTTTTTTTCTCTAGAAAAACTTGTCATGAAGCACGAATCTTTATGCACCTGCCTAAATCTGATTTATAAAACAAGTCTGCGTGTTAAAGGCAATCCTTGCTAGACCTGGAAAACGTTCTCCTCAGGTCCTATAAGCGCTCCTTGGACTCATTCATGTCCTCTTCTTCCACCGAGTGCCTTCTAGGTTTCCAGGCACTTTTGTGATGCCAAGGATGCGGGAGTGAAAAAGGAACACAAGCCCTTTGCTCTGAAGCAGCTGCCAATTTTAATGCGGGTGAAGCTGGGCACGCAGATAATACAGAATAAATGAACAAAAGCTTTGCCGATTTGAAATAGTGCCATTTATTTCCAGGAAATAAAAGGCCAGGAGTGGGGGCTAGCAACTTCTCCCTTCAACATAGACGCCTTCCCACAGTTCAGATTGCTTTCCGAAAGGTGATGGGGACAACTGATGGTGCTAATGGCTGTGAGCAGCAGCATCTCCTCTTCTGACCCCCTCTCCACTTCGTGTCCCATCAAACCAACCATAGCTTCCCTCAGCCCCTGTCTTAGGCCTGGTGTTAATAGGTGCTACCTGGCAAAAGGAATGTGACAACCACGATCTTTAGCAAATGGGACCTGTCTCGGGGAGGGCTCTTTCTCTTTCTGTACTGTGTCTTGATTTCTTCCAGTCACTTGGGACCTTTCTGACATCTCCGCATCTGAGAAATCCTTGACTGGGTCTCCTTCCCTCCGGCTCCTGCCCTGAGCTCGACCAAAACGCAAGAGGAAGTTCTCCAGCTGCTTATCCTCTCCCGCTGGTTAATTGCTCAGGAACTCGGGGCTGCCTCCAAACATTTGCTTTCAAATCTGAAAGTGCCATTTCCTCAGCCTTGGGACTCTGTTTTCCTCCCCCTAGAACTATCTCCTCAGGTATTTGGCCAAGGTGGAAGTGTATGTGTGGATACAGCTCTGAGCAGACAGGGCTCGAGCCTCCCAAGGAGCCCTCATGTCTTCCGAAGCTGTGTCGTTTTGAGTTACTTTATTGTCCTTGGCCAAGTGGCCAGACCGCACTGAGCACTTCACTGATGTCCCGACTGACTCCAGCCGAGAAGCTTCCTCCTTCTGCTCCCGCTCCCCCCACACCCGGGGTCTGGGTGCCAGCGAGGCAAGGTCCGGTCCAGGAAAGATGGGAGAAGCCTTGCAGAGATGGCTTTGGCCAAACAGGGGGGCCTCATCCAGCAAGGAGGGTGGCAGAAGCCCAGAATTTCTCCTGGGTGGTGGCGATAGGAGATGCACGAGAAGAGTTTGGAAAGTAAATAGGAGTTTCTCCTAGGAAAACACAAACGTGACATTAAAAGGAGGGAGAGAACAAAGGAACCCATTGAAGAAAACCAGAGAGGGGTACCTGCCAGATGGGCACTTTGATGCACGTTCTAGCTCGATTCTGGGAAAAGGAGGCAATTTAGCAGTATAGGGATGTGGAGGGTGTGTGTGTGTGTGTGTGTGTGTGTGTGTGTGTGTGTATGGTGATTCTCACTACCTCCACACATGCAGCTACCTTATACAGCTGAAGAATTTCAAGACTCATCATCTGTCTAAGGGTCTGTAGAAAAGCCAATTCTATTAGAAGACTTTCAGGCTCCTTTGCCCCCGGAACCACCTTCATTCAGGATTATGAAGCTAGAATATGCTCACGAACTACATGCTGATGGAATGCTGGTGAGCACTTCCGGAGGATTAGAAAGGTTTCCCAGGGCACCAGGCCCACCCAGCCCCTCCAGCGCCACCATCCTGTGCTTGAGGACTGTTCTATGGGATCCCCAGTGCTTCTTTCAAACAGATTCTGCTGCCTTCCTGGTGTTTGATCTACCTGAGGTTCAGGTTGAAAGGCAGTAACTCCTTTGGCACTTGCTACCGTACAGGTCTAAGTACCGTGCATGGGGCTGTGATGGGCACAGGATTCACTCCAGGCTTGGGGAGTTCTGGAGATTTTTGCCTGAGGCGTGACCTGACCCCTGCCTTTGGAGGCTAGCATCCTGGCCCTCAGTGGAGTCATCAAGATCAAATGTTTTCTGATGACCTCGAATTAATGCCATGAAACAGCAGCAAATAAAATCACAGAATTTGGGAACAGCTAGATGTTAGTTATTGCTTGTCTCCCTTTAATAGGGCTTGACTGAACAGGAGAAAGATGTCTTGAGTTGCAGCTGACAAGGCTCGGTCTTTAATCTTTTGGGAAGGAAGAGAGGAGGGAGTGTCCACAATGAGCCAGGCACACTGCATATGGCATCATCTTTACTCCTCACTCTAAGGGGGAAGTAGCATTTCTCACTCAGGAAAACAGGCTCAAGAAGGTTAGGTATTTGGCCAGCATGGCACAGGGAGTAGTCATGTGACTGTGTTGGACTTAAAAAAAAATAGAGGGATCCCTGGGTGGCTCAGCGGTTTGGCGCCTGCCTTTGGCCTGGGGCGTGATCCTGGGGTCCCAGGATCGAGTCCCACGTCGGGCTCCCTGCATGGAGCCCACTTCTCCCTCTGCCTGTGTCTCTGCCTCTCTCTGTCATGAATAAAAAAATAAAATCTTTAAAAAAAAATAGGTACGTGCACTCTTTAATTATGGTTCATTTTGTCTTTAATGGAGTACCATAGATATGTAATCATTAGATACTTATCAATCATTAGATACTTATCAATCATTAGATTACGTATCAAGATACCATGATATGTAATCATTAGAAACTTCATATTATAGATTCCTGAGTCTAGGACACAGCCACTGTATCTAATATCTTCTAATTGGATATGGATGAAGGAATTATGAAGGAGTTATTTACAATCACAATAAATTATTAAACCTAAGCCACTATCAAATTAAACATGCATTTGTTTATTCTGAAATGCTGCAAAAGTAATAGATACAAATGTAAACCCAGATCTGTTTGCCTCCAAACCCCATGTTCTTCCTTCTATTACCAAAAACAAAACAGTGGAGAATTCAGAGTAAGCTTTGGCAGAGTTGTGGGAGGCTGGATGTGGGACCCAGTTCCACCATCTTCAGTTCAGCCTACTGTCTATATCAACATTGGCCTTGTGCAAATTATGTTGGCTTGAGTGACTTTCACTGCCTCTTTGGAAAAGAAGAAGTAGCACCATTTCTGTCTCTCAGGGACAGCGTAAGAAACAATCAGTTTCTAGGAAAGTTACAGGGCAGGACAGTGTAATGCAAACAGGTGTGCTATTCCCAGGGCATCTCTTCTCTTCTTTCTAAAGATTTCTTCCCATGTATGTGTTCACCAAGTTATTTATTGGGTATCTATTATGTGATAGGCACTAAATTATATTCTGGGGATATATTCTGGTCAACACAACAGACTGGGTCCCTACCTTCTTGACATTTATAATCTGATGAGGGTGTAGAAAATATATGAGTAAACAAGCAAATATATAATTCAAACCATAGTTAAGGCCAGGAAGGAAGTAAAGAATACTGGGAAAGAGAAATCATTAGCTGTGGTTACCCCTGGGGAAAGCCCAAGTGTGGCCAGAGCAGGGGAACAATATTACTTTTCATCATGCCCTTTACTCTTTGAATTTCTCTACCGTAATTATGTACTGGTTTTATAAGTAAAAAATACACTCAAATAGGAAAATTGATGTCTCATAAATCATAATCCCAGGGGCTGCCTGGGTGACTCAGTCAGTTAAGCGACTGCCTTCGGCTCAGTCCGGGGGATCCAGTCCCACGCCAGGCTCCCAGCTCAAGGGGGAGTCTGCTTCTGCCTCTCCCTCTGCCCCTCCCCCACTTGTGTGCACTCGCTCACTCTCTCTCACTCTCTCTCAAATAAATAAAATCTTTTTTTAAAAATCATAATCTTAGTAAGCCTTGCCTTTCTTCCTTGTGTGTGAGGAACTGTAAAAAGGTTCAGGTGATCCCATGTCAGGTATAGATATACTTCTGGAGTCAAAATAAAGTTGGGAACATCTATATTCCCATTTGAGGGGAAAGTGAGAAAGGGTTGAGCAGACTGAGCTGCAGCCTTGACCCCAGGCCTTCGCGGAGCAGCCACGCTGCCCCCATTTCCACTGGGGAATGGGCCAGTTGTTGACTTCTAAACCCCAAGAGATTAAGTCCATCTGGGTTTGAAGATGCCAGGAAGTGATCACAGTCAATCTAGTGACCCTTGAGAAGTGGCAGCCAATGAATTACTTTTAATTAAAGAGGCAGGGTCAAGAGAACTAAAGTCCATGATTCACAGAGTTCTAAACCTGCAGAAATTAAAATGAGGCAGAGGGAAGAAGAGAAGAGCTGTAAAGCTGAGTCCGAAACTAGAGGTGGCCCATTAACAAGAGTCAGTGGTGATAAACCTCACAAAACAAGGATTTTAGAACTGGGGGAAGGATTGAATTAGCAGAGAGCCACAAAAGAAAAAGATGCCAAATAGGTTTCTCTCATCACTGACTTGGGACCATATTTGTTTTGTTTTGTTTTGTTTTGTTTTTAAGCCAGTAATTGCAATTGGGACAGATTTTCTTTGCCTGTAGTTAAATCAAGGGAATGGGATATTAAATAAAAAGGATTGGTTGGGTTGCCTGGGTGGCTCAGTGGTTGGGCATCTGCCTTTGGCCCAGGGCATGATCCTGGAGTCCCAGGATCGAGTCCCACGTCAGGCTCCCTTCATGGAGCCTGCTTTTCCCTCTGCCTATGTCTCTGCCTCTCTCGCTCTCTCTCTTTCTCTCTCTCTCTCTCTCTGTGTCTCTCATGAATAAATAAATAAAATCTTAGAAAAAAAAAAGGATTGGCTGGTTAAGAGCCACATCAGTGGGGAAAATACCTGTTATACACAGTATCTGAAGAACAAAATGGGATAATTGTTCCATGTATCTGTATAGCTCTTCTCTTGGAGGAGAGCAAAGCAACTTCTCAGGGCTTTAGAGAAAAGAGCCTGGCATTGTCATTCTCTTTCTCATCTTCTCTCTCCCTCTCATTTGGGCTTGAAGTCTGAGATTTCCAAGTTGTAAGTAGATTCTAGTCAAAACAGACCTCCTGAATGTCCGCGCTGCTGTACAAGAGGCAATGCCTTTCTGCTGGTGTCTCAGACTCGAAAACTTCTCTTTTTCTAAAATACTTCCAAGAGAATACCTTGTTGGTCTAATTGTTTAACTTGATAGAGTTAATATAGTGTGATTGTTTGAAGGTGGACTTGTTTATGGCTTAGAACCTGTACCCATCACTGGAGTACAACACCATAGTTGTCCTTTAGCCAAATGCATACCTCGCAGGATTACTGTCGGTGTTGTTTAGAAGTAGCAGGATCAAGAGCCATAGTTCCAGTAGAATAAGAAGGTTTTCTGTTCAAATTTAGTACGTTTGACATCATCATTTTGCAAATAGAATTAATGTTAGCTCTGACTGGGCTGACTATCTTGGTTTGCAGGGGCCTGAGCAGGTTTCCAGAATGGAGGACTTCAGTTTTAAAACAGGCCAGCTGGGGCATCTGGGTGGTTCAGTTCATTAAGCATCTGCCTTCAGCTCAGGTCATGATCCCAAAGTCCTGAGATTGAGCCCCAAGTGGGGCTCTCTGCTCAGTAGGGAGCCTGGTTCTCCCTCTCCCTCTGGCTCTTGCTCTCTCTCTCTCTCTGTCTCACCCTATCTCAAATAAACAAATAAAATCTTTAAAAAAATAATAAAAATAATAAAATAGGCCAATCTTTGGCCAACTGGGAAAAGTTGGTCACCCTATTAATGCTGAGTGACATGCTTAATTCTCTCAAAATCCCCACAAAGAATCAGGCATTATTTCATTTTTCAGGTAAGGGAACTGAGATCCAGAGGGTAAAGTAATACGGCTTGTGGCAGCTAACTGGTAACAAAGCCTTGTCCTATGTCCAGGTCTGTCAGGCTCCAAAGCTTGTGCTCTGAACCCTGTCACTAGGTGGGCTTCGGATATACAAATTTAAGAAATTGCAAAAAGGAAAAAAAAAAGAAATCACCCCATTGTGCTTGAGATTAAAACTATACATATTCTGTAGCTGTTCTGGGAATGACTATTTTGTGGCTTTGGACTCTTAGATAAGGAAATTAAGAATCATCCAGCTATTGAATTTTTGCTTATATTTTTAAGCTTAGAAAAGCAGACTAACACATAGAGCAGAGCATTTTCTGTGTGTAATCTTTAATAACCTTTTCTGAAATCTTGCAGTATCTCTAGAGACAAGCAGTTATACCATTTGGAAAGTTTACATTTCTAGTCTGGAAAGCTCTCTTACTGCCCACCAGTTCAAGCGGAATGCTGCTGTCAACTTCGCTCATTTTAAACAAAGCCCCTGTGTCTCTGTCCCATGCCTCATCCTCAAGGCTTGTATGCAGTAACACCCGAAATGCAAATCAGGTGGAATTGGCCTAGTAATTGCCACACTTTTTTTTTTTTTTTTTAGTGCAATTGGTTGTGGGACTTTAGGAGTTCTCTGCTTTTAGGGAAAAATAAACCCATCAAAGTCACTGCTTGCTCTGCTGCCAGTTCAGGCTTGGAAGAGCTGAGTGTAAGCCTGAATCCTTAAACAGCATTGACTTCTGTTTGTTCAAACAAGGATGCGTTGACAAGCATAGTGTGTTCATTCATTCATTCATCCACTAATTCAGCCAAACTGAAATTAGGAGCCTGCTGTTTCAGATGGTGCCAGGCACTGAGAACATGAGGGGAGGAATGATGTCCTAGCTCATGACATCAGCGGTTAAGACTAAAATTGCATGTAGTCAAAATTATCCCTTAAACAACCGTCAGATCACCCATAAAGTATTCTTAGGTCAGGTTTTCTGGAAGCAGAGCCCAAGATGAGGATTCTTGTGCAAGCAGTTGATTGAAAGAGTCATCTCAGGTGAAGCCCATATGGTGGTAAGGGAAGCAGGATGGGAAGGAGACCCAGTCCAGCAAATACGTAAGCCCTACTGAATCCCGCAGGGAGCTTGGTCCTATGGAGGCTCTGGAGCATGGAGGTGTCCTAGATTTATATCTCCTTGAGGCAAAATGGCCAGCATTTTGTATCACTAACAATCAGGTACTGGCTTTGCGCTGTCTCCAGGAATTAGTGTGTGACCTCTGTAGCATTTCTGAGCAAGGTGACTCCAATTAGATGAGGGCAATTCTCAAAATATGGGTGCTGCTCTGAGCAGTAAGCTGCTGGAACTCACAGCCATTGGGGGATAGATGCACCAGGCACGGAAAGAGAATTTAGAGGGAGCATCACCAGCAGCTACTGCACAGGATTTATGTGACAGGTTACAAACTACATAGCATTTGCTAGTAAATAAAACAGGCCCATGTATTTTTCTCCAGGGATGCAACAGCCCATCATTTTTTTGGATGCACTACAGAGAAAGTAGTTGGCTTGTATTCAGGGGTCATGTTATATGAAAAACATGAATCTATCAACACTCACACCCAGCATGGGGAGGTGCTCACGCCCTGGGAGATGCTCCCTCAGATCTGAGGCTGACTGTGTTTTCCAGGAAGCAGACCTCAAGATGTCCTTATATAAGATGTTCATTGGGCGTCAACCTCTGTGGAGAGGAGGTGTAGAAGCAGGAGTGGGCAAAGGGAGCAGGTGAGCCAGGTGCAAGCAGCTGCAGCTTACCCCACCCCATGGGGAGCTCTGGAGCCTAGTGGTATGTCAGAGCTTTGTGCCAAAATGGCCAGGCCTTTGTATCCCCCACATTGGGCCACCATGGCAAGGGCGTGACCCGGGGTGAGGTGGCTTTCTGCAGCTGCGCACCCCAGTGGGACATGTGGAAGTCATTCACTGACTGCACTTCCAGAAGCAAGGCAGCAGGTCTTTCTGGACTGAGGATGGGACAACACATGTCTGTCTATCCACTATGGAGACGACTCCCAAGACCCCTCTCGTGCTCACTCCAAGTATATCGTTGAGCAGAATGGGCACAAAATCACTCCCCACTAGTCAAAGTTTACTCTTGAGGGGTTGGAGAGCCTACAGTTTAGTCAATGCTTTAGTATTTAATATGGATTCTGGACTTTTATTTTTGGTTTATCGTCACTTAGAAGTAGATAAGCTATCTTTCTACTTATTATATTTACTAAATCTGTTTTTGGTCCGTTTTTTTTTTTTGTGTGTGTGTGTGTGTGTGTGACAGGCATTATGTTGAGTACCTTAATGCAAGACTTTATTTAATCCTTACAATAATCTTGTGAGGTAGGTACTGTTATTATTCCCTGACTTAGGAGGAGAAGACTGAGGGTTAGCTTGGAAAAAACTTGCTCGTGGTGAAATTATCTAGTCAGTATTTAAACCACAGAGTCTGGGGATCCCTGGGTGGCTCAGCGGTTTAGCACCTGCCTTCGGGGCAGGGTGTGATCCTGGAGTCCGGGGATGGAGTCCCACGTCAGGCTCCCTGCATGGAGCCTGCTTCTCCCTCTGCCTCTCTCTCTCTCATGAATAAATAAATAAAATCTTTAAAAAATAAAAACCACAGAGTCTGTCCAGTTCCAAAGCCCTACTCCTTCATTGCTTTACTAAAGCTAACTGTGAAAGCTTCCACACTACCTTTTGATGGAACTTAGCCAATTAATGCATTCATTCAACAGTGTCTTACTGAGTACGCCTTATGCCAGGCTCTGTGCTAGGTCAGTATTAGAGTTTCAACAGAGAAATGAGGAGTTTGAAAAGGAGTGTATGTGTGTGTATTCTTGTGGGTTATTCTTCCTGCCTGTGTGTGTGTGTAACAATCTCAAGAGATGAATGCAAATTTGGATATTTTCTTCTAACTCAATTCATGATGTTAAACTTTTTAACAGGTTAAAAGAGACGCTAAGCGAATGTCTGCAAAAGAAGTTACCATTAACGTGACAGAAAGTATCCGACAGGTGGACAGAAATCGAAGGATGGCGAAGAACTGTGTTAACTAGCAGAGTGTGCTACTAGAAGGGCAGATGGACTCCTTTGGTGCCCTCCACATCCTGGACCCCATGAAAGAGTCTTGAAGAAGGGTGTGACCCTTGCAGAAGATGAATAATGCTGCTGCCTTGAGAGACTGCCTTCCCCAGCAGGCCAGTGGCTGCCTGGGCTTTGGGGACATTCTCAGCCTCCAATTACCACGTAAACATTTTGGCGCAGTACTTGTGTATGGTAATAAGCTCCAAATGTGCAATTAGTTTGCCTCTTTGCAACTCCTGCTCTGTGGTCTGATGTGAAAGCGGTGTGCAAAAGCCACAGGTGGGTCTATGAAACAGAAGTAGGAGTACACTCCCTGGGGGAAAGATGCTCACATGGATTCTAGGCTCCCCTGGCCATGGTAGCGTGCGCTTTTCCAGTCAGCTTGTTCTTTCGTTCTCTCTTGCTGAAAACCACCATCAGAAAGCTTACCGTGTTCACTTAAAAGTTGTCTTTCACCCAACGGTAAATCCAGATAAAGGAGAAATTGAGAAACAGGAAAATTTCCTGCTATACATGTTTCCTTAGCTCAGTACGAGATTCAGATCCAGTTTCACACAAACTCACTCCGTCAACACCCACAGCATGTGTTGGGAGGTCTCTGTGAGGCAGTCACACCCATTTCTCAACTGTCTTCCATGCACCCCATCCTGGTGTCCATGTCAGCCTCCACACCGCAATGTCACGGTCACTGTGGTCAACGCATCCAACCTAGGATGCTTCCCGGGGCTCAGCCAGACACCACATTTTCAGAGCTTCCCAGTTCTCCTTGCCTGCACTCTTGAGTGTTTGTTTTCTCCAGTTGGGTCATTTGCGTGGACACAGCTCACCAGAGGGAGATAACCTAGCACACGTACCAGCAGCACATACGGCTTCCCCGTGGCATCTTGTCCTCAGCACCAGGACTATGTCATGTGCTACCCGTGAAGGAGTCACTTTAGAAAGCCCGTACCTGGTTGGTGTGCATTGTTAACCTTGTTGTGTTGACATTGACGTTAGACTGATGCACACTGGGTCAGAAATCAGAGGCAGTGAAAAATGTCTTGATAGATTAAAATCATCTAACATTTCTTTAAACACATTAAAGGGGAAGTATCTTCCTCCAAAGTAATGTAGCATGATTTTTAAAAGACTGTTAACACACCTGGATTGGGAAAGGTAGGACTAAAGTTGTACCAAACAATAACAATAAACTCCATAGTTAGCAGAAATAGGCAGAATAGGTGGTGTGTGTTTATATAATGTGGCCTAGAGAATTGACATGCGTTGGTTAAAATTTAGAAACTTGGCCTCGTTACCTGCCAATTTTGTTATTCCTCAAACACAGACAAGTACTGCTTCTGCTTCCTCCCTCCTCCCTCCCTTCGGTACACTGTGTATTTATCCATTAAACACTAAGTACCAACCCTGCACCGGGCACCTTGCAGATGCTAAGAGATTTGGAGTCTGGCCAGTCATCCTGAATGTAACAGCGGATTTAATAACTAGGGGATGAAGCTTGACCCTAAGGTGTAGGGTGTGTGTAGTGAACTGCTCTGCAGCAGCACTCACTTTGACATTCAGAATAGGTTTCTCTCTTACACTCTGGATCTGGGTGTTCTCCTAATCACGGCCCAAGCCTTTACCCTACACAAAACTAGTTTTCCCAAACTTCTATCGTTTTGTGGTACTTTGAGAAAGGGCTTTTAGGGAACTTCATGTTCTGAAAATTAAAAAGTAATAAGAAAATAAAAGCCAAACCTGTGACTCCCATGGCCCCCCCCCCGGCATTACTCAGCTGAGCCTTCCGCTGCCAAAGGTTGGCAATGATCCTGCAAGCTCAAGGGCTCATTCTCCCAGGGCACATGTGTCGTGTTTCTGTGTGGGGTGTTCCTTCCCCCTTCACGTGCTGTCAGTTATGGACGACACCAGTTTCTCTTTACATCCTTGTTTTTTTGCATCACTTCACTGCTGCAAGTTGTTTGGGATTTATTAACTTGAAAGGGTGTCTCTGTTTTATATAGAAACAAGGTCTCCCTCCTGGGGGAGAAGGGAATAAAGGACATATATGATCTGCCCCTCCCTGGAACCATCTGGATTTCACAAAGACAGTGATCAGAAGTCAAACCATGTTACTGGAAACTCATCTGGCAATTTTTTCCTGTGTGTATGATACAAGAACTGATTCTTACTATCCTATTAACACTTTCTATTGCAAAGTTTGTGTCAATAAAGTCATCAATTTCAAACATATGGCCAATATGAGTCTTTACTGGAACCTTAAATTTCTATTTAGAACTATTTAGTTTTTTCTTCTTTTTAAGATTTTATTTATTTATTCATGAGAGACACACAGAGAGAGCAGGGACACAGGCAGAGGGAGAAGCAAGCTCCCAGCAGGGAGCCTGATATGGGACTTGATCCCGGGACCCCGGGATCACGCCCTGAGCTGAAGGCAGAAGCTCAACCATTGAGCCACCCAGGTGTCCCTAGTTTTTTCTTCTTTTTTTTTTTTTTTTTTAAGATTTTATTTATTTATTCATGATAGTCACAGAGGAGAGAGAGAGAGAGGCAGAGACACAGGCAGAGGGAGAAGCAGGCTCCATGCACCGGGAGCCCGACGTGGGATTCGATCCCGGGTCTCCAGGATCGCGCCCTGGGCCAAAGGCAGGCGCCAAACCGCTGCGCCACCCAGGGATCCCCCTAGTTTTTTCTTAATACAAAGGTCTTTTATAGAAGTGACCTCTTCAAAAAACCTTATGAAGTAGGTAAGGAGAACACCATGTTCCAATTGTTGGTTACAAAAGTATTTGTAGTCACTTAACTAGTAAGCAACGGAGCAGGGATTCAAGGGAGGGAAGTCCGCTTGCAAATCCAGTGATTTTTCCAATATATGTGGTGCCTTTCCTGGCGCAAAGGTCTAACGTAGTGGGGAGACTGAGCCATTTCAAGGGGAGTCATCACATCCGAGAGGAGGCTGAGAGAGTGACAGCAGTGACTGCCCAGCTGGTGAGCTTGGGGAGTCTGGGTCAGGCCCAGGCTTCCTTGCCCTACGGCAAGGGTGACCCTGACCTAGTGCATGAGGGTACCTTTGGTGAAGCTCAGAAGGAGGAGAGACCTCACGATTTGAAGGAGATGGAAAGTGCACTCTCCAGAAGAGCTGCTAAGACCTCAAGGTGAGGGAAGTGGGGGGCAGCCGAACTCCAAGCACCCCTTGGGTAGCAGGCCACGGACCGTACCTCCTCACCCTACCGCCACCTCCACGGTGCTCCCCCTGCCCCAGGCTACCTGGGCCACTGCTGTTCACCCTCCCTCTTGAAACTCTGTTAACTTTCACCCGTTTAGGACCCTCACCAGCCTCACTCACAGGCTACCGCACCTACCACAGAAAGGCTTCCCATCCATATTTGCTCCCTTAAGCAGGGGTCACAAAACAAGCAGTTCCTCTGCTGAACCAGATGGCAGACATGCTTCATTTGGCTGGCATGGTGTTAAAACCTGGGAATTTCACAGAAAAAGCGAGCTCTGGCAGAGACTTCTAGTTTAGAACTCCAATATCCATTCTCCCCTTCTTCCTTAGCTGGGCCCATGTCCACTTAGAAAAAAAGACTATATTTTTCAGCCTCCTTTGCAGCTAGGAGTAGCTGTATGATTTCGTTCTGGCCAATGAAATGAGTAACAGTGGGGCATGGAAGCTTTCAGCAAGTCTCCTTATAAAAGAATGATCAGGCCCTTTCTTTTCTCCTTTTCCTTCCTACTTCTTGGAATGAGGAAGTAATGGCTGGAGCCACAGCAGTCCACTGGCTCATGAGGCGTCCTTGAGAATGGAAGCCATGTTGAACTGAGCAATAAATTAGAAGAAGCCTAGGTCCCTCATTCCACTGACCCTCCATGAGTCCAGGATTGC
The DNA here is from genome assembly GCF_011100685.1 of Canis lupus familiaris. Lineage (NCBI taxonomy): Eukaryota > Metazoa > Chordata > Mammalia > Carnivora > Canidae > Canis > Canis lupus. The sequence continues at coordinate 4,821,049 of NC_049234.1, forward strand.
ACACCCCAGACCCCTTTTTGTGAGAGACTTCTACCTCACTTAAGCTACTGTTTTCAAATCATTACTCACAGGCAAACCCAATTCTAGTTGATACACAAACTTCCCATCTTCTTTTGAAAACTTGGTAGATCTTACACCCCTGGGCTCTTATTAACAAGCAGCCACAGTTGGCTAGAGCTGATATGGCTGCATTAGCTGAAGTCATGGGGTCTGTAGGTTGTCATGGCCCCACCACTCATTGTGGCTTACACACGGCAGCCCCCAGATTGGTGTTACCTGCCTGAGCCCTGAGACATTGGCATTTACAAGCCCTCCTCCCTATTATGTTCCCAACATATTGTTCTCATATTCTTTTCAGGAGTCATCAAAATATAGAAGGTCCTTTTCCTCATCCCAGTCTGGGAAGCCAATCTCATGATAATTTTCTGGGTAGACAACTTACAAACATGACTTAATATTTAAAGTTATGTATTCACTCACACTTTCATTTATTCCTTGTGTATTTATCAAGAAGATTCAATGTGTCAGAGACTGGGATACAGTGAGGAGTAAAACAGACCTGGCCCCTGCCCTCATAGAGCTGGCATTCTAAGGAAGGAAATGGACTATAAAAACAGACAAAAAGAAATAAATCAACACTATAAGATGGTGATAACTGCAAAAAGAATATTAACAGGAGGGGCTCCTGGGTGGCTCAGTCGGGTCAGTTGGGCCGCAGACTCTTGGTTTTCGCTTAGGTCCTGATCTCATGGGTTGTCAGATGGAGCAGAGTCCAACTCTGGGTTCAGTAGGGAGTCCTCTAGAAGAGTCTCTCCTTCCCTTGCGGGCATATGTTCCCTCTCTCAATTAAGTAAATCTTTCAAAAAGGAAATAAATGAAAGAACATTAACAGGAGAATGGACTGGAAGGAGGCAGGAATGCAAGCAGGAGACCATTTAGGAAGCTCCCACAGTGGCCCGGGGGAGAGATGTTAGCGGCAAGGAATAGGGTAGATGGATAGAAGTTTCTATTTTGGAAATAGAAACATTAAGATTTGTTGATGGAATGGGTATAAGGAAGTGAAAAGAAGGAAGGAATCACGGTGATTCCCAAGGTTTTGGTTCATTCAACATGGTTCACAGTAAGACAGGTTATGACAGGGTGAGAGAAATTTCGTTGTTAATAGTTCACCCAGAGGGCTGTCTTTCCCAGTCTCTCTTGCACTGAGCTCCTAAACTATTTCAGCCATTTTTAAGTCTCCTTAAATCACTTCAGATTGTTTCCCTACACCACTCTCCATGGAAGACTGTCGAAACCAGCACCAATTCTCTTAGGAATATGGAATCTATTAGAAGATCCTGACATGATCAGACAACGGATCACTCAGATTTTTTAACCCAGCAGGGAGCTATGTCTGGGCACTTATTGCCAGATTGAGCTTTGCAGTTTTAGTTTCTTAGCTAGGCCTTCTCCAGGTAGAACTCCACTAAAGCAAAAGGGGTAAATAAAATTGCCCTTTCTGATCCAATAGCCTTTTTCATAATATTGCCACATGCTGGAGAGAGAGCCCCAAATTTTTGTTTGCCTTTTGATTTTATTTCGTTATCCATAGAGCCCAAAATGTCTGTTTGCCTTTTTATTTTAGTTCATTATTTCTGTTCTAATGGATAAATCAGCCATGGGCTGGCCTATGAAACAAGGGCTGGCAGCCAGACGGCCAGGAAAAACAGACACAGGCCTCAGGTGCAGGAGACAGATCCTAACCTGGCACCTTACAACTGTGCACCCCGGCAAATTGCAGAGCCGCTCAGAGGCTCACTTCCCTTCAGTGGAAATGATAGCATCAGAGGGTCTGTTGTGAGGATTAAGTGAGAGGACAAATGTAGGTAAGGCGGTGTCTGTCACCTAGTAATAATTGTGGCCCTGTACCGAGTCCGGTGCCGAGCGGCGAGCACACACCATCGCTAGTCCTGCCAGGGGAAGAAACGGAGACTTGATTAGGAGGCGGCCACGGCTGGCAAGCGGGGAGCTGGGAGAGGAACCCACGTCTGCCTCTCTGTGGAAACCCATTCTCTGTCCACTGCACCAGGAAGGCGAACCTCCTTCCTGTCACGACGAAGGAGTGACTTCAGGTGACTTCACAGCCCTTTTTATAGCATCCATGTGTTAGCGCTTCCAGGCTGTCAGTGCTAAGGCCAGGATCCATGATTGCACCCCGCATACGAATCTGTGAATCTCACCCTTGTTTCTTTTCACTTTCTCTTTTTTTAAAAGACTTTATTTGAGGGAGAGAGAGAGAGAGCGCGCGCGCGCGCGCGCAGGATGGGTGGGGAGGGGGGCGGGAGGGAGAAGCAGACTCCCGCTGAGCAGGAAGCCCCGCACGCAGGCACACAGGCTCTCTGCCGGGCCCCCAGGGTCATGCCCTGAGCCAAGGCAAATGCTTAACAACTAAGCCACCCAGGCGCGCCTCTCTCTCTCTCTCTCTCTCTCTTTTTTTTTTTTTTTAGATTTTATTTATTCACTCATGAGAGACACAGAGAGAGGCAGAGACGCAGGCAGAAGGAGAAGCAGGCTCCATGCAGGGAGCCCGACGCGGGACTCGATCTCAGGACCCTGGGATCACACCCTGAGCCGAAGGCAGACGCTGAACCACTAAGCCACCCAGGTGTCCGTCTTTTTTTTTCTTAATAGCAACAAAGGCAGTGCCGTCTTTTGAATTCTGCTGTAATATTAAAGTTCCTTTGAAAATAACACTAACACATTTGGGGAATCTTTCTAAAATGTATCATAAATCTAAGTATTCTAGATCTACCATAGTAATCACTCCTTCCTTTTTGTTTCAGGATAGTAAAATGATGGCCTGAGACAGCTGGGTCCTCGAGGAGAGGGTAGCATGCAGACAGCGCCAGGCGCAGCCGCCTCAACCACTGCTTGTGGAAAGGAACAAAATGGAACTTGTTTCTAGTTTTTTTTTTGTTTTTTTTTTTTAAGTCAACGGGTGGAAAGAATTAGGGTTGCTTGGCACAGGTGGTTTACAATTGGAATCACCTGGGGGGGTTTCAAAAATGATTTATGCCTGAGTCCCACCCCCAGAGATTCTGGTTTAATCGGTCTAGGGTGCAATTCTGGCCAGGAAGAGGTTTCAAAATTCCTTAGAGGGTTCTCATGCACAGCCAGGGCTGGGAACTACTGGCTTAGCTGATCGCAGACAAAATTAGTGTCTCCAAAACTCTGTGAGGGAGACTTAAATCTGAATCCCTGGGTTTGAATCTTAGTTTCACCACTTACTAGCTTTGCGACCTCCAGCAAGTCACTTCACTGCTTCTTCTTCTGGTTTGCACATTTATAAAATGGATTTAGGAAGCTCCCAAATGCACATTTATAAAACTATAAATTGCACATTTATAGTATCCTGAGGTAATGGGGATTTAGTGGGGATGTATCTGTAAAGCACTTAGCAAGGTGCCCAGCATAGAAACACAAAGTCATTAATGATTGTTGAACTGTGCTACAACCCTGAAATTCCCAGGACTTGGGCAAGGCCCGGCATATAAAACTCAGCTCAAGGATAAATGTATCAAAAAGCTGGGTCATGATTTAAGTACATTGTATCTTCTAACTCACGGCCAATGTGCCATTTTTCAAGATAAGCACTCCTTATTACAAAGGAGATTTCAAAATGGGTGGGCGCCTGGGTGGCTTAGCTGGTTAAGCCTCTGCCTTCAGCTCAGGTCATGATCCTGGGGTCCTGCTCAGTGTGGAGCCCGCTCCTCCCTCTCCCTCTGCCTGATGCTCCCCCTGCTTGTGCTCACCACTCCGTGTGTGTGTGTGTGTGTGTGTGTGTGTGTCTCTCTCTCTGTCAAATAAATAAATACAATCTTTACAAAACAAAACAAAAACATGAAACAAAATGCAGCAAGAATCCTAGCTGAATCTCTTTTAAATAGGATTGGGAGGCCTTAAGGGAGGAGGAATTTATGTAGGTCCTCTTCAGAGAAACTGAACTTCTTGCCAGCAGCCAGTCCTCAGCAAGGACCCGATTCTCTCCTCACCTCACTGTGACATCTGACTCCCCCACATTCCTCACTTGGAAAAGAGCCCAAGTGATTTGACAAGTTTCATTCCCTCATTTGCCTGTTAACCCAACCAATTCCGCAACACAGTTTCAACCCCTGTTTTGCATGCGATCTAAATGGGAACTGCAGGTAGGACCTCGCCTGCCCTTTGCCTTCCTCGGAGCAAGGGTCAGGTTTGCCTCCAGGATTGCGATTCTAATTGCCCAGGTAAATGCCTACCTACTGAAATTTTCAGTGAATTCTTTCTTGGTCAACATTATTCAATACAAAATGTACTTTGGGCACGGTAGGATGAGGACAACAGCCACCTTCAAGAAATCTTCCTTTTTTTTTTTTTTTTTTTTAAAGATTTATTTATTTATTTATGATAGAGAGAGGAAGAGAGAGGCAGAGACACAAGAGGAGGGAGAAGCAGGCTCCATGCCGGGAGCCTGATGTGGAACTCGATCCCAAGACTCCAGAATCGCACCCTGGGCCAAAGGCAGGCGCTAAACCGCTGAGTCACCCAGGGATCCCCTCAAGACATCTTCCTAAGGAACATGTCCTTGGCTGTGGGCAGAAGCACCGACTCAGGATAATGCAAAAGAAGAAAACTTGCTTCCCTGGCTTTAGGCTGTGGAGGCCTGGTGTTCCCCGTAAAAGTGTCTGAGCTTCCATCTGCAAGCTCTCTCGAGTTAAACTGGTAACTAGCAAGTGAGACGGGATTTTAGGTGTAAAGGAGTCTCACGTGGGGAGCTGGCAGTGGGCTGGGGATGTTCACATTTTTCTTTTGCACCACCAATAAATTGTCCCGAACCTGGCATCATAGATGCAATGTTGTCCTCTGGGAAGGGAGAATGCTCCGCTCCGGCATGTGTGACAAAGTTGGCGACACCCCTGCAGACCCAGGGCTGGCTCATTTGGTTCTTTTTTTTTTTTTTTTTTAATTTTTATTTATTTATGATAGTCACACAGAGAGAAAGAGAGAGAGGCAGAGACACAGGCAGAGGGAGAAGCAGGCTCCATGCACCAGGAGCCCGACGTGGGATTCGATCCCAGGTCTCCAGGATTGCGCCCTGGGCCAAAGGCAGGCGCCAAACCGCTGCGCCACCCAGGGATCCCCTCATTTGGTTCTTCTCCTCCGTTCAAGACCTTCCAGCTGTCCTCCAGGCCATCAGAACCAGGAAAGACCCAAGTTAATATGTATATTCAAATATACCACTTAAGGGGATGCACAAAATCAAATTCTCTTAAAGAAAAGATCCTGGGGTGCCTGGGTGGTTTGGTGGCTTAAGCGTCTCCTTCTCCTCAGCACGTGATCCTGTGGTCCTGGGATGGGGCCCCACATTGGGGTCCCTGCTCAGTGGGAGCCTGCTTCTCCCTCTCCCTCTGCTGCTCCCCACCCTCCCCGCTGGTGCGCTTGCTCCTTTGCTCCTCTCAAATAAAATCCTTAAAGATCCTTCTAATACAGCTTTATTTGAGATCCCTGAAAGACAAAGAATAGTGACAATTCACCTAATTCTTGAGTAAAATCAAGGCTAATTTTTGAGACACAGAAAAGCCTCTGGACAAACAAGACCAAGGAGATGAGACTCTGGTAACCCTACACCTCACTCTGTAGCCTTGATCACATTTTACAGCCTCAGGCCAAAGGCCTGGAATCCAGCACTCTGGCTTAGCTCCAGGCTGGGCTACTCTACTGTCAGGCAGTGTAATAAGGTAGCACAGCTCCTGGGATGTGACCCCAATATGGCTTTATTTTGTCTCTGTCTCTTAAAAATGTATCCTAAAAGGGAAAGTTTTCCCTTGCCACCTACAGCAAGCCTGAGACTTTTCTGGGCACTCTTCCGGACCAGAAAGCCAGAGTCACTGGAAGTCCCAAACGTGGTCTCAATTCAGAAATCAGAATGGCAAGTCGCAGGGAAGCTGTGACCACGGGCCTCCGTGTTCGCTGACATGCGGCTGGTGGCTCCCTCGGTCGGGCCTGGGGGAAGCGGCCAGCCTGGCGGGGCAGAGGTCCCGGTCAGCTCCTGACCCTTAGTTGTTTACCCTTCACTCCTCCATTCCAAAGCATGTGGAAGGATGAAGGGGAAGGGAATCAGGAGGTCTTATTTCACATTTCCAAGTTTGTTTTCAGGGGCATCTGGGGGGTGCGGTTAGTTAAGCATCTGACTCTTGGTTTCGGCTCAGGCCCAGATCCCAGAGTCCTGAGATGGAGCCCTGTGTCAGGCTCCGAGCCTGCTTGGGATCTCTCTCTCTCTCTCTCTCTCTCTCTCTCTCTCTCTCTCCAGTTCTCCTTGCGCTCCCCCACCCCTGGAAATAAAGAAACCTTAAAAAAAAAAAAGTTTGCTTCCAATTCTCAAGGGCTTCTAATATTTAACACTCTTATCTTTGTTTTGGGTTTTGTTTTGTATTGTTTTGTTTCGTTTCATTTGGTTTTCTGGGCATTTTCTGTGTTCTCATAAAGTCTCGCTGGAGACTCCGGCGGCACCTCCTGGGCTGGGAGCCATGTGGCTGCTGCTCCCGCTCTGCCCTGGTTCCGGGGTCCGCTGCAGATGCTATCACTCTCTTGAGGCCCATCTCCCCCCAAGCTGTATTCTGGGCACGAGTCCAAATGGCTCAGGCCCAGCTCCGGCTCCCCTGGACAGCATCTGCCCTGGCACAGGGTGGATGGTCAGAGCTGGCCCCTGCAGAGGGGACATTTGAGCCGAGACTCGAGAGGCTAGAAGGGGCCAGCTGCACAAAGCTGCCATTTGGGCAGCGAGGAGTCCAGGCAAAGTGACAAACAAGTGCAAGGGCTCAGAGTGCAGCCAGGGGGCAGGGAAAAGGCAGGATGGCCAGAGCCAAGGGAGAGAGGGGCTTGGGGCTCGGGGCAGGGGTGGGATGAGAGGGCAAGGCAGAGGCCAGATCGGGAGGGCCTCATGGGCCGTAGCAAGGACTTGGGGTTTTATTTTTACAAGGTCCTCTGGCTACTATTTGGAAAAGTAGATGGATTGGGAATACGTTTTAGAGGTCGAACCCACAGAACTTGCTTTTTGGCCTAGAATAGAGACAGAGAATAAATGAGGAAATCATAGATGATTCCTAGGTTTTTGGTTCAAGCATTTGGCGGCTTGGTGGTGTCATTTACTAAGAAAGAGAAGCTAGAGGATGAACAGGTTTGGGAGAGAAAATCACGAGTTCTGTTCGAAACTTGCAATGTCTGCGGGCTGTTACACGGTGACAAAGTTGGGCAGGCAGCTGGAAATTCAGGTCTGTAGCTTGAGGGTGACAGGATGGTCAGACCCGGAGGTATAAATTTTGGAGTCATTTGATCCAATATGTGGGGTTTTTCTCATATCACCAAGCAAGTCTTGACCCCACTTGGGTGTTCCACAATTTAACTCAGTTTTGACTGTCTCCCCAAGGAATTCAGGTTAATTCAGTTCCACAAGACTGTCCCCACTCCCCCACCCCCACCGCCACTTCAGGTGCCAATCAAAAGTCCAGGGTCTCACCTGTGCTATAGATCAGAGGTTCCCATGACCCAATCCTTGGGTTCCATTCATTTGCTAGAGCAGCTCACAGAACTCAGAGAAACATTTTATTCCCTATATTACTGGTTTATTATGAAGGGGCATCAATCAGGAACAGCTAGATGGAAGAAATGCAGAGGTCAAGGTGTGGGGAAAGGGGGTAGAACTCCCATGTCTCTCCAAGTGTGCCACTCTCCCCAGTCTCCACAGTTTTATAGCCTGGAAGCTTTTTGAACTCATCCTTTGGGTTTTTATGGAGCGTTCATTACATGGGCGCGATTGATTACAACGTTGACTACTGGTGATTCAACTCAATCTTCAGCCCCTCATCCATCTCAGCAGGAGGGGTTGGCGGTGAGGGGCTGAGATTGAAATTCCAATGATCTGATCACACAGTTGGTTCCTCTGGCAACCAACCCCTTTTCAATGACCTAAGTGATGTTGGAAAGATGTTAGAGTTAGGGGCTGACAGCCAAGAAAGAATTCTTGAGATGTCTTTGGCGCAAAAAGGTAGTTTTATTAAAGCCTGGGGACGGGACCCATGGGCAGGAAGAGCTGCATTGGGGTTGTGAGAGGTGGCGATTACACATACTTTCAAGTTGGGAGGGGGTTAGGGACAGAACAAATCTCCAAGGAATTTTGGACAAAAGGTTTCTAGGACCCTGAGGGGGCTACTAGCCTATTTTTGGGAAGATCATTTATTAATGTTTAGTAAACCCTCAGTCATGAGACCCTTGGGATGTATGTCAGTGAGTCGTACTCTTGGAGGGTGATTCCTAACAGGTATCTTGGCGGATGGGAGAGGTGGTGTAGAGAAAAAGAGAGCTTCTGAAGGAATTTCTATATGTTTAAAGTAGACTCATAGGATCCTGGGGGGTCAGGCGAAGATTGCCTTTCGCCCTTAGGAAAGTGTCAACATCAATGCATCTGAGCTCCCAAGAGGAAGGTCACTCTGCCTGTTTCTAGGACTTGTCAATGGGCTGTAGGTAGTAATAATTTTCATTTTAATTGATAATTAATTTTAATTTAATTTTAATTAATAAGTTTTCTTCTGCCTGTGTTTCCCACATCACTAAGGATTTTCCAAAGTCACCTCATTAACATAAAGACACCTTTATGGCTTGCATCACTTAGGAAATTCCAGAGGTTTTAGGAGCTCTGAGCCAGGAAAGAGGGTGAAAACCAGATATATATTTCATATCATAATACCACAATATCACAACAGCAATACATGATGTCTAAATTCATGGGACTGAATGAACTCACCTGGCGAGGGAGAAATGTACAAAGAGAAGCCCTTCCTCTCAATCTATGGATAAGAAAACTGCTCAAAAAAGCTGTGTGCCAGGTTTTCACAGCCAACCAGCAATAGAATCAGGATTAGGATCCAAGTCTAATTTCTGGCCGAGGTGACTCTGAGGGAGTCTGGGATGGGAGACTCTCAGTGCTAACTAAAACCATGGCCATCCCAGGCAACCCAGGACAACTTGATCACCCTATTCCCAGATCAATTGTTTTCTGGTCTTTGGCAACAGCTGAGACAGGAGTGATTATAGTCAGCGACTCTGTTTATTCTTGTCTTTGAAGGAAGATTGTTTTCATTCTGTTCAATTTTTGTTCTATATCAATGAAATATCATATTCATGTTGAAGGAGATTTAGCTTTTCCTGAGAGGAAATGAGTGGTAATGGCCATATTTTCCTGCTTCTGTAATTATCAGAGCAGGAAAGAGAATCCTTCTGAATGGTACCATACGACTGCCCCTCCAGACAATGTTGAAATCCAAGCTAGTGGGGGAGGCAGGGGAGCGAATGAAGTTCCCCAGAGTCCAGCCTCTTCCCCAGCTCAGCAACCCCTCTTGACTCTTCTGCTTGTATTTTGGCCACATCCTTCCTCTCCCATCCTTTGCTTTTATCTCTCCCTTCCCAATGCCACTCCCTAGGTCTGTAAATGTGTCCTCATCAATGTACCTTGCATCTCACCGTCAGTGGCCCTCTCTCCACCAGACTGCTCAAAACAGAAACTCTGGAGTCACCTTGACTCTACTCTGTCATGGAATCCAGTCATACACCAGACAAGTGTCTCTTCCACTTGTCTTTTCCACTCATTCCTCCCAACCAATCACCTTCACCTCTAGGCCACCACACTTACTGGGTTTCTGCAGACTTCTCCTTACCTCTCTGCCTACCTGTTTTGCCTCAAACCCAGACTCTTCACTGCTGCCTTATCTTTCTGGTATGCAATTCTATTCAGAGAGTTTGCTGCCTTCAAGATCCAGACTCAATAAGAGAGGCTTATTAAATACTCATGTCAAACTCTGGCTCCTTCTCCTACCTTTAGCCAGTTTCTGCATTCACATCAGAAAAATCCTTTAGCATCTTCTCTCGGGGAAAATAGGAGACCACCTTATGTTTGAAATCACTTTATATGGATGCCTGGGTGGCTCAGTGGTTAAGCATCTGCCTTCAGCTCAGGGCGTGATCCCAGGATCCAGAATCAAGTCCCACATCAGCCTCCCTGTGGGGAGCCTGCTTCTCTCCCTGCCTATGTCTCTGCCTCTCTCTCTCTCTCTGTCTTTTGTGAATAAATACATAAATCTTAAAAAAAAAAAAAAAGAATCACTTTATGTGTGGCAGCAATTCATTGGATGTATATAAAGGAAACTTCAGTCATTTCCCTTGGCTGGCTTCCCTAGCTTCAGTCTCCCTGGTTCCAGTCCAGCTTATCCTATGACATGATGAACCTTCCCAAGGAATGGCTGTGGCATGATGGGAATACCAAGGACCTCTGTAGGTTTCCATCCCTGCCACTTTCAATCTGGGCAAGTATTTTAATCTGTCTGAGCCTCATTTGCCTAATCTATAAAACAAGGACATTCAATAAACATTGATTATCGTAGTCCACCCTTATCTGTGGTTTCACTTTCCGCCGTTTCTGGAAGCAGAAACATATCCATAAACTACTGACATATCCTCAGAAGGTCAGTAGTAGCCTAATGTCATGTTACAGTGCCTGGGTCATTTATCATTCATGTCACTTCATCTCCTCACGTGGGCATTTTATCATGTCACATCATCACAAGAAGGGTGAGCACAGTATAGTAAGACATTTTGAGAGAGGGAGGCCACATTCATACAACTTTTATTACAGTATATTGTTATAATTATTCTATTTTATTATTGTTGTTGTTAGTCTCTTACCTAGTTTGTAAATTAAACTTTTTCATAGGTATAGAGGTATAGAACTTTTTCATAGGTATATATTTTATACGTATATATGTAAATTAAATTTTTTCATAGGTATTTCCTATATACATAGGAAAAACCATAGTTTATATTGGGCTCAGTACTTTCCACTACATCCATTCAGTACATCCATTAGGGGTTTGGGAACATATTCCCCAAGGCTAAGGGGGACTACTGTAAATCTGAAACCTCCCTGCTCAAAATTTCCAGTAGCTCTCATTGCCTGACTTATGAACTACTAATGTCTCAGTCTTTCAAAGCCCTCCTTGTCTTTGCAGCTCTAACCAACTTGCACATATTTTGTGCTTCAAACCAGGTTACTTGCCCTCTGAATGCCCATCACACATTCTGTCTTTGGCACAAGTCTCTGGAGCATCTCCTCTAGAGTATCCTTTCTCCACTGTGGTTGGAATCTTACTCCTCTTTCAGGGTTCAGTTCCAGTGATAACTTGTTCTTTAGTGAAAATTTCTTACTTCCTTTAACCAAACGTTATCTCTCTTGCCCCAGAATGCTCCAGGGCTCTCTCTAGAGCTTCTGGCACCAATCTATCCATGTCACAGATGTTCTTATGCTTGTCTCTAAAGTACTAGGATACTTCACTTTATGGCAAGGGCCTAGCTCCATAGAAGATACTATGTTGAGCATTCTATATGCTCAGCAAATGTTTATTAGACTGAAAGCACTCAAGGGACATAGGCATTGGCAAAATCCATGACCTAAATGCTTACTTAGGAAGTCATGAATTCATTTGTCATTTATCAAGCATTTACCAAGTGCTTTTAAGTCCTGTGGATATAGAGAGAATTTTATTTTATTTTTATTTTTTAATTTTATGTATTTATTCATGAAAGACAGAGAGGGAGAGGCAGAGACACAGGCAGAGGGAGGAGCAGACTCCATGCACGGAGCCTGACATGGGACTCGATCCAGGGTCTCCATGATCACACCCTGGGCTGAAGGCAGGCGCTAAACTGCTGAGCCACCCAGGCTGCCCTAGAGAGAATTTTATTTTTTTAAGATTTATTTTATTTATTTATTTATGATAGAGAGAGAGAGAGAGAGAGAGAGAGAGAGGCAGAGACACAGGAGGAGGGAGAAGCAGGCTCCACGCTGGGAGCCCGATGCGGGACTCGATCCCAGGACTCCAGGATCACGCCCTGGGCCAAAGGCAGGCGCTAAACCACTGAGCCACCCAGGGATCCCCCTAGAGAGAATTTTAAACAGAGATCCAACCTCACTCGATCTCATAGCCTAATCAGACAGCTAAAACAAAATACGATAAACATGTAATCGGAAACCAGAAGATAATAAGCACAAGTATAAAGACTTTATTATTGCTGATTAAAATGAAACTCCTTAAAAGATTCTATTTTAGTCTTTGTAAAATCCCAACGTTTAGATATATTCACCCAGCCATAGTAACTTAGGAGAGGGAGCAGAGAATTTTTATTTCCAAAGGCCCACTAAGGGCCATGCAATGCATGGGCATTATCTCATTGTCAGAGATCTTGTGGGATATTATTAGTATCTCCATTTTATAGATAAGGAAACTTAGTTTAAGATTTGTTGTACAGGGACGTCTGGGTGGCTCAGCGGTTGGGCACCTGCCTTTGGCCCAGGGCTTGATCCTGGAGTCCTGGGATCGAGTCCCATGTCAGGCTCCCTGCATGGAGTCTGCCTCTCTCTCTGCCTGTGTCTCTGCCTCTCTTTCTGTGTCTCTCATGAATAAATAAATAAAATCTTAAAAAAAAAAAAAAGATTTGGTATAACTTGGGGAAGATCGTACAATTAGAAGTTCTTATCCAGCTTTTAAACCTAGGACTCTCTGATATCGATTGGCCTGTGATATCCTTTTCCAGGCAGCAGTCAGGCAGCTACCTGAAGGCCTCGGAATGGCCTAGACTTCATGCAGGTGTCTGTTCTAGAAACTGGAACTACTGTTGTGGAGCTGTGAGAATTTGCTCCTTGACCGGAGGACTTGGGTATCAAAGGAAGTAGGGATATTTGGCCCAGAGACAACAAAACCTAGAGGGATTATTTTACCAGAAAAGGGAAAGCATTCTGGGTGACAACTTAGGAAAGAATGGTCATTTTCAGACCTGAACACAAAGTGCCTCTCTGAAATCCAGCCTTTGAAAGCACCACTAAGGGGCCTCAGAAAGAATTCAAGACTTGTTCCTGGTCTAAGTTTTTATTCACTGACCTCAGCTTGCACCTGACTATTTGAACAAGAGAAGACAGGGAGGGGAGTCTGGGTGATTGTCAGTTGGGCATCTGCCTTTGGCTCAAGTCATGATCCCAGGGTCCTGAGATTGAGTTCTGCTGAGCAGGGAGCTTGCTTCTCCCTCTGCCTCTGCCCTCCCCCCTGCTCATGCTCTCTCTGTCAAACAAATAAATAAAATCTTCAGGAAAAAAATCCCCCCCCCCAAAAAAAAAGAGAGAGAGAGAGAGAGAGAGAAAATGCAGGGAAACTAAAAGCATAGGATGAGGCTGTATGGAGTCCCCTAGAGAGGAACACCAAGCTGTGATGTTGCAGAATTTAGGAAGAGAACGAGAAGCTAAACATTCTCAAGGCTTTGTGGACAGATTATGAAGATAGCTTTCTGGAAATGTAATGACTCCTAAAACAGATTTTTTTTTTTTACCATTATGGTAAAAATCTTAGATAGAAATAAATTATATGATGTGAAAATGTTTTCACATTTGTGTCCAAAAGGTGAGGAGGTAAAGAGCAGATTTTTATATTTTCCTGTCTTTACCAAAAGGCCTCTAAATTCCATTTAAGAGGGGTTCCAGGGTGGTAGAGTTGGTTAAGCATCCAACTCTTCATTTCAGCTCACATCGTGATCTCAGGGTTGTGAGACTGAGCTCTGCATCAGGCTCTGCACTTGGCGTGGAATCTGCTTGAGATTTTTTCCCTCTCCCTCTGCCCCTCTTCTCTCTCTCTTTCTCAAATAAATAAAATCTTTAAAATAAATAAATTCCATTAAAGGTATGCTTGCCATTGTGGGGAGGGCAGAGCTAGGCTGCACAGCCTCATCTGAATTCACACAGAATCACTCCTTTGGTTTAGAAGGCCTAAGTTAGAAACTCTGCCTTTACTCCACAGGAAGAGAAAGCCCTTCCAAACAGTTCTTGTCTCTTCTTGGCACCTGCAGACTGAAGGGCAGTCAAAGAAACAAGGATGCTTCCAGAGTATTCTCCATTCTTTAGGACAGAGTCTTCTCATCTCTCTTCCCTCTTCCCCATAATAATTCCTTTTCTAAGCACTCATTTCCCTGTGTCTCCATGCTGTAGAACGCTCTCACTACAAGAACATTTGGCTTCTATGTCCTGATACCTTTGGAAGATCCTGAGAGGGAAAGATGACAAGTGAGAAATGTCACACCTTCCTGCCACTAAGGACCCATGTGTAGCATGATGGTTTTTTACAACTAACCTTCAATTCTATGGATGGAAAGTTGGTCGAACTTGTTAGCTCTTGCTTCCTTCTTAGTAAGTTCTAGTTACAAGCTGGGGCATAATTTCTGTAGCTTTTATGAAGTCTTTCAGAAATATGAGTGTTGAAATACAGCACTGAAGATGTTTTCTACTTTTTGATGGGAGGCAATACCTGACTTGCTGCTCGCTCTTTCTTTCTTTCTTTCTTTCTTTCTTTCTTTCTTTCTTTCTTTCTTTCTTTCTTCTTTCTTTCTTTCTTTCAGATTGTATTTATTTATTCATGAGACACACAGAGAGAGAAGCAGAAACATAGGCATAAGGAAAAGCAGGCTCCCTGCAGGGAGCATGATCTGGCACTCGATCCTAGGACCCCGGGATTACAACCTGGCAGATGCTCAACCGCTGAGCCACCCAGGCGCCCCCCTTTCTGCAAGTTTCATGATGCATTGGCCTCTGGTCCTTGGGACTTGATTTTCTGGACCATGCTTGGCGACAATCAGCAGAAGCTCGGGGCTCCAGGGATTACACAAAAGGCCGAAAATTCTCATTCTCCTGCCAAATTCTCCATTAACCACTGAGGTAACCTGGAGAAAAAGCTTGAGACTTTGTGCTCAGTTTCCTCGTCTGGACTCAAGTTGGCAGAAATAATTCTCATTACCTAACAGAAGCAAATAAATTTGGAAGTCAAGCTCCTTTGGTAGGTCAAAGAAGTTTTTGTCCGAATTAAGGAGTATGCCACACACTAGTCACACATAAGGTTTGGATCTGTAATAATTTGGGTGGGAGCGGGACCAAGTCTCTGTGTATTTTAAAAAGCTCTGCAGGTGCCTCTGGTCTGCAGCGGGGTTGAGAAGTGCTCCCAGAGGGAAAGGACGCAGGCTGTGGAGTCGGGTGGATGTGGGTTCAAATCCTTAGTCTGCAATTACTGGGTGTGTGACTGAAGGTGGATTTCTTAATAATTTTAAGCCTCAATGTTTTCCTGTTTTCCTTTGTCAAGGAAGATGAAGTAGAACTATTAAGTTTTGCATTAAAGATTAAATGAGTTAACTAACATACATCAACTATGAAATTACCTGGCACAGAATGAATATCTTATAGATATCTGTGCTTTTCTCCCTTTAATATGTAATAATTTTTACTAGATTCAACTGATAATCCTTTACAGAGAAGGGGGCAAACCCCATCTCCTGTCTCTTAAGAATGAAGTGAGAGCACATTGGTATTGACCTGGGTAGAAAAAGGGAGGATGAGGTCAAGTCTCATTTTACTCTGGTGGATAATCATATAAAGGGCTACAAATCACAGCTCTCAGAATATTCTATTGTTACTGTTGTTGTTTTTCAATTAACTCTTGCAGCACCCTACTGCAGAATTTTTTTTCAGAATTTATATTTTAAAGTAAACATCTAACAAACTTTTTCTGAGGTTATTTTTAGATATCAAGAATTACTTGGATTTTCTGCTCCATTTACTTTTTTTATTTGCTTGTTCGCCAGTGGCGGCGGTCAGTAGGAAGTTCACAGCATTAAAGAGCAAAACAATGCTTTGAAAATACCCAGTAGAACAGGACAACTCTATTTAGTTCTAAATTGGATAATGTGGAGTGGAGCATGGCCCAGCAGATTGGTTTTGAACAACTGTATAAAAACTCTGTTGGATGTCAGCTGAGCACAGGGTCAGAAGTCAGCTGAGCAGAGGGTCAAACAATCTTTTTCCTTTTGGTGCCAAAGACTGAGGAGCTTGCTTAGCCCAGGAAATGACTCAATGTTGCATTGAGCCCTTCTTTTTTTTTTTTTTTAAAGATTTTATTTATTTACTCATGAGAGACAGAGAGAGGCGGAGAGAGATACAGGCAGAGGGAGAAGCAGGCTCCATGCAGGGAGCCCGATGTGGGACTCTATTCCGGGTCCCCAGGATCACGCCCTGGGCTGAAGTGGGTGCTAAACTGCTGAGCCACCCAGGCTGCCCCCTTTTTTTAAAGATTTTATTTGAGAGAGCACAAGCAGTGGGAGAGGCATAGGGAGAGGGAGAAGCCGGCACCCCACTGAGCAGGGAGCCATCGAAATGGGGCTCAATCCCAGAACCCTGAGATCAGGATCTGAGCCGAAGGCAGACGCTTAACCTACTGAGCCACCCAGGAGCCCCCCTTTTAAAGAATATGAATATTAGGTACTTAATGAAAACAAAAAATCATGTAGCCACAAGAAAACCACCCAGGTTTTCAGCAGAGCAATGCTCAGCTCATAAGAAATCCCCAATTCATATTTTTCTTGAAAGAAAAGAGGTTAACATTTTCTTATAAAAGCTATGTACAGGGATCCCTGGGTGGCGCAGTGGTTTAGCGTCTGCCTTTGGCCCAGGGCGTGATCCTGGAGTCCCGGGATCGAGTCCCGCGTCAGGCTCCCGGCATGGAGCCTGCTTCTCCCTCTGCTTCTCTCTCTCTCTCTCTCTATCATGAATGAATAAATAAAATCTTTAAAAAAATAAAATAAAAAAAGTAAAAGCTATGTACATATGTACTATACACACAGTATATACATATATATATATATATATATATACAATATATATTTTATGTCCTACAGCGCCGTCTAAGTGGGCTCAGGAGGACCGATGTCTATCCAACCTCAGCCCCCCAGTTACTAGCTTTGTAGCTCTCATGCTAAGCCTCAGGTTCCCCATCTATGGAATGAGAATGATAGTGCAAATCTGCATTACAGATCTGGTGTGAGCATGAGATGCTGGTGCTGGACACAAAGCAGTCACTCCAAGTGAGCTATCGACATTAAAAATAGGGGGTTGGAATTATATATTTGAAATTTATGGTCTGCAAAGCACTTAGAACAGTGTCCGCATAGTGTTGATTAAGCCTGAACCATTATCGTCAGTGGCCCTGCCCTCCTCTTCATCACCATAGTAACTGGGATTTCATTACCTGTAATGATACTTCGTTCCAAGTTACTTTTGTGATGCTTTTCTTCTTTTCCCTCAAATTGCCAATGAATTTCTCCTCATATGTATGATACTGTTCTGTATAGATAAATGTTTTTGTGATTTGTCCTGCATAACAGACCACCGGGACCCGCATGCACGCAGGCAGGCCAAAGAATGTTGTTTGTGAGACTCATGCTGTGTGAATAACTTTGGGAGCCTAATTGTTTAAAATATATTATCTGGCCTCTAGATCAGAACTGGTCTTTCTGTTCTGGGCGCCAAGAGCTACAAATCTTGTCTCACATCCAGCACCTGCTCAGGGCAGGGCTGGCCCCTGGAATGGAATCCTGGAGGGGAGACACACAGAGCCCAGACTCCTTGAAAATAAGAAACATGATAACATGAAAATACAGCTTGCTCCAAATTACACTTAGGCGAACAACTGTTTTGTTTCAAGCCCTGTTGTTTGCCCTCTAAATATGGCCCTTGTGGGGATGGTTGGTTGGAAGTCTCATCTGAGGGGAGGATTCTCTGCCCAGGCCTTCAGCCTCCATCCAGACTCCATTCTGGCTGTTTCTGTGGGGCTTCCCCAGCTGAGGAGGTTGGATGTTACAGAGGCTGATTTGATGTAACTTTGCCTTATTCTCATTTATTGCCTCCTGTTACCTACATCTATGTGTAGATTCTTTCCCTCTTCTGTTTCCATTAAGTTTCTATAATAATAATAATATTCTTTCCTATTCAAAACTGAAACACAGCTGTTGTGAATCTTTTGTGCAAAACAGATATTTATCCCAATTTTACCAAAGTGACTCACAAAAGTGTTAATCAGCTCCACATAACCATGAGACAATATTGGGCTCATGGTATTCCACATGCATATTTGTTAGTTAGTATTTTAAAATGTTATTTCTAGGGATGCCTGGGTGGCTCAGTGGTTGAGCGTCTGCCTTCGGCCTAGGGCGTGATCCTGGGGTCCCGGGATTGAGTCTCACATCGGGCTCCCTGCATGGAGCCTGCTTCTCCCTCTGCCTGTGTCTCTGCCTCTCTCTCTCTGTGTCTCTCATGAATAAATAAATAAAATCTTAAAATATATATATAAAATGTTATTTCTATCTACTATCAGTCATTCTACCCATGGTCTGACAGTGGGACAGAACATTTAGAATTGAAGCTTCCCCAAATCATCCTGACTACATTCCGGTGGTACAGAAATGTATTGTACTTGACTAAGCTTTGTTATTGAAATTCCTTTCTAATCAAATTTTGCTGTAGGAACCCATTATATGCCTCCATTTAGAGATGGAACGGGTGTCTCCTCAGAAAGAGTCCTGCTAGAATCCTCACTAGCGCAGTAGAATGCCAGCTTTCCTCCTGCTTATCTGCTTGCTAGAACCTCTGATCCCTGTCTATACTCCAGAGCCTTACAAGAATGGATAGCATAAGTCTGATCTTTTACTTCTACTGAGTCCCACTGAGAAAATGGACATTTACTGGTCATTGGCTGAAGAACTAGCAATTCTCCTCTAAGTACTCTAAATGCTAGTTGTATCGCACTGAACCCAAGACTATCCGTTAATGTTAAATTAAAATAATATTTATTAAAAAATAAAAATAATATTTATATTATATATTACACATATATGGTATATAGGGTATATATGTTAATATTAATATATAATAATATTATATTAAAATTACAACATTATATTAAAATAACTGATGTTTCTTGACCACTAACCACTACTAGGCACTATGCAAGCATATTCACTATCTCACTTAATTTTCAAAATAATTATTTGAGGAAGTTTCTTTTACAACCCCCTATGGCTGGCACTATGGCTTGGCTACCCAAAAGTCATTTATATCCCTTTCCTTCTTCTTCATGACTGGAATGCTGATGTGAGGATGAGGGTGCAGCAGCCGGTTTGCAACCATGGGACAGCAAGCATGAAGATGGATGCCTCCATGCTGAGGATGTCAAAGCAGAAAGAGCCAATGTTCATGAAGAGCTACAAGGGCCCTGAATGGCCCAAATGTGGACTTATTATTAGAATAGAAAAATAAACCCTGAAGTAACTGACAAATTTTCTGTTCCTTGGGCCAAATACTTGTCTAATTAATGCATTTCATGTTATGAATGAGGAAACTAACTCAGTGAGTTTGGGTAACTTTTTCAAAGTCATGCAACTGGTAGGCGTTAGAGAGGATTAGTACCCAAATCTGCCCAAGACCAACACACGTGCTATTAACCACAAAAACCACTGCACTGCCCTCTCATGATTGCATTTCCAGCAGGCAATCATGGTTCATCCTTTCCAAACTGTGTGTCACAGAATTCGGAGATTTTTCACAGGTGAGCCTCAGAAGAAAAAGCTTCTCTGGTAAAATAAAAAACGCTTCACCCTATGGCCGTTTTTTTGTTTTTGCTTTTGAGAACCACAATGTATAGTATATCAAAGTTTCTGAAAAATTCTGCAACAAAAAAAACTGACTGGTTAACTCAGAGATTCCTAAACTTATTTTCATATGGAGCACATTTTTTTTTAAAAGGACAATCCTCTGAGTTTCCTTCAGAACATTGTTCCCTGGGAACACCACTTTGGGAGGTCATTCACTGAATCTTAATTAAGAGTTATTTCCTTAGCTTTGGTTTAAAGTAAAAGAAAGTGAGTCACAGCTCTCTTTGCCGCATCTATTACGAGAATGAAGATCATTCTCAGCAATCAGACTGTCAACATTCCAGAAAATGTTGACAACACCCTGAAGGGATGCACTGTGATCGTGAAGGGCCCCAGAGGAACCCTGCGAAGGGACTTCAATCACATCAATGTAGAACTCAGTCTTCTCGGAAAGAAAAAGAAGAGGCTCCGAGTTGACAAATGGTGGGGAAATACAAAAGAACTGACTACTGTTTGCACGATGTGTAGTCACATACAGAACATGATCAAGGGTGTCACACAGGGCTTCTGTTACAAGATGACATCTGTGTATGCTCACTTCCGCATCAACGTTGTTATTCAGGAGAATGGTTCTCTTGTTGAAATCAGAAATTTCTTAGGTGAAAAATATATTCGTGGGGTTTGGATGAGGCCAGGTGTTGCTTGTTCTGTATCTCAAGCCCAAAAAGATGAGTTAATTCTTGAAGGAAATGACATTGAGCTTGTTTCGAACTCAGCTGCTTTGATTCAGCAAGCGATAACTGTTAAAGACAAGGATGTCAGAAAATTTGGGGATGGTATCTATGTTTCTGAAAAAGGAACAGTTCAGCAGGCTGATGAATAAGATCTGAGTTGTCCAGCAACAGAAACAGCAAGATGCCAGATGATTTTTCAGACTTATTTGTGATACCTTAAGAATGCAATAAAAACTATACTGATTTGGGAATAAAATAAAAAGAAAAAGAAAGAAAGTGAGTCACAATTTGCTACTTTGTGAATATTCTTGAGGATTTCGTCCCCTACACAACTCAGGGCATCCTAGGTAATCCCAAATAATTTCTGGGAGAATTTGCTGCCAGGACAAAATAAGCACCTCCTGAGGAAATTGTCCGCTTCCTTTTTTCTAATAATGAGAATTATGTGACTTACTGTGTCTTCTCTTTTGCTTTGGCTTTCCGGAAGCTCAGAGACAAATGGGAAACAATTGCTGGCACAGATTCCTGGGTTTTACATATTTATGTTTTCTTTTATCTGATCTCAATTTCCTCTTTATTTTCCTTGGTCATGATTCTGTATTTGAATTTTATTGGTATTATTGCGTACATTCTTATGACAGTTCGTTCTTTGTGGAATGAGGTGGAGTATAAACAGTCGAAAATCAAGACTGTCATGAAAAAAATATGAGTCACATGGTCTCCTTGTCAACATGGTCAGGGCTACAATGCTTATCAAAGAATCAAGTTAATTAATTTAAATTGATACTATAAAACTTGAAATTATGTCATGAATATCTAATAAAAGGAAGGAAGTAAATCTTCAAAGGAGGACTATATTCTTAGAGATGAAACATAAATACCTTTTATTTTATTATATTCTAATATAAATATAAATTATTGAATTAATTCTACTTCTCTAGATTGCTGAGCTAACTCAACATCCATACCAGCAAATTAGGTAACCAAATTAGTCACAGCTGTTGGGGAGAAAAGCTTTTTCCTTCTTCCCTGCTAGGGCCTTTGACTGGTCTAATAATTAAGTTGACATGAGAGATTAACAGGAGAAAAACACATTTAGGTTCATACATATGGGAGCCTTAAAGATATGAGACTCAAAAAAGTGACCAAAGCAGGCAACTTGCATGCTTTTTAGACAGAGAAACAACAAATTTGTGAAGAATTGGCAAAACAGTGGGGTTTGGGCTTGGGTAGTAAATTAATGAAGTAACAAAGTTTGTGTATACAATTTTCTTGGCTTTGTATTTCCTATCTCTGACCAAAGGATGACTTCTAGGGCAGCCCGCGTGACTCAACGGTTTAGCGTCACCTTCAGCCCAGGGTGTGATCCTGGAGACCCGGGATTGAATCCCAAATCAGGCTCCCTGCATGGAGCCTGCTTCTCCCCCTGCCTGTGTGTCTGCCTCTCTCTGTGTGTCTCTCATGAATAAATAAATAAAATCTTTTTTTAAGATTAATTAATTTATTTTTTATTTTTTTATTTTTAAAGATTTTATTTATTCATGAGAGAGAGAGGCAGAGACACAGGCAGAGGGAGAAGCAGGCTCCATACAGGGAGCCCGACGTGGGACTCGACGTGGGACTCGACGTGGGACTCGACGTGGGACTCGACATGGGACTCGACACCCCCACCCCACCCCCCGCTGAAGGTGGCGCTAAACCGCTGAGCCACCAGGGCGCCCCGGGCCGCCCCCTCCCTTTTTTTAAAGGATGACTTCTAGCTTCCTGGACTAGGGGGGATACCTTCACATGGGAGGTTTACTTCCTGCTTACAGGGAGATGAAGGGCGATCAGAGTGTCCTTGTAACCAGCTTTTTCTTGAATAACTTTTGTTTAAAATAATGTGCCAGAGTTAACTCTGGGAATCGAACTAGGGGTGGTGGAAGGGGAGGAGGGCGGGGGGTGGGGGTGAGTGGGTGACAGGCACTGGGGGGGACACTTGACGGGATGAGCACTGGGTGTTATTCTGTATGTTGGCAAATTGAACACCAATAAAAAATAAATTTATTTAAAAAATAATAATAAAATAATGTGCCAAAGTGGCATATTTTTGGGTGGGATGTTGTGCTTCCATTTACAACCTTGCAGAAAAATAAAATCAAGAAAGGCAGACATGCCCTGTGATATATATCTATTTGAGGAAACTTAATTTTTAATTTAGTTAACCACGATTGACTAAGCGTTACTTCCTTAGGAAGGAATAGAATTTGCTGTAATTATCAACAGAGGAGAGTAAGTTATTCATGAGGTTGATTGCTTGTACTATTCATTAAAGGGGCAACCCAACAAGCCCCACAGCAGGAAGCAAATGCTAACTAGGGCATACTGTGAAATTCAGTAGGCGATACAAAGAAATATGATACTGACATTGACTCTTCAATTGTTGAGGGGAAAATACTTGGGTGTTGAGTAGGAGCTAGGAGAGAGAGTTCAGAATATATTATTGGTGGCCAGTTTTCAAACTCCTGTAGAGCTGCTTGCAGACATCATTAAACTTATTGACAACTTTTTATTTCTCTATAAAGCTTCTCTTAGATTTTTAAAGCTCTAAATTCTAGGCTTTAATCCAAGGCCTAGTGACTACATGGATAAATTTCATGTGTGAAGATATAACATTTTTAAATATTAATATTTGCTTCTTTTTTTTAATTTTTTTATTTATTTATGATAGTCACAGAGAGAGAGAGAGAGAGAGAGAGAGAGAGAGGCAGAGACACAAGCAGGCTCCATGCACCGGGAGCCCGACGTGGGATTCGATCCCGGGTCTCCAGGATCGCACCCTGGGCCAAAGGCAGGCTCCAAACCACTGCACCACCCAGGGATCCCTTAATATTTGCTTCTTTCTCTCGATTCTTTCAGACAGCAAGAAGATGTCCTCCTCATGGTTCTCAGAAAAGAACATAAACTCAAGGAAACAGAAAGAGCTCAATTTTAGCTTTTGAGTTTCAACATAGATCTTGTAAACAAATGGCAGAAAAAAATGGCTTAAGAAAAAAGGATTTTCAGGAAAACCTCTGTTAACCTTGTAAGAGATAGAATGAAGTGCAAAGGCTTAAATAAAGTTTCTCTTTCTTTTAAAAGAAGGCTGGTGTGTAGATCTGACATTGTCACCAGATACTCAGTTTCCACCTGTATTTTAGTTCCCTCCTAGTACTGACTTACAGCCTTAGAATTACCTCCTGGTACAAAATGGTTGTTAGAGCTCCCATCATTATATTTACATCTAGGGATATCTAGGCAATAGGAACTAGGGAAAGGCAAAAAGTATTCCTTCCTGTGGAGTCAGATCACTTACCTAGGCAGCACAGAGGTCCCATGAACACTCATGCTTGTATTTCATTTGCCAGAACTTAGTCACGTGGCTATGCTTAGCTGCAAAAGAGCCTAGAAATTGTAATCTTTTATAGGGTATATGCTCTAAAATAAAATCAGAAGTAGAAAGAGAGTGGCTATAGGGTTGCAAATAGCAGTTTCTGCTCCAATCCTGAAGAACTCAAGGTATAAAATTGATGCCATAAATACAAATTGAGAGTAGTCCTTGATTATGCAAATTTTCCCACTTGGGTTGAAATAACAATTCTTTGGACTGGGGGATGAAGGGAGGAACTGAAAGTCAGTGAGGAGAAGGACATTGTGGGTCCTGAGCAGGTTCCTGTGCCAGAAGATTCACAACTGAATCCTCCAAAGAAAATTCAGACAGATTGGGGGATTCAAGAACAGAGGTTCTGTGCCTTGCTCCCAGGTGAAAATCCAGGTGACAAGCCTCCTGCAATCGCTCCAGGCCTATGTGGTGAGTTATCCGTAATAGAAATGGCAACTGATATGTCTAGGCAGATGGAGCCTGAGACAACCATAATAGATCGCCTACAACCCTGCGGTAGTGTGGGAGGACATCCAGAATGTATGTTTGTAAGCCCTTCCCACTCCATAATGAGGGGCTCAAATGTAGCTAAGGAAGGTCAGCGGGCCTGAAGATACTTTGAGATGGAGAAAAGAGGGAGGGGAAGTGACCTTCTTGGACCCACTACAGATCAGATGGAGAACCCAGATGTCCTACAAATTTCCAGTGGGGTGATGCACATCTCCAGAAATATAAGAAGGGGACATCCACCTCCCTGACCTCCAACCCTGTGGCTCTGTGAGAGCTCCTGGAATTTAGCCATAATCCAGGGAATGGGGTGGGGAGGGTGGTGAAAATCTTGAATCGAATGAAAAAAAACAAACAAACCCTGAATTGGAATTAAAACACTCTGATTTGACTGGGTTTTCTCTAAAATGGCTGGGATTAAGTTATGCTACCATACCGGGGCGGGGTGGAGGGGAAGGGGGGGCTTGAGATTAAAATTAAATTCAGTTATCGGAAAAAAACGTTGTACAACTGAATGTGTATGGCATGTGGACATTCCTCTGCAACACGTGCTTTCTCAATTTGTCATCTCACTCTCAAGTCATTCAGCTGGGAATTTTGGCACCTTCTTTCTGTGGTATATGACAAGTAGTGACAAATGAGCATTTTGCTATTTTGACTAAAGTTATTTTCAGTGAGCAGAATTTCACTGTCACTTTGCTCCGATAATATTGTCCCTTCTATCTATGAGTCACAAATCTCCCCTCCACTCCCCACCAACAAGCGTCTACACAGATGGCCAAAGATGTATTTCCCAAACTAGTGTTGCATCTGAGCTGACCACTTGGTCCTGTCCTCCCCAGGGTTTTTCAAGTTTTAGCAATGCAAGCCCCAAGCCCCACAGATCTCTTCAACAGTTCCTGGCAAACCAGGACGGTTGGTCACCCTTGCTGTGTCTATCACCTAGAGGACTTGGTTAGTACAAATTCCCGGGCTCTGCCCTCCCTCAATGCTTTGAATTCATCAGGGTAGCGGTGGAAGCCCAAGATTCTGCATTTGTATACAAGCTCTTGGGGGATTTGATGTTGCAGGTCTGTGGACTATATTGGATGGGCCCAAGAGACAGGTCAGTTTTTTCCCAATCCTTTTTTTTTTTTTCTTCAAGATTCTATTTATTCATGAGAGACACACAGAGAGAGGCAGAGACATAGGCAGAGGGAGAAGCAGGCTCCCTGTGGGGAATCTGATGTGGGACTCGATCCCAGGACCCCAGGATCACAACCTGAGCCAAAGGCAGACACTCAACCACTGAGCCACCCAGGTGCCCCAGTTTTTCCCCAGTCTTAACATAATAAAACAATGTTGATCCGTATATCTAATCAATGACACCGTTGTGGCAAAAACTTTGACCAAGATCCTAAGTTTCTCTCCTCTTCTTTTCTAGCAATTCCTTTGCCAGGTCAGTTATGTGGAGCTGAATTAGAGCTCATCCCCAGGAGTTTAGCCTAGAACCTGTCCCTCCAGCCCCTCTTGAAGTTCTATAAGCACCTAATTTTTTATATTGAATCCCTTCTTGCTAAAACAAGCAAAAGAGTGTTCTATTATCTATTACTGAATCCTGATGGATAAATCAGAGGACCCTAGAACATAGTCTGAGGAGTGGTAAAGAACAAGGGAAAGGACTTTGTGCACATTTCAGGGACCAAGGGAAAAGGAAAAACAGAGATTTCCTGTGAGTGCCAAAGCCTGTCTAGACAAAGATGTCCATGCATACCTTGGCCATTTACAAGCAAAACACTTATAAACCCAGCTATAGAACCATATCAATATGTTCCTGAACAATGACTACAGTTAGCAAAGAAATGACATCATCCTTCCTCTCAGTCAGAACAATATCCTTGCCCTAACTCTGTATACAACAAAAGCAAAATCTATTTGTCTGACAGATGAAAATGAACAGGCTTGAAGGTCATGGTGATCCCTCTGTGGTCTAACCAGCCTCCCCCAGTACAGTGTCTTACCCTAGAAGATCACAAATCTGAACGCAACTAGACATCATAAAATCACCTGAGCCCAGTGAAGACTGCTGGAACCAGAGACCCCAGGTCCTGCCGTGCTAAGAGGAGAAAGCACAGTCTAGAAGAAAGGAGTCCCAAATTTTCAAACATCTCCCAGGGGATCAACTCCACAGTCATTCCTTTTGGTTCTTTACTTAAGCCTTAAAAAATTCATTCATTATGTAAGGTAGAAAGGAAAAAGAGATGGCAAACATGCCTGCAACTACAAGGTCACTAAGTTGCTGAATCAAGCATGGTGAAGAACAAAGTACATTATGAAATCTCAAGGTAGACAATTCTTTCCTTTTCAAATTTTTATTTAAATTTTAATTAACATACAGTGCAATATTGGTTTCAGATGTAGAATTCAGTGGTTTATCTTACATACGGCACCCAGCAGTCATCACGACAGGTGCCCTCCTTAATCCCCATTACCCATTAGCCCACTACCCCTCCCCACCCCCCTCCATCAACCCTGTTTGTTCTCTATTATTAAGAGTCTCTTATGGTTTGTATCCCTCTCTCTTCCCGCCCTCCCCATCTATCTTGTTTCCTAAATTCCTCATATGAGTGAGACCATATGGTACTGGTCTTTCTTTTATTTCACTTAGCATAATACACTCTAGTTCCATCCATGTCATTGCAAATGGCAAGATTTCATTCTTTTTGATGGCTGAGTAATATTCCATTGTATATATGTACCACTTCTTTATCCGTTCATCAGTTGGTGGACATTTGGGCTCTTTCCATAGTTTAGCTATTGTTGATAGTGCTGTTATAAACATAGGGGTACACGTACTCCTTTGAATCTGTATTTTTGTGATTGATGGATCATAGGGTAGTTCTATTTTTAACTTTCTGAGGAAACTCCACACTGTTTTCCAGAGTGGCTGCACCAGTTTGCATTTCCACCAGCAGTGCAAGAAGGTTCCCCTCTCTCCACATCCTCATCAACTCAATGTAGACAGTCCTTAATATTAAGTCAAGCATGCCAATTAAATTCTCGAAATCAGGTTATGCATGTGTCAGGACTCAGGGCTAGATATTAAAGTTAATACTTCTCCTGATGAAGCAGCACTTCTTTATTTATTTACTTATGATAGACACACAGAGAGAGGCAGAGACACAGGCAGAAGGAGAAGCAGGCTGCATGCCCCATGCCTGGAGCCCGATGCGGGACTCCATCCCGGGACTCCAGGATCGCGCCCTGGGCCAAAGGCAGGCGCCAAACCGCTGAGCCACCCAGGGATCCCCTGAAGCAGCACTTCTGCCAAGACTTGGCGAGTTGCTCTGCATGCACTGATAGCCCATCCAGCAGAAGTGGCATTGACAAATGCAGGAAAATACTGCACCTTTTTTCTGTTTTATTTTCCAGCCTTATTGAGATATAATTGATATATAACATTGTGTAAATTTTAAGGTGTGCAATATGGTGATTCGATACACATGTGTACTGCAACGTGATTACCTTAATAAGGTTAGTTAACACCTCCAACACCTCACATAATTACCATTTGTGTGTGTGTGTTGAGAACATTTAAGAACTACTCTTTTAGCAAATTTCAAGTATATAATACAATACTGGTGACTCTGGTCACCATGCTGTATATTTGATCCTGAAAGTAACACACATTGCATCAGCCTGATTCTCTTATGCCTTTGCAAGTAACTTATGCTGCCATCTTTGACTCATTTATCAGAAAATCCTTTTCTGACTTGCAAAAGACACTTTGCAACAGACACTTTTGTGTAAACTTGATTACTATTCTGTAAAGTCCCATTTTAACAAGACAAAAGAATCAACATAATCCTTTTTTTGACCCCCTCAAATTTTGGCTTCTTATCCCAATAGAAACTCTTTACCCATTGGGCCATTTAAAAGGTATAAGATCATCATATGTTGCAGGTTGGTTTTTTTTTAAAGATTTTATTTATTTATTCATGAAAGACATAGGGGGGTGGAAGGGTGGGAGGGCAGAGACACAGGCAGAGGGAGAAGCAGGCTCCCTGCAGGGAGCCTGACCTGGGACTGGATCCCGGGTCTCCAGGATCATGCCCTGGGCTGAAGGCGGCACTAAACCCCTGAGCCACCCAGGCTGCCCATATGTTGCAGTTTTTACATTTTTACTTCTGTTTTTCTCTCCTGTTACACTTACAATGAAATTGTAAATATATTAATTTATTATAATTTATTGTAATTATTTCATCTATTTTTCGGAAGGCACTTTATATACAATACTTTAAGTTACAGGGTGAGAACAAAAGGGTAGAATCATTTTTTACCCCACGTTTAATAATAGAACACCCCGGCAGAAAATCAGTAAGGAAATAGAATTAAACTATACTATACACCAACCAAACCCAACAGACATGAACGAATCTTGAAAATACTGTGCTAGGAGAATGTTAGCCACAAAGCACACACATTGAATGATCCCATTTATAGAAACTGTTTCAGAATAGGCACATCCATAGAGATAGAAATTATGGTAGTGGTTTCTAGAAGCTGTGGGGAGGAAACATGACTCCGTCTAGCTGGGAAGGGAGAGGAAAGGTAGACATTCCTGTTTGGGACCCTGGTGTCAGATAACTCTGTGCCCTGAGACATGAGTTTTAACTTGAGTATTTCCCTGTAATTTTTAAAATGAAACCAATATTAATTGCCATTCATGTGTCTCTGGAGTTTTGCCAAAATTTATGACATATTAAGGCTGAGCTAGTGAAGCTGGAAAAGGCAGCAACAGGGCCCAAGAGGAGGAATGAAGAATGGGAAAGGACAGGAAGAGAGCTAGTTTCTTACCCGCATTATAAAGCTGTTGCAAGTAATGATTCCTTTCATTTATATAGTGTGCTGTGTCTGTGCAAGCACTTTGCATCCACAGCACACTATATAAATGAAAGGAATCATTACTGTTTAATGAGCCAGAAGAATAGTTCACTAAATTATTAGTGTCTGAGTGACTGTTCAGTTCTCATGTGTAGGATCATGCCCAAATTTTTCATAGAAAGTTTTGGTCTTTGAAAGATTGGTGTGTCATAAATATAAACTAACAATACAGTCATTAACTGGCATAAATTATCCTGTTACTGTGACTACATGAGATGTCAACAAAAATCTAAAATGCATAATAAAATTTTCTCAGTACTTTGACAGAATTCGAAAGACAATTAAGACAAGGGTATAAAAGCACTTTGTTAACTGGAAAATGCTAAATAAATGCTAGTTATTATTATCATTTGAACTAAGTAAGTGTTATTCATTTTGCTTTTTTTTTTTTTAGGTACATGTCAAAAAATACCAACCAATTTCCAGTTCAGTCCTATGACAATATTTATTGGTGCCATCTGCTGGAAATTGCTGAAAAATCGATGGGATTAAGATAAACCACATGATAAAGAGCACAGTTCATGGTATTTTAAGTACATGTATTCCTTATATATTAAAATTAATATCAGTAAAGTTTCTGGCATGCGTTTCTTATATTCAAATTTTCTATGTAAAATATTTTGATGATGAATAAATGAATATGTTTCATAAACTGTAATATTGATTCATTCCAGTGCTCTATTTGGAGCTCTTTAGGTCTGCCAGGCCCTGGGATAAGAATTAGGGATGCAGGGTACCTGGGTGTCTCAGTGGTTGAGCATCTGCCTTCGGGTCAAGTGGTGATCCCAGGGTCCTGGGATCGAGTCCCGCTTTGGTCTCCCCGAAGGGAACCTGCTTCTCCTTCTGCCTATGTCTCTTCCTCTCTCTCTGTGTCTCTCATGAATAAATAAATACATTTTTTAAATAAAATATTTTTTTAAAAAAAGAATTAAGGATGCAAGGAGGTATAACTATCTCTGCTTGCAAGTGGTCAGTGTCGTCCAGCTAGTGAGGGAGATGACAGATCCATGAACAACTAAATGTGACACGACGGGGTAAGCAAAGACCTCATGTGGGAAAGTGAGGAGGGACTTTCCCAATCCAGGAGGTGATGGTCTTTTCCACAAAATATTGAAATCTCCCACCTTTTCAGGGGTAGAGGAAAGAAGGAAGAATTACAGAAGAAAAACCAAACTTGAGAAAGTGAAGCTATTAGGCAAATGGAGGTAGGAATTTTTTTTTTTTTTACACTACCTCCAATCACAGGAAACAGGTATCAAGTGGTCTCCATGACGAATAAGCTTATTTTATTTTTTAAAAGATTTTATTTATTTATTTATTTGAGAGAGAGAGAGGAAGGGAGGGACAGAGGGAAAGAAGCAGATTCCGCCCTGAGTATGGAGCCAGAGGCGGGAATCGGTCTCACGACTCTGAGATCATGTCTTGAGCCAAAACCAGGAGTCAGACGCTTAACTGACCACGCCACCTAGGCACCCTGAGGAACTGAATTTTAAACTTTATTTAATTTTAAATTAATTTGAGGCACCACGTGCAGTTAGTGGTTTCCCTATACGATAGCGCAGACCTAGACCCCTGGGATGCACAGGGGATCACAGCTGAGCAACAGGCAAATGGTGGGTAGAGGGTCCAAGCCAGAGAGATGTGGGATCATTCCCTTTCTGGCCCTCTCACTTCCTCGCTGTGTTACCTTAGGCAAGTTACTCAGTCTCTAGGAGCCAGCTGTAAAATGGCAATGATAATAGTACCTACCTTTTAGGAGGGCGGTTACTGGCAGAACCAAGCAAGATGATGCAACCATTCAGCAAATGTCTGACTCATGGTAAGTACTCAATAAATGTTCATTATAATTATCATCTAAAATATTTCCAAAACTTTATCATGGGGGGCAGGGCAATATGCAGGAGGTCCATGGAGTGATGGTAGGCTGACTTGGCTCCCAACACTTCTAGATCTGTAGTTCCGTGGATGTCTTTGCTGAATGGTTTCTTTCTCTCCCATGTTATTCTTTGTCTCTTGTCTAGTGATTTCAGTCTTTCTATTCTTCCTATAGTATGGACTGGTTTGTTTTGTTTTGTTTTTTACCTGACTTAATTATCATACTATTAAAGCCATGTTACAGAAAACTGACTAATTATCGTATGCTATAGAAGTTTGCAATTATGTCCAAATAATTTTTGATGGACCTGCCACAGTGATAAGTTTTCTTGTTAATACCTATTTTGTTCTCAGGGGTGATTTTTCTACCACTATGACAGGCCACAAGGCTTTACCCATAATACACTGCAAGGTATGTTTATGTCTGACTGATTTTTCCTTATTAAATTTTTTTTTCAAGATTTTATTTATTTATTTGAGAGAAAGAGAGACAGTGCATAGGAGGAGGGTCAGAGGAGAAGGAGGAGGGTGAAGGACAAGCAGACTCTGAGCTGAGTGTGGAGCCAGTCGCAGGGCTAGATCTCATGACCCTGAGATCATGACCTAAGCTGAAATCAAGAGTTAGATGCAATCGAGTCAGCCACCCAGTCACCCCTCCTTATTACATTCTTAGAGATAAGAAAGATTTATAAATGTTCACAAAAGTTTTATAATAGCTCTAATACATTATGGGGCTTGATTTATTACAAACTCTACTATTTTGTGCCTAAACTAGCACTATCTCCCACAATCTCTCTCTTTCAGTGG
Organism: Canis lupus familiaris; assembly: GCF_011100685.1. Classification (NCBI taxonomy): domain Eukaryota; kingdom Metazoa; phylum Chordata; class Mammalia; order Carnivora; family Canidae; genus Canis; species Canis lupus. Next base: position 4,852,867 of record NC_049234.1, read on the forward strand.
TTTAAGAGAACAGACTAGTATCTGGATACTTATTTTTTGTACAAATAACATAGATATGTCTCTATATTGTTAGCTGCTTAGAGAACAACATTCCAGTTGAGATTGACAGGAATTTGACAAGACATGACTGTCCTTGCAGTGGTGTTGAAGGAGTGGAACATTCTATCATGAGGGTTGAAAAAAAAAATATATATATATATAATATTTCACTATATAGATAAATAATATATAATATAAAAGTGTAGATTATATCTCTTTTTAAAAAATATTTTATTTATTTATTCATGAGAGACACAGAGAAAGAGGCAGAGACACAGGCAGAGGGAGAAGCAGGCTCCATGCAGGGAGCCCGATGTGGGACTCGATCCGGGGCCTCCAGGACCTTGCCCTGGGCTGAAGGCAGGCACTAAACGGCTGAGCCATCCAGGGATCCCCAGATTATATTTCATTATATATATTATCACTATATATATATTTTTCTTTGCTCAACTACATTGTTAAATATGGTAGATTTTTTAGATAACTTACAAGGGAGCCTTTGAGGAAAGGATAAACATAAAAGGAATGTTAAGCCCTATATGGAACCTAAGCCAACAATAACAAGATTAGCCTGCATGTAGCTGTTAGCCTGGATAGGTTGCTCTAAGTATTATGTGATGACCAGAGCACAGGCACACCAGATCTTTCACTTAAGCTAGTCAGAATCATGGGTTGCTCTGAGTATTTCCTGTGGATATGTTTTAACACTAGTGGGAGCTCTTGGCATTAAGGAAAAACAAACAGGCAAACACAGGACCCACCATTGTTGTGCAAACTTCTCCGTCTCATCTTAGATCCAGTCCTCAGGTCTGGGAGACTTATCCTTAAGGACATCATTTGCCAAGACAGATCAATTTTTTTTCAAAGCGCATGCTTAGCCTCAGCATAAGGCACTTCCTTCTCAGCATGGAAGGAAATAATTTGCTACAATCTTCCTTTCTAACCTCTGAACAATAGTTAAGCCAGTGACAGGAAATTAATCCCTGGCCGTTAGTTATCGCTGTCCTTCAATTTTAGGTTATTTCCACACCTGTTATGTATATAAGACGTCATTCAAAAGAAAATCACAAAAAGCATACATGAGAAGGTGTAGAGGAAGAGGCAAAAGGTTGTTTTTCTACACTTTTGAGGACATATTAGGGGAAATGTAAGAAAACAATAAAGTTTATTAAACATTTACTGTAACATTTGACAGTGGCATTTCTACTTTCTAGAACAGTCTCTGTCTAGTTGCCTGCAGCTGCTGTGACACCCTGTATTCTATCTAGCACTTTATTAAATTCCTGGCATAAACTCTGGACGAAAGAGGGCAATTTCTCCCTAACTTTGGCCTTCCAGACCACAGTACATGATTGTCAATGAGAGGGTGGCCTAGCATATTCTTGGGAAGCAGAGAAGAGATGCTCACAGTAAGAGATTACTTAATCTTGGAAGGGCTGTGAATTTCCACTTTCTTGGGCTCTCTATGGTCACCCTGACACTCCTACCTAATTCTGTTTCTGATGAAAGGAATAAGAGAACCAGAAGAAGTGAATCATGGGCTACTGGAACTGTAAGCTGTCCTGGGGACATCAGGATCCATCCCCTTCCTTACACATTGAGGTGAAGACTCTGAGAGCTGGAGCAACTTAACTCAAGTTTTCTTCTAGTCTTCCCACGACACCATGCTGCACATATGACAATGCACTGGATTAAATTCATAGCTTCCATTAGGTGGAGAGCGGGCAGTGGAGGGACTTACAAAATGTCAGGCACCATGCTATGGGTTTTATGTACCCTTAAGTAATATAAGGCAGATTAGGGATACATCATCCCTAATGTCCAAGATGTATCCAGTTTTTCCCTCCTTGATATAGAGTCTCTGCAGCTCATGATAGTTAAATAATATAAGGGTACATAAAACCCATATATTATTTATGGTATAAGGATTATCTCTCATATAATCCTCATACCAAATCTATGAATTATTATTATTCTAATTTTTCAGATTCTTAAACTAAAACTTTAAGAGTCTAAGTCACAGATTAGTGAATGGCTGAGCCAGGTTTCAAACCCACATATGTCTGAATGCAAGGGCCATTTATTCAAACCGCTATGCTATGCTATGCTATGCTGTTGCTGTAAAATATTACTTATTGCCAAGACATGAGGAGTAATCAAGGACCACAGGAGACTGTGAGATCCCAGGAAACATCCAGGGCAAGGATAGTCCCCTAAGAGAAATAATAACGACAATAGCTATCATTAACTGAGTGTCTACTAAAGGCCAGACACTTTGTATTTGTTATTTAATTTATCACAACCACCCTGTGAGGTAAGGGTAATTACATACTCATTTTTCAGATGAGGAACCTGAGAATTAGAGAAATCAAGTAACTTCTTAAGTTACATTGTTGGCAAGTGGCAAAATGGGACTGATAGGTAAATCTAAGTGATTTGAAATGTCACGCTCTTCCTCATTTTAAGATGAGTGCCTGGCCTAGGAATCAGTTTAATAGATACTGAATGTATGAATAAATGAATGAAAAAAATGAATAGGGACTGTAATGGAATATGTACCTGTTATGTAATGGCCAAGTAGGCCTTGGTAAGAATCTCTTTAAAACATAATGTTTTGTTTTGCTCCAAAAGATAGAACCGGGACAAATCCGGGGAAATTGCAGACTTCCTGTGGCTTCCTGTACAGGAATCCGGCTTCAACATGTTCGTTGCCTGGATGACCTTCAATCCTATGATTCAAAGATTCTATGAGAGTCAGTGTCTTTACAGGGGCATAATAATGAATAACTTTCCAACATAGAGCTGCCTTATAAAACAGCGATTTGCCCGTCTTTCAAGGTGATCCATGTGACCACCTGCCAGAAATGCTGTAGAAGAAATTATTAAACTGGGTAGTGCAGAAGACTGTTTGCAAAAGTGGCTACACTTTACTCTCTCCCCTTTACCCACTTCCCTTTGCAAGATGATGTTAAAGCTCCTCCCATGGAGAGATGGCATTCACCCACCCCTTGAGTCTGGGCTGGCCTTGTAGCTCACTTCCCCTTGTAGCTCACTTCTGATTCCTTAGCTCAGAATCCAACAGAAGCAATATTCGCCAGTTGTGAGTCTAGGTCTCAAATGGCCTTGCGTATTTTTGCTGTCCTTCTGGAAACCCTGAGAACCCTGTGGATGAACCCTAGCTGGAAAAGGCTGCTGGAGAATACAGGGCAATATGGGGAAGAGAAGCGGCACAGCCAATAGCCAGCCGACCTCTGGAAGCATTCGCACCTTGCTGGCTTGTGGAGGACCACAGATGCATGAAGCTTAGCTGAGACCAGAAGATGCACCCCCCGCCCCGCAGTTAACCTGTAAACTCATGGGCAATATCAAGTGGTTGCTGTGTGATTCTCGAAAGCACCTCCTGAGACGGGAAGAGACAGGGAATGTCTGATGTCCCAATCAGACTAGGTCATGTTGCCATCAAATGCCTGTATCCCAGAAGGCCTCTTCAATGGACTTAGTAGCCAACATTAATTGGACATCTTACTACTTGCCAGGTAATAGTTGCAATGCTTTATATAAACTAATTCTTAAGTCTCACAGCAACCAGTGAGAAATACATTATTATTGTTGCACTGATTTGACAGATAGAGAAGCCATGACAGAGAACTGAAGACACTTACCTGGGGTACAGAGTTAGTAAATGTCTAGCACAGGTTTCCAACCCAGGAAGCCTAAAGCTACAGCCCTTGGCATTAGACACCCTACAGTGCCTCTTGCTATCCAATGTAAAATATAAAGGGAAGACTGTTTGCAGGGACTATACTTACCTTCACAAAACCTGGTGGTTGTGCGTATTCCCCACCCCCACCCCCACCATGCCTTTCACCAGGCTCTCTACAGAACACCAGACCAAATGCCTCATTCGTTTTCCAGGCTTCTCCCAACTCAAAGTCGTTTTTCTTATTTCTTGTTTTTAAGGAATTTCACTGTTATATTTGAAGCTTAGAACCGTGATCAGGAGAAATGTTTAAAAAGGCTCATTACCAAAAGTATGGGAGCAATTAGAAAAAACACTCCTTTCCCAAAAGAGAATCAGTTTTCCATTGTGAGATTTTCCATCTTACCCAGAAATGGAAATGTGCATAAATTAGGTTTAGAAAAGTGTAGGAGATAGGCTTATGCAAAAGGCTTTACCAGGGAATCAAATGCTAAATAAAATGATAAAAGCAGATCTAATAATCATCCCTAATGTCCGAGATGTATCCAGTTTTTTCCTCCTTGATGTGGTTTCTCTGCAGCTCATGATAGTTACAAAATGTCTCAAATCACTATTTTTCTTGTTGAATACAATGGGCTGCCAACACCTCAATCATGGTTAAACTAGTCCAGCAGTAAAAAGCCAAGGAGTGTGTGTATCCATTCCAACATTTTCTGCAGTTTGGTAGCATATAGCTCTCTACTGTAAGATTTCTTAAATGAGAATTCCAGTTGCCAAACTGTTTGAAACATGACCAAGACATATATACTTTTCTAAAAATTTCTCTAATTTCTCCCTAAGATCTGGCAGTATCATTCATTTCCCTACTAGTGTTTTTTTCTGACATTTCTTGGGACCCTGGTACAACACCCCCTCCCCCCGCATCCCACAGATACACACAGTAGGACTTAGTCATTCCTGACTTGTTGCAGGGCAGTGGGAATCCTCTATTACCCTTCACCTCCATCCCACTGCTAGGGATTTGACTGCTGCCTCTAGGCAGAGTAGTAGAAATAGTGGTCTATCTGCTTATAGATCTTCTTTTTTTTCCTCCCCATTTGTCTAAGTAATTGTTTTAGAGCATTCTTATAATCTCATCTTGTCTATAACTTTTTAAGGCCCTGATAGGGACCCTCACTTCTCCCATCTCTTGAAATTAACCACCAGACTCTCAAACCCAAGATGCTAGTCTTGTTCAGGGAAGTTTTCATGGAACTCTTTCTTTTTCTTTTTTAATGAACTTTGTATTTCAGAACACTTTACGTTCACAGCAAAATTGAATTGGGAAGTACAGAGAGCTCCCAGATACTACCAGCCATCACATGCAGCTTCCCTCACTAATGACATCCCATACTAGAGTGGTACATTTATTGCAACTGATGAATCTACATTGAGATGTCATTATCACCCAGAATACATACTTTTTAAAAAAGATTTATTTATTTATTTATTCATTCATTCATTCATTCATTCATGAGAGACACACACACACACACAGAGGCAGACACAGGTAGAGGGAGAAGCAGGCTCCATGCAGGAAGCCCGATGTGGGACTCGATCCTGGGACTTCAGCCAGGATCATGCCCTGAGCCAAAGGCAGACACTCAACCGCTGAGCCACCCAGGCATCCCACTTTTTTTTTAAAAAAAAAGATTATATTCATTTATTTGATAGAGTGTGCACCAGAACTGGGGGTAGGAGGCAGAGGGAGAGGGAGAAGCAGACTCCCCGCAGAGCAGGAAGCAATACAGGGCTTGATCCCAGGACTCTGGGATCATGACCTGAGCCGAAGGCAGACACTTAACCAACTGAGCCACCCAGGTGCACCATTCAGAATCCATACTTTAAGTTAAGGTTCACTCTTGTGCTGTATATTCTATGGGTTTTGACAGCTGTAAAACGGCATGTGTCCACAGTTAAAGTATCATACTGAATAGTTTCATTGTTCTGAAAGTCCTCTATGCTCCACCTATTCATCCCCCTCTCCCTTCCATCCCTGGTGACCACTGATCTTTTTTACTGTTTTCATGGTTTTGCCTTTTCCTAAGTATGATATGGTTGGACCATACTATAATACTTAGCTTTTCCACATTGGCTCCTTTAGTTAGTAATATGCTTTTAAGGTTTCTTCATGTCTTTTCATGGCTTGATAGCTCATTTCTTTTTAGTGCTAAATAATTATCATTCCATTGTCTGGATGTACCATGCTTTATTTATTCCATCACCTACTGTCTTAGTCAGCTTATGGTGCTGCAACAAAACACCATAGATTGAGTGGCTTAAGCAAAAAAACAGCTCTGGAGGCTGAGAAGTCTAAAATCAAGGTCTCAGCATATCTGGTTCTTTGTACTTTGTGAGGGCCTCCTTCTTGGCTTGCAGATGCTCACCTTCTGGCTGTATCTGCACATGATGGAAAAAGGAAGCTCTGGTGTCTCTTCCTCTTAGAAGGATACTAATCCCAGTATGGGGACTCTACTCTCATGACCTCATCAAAACCTTATTACCTGGGATCCCTGGGTGGCTCAGCGGTTTGGTGCCTGCCTTCAGCCCAGGGCGTGATCCTGGAGTCCTGGGATCGAGTCCCACATCAGGATCCCTGCATGGAGCCTGCTCCTCCTCTGCCTGTGTCTCTGCCTCTTTGTGTGTGTGTGTGTGTGTGTGTGTGCCCTCATGAATAAATAAAATCTTAAAAAAACAAAAACAAAAACCTAATTCCCCCTAAAAGACCCCCACCTCCTAATACATCATATTGGTGGTTAGGGCTTCAATATACTAATTTGGGAGTATAAACATTCAGTCCATAACACCTACTGAGAGAGATCTTGGCTGCTTCCAGATTTTGACAATTATGAATAAAGTTACCATAAACATCAGTGTGCAAGTTTCTTCATGAACGTAGGTTTTCAATTCTTTTTGGGTAAATACCAAAGAATATGATTGCTGGATTATATGGTAGTATGGTAAGAGTATGTTTAGTTTTGTAAGAAATTGTCACTTTGCTTTCCACAACAGGGTATCACCAGCAATGAATGAGTGGTGCAGTTATTCCATGTCCTTGCTAGAATCTGATGTTGTCAGTGTGAGACAGGGACCATGGGAACAAGACTCAAGTGAAAAACATTGTGTACCTGGGGCACTTTCTGTTGGCTGTTCCTCCCCCCTTTTTTTTTTTAAAGATTTTATTTATTTATTCATAGAGATACACAGAGAGAGAGGCAGAGGGAGAAGCAGGCTCCATGCAGGGAGCCCGACGTGGGACGCAATCCCCCGTCTCCAGGATCACACCCTGGGCTTCAGGTGGCGCTAAACCACTGCACCACTGGGGCTGCCCTGCTGGCTGTTCCTCTTAAACCACTTTTCTTACAGAGCAGAAGCAGGATGTGGCCCTACTTACCAGCAAGACTTAATACAGATCATGATCCAAAACCCACCAGTAAGCTGCCTGAGCTGCCTGCCAATTTTGACCAATTAGGAGGAGGCCCTTCCAGCCAATCAGAATGAGGCACCCCCCCCCCCCTTTTTAAAGATTATTTATTTGTTTATTCATGGAAGACACACACAGAGAGGCAGAGACAAGCAGAGGGAGAAGCAGGCTCCCTGCAGGGAGCTCGATGCCAGACTCCATCCCAGGACCCTGGGATCAGGACCTGAGCAGAAGAAGGCAGCTGCTGAACCACCCAGCCACCCAGGTGCTCTTCCCCTTCCTCTTGTTAGTAATATCAGATGGTGAGAACCTGCGCTGCAGCTTTCTCTGTATAGACAGGACCCCCCTCAATTGGTGGAAGCCAGCTTGACTAGTTTTATTAGTGCTGTCTCCCTTCATCTTGAGCTGTAGCCCTAATAAAGCCTTGCCTGTGCCTTTGATATTTGGGTCCAGCCCTATGTCTATCCATGTCCAACTTTGGTAACAAGTGGATGTTGTGGATGTTGGCCTTCCTAATAGGTGTATGGTGGTAAATTGTTGCTTTTACCATTTTTATTTCATTTTTGTCCTTTGCTGTTTTATATATACTACATTGTGAAATTTTTCTTCAGAATATTTTTATAAAAGTAATATATATTCAGTAAGAGTAGCCTTTGCACATCAGCCTCTGCCTTAGACTCTATTTATTCCGATCAGTCACAAGGGACCCAATGTCAATAGTTTCTTATAGCTCCTTGGAAATATATCTTGTTATCTCTCTGCTCCATCTCTGACATTCCTCCCCACCACCCCATGCTGATCTCACCCAACTTAAATATAGACCTGCCAATTGTGTCTTTGGTTAAAACCAATTGAAATTTATTTAGGAAAACATTCTATAACTTTCATATTTGTCTTGTAACTATAATAAGCTCTGAGAACTGCTTTTATAATCTCAAGTGTCTATGGTTGTTCAACTGTCCACATAATTCTTAGTGTCATTTTTGCTAAAATAGATTTGTTAATCAAATTAAAATGCAAGTTTCTTTTATCCAAGGTTTTTACTGAAATGAAAATATTCTACTCATGAAGTTCCTGTTTAAATCATCTTTCTCTCTTTTTAATAAAATACCATCCTTAAGGTTATAATCCATTCAATTTGAGCAAAAGTAGAGTCATTTAAGCAAAAGGCATGTCTTAGCATTAAAATGAGTGACCATCCAGAATCTTATTTACAAAGAGACCAAAATTGACCCACATTTGTTGTTTGTTTTGAGGCAAAATTGGTATACAACATGAGTTTCAGGTATACAATATTGTAATCGTGGCTTTAGTTGTCCATTAGCAGCTTCATTTGGAGGCTGAATTCACCTTGAGTGTGGATTTTCACTTTTGGATATAGCAGTGAGAGAAAAAATCCAGCCCATGGGAGAAGATAATGAAGAAGACTTCCTGATGGAAAGAAATTCCTCATCATAAATGGAGAAGGGGCAGGCCAAGTACTATGGGAGAAGCATTTCTTCTTCCCGGGGACTCCCCACTTCCCACCTCCCCCCTTCTGCCTCCAGAAGGAGGCAGAAGGAGCCTCCAGGTTGGAGAAAAGCAAGGGACAGAGATGGGGAGAGCTTATACTGGCTTGAAGATGTGTGCAGTAAGGAACTTGCGTATCCATACTGCCCAGCTCTATTGCCCCTCAAATACACACCTACATACATCTACACCTACACACATAAATGTCTTGAGTTTTGTTAAAGTTATACAAACAAAAGTTAACTAGTTCTACAAAGTGTATTATTAATAAGAACACAAGTCGGCAGCCTCCCCTTCCACTGTTCCCCCTTTCTTAGTTGAAATCAGCTCTTGCGGTTGTTATTAACTGCCTCAAATTCTGAGTTATTCCATTTCCCTGGTCTCCACTATACTATTTTCCTCCTTTCAGGAAAAGTACAATTTTAGAGGTTCTTTAAAAAAAAACATAAGATTTAAAATATAGAATTAAAGCTGTAGAAAGGTCCCTCAAGTTTAAGCTTCATTAGCTTCAGGGCAAATCTCTGCCTCTGCCTTCAAGCAAAAATACACAAGATCTATTGTATTAAATTATCCCGTAGCTCCCTCTAAACATTCACATGCCATATTTGGTACGTCAAATCTCTTTATAATGTTATATTCATGTTGCTCCTCAAAGTCCACCTCTTATATAACATTTTTCTATTGAGCTGCAAAAATAATGTTTCTTTAATTCCACTTTCTGTAAAATTTAATTTATATTTTCCTTTGTCTCCCAGTAACACATACTTATCCCATTTGTTTTTAAGACAATTAAAAAGATATATTAAGTCATTAACAGCAGATAATGCACAATTAGGGGTAAAGTTAGTTTTGCATATCAAAGGAAATGAATTTAGCTATTATTTATATTACTAAATTTGAGACGGAAGTCCTTTCTCCTAGATGCTACAAGCTTTAGAGGAAAATAATCATTTCTAATATTGGACTTAATACAACTGCTTTGCTAGAAAAAAAGGATAAGATATTCAATATTAAAGGTGACCAGATGGTAGGTATTGAAGTCTCTAAAAGTAAAATCAATCACAGTAAACTCATAGGTACAAAATATAATTCAAAGTGTTAGTAGAGCTGAAGCTGTTTTTCTTTGGCATTATGAATCTTTTTATTTGCAAATGACAATACCAGAGCTCCAAAGACACAATTTTACACATCAAACTGTTATTAAAAATATGTAGCTCTTTCCTGCAGTGTCATGTTACTACTGAAATTTTTATTTCCCAGTAATATCGAAGGTAGTCATTAGAAGGTGCATTATTTCTAGCCAACCATAATGGATTCAATCACAGCAAAAGGTTAATGGCTCTGCCTACAGATGCTGCAGCAATTAGCTTTTAGAGCAGGGAGTGACAGGCCATGCACTTCAAGTGAAAGTTTTTAAATAAAGGCTATCCTCTACTTTGTGTTCATAGACTCCTCCAAATTAAGTCAGTAAGCCATCGAATTCACACGTGTTACTTGGAGGGACTGCAGCCACAGGCAGAGCAGAGCGTTCAAGGGTTAGGCAAACAAGAGTTTGGGAGGGAATTTCAGGAGGGAAGGAACCCTGAGAACCTAAGTTCCTTTCTCCTTCTGTTGCTTTCTTTGCTCGAGCTCACCCAGCCTCCTCCTGCTGGGGTCCCCCTACTGCTGTTTGCTCTCTCCACTCCTAATGCCTAGGCATCAGGTCAAGGATTACAAGTAGGTCTACCTACATGATGTGGGCAGACTCCAGGCAAGAGTACAAAGGACACCGTAATCCATGTCTACATACCAAAAAGCCCTAAAGAAAGCTAACAAAGTGTTAAATAAAATATGTTCTGCCTCCCTACCTTTATCACAAAATTAAAACAATTTTAATGTATAAAGCTATATTTTAATGAGTAGGCAAATTACCAAGTTCAAGAAATGTAATTATTATTATGTGCATCTGCTTAGCCTGGTGATGGGCCAGAGATGTTTGGATAAGTAATAAAATAAAAACTTAATGCAATTTACCAATGGTATATTTACTCTATAAAATTTATATTCTTCTCTTCATTTTAGTAACATCACCTAATTTTGTTATTAGAATCATGGTTTTCATATAATCAGTGTTCTATTAACAACAATGCTAAATTATATAACTTTTCTGAGTTGTTATAGCCCTTGGAACTTTTGAACTTAATTCAGAGAAACTTTGTCCTGCTAAGGCAGTAGCAACTGAAATATTCATCAAAGTCTTAAAGCAATACTTATTTTAGAAAATGAAGAAATAGAGTTTCTGGTCTGGGGATGGGAAAGCCTGAACTCTTAATTGCAGAATTTCTGGAGACTCGTTATGGACACGTCTAAGAGTGAAAAACCGCACGGGGACCCAGTCTTCAGGGAACTCCCACACCTTGAGCTTTACTTCCTGAAGGTCTACCAGGTTCTGACAATAACTGGTGGAGAAAAATCCCCTCACATTCCTACCAGGGGAAGGAGGAAAAATATCGTATTGAAATATGCCTGAGCATTCTGTTCTTCTTAATAAGACTTGAGAAATTATCTTGCCAAAGCTTAACCTATTGGGATTCTTTCTATCAGAGCTTAACTGACCTGAGAGAAGAAAAATACCTGACCCCTCTCAGCCCACTCCGGGGATATTGTCCCACCTGAGAGGAATATAAACTGATGAGCTCTTGTAAAATTCACAGGCTCCCTAAAAGACTGAGACCTAATCATAGATCTATGGAATGTTTCCCTACTCCACTCCCGCCCAACACCACATCACTGAAGCCTCATTTACCACTATTCTTTTTCCTGGTACATTGTGTCTGGCTTTCAACAAAAAGTTACAGGGGGTAGTACAATGCAGGAAGACTCAATCTGAAGAACCAGAGCAAGCCTCAGAACCAGACTCAGATATACAGAAATGTTGGAATTATCAGACCAGAAATCTAAAATAACTACTATTAATATGCAAAGGGCTCTAAGGGAAAAAATAGCATGTAAAAACAGATGGGTAATGTAAGCAGATACAGGCACACCTCAGAGACACTGTGGGTTGGGTTCCAGACCACTGCAATAAAGCAAGTCAAATGAATGTTTTGGTTTCCTGGTGCATATAAAAGTTATGTTTACACTATGCTGTAGTCCAGTAAATGCGCAATAGCATTATGTCTCAAGAAACAATGTACATACCTTAATTAAAAAATACTCTACTGCTAAAAAATGCTAACCTGGTCTGAGCTTTCAGTGAGTCATAATCATGGATCATAGATCACCACAACAAATATAATAATAATGAAAAAGCTTGAAATAAATGGAGAATTACCAAAATATGGCACAGAGACATGAAGTGAGCAAATGCTTTTGGAAAAATAGTACCAACAGACGTGCTCAAAACAGAGACAGGTGCTGGGGTATGGGGCAAGTCCAGGGCTGGAAGCCTGTACAAGGTGTGTATGTTGGAGGGTGCAGTTACTTTTGATCCGGGGCCCACAGTCTCCCTCGCCCAGACATTCTGTCACCGTCCTTGTCCTGCTTTGTTCACTATGAACAGAATAGAGAGTCCAGAAATATATCCATATAAATATAGCAACTCATCTTTGACAAAGGAGAAAAGACAATACATGGAGCAAAGATCATCTTTTCAACAAATAGTCCTGGAACAACTGGACATTCACATGTCAAACAATAAATCTGGTCACAAATCTTACACAAAATCTTCACAAAAAAATTAACTCAGAAGAGATTATAGACCAAAATGTGAAAAACAAAACTATAAAACTGCAGGTGCCTAGGTGGCTCTCATTGGGCTCTGTGCTAGGTGGAGAGTCTGCTTCTCTCTCTCCCTCTGCCTGCTGCTCCCCCTACTTGTGCACTCTCTCTCTCTGTCAAATAAATAAAATCTTAAAAAAAAAAACTCAACAATTATAAAACTCCTAGAAGATAACATAGGAGAAAATATAGAAGTCCTTGGGTTTGATGATGACTTTTTCTATACAACACCACAGGCATGATCCATGAAAGAAATAATTGATGGACTGGACTTCATTAAAATTTAAAACTTCTGCTCTACGAAAGACAGTGTGAAGAGATTTTGAAGATAAGCCACAGACTGGGAGAAAATATTTGCAAAAGATATATCCGATAAAGGATTGTTTTCCAAAATATACAAAGGACTCTTAAATTCCAACCATAAGAAAACAAACAGCCCACTTTAAAAACTGGCCAAAGACCTTAACAGAAACCTCATCAAAGGAGATACACAGATCACAAATAGTGTGTGAAAAGATGTTCACATCGTATGTCATCAGAGAAGTGGAAATTAAAACAGCAATGCGATTCCACTGTGCTCCTATTAGAATGGCTGAAATATAGAACATTGACATCACCAAATGGTGTTGAGGATGTGGAGCAGCAGGAACTCTCGAACTTTGCCATTGGGAATGAAAAATGGTAGGACCCTTTGGAAGACATTTTGACAGTTTCTTATAAAACTGACTTGGTATTTGCCCAAAAGAGTTGAAAACTTAACATCAACACGATAACTTACTCACAGGTGTTTACAGGAGTTTTAGTCACAATCACCAAAACTTGAAACCAACCAAGGCCTCTTTCAGCAGGTGAATGGATAAATAAACGGTGGTACATCCAGACAATGGAATTTTATCCAGCACTAATGAGAAATGAGCTATGAAGCCACGAAAAGACACTGAAGAATATTACTAAGTGAAAGAGGCCCAATCTGAAAAAACTACATATTTTACAATTCCAACCATATGACATTCTAGAAAAGACAAAACAATAGAGACTAAAAAAATCCTTATGTTCCTTATGTCTTACTTAGGAAGAAAGGAGGGATTAATAATAGGTGAGATGATGTGAGGCATAGCTAGTACTAAACACTAGACTGACTTCTAAAGTAGTTCAACTATTAGGGTTCTTGTGGGACCTGCCAGAGCTAGAAGTGCACCTGTGCCTCAGGTGGGTGGCTGGACGCCCAGAATTAACAAAAGGGATTTTTTTTTGGGGGGGGGGACAGTTACCCAGGAAGTCACCCACTTTCCAACCAACTTGGACAACTGACTTCACGGAGCAAATCTGCCCCCTTCGAGAATTCTTTTGTGTCCTGAAATCCGAAAGGGAGTGGGTTCTCTTCAGGGATCTCTCAAAGGCCCTTGGAGGCCGAAGCCCTCTGGCCCGGGACAGCGACACGCGGGGCACAGCCGTGCGGGGGCGGCCGCGCGGGGCGCACAGCGGGGCCCGCGGCCGCACACGGTCCCTCATGGGGCGCCGCCCGGCCGCAGCGCAGGCGGGGCCGGGGGAGGGCCGGGGGAGGGCCGGGGCCGCCGCCGCCGCCGCCGCCGCGAGCCCAGACCTGCCCGCCCGACCTGGCGGCGCAGTCTCGCGGGATCGCTCAGCCCTCGCTCCGCGGGCCGCTCCGAGGCAGCCGGAGTCGCGACGCCTCCCGGAGCGCTCTCCGGGCGCGGTGGGCGCGGTGGGCGCGGTGGGCGCGCGTGGCGGACGGCGGGAGGTGAGGCTCCTCGGCCGCGGGCTGGGGGCAGGTGCCCCGGGGGCGCGGCGGGCCTCGGGGCGCAGGTGCGGGGGCGGCGGGGGCGGGCGCGGGGGCGGGGGGCAGGCCCGAGTGTGCGCAGAAGTCGGGGAGCGGCTCGTGGGGACGCGGGGCAGGTGCGGGGGTGGGGCGGGTTCCCGCGCCCGGAGCTTGGCCCCGGGGGGGGGGTGTTGGGGTGCGGCTGGTCGGCCTCGGGGGCCCGCAGCCCTTCCTCCCCCAGGCACCCGTCGCCCTCTCGGCCCCCCTTTGTTCCTCTTCCCTTGGGCGGGGTCGCTGCTCGCCCCAGCCCGGGAACGCGACCTTCGTCCCTCCGGGAGGAGTCCTAGACGGCTCGCTCTAGCCGGGCGCGTGGAGCCGCCAGCGTTACTGCCCGAGGCCGCCGCGAAGCCGGGCCCCTTGGAGCCCCTGAAGAGTTTAGGGACTCGCTAGGTCCTCAGGAATTTCCCGGGGACTCGGCTTTCTAGTGCGCGAGAAGATACCCGACAGGGCCCCTCGGAGTCGACCACGGTAGATGCCTCTCGTACCCGCCGCTTACTCCCGAGCCCCGCGCGCTTCTCCCCCCTTCTGCTCGCCGCCGCCGCCCGCCCCCGCCCCCGCCCCCGCGGTCTCCGCGCGCTCCGGGCGGGCCCCGCGTTCTACCGCCGGTTCCCTAGAGACGGGGCTTCCTCGACCAATTAAACATTCTGCGCGAAAGCAGGTGGGAGACTGTCAGGAGGGGACGGACTTTTCCGTCGTTTCTCCAGGGTTAGTTACCGACGGTGAAAATCTTAACTCTGCACTTCGATGTCCACGTGGGAGCTGATGACCGGGGTTGCAGAATCACTTCTCTTGGTTGTTTCTTACAGCGATTGACCCAGAACTCATTTCAGGAAAAGAGCTTCTCCTTCAAAATGGCCAAATGATGAAAGAGGAATCTGAACATTTTATTTTCGGATGGAAATCTGAGAATGAAGAGATCGAGCGATTAATCCAAGCCATGTGCTAAAACCAGGAAGTTGAAGAAAATGGAAATGTTTACATTCTTGTGGACGTGTGTTTTTCTACCCTTCGTAAGAGGGCACAGTCTTTTCACTTGTGAACCAATCACTGTGCCCCGATGTATGAAAATGGCCTACAACATGACGTTTTTCCCTAATTTGATGAGACATTATGACCAGAGTACAGCTGCTGTGAAAATGGAGGTGAGTATTTCTTCGTACATTTGTAGAGAAATAGTTTATGTTATGCCCTGGAATAAACTATAAATGTGACTTTTTTTTTTTTTTAAACGCAGTAAGGGATTTCTTTGGTTGTGCACAAGTCATATTTTGAATACATCCTTTAATTAGTTTCCCCTACTAACTTATGTTTTGTGTAGATTTGTGGCCCTTGTTAGTGGATTTGCTTAAGATACGGTTTATTTTACATGAGGTGTAGCGATGATTTTGCAATATCTTGCTCCTGGCAAATATTTTGCCTTGCTGAATCAACTGTGGTGGTTCCTCTGGAAATGTGAATTCTGAATTTTTCCTAATTCATTGAACGTATGTTCTGTATTGCCTGGATTAAAAGTGCTTGAACTACATACGTATATTTTCATAAGTAGTTATAATGTTTACCTGGCACAGTTTTTCTGAAACAAATCAATTACCGGAAGACTCGGGAGCTATAGTGTTTTTTTTGCTAAAAAGTGACTTTTGTAAAAGCATAGCACTTAAGTACTCTTTTTAGGATACCTGTAGCTTAATTAAAGTGTTTGATTTGCATTCAATTAAAAGAAACCACATCTGGGGAGGAGCAGAGTGACACTAAAGACTGCCTTAGGTATTTCTGTTACCTGCCTCTGGTTTAGAGATATGCAGATTGCCAGGGATGTGTGGGAAGAAAGTTACCTGTAGAGACAGGAACCTGCCCTACTGCACAGATCTGTTAGGTTGATAAGTGTCATGAAGGAAAGAATACAAATATTGTAGTTTTTCTTCAGAAGCAGGGTCCAGCGGTGGTAAAGGCTTTTTTCCCTCATTTTCCCTCAGAATGTTGCTAAGAGATGAAACTCCTACAATTTTAATATAGATAATAATTTAAAAGGTGAGTAGATTTAACTTTGTGCATTCAAAAGTCTTCTACTGTTGTTTAGTTGAATAGTTTTTCAACTACCCCATTGGATTCAGGTCAAAAAGAGCTGAGCATTTAAATACTAAGTACATGTACTTTAAAAGGATACTATGAATTACATTATGGTAATCTTCCAGTGGTTTTTCAAACCAATGCAAGAAATCATTTGAGCACTGAGCAAATAATGCAGCGATACTTTCATTGATTAATCAGAACCATTTTGATAGTTTAATCTGAGCAAAATAAAGTATGTAATGAGTACCTTCAAGGAATAGGAGTACCTTCAAAGAATAATTATATCATTCATCTTTTCTCTGATAATATGTTTTATAATTCATGTCTTATAGAGTTCTTTAAAATATTTTTGTTTTTAAATCTGATTTCCTTTCTGTATAGTAGCTACAGTGTTTAAATTATAACAGTGGCCTTATAAATTTACGTCATTTGGAGTTCATTATCAGTACCATTGTAGAGAGAGGGGAGAGATGCATCCTTGCTATTAAATCCTGTAATTTCAGGATGAGAAGAACTACATGTTGTCCCACATGTCTTTTAAAAAACAATTGTTTCTGATTAAAAGAAAAAGTTGTTGGGCAGCCTGGGTGGCTCAGTGGTTTAGTGCCACCTTCAGCCCAAGATGTGATCCTGGAGACCAGGATCGAGTCCCACGTCAGGCTCCCTGCATGGGGCCTGCTTCTCCCTCTGCCTGTGTCTCTGCCTCTTTCTCTCGCTCTCTCTCTCTCTCTCTCCATGTCTCTCATGAATAAATAAAATCTTAGAAAAAAGAAAAGAAAAAGAAAAAGTTGTTTTTTATTTACCTAGCTTCTTTTTTTCCCCCAGGTAGTTTTGTGTCTGAACATTATGAAGGCATTTTTGTTCTTACCACCTTTATTTGATTGCTAACATTAGCAACCTCATTATATAATCTTCCCCATATGCTAAGCGTTTTCATAGACTTTACTGTTAAGTTTTATTCTATAAAATCATGCTTCAGTAAGTTTAAGGACATAAGAGAAGGAAGCCATCAAGCAGTTGTTTAATACAGCATTAAACTACAAAACAGGAAAAGGACACGGAAAAGCAAAGAATATAAACCTTTGTCAGACTGTAAATCCCTGTGTATTCTTTTATTTTATTTTTTGTCCATGGTGTTGTGCTTTTGCTAGTGCCCCATCCATATTTGTCCTTAGCCAGAGACATTCTCTTTTAGTTCCTATAATGAATGTCCAAAATCCTATAATTTGAGAGTTGTGACATTAAATATCATGCAGAGCTGCTTAATCTTTTTTTGTACCATTGACCTCTTCTCAGAATAAGAGAATGATTTAAAATTTAATTTAGATGAGTAGCATTACAAAGGAAACCAATTATATCGAGATATACTTCTGTTTATAGCCCAGATCAAGAACCCTGAACCCTTCATCATATAGGTAAAGGAACTGAAGCTCAGAGAAGTTATAATTTGTTCAAGGTCTGAGACTAGAATCTGACAAAGTCTTCTCTGTCAACATAGACCAGATGTCTTCTTTAAGTGTTTTTTAGCCTTTGGCCTTATTGGATAAAAAAAGAAAATATTTCCTAAATTCAGAATGTGATGTGTTAATTTCGGTCTTTGCTGCTTCTTTGCAAATTTCGTTTCTACAAAAATTAAGCTGGGAATTTTTTTTTTTTTAACCTCTATTCAGACCTACTTCTCTTTCTTCTTCTCATCTGTGCCATGAATGCAGAGTCTCCTCACAGTTTTCACCAATTGCTCTTCTCTGGTGATTTTATTAAAATGCAAATCCACATGGTCCATGTTGGGGGTGGCATTCTTGACCATTTCCCTAGAGCTAGAAGAATAAACCTAACTTTAGTGTGGCACTCAAGGCTCTTCATATGCAACCCTGCCTTCCTGTCCAGCTTCCCATCTTGTCCCTTCAGCTGTTACTCTCTGCTTCAGCCAAACTGACCTGTTTGTAGAAGTCACATCAATAGTACTCTCTCACTTCTGTACCTTTGTACACATAGTATCCACTGCTTCCTCGGCTCTCTACCTCTCCTTCACCTGCTCAGTTTCTGCAGCAGTGCCCAGTGAAGCCTTTTTTCACCTTCCTCCGAAACATAGGTAATCTCACTTCCTACACTTTGATGGTACTTAAAATATACAATGGTCCTTATACATATTAGTCAGTATTGCAGTTAGTTATGTGGCTCTCACTAGATTGCAAGTATGTTGAGAGGAAGGATGGTGTTTATTTTTTTTTTCAATTTTAAAAAAATTATTCATGAGAGAGACAGAGAGGCAAAGTCACAGGCAGAGGGAGAAGCAGGCTCCCTGTAGGATCATGCCCTGAACCGAAGGCAGATGCTCAACCACTGAGCCACCCAGGTGCCCCTATTCATTTTTTTCCCCCTAATTCCTAGTATAGTGCCTCAGAGCGTGGTAGATGCACAGTAAAAACTGAATAAAGAAAAAAGGTGGTGTTTCCTGTTCTAATAAATCAGCAAAGAGAATTTTACCTCCAAATCTTTATCTTCTACCTCTATCATCTGCAGTATCCAAGAGAAGGAAACTGATAGTTTTAGGTGGTTTACGTATCACCCACTCTTGTTCTACCTGAGCCTAGTTCTAATAAAGTGTGTTAGTTGACATCCTCTGTGTTCTTTCTGATATTGGCATGACGCATGTTTCTTAGAATTAACTTAAACTTTATTTTTGGGGCACCTGGGTGACTCAGTCAGTTGAGTATCCGACTTGGTTTTGGCTCAGGTCCTGATCTCAGGACCAGGGGATCGAGCCCCACATAGCTCATCGGGGAGTCTCCTTGTCTCTCTTTCTGCTCCTTCTCCTGCTCACACAATCTCTCTCTCCCTCTAAAATAAATAAATAAATCTTTTAAAAAAAAAGATTTTTCTCTTTAACCTTATTTATTTATTTATTTATTTATTTATTTATTTATTTATTTTTAAAGATTTTATTTATTTGACAGAGAGAGTAAGAGAGCATACAAGCAGAGGGAGTGGCAGGTAGAGGAATAGGGAGAAGCAGGCTCCCAGATGAGCAGGGAGCCCAATGGTGGGGGGCCTGATCCCAGGACCTCAGGTTCACGACCTGAGCTCTGAAGGCAGATGCTTAACCGATTGAGCCACTCAGGCACCCAACCATTTATGTTTATATGGAATGAAAGAATTCATCTTTTGATTGGCACATTGTATTATAAACCATATGTCTCAGATTTTTTTTTTTCAAACGTTGTACTATAGTCAAATACTAAATCATACCTGCATATAGCCTGGCTTTTTCTTAAAAACAAAAAAGCATTTTATAACTTCTCTAAACTACAGACTGGGTTTTACACCTCCAACCCCATTGCTTTCAGTTCCTGCTGGTCCATGTTGCGTTTCCAGTGTTCACTATGAATTAATGTTAGGAAGAGGGATTGAAGAATTATCAGCTGATCATGGCAACCAATTGTGCTTTCTTAGCTGCCAAGAATTCCATACATCAACAGATCTCCCTCCTCTTTTACACCTTAGTTTTTATTTTGTGGCTATCCTGTCTTATACTACTAGAGTTCATAGCATCTGTTGTCATTGCTCATCTGTGATTATATGAGATGGTTTAGAGTAGTGATTCTCAAAGTTCAGTTCATAGACCAGCACCTCTGAGCTTGTTAGAAATGCAAGTTTATGGACCCCATCCCAACCTAATGAATCATGATCTGGGAAGTTAGAGCCTAGGTAGCTGTTTTAACAAGCTAAGTATTTCTTATGAACATTAAAGTTTGAGACCCATTGGTTTAGAGCAAGGAATGTAAACTTTCTGTAAAGGACCAAATAATGAATAGTTTTAGCTTTGCAGACCATACAGGCTGTCACAGCTATTCAACTCTGCAATTGTAGCAAAAAAGCAGCCATGAACAGTATGTAAACAAGTGAAGGTGGATGTGTTTTCAGTAAAATTTTATTCACAAAAACAGGCAATGGGCCATTTTTCCCCAGGTTTGGACAAAGTATGGTTTAAAGTATTTGAAAGTGTTCTTAAGGATTGTACACACAGAGTATTGTAATAAGTAAACATTATTGGGCATTCTTGTTAATATATTACCTGAGCTATATGTTATTTACTTCCCACATAAATTTTTCTTAGGCCAGATTTATCACAGAGCACTGACTGTGATATTCTGGTTCTTTGGTTTTGTTTCAGAGGTTGCTTGAAATGAGGGACTTCAGATTTTTCTTTTATTATCTGAAGCTGAAGTCACTTGTATTTCAAAGAGTTAATTTATAATTCTGAATAGTAACTTGGCTCGGTAATGAAAAGGATGTTGTACAGCCTAACTCTCCCAAGTAGAAAAACAAATGGCTGCTGGTTTTCCATTGTGCTCCTTTTTGTTTCATATCTAGACCATTGTTTCCCAAATTGTGAGGTTGATGTCCCATGAGAGAGTGATTTCATCCAGAAAGAGCTGAGACTGATCTAGGGAAAATGGAAACAGGAATATTGTATTTTTCTTTTTGAATTGCCTTCATTGAGGTCTACGCAAAAGCAAAGTTATGTATTGTGTTTGGAACAGCATGTGGTCTCATTCTACTTTTGAACCGTCTAAAGGGAAGTAAGCCAAAAAAACAACAACAAAAAAAAAAACAAAAAATGCTTTCCTTTCCACCTGTTAATATGGAGCACTAAAATGTCTCTCTATCCAATTAAAAATAAAGGGATGGAGAAAAACTATATAAACAAACTTCTAAGGAAAAAAAAAAGACTATTTCTGCTGGGCAGTGGTTTTTAAACATTTTCACTTTCCTGCTTGTAGAAGAGTCCAGCAACCCTTTCATTTCCTCTTTATTCTCTCCTCTTATATCCCCATATGCAAGGGAAGAAAATGTTTAGTTGACTAACTTTTGTTTTTCAGGAAAGACTTTCTCAAAATAGCTGTAACTATTCTGAAAATAAGTCGAGTTATTAAAAACGAGACATATTCAAAAGTGTTCCAAGTCAGTGTGTGTATGGAGGCTGCTGTTGTGTTTTGTTTGTTGTGTAAATGTAGAACTCACAAACTTACCTTCCTTTGTGATGTAGTGTTGCAGTAATAATGTAGGAAAGATGTTAGGGTTCAAAGCTGAAAAGCCAAGAAAGAATTCCTGAGACAACTTTGGTGCAAAAAGGTGGTTTTATTAAAATATGGGGACAGGAGCTGTGGTCAGAAAGAGCTGGGGGGGGGGGGGGGGCGGGGGGATGGGAGGGGGCTTGAGGAGTGGCCCATTATGTACTTTCAAGTTGGGAATGGGTTAGGGAGAGCCTAAGCCTCCCAGGTATTTTGGAAACAAGGTTTCCAGGACCCTAAGGGGGCTAGCTATTGTTGGGGAAAGGTCATTTTTTACTGTTTAATACAAACTCAGTCATGAGACTCTTTAGAGGTGTATCAGTGGGTCCTATGTGTGCTCAAAGGATGATTGCCAACATGTATCTTGGGGGGCGGGTAGAGATAAAGGAAATTTCTAAAGGAATTTTTATATGTTAGAGTAGACTTACAGGATTCCTGGGGGTCGGACTAAGGTTGCCTTTTGCCCTTAGCAAAATATTAACATTGAGGCAGCTAAGTCCCTAGAGGAATGTCATTGACTATTTTAAGGACTTATCAGTGAGCTATAGGTAGTAAGGGAATTTAATAATTTCTCTTCTGCCTTTGTTTCCCACTCAGTAGTAGGAAAGTACTGAGTGTTTCTGCATCTGCAGATTCAGGGCTAGGCCGGTATGTGAAGAGAGAACAGTACTTCTCCTGGGAGGCGCTGCTGGGAGGCACAAGGTTCCTGCAGGCTATTCCTTGATATTCCACGGTCTAGGATATTACTAGTTCTGCCTGCAGGAGAGCCTGTCCACAAGGAGACATGAGAAGACTGTAGCGTTGTGGTTATTTCCTTTCCTTGAGAATGTGACGTAGTGAAACCTTAATGTGACATATAGATGATGAAGCCTTAGTACTCTGGTTTGTATATTTGTCATTAATATTTGTTGAATGTGTACCTGAATGTGTAGTTTCCCTGGAGTTAGAGTTTTTCTAAGCTACAAGTTTTAAATTAAAAAATTGACTCTTGGGGTGCCTGGATGGCTCAGTCAGTTAAGCATCTGCCTTTGGCTCAGGCCCTTGATGGAGCCCCTTGTCTGTCTCCCTGCTCAGTGGGGAGGGAGTCTGCTTCTCCCTCTCCCTCTGCTGCTCCCTCTGCTTATGTGTTCATCCTCTCTCTTTGTCAAATAAATAAATCTTTAAAAAAAATGGACTCTTTACTGGACAGATTCTTTTGTAGTGTCAACCAGTTATTGTCTAATTTCCAAAATAAACACTCTTTTGGAGAAATAATTAAAAAGTTATAATGCTAAGAACTACTTTAAAAATAACAAGCAAAAAAAAAAAATAATAACAAGCATTCCATTGTGGAAATAATGTAAATTCCCGCTTTTTATTCTCTTATGTTCCAGGCTCTACTTTGTATTATTTAAAGAAGCTCACTTGCCTAATACTGGTCACATTCATGAAAATAAGTGACGAAGTTTGCATCACTTTATTTTAATTTTTTTTTAAATTTTTTTTTAAAATTTATTTATGATAGTCACACACACAGAGAGAGAGAGAGAGGCAGAGACACAGGCAGAGGGAGAAGCAGGCTCCATGCACCGGGAGCCCGATGTGGGACTCGATCCTGGGTCTCCAGGATCGCGCCCTGGGCCAAAGGCAGGCGCCAAACCGCTGCGCCACCCAGGGATCCCGCATCACTTTATTTTATTGTAGTCCATTAACATTCTCATAGAATTTACTTGAGATCTCTGTAGCTACTTTATCAGTATTTACTCTCTGAGGTGTAAATATTGAAAGATCTCTTTAGATCTTTAGTGACTCTGTTGTCTAGGTAAGGCCTATCACTTTTTTTTTTTTTTAATCATTTTTTACACTTCACTTTCCTCCAATTCTCATTACCATCACTAGAAGTTAGCTTTGGTTTGGTGCTATTTTAAAATAAGGAGTAAAGCTTTTATCACTTCTTGAGAATTACTGTGTATTTTATCATGAGTAGAAAGCACAGATCCTGAGCTGAGAATCAGGTATTTTATGGCACTTGGTCTTGTTCAGTAATAAAGTAGCTGGCTTCCTTGCTTCCATGGGGGATTCATGTTTCAGCAAAGTGACAATTGCTTATATGTATCCACTTACTTTTAGCTTAGTAGTACAGGAGTCAAAGTATAGCTAAGATACTGGCACAGGTCCACTCTGCTTAGGGGTGGTAGCTTTATGTGTTTTTTAAAAAATCACAATATCTTTCTTCTTTTGATTGTTCTCTAGTAAAATTCTAAACCTAACTTTCTCTTCAGGATCTTTACAGTGCCACCAATTCCAGGCTTATATTATGGTTCCTTCCATCGTCATGTCATAGCTGGTATGTCATAGCATGGGAAGCTAGCTGGTATTTTTTTTTTTTTTTAGCTGGTATGTTTTAAGGAAAAAGACAGTAATATGGAAGAAGCAGGTGTTCTGAGAGTATAAGCATTTACTCATGCTACTTTCCCATGTCTTTAATAGCTGCTCAGGCCACTTAAAGATGGAATGCTATTGGGTATACCTGGTATCATGAGTGGGTGAATTAGAGAATACCCAGCTTGTGAGAGGTAGCTTCTGTGGTTATCTCTAGATGTCCCATAGTTGTGTCTAGTCCTTACCAGAAACTATTAGCAAAACCAAAATGGAAGCACCTTTTATTTATTTAGGGTTAATCTCCTCATTGGAATATATCTATGGCCTTAGCAGCTTTATGTCTTAAATATGGTGGGCCAACGTGATGTCCTATGAAGCAGGGATATGGTCAGAGTCTCTGATGATGAACTTAAGGCCCAGAGCTAATGTTACTCTGAGGTGGTGCTGCTCAAACTTTGAAATGTGCATGAGAACCATTTGAAGAGTTTGTGAAAATACAGATCACTGCTTCCACCCCCAGAATCCTTGAATCTGTAGGTCTGGGATGGAGAATTTGAATTTCTAAGAGGTCCCCTGGCTGCTGCTGCTTATTCAGGGAACATTCTTTGAGAACTACTGTTCTAAGGCAAGTTGGTAAAGATGTGTTGCTGTTCTTCCTAGATGAAAGTAAATGGCTTTGGAGGCAAAAAGTATTGACCAGATTAGCATTGGCCTGCATATGAGGTGCCTAGGCTGTACTAATTTGCTACAATAGAGATCATATCTGGAAAAAGCTTCTTAGCCATCTGTTTAAGGTTGCTTAAGACAATCTGTTAATAACACATTCAGTTGTGCTGGAGAGTCAAAATGGACAGGTGCTAAGAAGTACACCCCTAAATATGTTTTCAGTGCTGTTGCTAGTCTCTGAAAGTGCCTTCCCCTGCCCCCCACCCCCTTTATAGTTTTACTTTTGATTTTCTTTCATGGTAGAGGGAGACTTCTAGTGGTTTTTATTTGGCCCCTTCTACCATGATATTGTTTATCCACGAATCCAGTATGATGATCATGCTGTTGCTAAATACGGCTCTTTGAAGCATGCATGCATGGACTTGGGAAATTACAATGGATTGGGTTTGGGGTCCAACAAAGCCCCTGTCATAAGTCCATTTATCAGCTGACCTCCAGAAGCCCAATTTCTGAAACTAGCACATTGAATCTAGAATGAATACACCAGTATCAGCGTATCTTAGCCCTGTCTAATATTCTGTTCTTTCCTCCTCAATCCAACATACTCAGAAACCCAAATTTAAGTGAACAGTGTCTTACAAATAATGTATACTCCTCTTTTCCAGATTTGATTTTGACTTGACCTTCCCAGGGCTTGCTAGGGTAGAACTCTACTTATAGGTTGAGACATTGAAGGGTGATTGGCATGTGGTATGAAGCCATTTATTTTCTCTTACAATGTAAATCTTTCAGATGAGGAGCATCTGTCCCAACAGACAAGGGATGGGGGTGTGCTGAGGTCTTCAGGTTCAGAGAGCCTGTGTGAGTACTCTGAACCTTGTCTTGTATCCTCGCTTCAGATCTGGGGGTTCCACTGCTTCCAGATCACAATATTTCTCCATCTCATATGTAAAAGGGAAGGAAATTTAACTGATATAATTTGGCAACCTGCAAGATAAAACTGTGCATTTGGCTTTCAACTTCTTAAACTTTAAATCCTTTTAATCCTTGTATTTCATTCCACTCTTCTAACCAAGAATTGATGGATGCCAGTTTTCACTCTTTTCCTAAGGTAAACAGTACCCCTAGGAGCACTCACCTCAGCCCACAGTCCATGAATTCCTCACATTTTCCACACTTTCCGTACTTTTGGCTTCTCTGGCAGTAGCCACTCAGTTTACCTTTACTGGGCACATAATTCTAAGGCGTTCTGGGAATCTAAGTGATTTCAAGGATAATGCAATTAACTGGTATACCATGGGTTGCCAGATTTCTATCTCCAAATGCTGGCAGATTGTTCACTGCTTTTGCCTCACTTAGGCCAGAAAACCAGTTCTGGGATTCCTCCTGTTTCACTGAGGTCACTTACAACCCATTTTTTATATAATTGCCATACCAGTCAGTCTTCTTGGTTGCAACCAGTAGAAACCAACCTGTACTAACTTAAACAGAAAATGGACGGATATTGGATAGCTTCTTGAGTCACTGGGGAGACCAGAGAACCAGATTCAGAATAGAGAGGGGAGCAAAGGGAACCGGGACACAGCTAAGATCATGCCATAGGATCAGTCTGTCACCAGTGCCAGCGCCATTGGATGCTTCTAGATCATTGTCTCTGGATACTTATTTTGACACTCTGGGCATTATTGATGAAATAATATGACTTTATCTGTTCTTTTGCATAGCCCTATCCCCAAGAATCACAACACTTGGAGCATCCAAATGGCCACTCTTAGATTACATGCCAGGTTGCATCCCTGCATCTCTTCTTAAGCTTCTGTAGCATCTCACCTACTTTAGGATTCCCCACATAGGGCTGCTGAGCAGATGGAAATGATAAGCATTCACTCCAGAGCTCAGTGTGAGACAGGATTATCTATCAACGAGAAAATTTCATTGTACCTACAGTTGTTTTGAAATTTATGTCCAACTCTGTTACTGAAGTCTTTGTTATCTTCTTCATAAACTTTTTGAGTCATAAAAATGTCCTTAGAGATTATCCACTGGTTCATCACTCTCATTGTACTGTCAAATGGCTTAAGCCTCCAACACAGAAAATGCTCTGCTAAGGTAGCACTAGTAGTTAATGGCAGAGCTAGAACTAGAATTAGAATGCTGACATTTTTTTTTCCAACAAAGGATTATATAAAATACTTTGCATATTTTGGTTCTTATCTTTTTTTATCATAATTTGACTTTGGTTGTATTTTAGAACAGAGGCATCGATTGCCTTCTTAATTACCCTCTTCTTCCTCATCTCTGCTGGTACTGATAGTAGCTACCACAGGATTTCTATGAAGGGCTAACCATTTCCTTTAAGGAGGCTACCTTTTATTTTTCTGAATGTTAAGACTATAATCAACTGGACTGTTTAGTTACTATTGAATAGTAGAATCTCAAAAGCATTGATATTTTATGTTGTGGTTAGTTACTGGATGAATTTCTGAGTCTTCTTTGAGAATGAAATTTGAAAAGAAGAAATTCATGAGTGAGACCATGAGGGCTCTGGTTTACTTACTGACACACTTGAAAGAGCTCTGTCACTAAGGGGGGAGAAAGGGAGGGGACTGATCAGACTAGAAGTTTGAATTGGTGCTCAATTCACCTATTTACATAGCACTTGTCCTGCTAAATATAAATACTAGTTTAATAATATGATGGAATTCAGAGTGTAAGATGATAGGCATAAGAAATGTCACAGTGAGCCAAGTTAGTAATTTTTCCATCTTGGGGTTTGGTTTCTGAGAAACCCAGGACATTTTATGGAAAACCATAAATGATTCAAGTTTTTGAGTTCAAATGATTTGGGGAAATCTGCTCATTCTATTTGTCTGTTTTCACCCAGTTGGGATGAGTTCAGTAACAGGCTAACTACCCATTATTTAAAGTGTTCTTATTTGGGGATCCCTGGATGGCGCAGCGGTTTGGTGCCTGCCTTTGGCCCAGGGCGCGATCCTGGAGACCCGGGATCGAATCCCACGTCGAGCTCTCGTGCATGGAGCCTGCTTCTCTCTCTGCCTCTCTCTCTCTCTCTCTCTCTCTCTCTGTGACTATCATAAATAAATAAAAGTTAAAAAAAAATAAAGTGTTCTTATTTGTTTAAAAAAAACTACCTGCCTCAGGAGGTACATGCACCATCTGATATGTGATAAACATAATTTGAGGTTTTATATGCTTTGATTATATGTCCTGTGAACATTTATTTTTCAAACTGAAGACTTTTGTTTCATGTAGATTACCAGCCCTCTTTTGATATGTTTTCCCCTTCATCCTTATTAGCCTTCTTTTTTTTAAGATTTTATTTATTTATTTATTCATGAGAGACACAGAGAGAGAGACAGAGACAGGCAGAGGGAGAAGCAGGCTCCATGCAGGGAGCCCGATGCGGGACTCGATCCCAGAACCCCAGGATCATGCCCTGAGCCAATGGCAGCTAAACCGCTGAGCCACCCTGGGATTCCCCCTTTATTAGCCTTCTTGCCAACCTTCTTGTAGTTTGGGGAAGGTAGTTGGATGAAAGTATAGTATCAGGGTTAAAGAGGACATACTCTGGAGTCGTATGGACCTAGGTTCACATCCTGGTTGTCAGTTGCTGCTTAGGGCACTCGATGAAAGCTGCTCTTAGAGCCTTGGTTTCCTTATCAGCAGAGTGGAGGTAAGAACATCTCACACAGGATTGTTGTAAAAGAATTGGCATATGAAAAACCACGATGTCTAGTTTGTGTCAAGTGCAACTCTGATTTATTATCAGTACCTATAGTATTGGTAAAAGTAACATTAGATAGCATTAGACAAGACACTTAAGTTCTAATTCAGGTTAGATTTGGGGATTTCAGTAATAACTTCAGTAAGCAGTTGGATTCTGTTTCCTCACTTTTAACCTGAACGTCTTGATTAGGTCAGTGGTTTTCAAACTCTGATCTCTGGAAGTGCTTTGAGGTCAATGGCAGGGAAGGGGAGGAGTGAGAGGTATCTCAGAGGGAGGGCTTCCTTTTCAGCTGGAGCAGCTGTGCTTTTATTTATTTAATATATTGGGCTTCTTTGTAATCTCTTTTTTAAAGAAAATCTTCCTTGGTAAAATACACACATACACACACACATTTTGAAAATAATAGACTTGAAAGTCCACTCAAAAGTCCCTTCCAAATCTAAAATTGATTTTTTAAAAAAAAGAGTGTATTTATTTGACAGAGCGATCACACAAGCAGGAGGAGGGGCAGAGGGAGAGGGAGAAGCAGATTCCCCACTGGGCAGGGAACCCGATATGGGGAGGGGATTGATCCCAGGACCCTGGGATCATGACCTGAGCTGAAGGCAGATGTTTAACCAACTGAGCCACCCAGGTATCCCCCAAATCTAAAATTCTTTATGTCTGTTAGTTTGCAACAGAACTTGAAAGTGGTCCACACTGGATCTGCCCTGAAGATGTTTTATTTGTCCTGTATGGTGTTTTAAATGTTCATTTATTAAAGTGCCAAAATTTAAAATTTGGAGATTTTACATAAAAATCTAGATCCTGTTTTCTTGTGAAAAATTGTTCTGACAAGTGTGTGCCCCCATTTTCAAATAGCAGTCTGCCAGAGTCGAATGGCAGCTGCTCCCAGTTGCTCCTACTGTCTTTTGCTCTCTGAATTTACCTGCGTAGTCTCTGAAGGTATTTGAGTGTTCAACATCTGACTTCTTGTCTGCTCATGGCATGAACACCATTATTGGATTAACCAGCGTTGGCATTCTAGAATAATTAAACAAAGGATGGGACTTGCCATATTTGCCCAGTAAGGAATTTACTTTAATGTAGCAGAAGTACATGTGTCACTTTCATTCTGCCTGCCCTTAAACTGGACAGTGAATAGTTCCTAAATGCTGACCATCAATTTATCCTAGCTAATAGAGAATGACTCCTGAGTTAGAATTTAACACAATGTATTTTAATTCTTTCTACTCTAGGATCTAATTAATAGGTACTCAAAAATTTTAGGAATAGGCTTATGTGGGGCAGTATATAGGGAAGTAAATGCTGCTAGTTGCCCATGCTTCTCCTTCTTCCACCTTAGCTCCAGAATGGATACTCATAGTCTAGACATTCTCCCCCTTGGGATAGAGAAAGTTGAAAAAAGCATTCTGTTTGTTCTCTAACAAGCCCTGTTAGGCAGCAAAGGATTAGTCTCAACATCATTCGTATAAGGGAGATATGGTACACCACCTGTGGAGGCCGTCTTTGCTCAGTCACTTGGCCCCGTCAGGACAGGGTGAACACTCCCCTGATCCAACATTCTCTAAAGCTCTTGTTCTTTAATTGCTGGGTGTGGGTTCTGTATGTGCCCTTTCAATCAGACTTGTTAATTGTAGTGTTGTAATCACATCTCATATTTACTTATTAATTTTTTCTGTTTGTCCTTTCATTTAAGAGGAAATAATGCATTGACATATCTCATTAAGATCATGGAATTTTCCATTTTCTTTGTAGTTTAGTTGCTTTTTACTTTATATATTTTATGCTATTTTATTAAGTGTATACAATGTTCAGCAATGCATTTTAAAGTCTATCTGTTGGTAATTTATCCAGATATCTGAATGGTTTTTGGTAGGAGATACTTAGTAGGTCACACTGCTGGAAAGTAGAAGTCCTCATTCTTTTGTTATTTTTTTTAATTTCTTACATTCCCTTAGTTGCTCAGTATCATGTCACATTTTTATTCTATTTTAAAATTTTAATTCCAGTGTAGTTATCCTATAGTGTTATATATTGGCTTCAGGTATACAATACACTGATTCAGCAATTCCATATGCCACTCAGTGCTCATCAAGCTAAGTGCACTTTTTAATCCCCATCACCTATTTTACCTATCCCCAACCCACCTCCCTTCTAATAACTATCTCTTTGTTCTCTATAGTTAAGAGTCTGTGTTTTTGGGGGGAGGATTGTCTTTTTTTCTTTGTTCTTTGTTTCTTTCTTAAAATTCAATTAACATGTAATGAATTATTGGTTTCAGAAGTAGAGGTCAGTGATTCATCAGTCTTATATAATACCCAGTGGTCATTACATCACATGTCCTTCTTAATTCCCATCACCAAGTTACCCCATCCCTCTACCCACCTCCCCTCCATCGATTCTCAGTTTGTTTCAAATGATTAAGGGTCTCTTATGGTTTGTCTCCATCTCTAATTTCTTGTTTTATTTTTTCTTCTCTTCCCCATGATCCTGTTTTGTTTCTTAAGTTCTACCTATGAGTGAGATCATGTAATAATTGTCTGTCTCTGATTGACTTATTTCACTTAGCATAATATCCTCTAGTTTCATCCATGTCATTACAAATAGCAAGATTTCATTTTTTTTTTTTTTTGATGGCTGAGTAACATTCCATTGTATATATGTACCACATTTTTATCTATTCATCTGTCAATGGACATCTGGCTCTTTCCATAGTGGCTGTTGTGGACTTTGCTACTATAAACATTGGGGTGTAGGTGCCCCCCAGATCACTACATTTGAATCCTTAGGGTAAATCCCTAGTAGTCCAATTGCTGGGTTATAGGGATGTTTGTGAGGATATGGAGAAAGAGGAACCCTCCTACATTGTTGGTGGGAATACAAGCTGGTGCAGCCACTCTGGAAAACAGTGTGGAGGTTCCTCAAAAAGAGCTACCCTTTGTCTTGTCTTTTAAATTCCACATATGAGGAAAATCATATAGTATTTGTCTTTCACTGACTCTCTTATTTCATTTAGCATTATGCTCTCTAGATCCATCCATGTTGTTACAAATGGCAAGATTTCATTTATTTTTTATGGCTAAATACTATCCATTATATATGTAAATATATATGTGTGTGTGCATATGTATACACACGTATACCACATCTTCTTTATCCATTCATCAATCAGTGGAGACTTTGGCTGCTTCCATAATTTGGCTATCGTAAATAATGCTGCAGTAAACAAAGCAGTGTGTATTCAAATTAGTGTTTTTGTATTCTTTGAGTAAATACCCAGTAGTACAATTACTGGATCATAGGGTGGTTCTGTTTTTTATTTTTTGAGGAACCTCTATACTGTCTTCCACTGTCACTGGACCAGTTTGCATTCCCACCAACAGTGCAAAAGGATTCTGTTTTCTTCACTTGTTCTTTCTTGAGTTTTTTTATTTTAGTCATTCTGACAAATACGAGTTGATGTCTCATTATGGTTTTGATTTGCATTTCCCTAATGATGAATGATGTTGAGCATCTTTTCATGTGTCTGTTGGCCATCTGGATGTCTTCTTTGGAGAAATGTCTGTTCACGTCCTCTTCCCATTTCTTACTTGGATTGTTCTCTTGTGTTCAATTGTATCAGTTCTTTTGTATATTTGGATACTAATCCTTATTGGATATATCACTTGCAAACATGTTCTCCCACTCAGTAGGTTATCTTTTAGTTTTGTTGATTATTTCCTTTGCTGTGTAGAAGCTTTTTTTTTTTTTTTAAGCTTTTTATTTATTTATTTGACACAGAGAGAGAAAGCATGAGCAGGGGGAGCAGCTGACAAAGAGAGAAGCAGGCTTTCTGCTGAGCAGGGAGGCTTACGTGGGGCTTGATCCCAGGACCCTGAGATCATGACCTGAGCTGAAGGCAGACACTTAATGACTGAGCCACCCAGGCGCCCCAGAAGCTTTTTATTTTGATATACTCCCAATAGTATATCTTTGCTTTTATTTCTTTTGCCTCAGGAGACCTATCTAGAAAGATGTTTTTATGCTGATATCAGAGAAATTACTGTCCGTACTCTCTTCTAGGATTTTTATGATTTCAGGTCTCACATTTAGGTCTTTATTTTTTTTAAAGGTTTTATTTATTTATGAGAGACAGAGAGGCGCAGAGACACAGGCAGAGGGAGAAGCAGGCTCCATGCAGGGAGCCCAACATGACTCGATCCTGGGTCTCCAGGATCAGGCCCTGGGCTGAATGAAGGCGGCGCTAAACCGCTGAGCCATCCAGGCTGCCCCCACATTTAGGCCTTTAATCAATTTTGACTTTATTTTTGTGTTTGATATAAGAAAGTGGTTCAGTTTCATTCTTTTGCATGTAGCTGTCCAGTTTTGCTAACACCATTTGTCGAAGAGACCGTCTTTTCCCTATTGTGTATTCTTGCCTCCTTTGTTAAAGATTAACAGACCATATAATTACAGTTTTATTTCTGGGCTTTCTTTTCTGTTCTTGATCTAGGTGTCCTCTATTGTACCAGTACCATACTGTTTTGATTACTACAGCTTTGTAATATAGCTTAAAGTCTGGAATTATGATACCTCCAGTTTTGTTTTTTTTTTTCAAGATTGCTTTAGCTATTCAGGGTCTTCTGTGATTCCATACAAATTTTAGAATTGTTTAGTTCTGTGAAAAATGCTCTTGGTATTTTGATAGGAATTGCATTAAATATGTAGATTGCTTTGGGTAATATAAACATTTTAACAATATTTGTTTTTCCGATCCATGAACAAGGGAATATCTTTCCATTTGTTTGAATATCTCTTCAGTTTCTTTCATCAGTGTTACAGTTTTCAAAGTACAGGTCTTTCATTTCTTTGGTTAAGTTTATTCCTAGGTATTTTCTTATTTTTCATGAACTTTTTTTTTTTTTTTTTAGATTTTATTTATTTATTCATGAGAGACACAGAGAGAGAGAGAGAGGCAGAGACACAGGCAGAGGGAGAAGCAGGCTCCACGCAGGGAGCCCGATGTGGGACTCTATCCTCAGGACTCCAGGATCACGCCCTGGGCTGAAGGCAGCGTTAAACCCCTGAGCCACCCGGGCTGCCCTTTTTCATGAAATTTTAAATGGGATTGTTTTCTTAATTTCTATTTCTACTGCTTTATTATTAGTGTATAGAAATGCAGTGGATTTCTGTACATTGATTTTGTATCCTGCGACCTTGCTGAATTCATTTATCAGTTCCAGTAGTTTTTTGGTGGAGTCTTTAGGGTTTCCTATATATAATACTATGTCATCTGCAAATAGTGAAAGTTTTACATCTTCTTACCAGTTTGAATGCCTTCCATTTCTTTTTGTTGTCTGATTACTATGGCTAGGACTTCCAGTACTATGTTGAATAATCAGGTGCTAGGAGTGGACATCCTTGTCTTGTTCCTGACGTTAGGAGAAAAGTTCTCAGTTTTTCCCCATTGAGTATGATGTTAGCTGTGAGTTTTTGATATGAGACATTTATTATGTTGATGTATATTCCCCCTAAACCTATTTTTTTGAAGGTTTTTTATCACAAATGGATTTTGTACTTTGTCAGATGCTTTTTCTGCATCTTTTGAAATGATCACACAGTTTTTATCAATTCTCTTATTGATATAATGCATTATGTTGATTGATTTGTGAATATTGAACCACCCTTGCATCTAGGAATAAATTCCACTTGCTCATGGTGAATGATCTTTTTAAAGTATTGTTGGGTTCGATTTGCTAATATTTTATTGAGGATTTTTGTGTCTATGTTCATCAAAAATATTGACCTGTAGTTTTCCCTTTTTTGTGGTGCCTTTATCTGGTTTTGGTACCAGAGTAATGCTGGCCTTATAGAACAAACTTGGAAGTTTTCCTTCCTCCTTTATTTTTTAGAAAAATTTGAGAAGAGTAGGTTTTAACTCTTCTTTAAATGTGGTTAGAATTCACCTGTGAAGCTGTCTGGCTCTGAATTTTTGTTTGTTGGGAGTTTTTTTGATGATCTGTTCAATTGCATTGCTAGTAATTGGTCTGTTCAAATTTTCTATATTCCTTCCTGATTCAATTTTGGGAGGTTATCCATTTCTTCTAGGTTGTCCAATTTGTTGGCATATAATTTTTTGCATTCTCTTACAATCCTTTGTATTTCTATGGTGTTGGTTGTTACTTCTTTTCTTTCGTTTCTGATTTGGTTATTTGAGTCTTTTCTTTCTCTTTATGAATCCTGTTTGTTCACTATGATTTAGGCAATGTTTAATTATGTTTT
Organism: Canis lupus familiaris; assembly: GCF_011100685.1. NCBI lineage: Eukaryota > Metazoa > Chordata > Mammalia > Carnivora > Canidae > Canis > Canis lupus. The sequence continues at coordinate 4,887,358 of NC_049234.1, forward strand.
ATTAATTTATGTGTGTAATTATTAGCTTATTTACAATACAATATTCAGTCCTCAGAATAACCCTATGATACAGGACCAAATATTATCCCCATTATTATACAGCCTCCTTCCATAATAAAGTCATATCAGATCACAGTTCTCAAATTTCAGCTATTCAGAAGTGACTCTAATTTATTTAGGTTTGCCCTAGTATTCTCTGACTGAGCAGGGCATTTTAATTCTACCTGAATAATTTGTGGAGTCATTTAATTTTCATCTGTTCACTCCAATAGATTAAAAGCATTAATTACTGTAAGAGATAAATCCTGAACCCCTGAACCCTCAAAGACTCCACAAAATACTTTGTGTCCACACAGTCAGCTGTGAGCATTCAGCAGGAAGATTTCTGCAGGCCGATTCAGGAAGCAGGCTCCTTGCCTTTTGCCCTCTACCTCTCCGTGGTCTCTAATTCTTATCTCTGTTGATCTTTTCAAAGAACCAGCTTCTGGTTTCATTGATCTGTTCTATTGGGTTTTCTTGTTTCTATATCATATATTTCTGCCCTGCTCTTTATTATTTTCTTCTGTTGGTTTTGGGTTTTGTTTGTTGTTCTTCTTCTAGTTCCTTTGGATGTAAGGTTAGGTTGTTTGAGATTTTTCTTGCTTCTTGAGGTAGACCTGTATTGCTATAAACTTCCCTCTTAGAACCACTTTTGCTGCATCTCAAAGATTTTGGACCATTGTATTTATATTTCCATTTCTGTCCATGTAATTTTTTATTTCTTCTTTGATTTCTTGATTGATCTGTTTATTGCTTAGTAGCATGTTATTTAACCTCAATGTGTTCTTCCCATATTTTTTCTTGTGGTTGATTTCTAGTTTCATAGCATTGTGGTCAGAAAAGATGCATTGTATGACTTTGATCTTTTTGAATTGGTTGAGACTTGTTTTGTGACCTGATATGTCATCTGTTCTGGAGAATGTTCCATGTGCACTTGAAAAGAATATATAGTCTTCTGTTTCAGGACGGAATGATCTGAATATATCTGTTATTCAAAGTCACTGTTTCCTTGTTGATTTTCTGTTTGCATGATCCATCCGTTGATGTATGTGGAGTGTTAAAGTAATCCTGTTATTGTATTACTATCAGTTAGTTCCATTATGTTTGTTACAAATTGTTTTATGTATTTGAATGCTCTGATGTTGGGTGCATAAATATTTACAATTGTTACATCTTCTTGTTGGAATGTCCCCTTTATGATAACATAGTGTCTTTCTTTGTCTCTTGTTATAGTCTTTATTTTAAAATCTGTTTTATGGGATGCCTGGGTGGCTCAGCGGTTAAGCGCCTGCCTTCAGCTCAGGGCGTGATCCTGGAGTCTTGGGATCGAGTTCCACATCGGGCTGCCTTGCATGGAGCCTGCTTCTCCCTCTGCCCGTGTCTCTGCCCCTCTCTCTCTCTCTCTCTTTGTGTCTCTCATGAATAAATAAATAAAAATATTAAAAAATAAAATAAAATAAAATCTGTTTTATCCAATGTAAGTATGTTGTACCACAATTTTATTTTCACATATATTGCAAGATAAATGCTTTTCCATCCCTTCACTTTCAATCTGCCTAGGTCAGAAATGAGTCTCTTATAAGCAGTGTATAGATGGGTCTAGTCTTTTAATCCATTCCATCACCCTATGTCTTGTGATTGGAGTATTTAATCCATTTACATTCAAAGTAATTCTTGATAGACATGTATTTATTGCTATTTTGTAACTTGTTTTGTAGTTATTTTTGTAGTTTTCCTGTGTCCTTTCTTCTCTCGCTCTCTTCTCTCATGGTTTTCTGGCTTTATTTAGTGAAATACTTGGATATATATATATCAGTCTATATTAAGGTGATAACTTAAATTTGAACCTGTTACTTACTCTCTCCCCTGCTGCATTTAGGTAAATGGAGTCACACTTTATATTCTTTTAATTCGTGAGTCTCTTTACTGATTTTTACAGGTATACTTAATTTTACTGCTTTTGTGCTTCGTACTTTTCTTACTCATAACTTATGGTCTTTTCTTTCTACTCAGAGTCCCCTTTACCATTTCTTGTTGAACTGGCGTAGTGGTCATGAATTACTTTAACTTTTGTTGTCTGGAAAACTTTTTCTCTCTCCTTCTATTCTGAATGATAGCCTTGCTGGATAGATTATTCTTGGCTGCAAACTTTTTTTCCTTTCCGCACTTTGAATATATTATGCCACTTTCTTTTGACTGCAGAGTTTCTGCTGAAAAGTCTACCAATAGACGTATGGGGTTTCTGCTTGTATGTAACTTTCGTCTTTTCCTTTGATGCTTTTAAAATTTTTATCACTACTTTTTTGCAATTTTAATTACTGTGTGTCTTGGTTTGGACCTCCTAGGGTTGTTCTTGTTGGGGGCTCTGGTTACCTAATTCCTTCCACAGATTAAGGAAATTTTCAGCTGTTATTTATTCACATAAGTTTTCTTCCCTGTCTTCCCTCTCTTCTTCTGGGATTCCTGTAATGAGAATGTTGTGCTTGATGAAGTTGCTGAGTTCCCATAAGTCTCTTCTCATTTTGTGTATTTTTTCCTCTCACCTGCCCAGCTTGATTACTTTAAATTAGTCTGCCCTCCACGTAGTTAATTCATATTTTGCTTCCTCTAGCTTACTTTGTATCCCATCTAGTATATATATTTTTAAGTAGGTTCCATACCCAGCCAAAAGCCCAATGTGTGGCTTGAACTCATGATCCTAAGATGGAGACCTGAGCTGAAATCAAGAGTTGGACAGTAAACCGACTGAGCCACTCAGGTGCCCCTACCTCTAGTGTATTTTTAATTTCATATATTGTGTTCTTCATCTTTGATTGGTTCTTTTTTTTTTTTTTAAGATTTAATTCATTCATTCATGAGAGACACACAGAGAGAGGGAGAGAGAGGCAGAGACACAGGCAGAGGGAGGAGCAGGCTCCATGCAGGGAGCCCGATGTGGGACTTGATCCCGAGTCTCCAGGATCATGCCCTGGACTGAAGGCGGCACTAAACCGCTGAGCCACCGGGGCTGCCCGATTGGTTCTCTTAATCTCTTTTTTAGGTCTCACTGATGTCCTCCACTCTTTACTCAAGGCCAGTGACTGTCTTTATGATCATTACTTTAAATTCTCTATCAGACATTATTACTTATATTTGTTTTACTTAGGTGTCTTGCTATGGTTTTGTCTTGTTCTTTTATTTGGTACATATCCCTCTGTCTCCTCATTTGATCTAACTCTCTGTGTCTGTTTCTCTGTGTTAGGAAAGTCAGCTACATCTTGAAAGTAATGGCCTTATGAAGAAGATGTCCTGTAGTGCCCTGCAGTACAGTGTTCCCTGTTCACCAGAATCTGGTCCCTCAAGGTGCCTCCTGTGGGTGTTGCATGCGCCCTACTGCTATGTGTTGGCCATGTTTGCCTTTAGTCCAGTCTTCTGCAGTGGCTCTCTTTGCCTGTTGTGGGCAGTGTTGTGGCCTGTGTTGTTAGTGGGCCAGTGTAGGATCACCTTGGGGTTGAGTTTAGTCAGACCAGGCATTTGCCTGAGATGATGTAGCACCAAACTAAAGGGTGTTTTCCCCTGAGAAGCTTTTATTAGTTGGCAGGACCTGTAGTCAGACCAACTGTCTGCCTCCAGCCCACTGTTGGTACCACTTGACTGGTGTGTGTGGTTATCTTCCCTTCACCCAAGGGCAGGAATCACTTTGGAGTGGTGTTGGCCCCTGTCATGGTTGCTTGCACACTGCCTGGTTTGTGCTAGCAGAGGGGAATTGCTGCTAATGCGGTGTGTGGCTGATGTGGCTGCTGGTATGGGGCCTGCAGTTTTGTTTGTTTGGTTTTTTTTAAAGATTTATTTATTTATTCATGATAGACACAGAGAGAGAGAGAGAGAGAGAGAGAGAGAGAGGCAGAGACACAGGCAGAGGGAGGAGCAGGCTCCACGCAGGGAGCATCAGGGAGCCGGATGCGGGACTTGATCCCGGGACCCCAGGATCGTGCCCTGGGCCAAAGGCAAGGGGCCTGCAGTTTTAAGGAGGCATGCTGCTCTTCAGTTGGACTCACTGCCACTGGAGGATTGAGGCTTCTCAAAGCACAGAGATTGGGAGACAAGGTGTTGGCAAGGTATATCAGTATTCTGGGGAGGGGACCCTCAGTGCTGGGACTGAGGCATTCTTGGCGAGAGGGGGCAGATCCCCTAAGTGGGCAGATGGTGGTACAAGCAAGGTAGGTAATGAGTGTTGGCTCTGGGCTAGTTCCCAGAAGTAGCCATGTGTTCATTCTGGGAGGTGGGGAAGGGAAGTGGTTCCACCTAGCTCCTTTGTTCCTGAGGGAGTCACCCAGGGATCTCTATCGCTTGGAGACACACATTGAAATTAGCAAATAACCCTCCCCGATGCCCCAGGCTGCTGCGTATATACTGTATCTCTACGGATTGTTTGTAGTGCTGCCTCTTTAAGAGTGGGGACTCAGTTGGCTCTCCCAGAAAGCAGCGTGCTGATTTTTTTAAATCCCAGGCTTTAAGTCCCACTGATTGTGAGAACTCAAAAAATTCAGACCCTCTAATTATCAAAGCCCCTCTAATTATTAAATTATCATCTTTCCCATGCAGACTCTCCTATATGACAGTCTTTCTCTCCCCTCTCTCTGTCCATGGCTCCCTCCTTTCTAAGGACTCCAGGGTTTGTTTAGCTCTGAACACATATCCACCCTTCCTACCCTCTTCACTGTGGCCTCTTTTCCACCTTTAGTGTGGAGTTTGTTCTGCCAGTCTTTTAGTTCTTTTCTGGGTGTGTGTGTGTGTGTGTGCGCGCGGTTTTTTTTTTTAAAGATTTTATTTATTTATTCATAAGAGACACAAAGGGAAAGGCAGATGGAGAAGCAAGCTCCCTGTGGGGAGCCTGATTCAGGACTTGATCCCAGGACCCCCCGGATCACAACTTGAGCTAAAGGCAGATGCTCAGCCACTGCCACTCAGGTGTCCCTCTTTTCTGGGACAAGATGTGTTATTTACACTGATATGAGCGTTAACCTAATTGTATCTGTGGGCTGAGGTGAGCTTAGGGTCCTCCCATTCCACCGTCTTACCAGATGCTACACCTCCATTCCCTTTTATCTTTCAGAAATGTCTCAGTGTTTATAGTTCATTGATAAGAACTTTTCCTGTTTTTTTTTTTTTGTAGAGCTATAGATTTTCTTTTTTTTATCCTTAAGCCTTTTCCCATTTCAGTGGCATTTGGAGAAGAGAATATTAATATGTAAGTTCAGCCCATTCTTCTTGAATCTGAATATTCATCTTCTCTTACTCTACATGTTCTCTAGGTAATATCATTCACATATTTCATTTACCATTTTTATAATGATGGGTTCCAAATCTATGTCCTACCTAAAGTCTCTTACCTACAGAGCTCTATTTAATTGTCAGCTAGTGGATATCCACCCTCATGTCCCATGGCACTTCAAACTGTCCCATCAACAGGTGAATGGATAAACAAATTATGGTGTAAACACACAATGCAGTACTACTTAGCAATTAAAAAGAATGAACTGTTGATACACAGAACAACATGATTGAATCTTAAAATGATGCCAAGTGAAAGAAGCCAGACAAAAAAGAATATATATTGTATTATTCCATTTATCTAAAACTCTAGGAAATATCACTCTATAATGATAGCATATCAGTGATTAACCAGGGGAGGTTACTGTCTTGGGGTAGGGGGATAGGGTAAGAGGGGAGATAGGAAGGAGGGATTGGAAGGATTTCATTGTGTGATAGATACATTTATTTCTTTGACCGTGATAATGGTTTCAAAACCCAGAAAAAAAAAAAAAAAAACACCCAGAAAAGTTTACACTTTATACATGTTCACTTTATTGTATGCCAGTTATACCCAAATAAAGCTGGAAGAAAATTCTCAATATTAAAGGCTTTTAATAGAAAAACAGCAGTTCCTGCCCACTCTTCTTTTTCCCCATCCCAGTCCTCTTCCCCAAAGGCAGCGACTTTGAACTTTTTCAGGGATCTTCTGATACTTGGGCCATGTTCTAATATGCTTACTCTGTTACTTAGTGATTCTTTCATTTAGAACTTCAGGCAGTCTCTATTTATTCTCTTATTATGGCAGTTGATAATTTGTCTTACTCTACCTTTTTTACTTATCCGCCCAACCTTCTAACACAGCTCTTGATTAAATCAATCGTGAGTGCTAGCATTACTAGGAACATTAAATATTGTACATTACTGAGTCAAGTACTATGCTTTGATTGCTTGTATTTCTTTTTTTTTTAAGATTTTTAAAAATTTATTCATGAGAGACAACAGAGAGAGAGAGAGAGAGAGAGAGAGGCAGAGGGAGAAGCAGGCTCCATGCAGGGAGCCAACGTCGGACTCCATACTGGGTCTCCAGAATCACACCCTGGGCCAAAGGCGGCACTAAACCGCTGAGCCACTCGGGCTGCCCCTTTATTTCTTTAGTACCCTTCCTCTTTTTTAATGTAGTAACTGCATTTTTTTCCCCATTTACTTTGTTTTTATGTACCTACAGCTAATTTTTTTTTCTGATGTCCCAGCAGATTTTTAGACATGTAACAGCAGTTTTTCCAGATGCTCAAAATATCATATAACCTGTCAATTCCAGTCCCCCATTCCCATTCCCTAAGACATTCCTCCTTGCCCTGATTGCTTTCTGCAATAGATACATAGCTGCCATGCTAAGGCTTCCTCTTGCCATTCTCCAGTTTTGGATCAACTAATTCCTGAGTCCTATGTCATTTTTCTTCATGGTTTATTCATATTCCTTCAGTTGGTTTTAGGAATCCTGTGTCTTCTAGTTGCTTCAAAGTTAACATTTTTTATTCCTTACAGAGCCAAAAAGGTCATTATTTTACTGTTACCTAAATGTTTGGTTGGGTATAGAATTCCAGGTTAAAAGTAATATTCTTTGAGAATATTAGAGTTATTTTTGCACTGTCTCCTAGTATCTGATATTAGATATTCAGAAGCAAGGAATCTGCCTAAGAGTCTCTCTCTCTCCCTATCCCTTTGCCCTTCCCCCTGCTCATGCTCTCTCTCAAATAAATATATAAATCTTAAAAATAAATTGTAGTTAAAGCCCAGAAATGTTTTACTAGTAAGGTTGCAGTGTGATGCCAGCTTTTTCATTTGGTAAACTAGTACCCTTCTGTTGTGAAAAATGTTCTTATGTTCTTTGATTATCATCCATCCATACACCCCCATTTTCCCTGTTCTTTCTGAAACTCCTTTAGTCATGTGTTGGACACTTGGACTGATCCTCTGATTGGGAGGATTTTCTCTCTGATTGTCCATCTCTTCCCTCAGTTTTATCTTCTATCCTTCTGTAGTTTGTTTTATTTTTTATTCGTGCTATCTTATTTTAATTTTCTCTAGCACTCCATCCATTTTAAATGACTGCAGTAACTTCTCATTTAAGATATTAAGGTTTTTGTTTATTCTGTGATTTGTTTTCTTCTGTTCCCTATATCTCTGTTTCCTCCAAATATTCAATTATCTACTTGTTTGTTTTGGTCTCTATTTGATGTGGGAGGCTTTGTTCAAATGCCTGATGATCCTTGGCTGCCCATTTATATTTGTGTGGGGCACTAAAAAGCTCCATTTGCAAGAATGGGGGTTGTTAGTAATGGACTTCATAGTAGGGTGAATTCAAGGTCAACTGTCTTTTTCATTGTCAGAATGTAGAGCTCTTCAAGACTGTTGAATTTTTTCATAGAATGAGGATGGTGGGTATATGCCTGAGCAGAACAGGAACAGGAAGATAAGGGCTTCACGTTTCTGTAGGTAGACTGTTATTCAGTCACCCTCTTTTCACTTTGTGCTGTATTCTTGCCCTGTGCCTGATGCCCCAAGTGCACACCATCACTAGCTGCCTTTTTCCTGGAAACAACCCCGGTAGAATGCAGTAGTCCTCTGGCTACTGGGGTAAGTGTGAGGGTAGCCTCTTGTGTTACTTGGTATCTCAAAGAACTTAGATTTTCAGAGTATTTAGGGCACGTCAGCTCCTTGTCACCTGAATCCCTCCACTCCTAGTTCTTAGTCTGTCCTGTGTTCCATTATGTCACTTTCCATTCCTTTTTTTTTTTTAAAGATTTTATTTATTTATTAATGAGAGACACACAGAGAGAGAGAGAGAGAGAGGCAGAGACACAGGCAGAGGGAGAAGCAGGCTCCATGCAGGAGGCCCGACATGGGACTCGATGCCGGGTCTCCAGGATCATGCCTTGGACTGAAGGTGGCACTAAACCGCTGAGCCACCCGGGCTGCCTCTCACTTTCCATTCCTCTAATAGTTTCCTGTCTTGGAAAGGTTGGGGCTTGTTGTTTTTGTTCTCCAGAAAAGTCAGATATGCTCATGTGGTCTCTTCTGTTCACTTACCAATGGGTTAGTACCTTTTTTTTCTCTTTATTATAATTTTAGTGAGGAAGCATGAGGAGGGAAAGGGGGTCAACATCTGTGATTAGTGTGCCAGGTTTATCCAGAAGTCATCTGTATTCTCTAAAGTGTAATCATCACAATCTGATGTTTATTGAGTGCTTACTAAATGCCAAACACTATTTGAAGTGTACTACACTTATTAATTCCATTCTCATGACAGTCTTACGGAACAGGTACTACTATTATTGCCATGTTACAGATGAAAAAATTAATGCACAGAAAAGTTAATTTGACAAAGTCACACAAAGCCAATGAATGGGGTCCAGCATACCAGCTCAGCTGTCAGACTCTAGAGATACTCCCTGCTTAAAACTCTCCAATAGTATTTCATTCCTTGATTTGAAAATCCAGGCAATTTACCATTGTCATTCCTGGTCTCCAGGATCAGGCCCAGCATACCTCCAATCTCACCTCTCTTACTTGGACCCTAACACCACCTCTTTGACCTTATATTCTAGCCACTCTGAGCTTGCCCTGCATATACACATTCTAGTGATACTCATGCCTTTTCTGTGCTGTTCCTCTGCCCCAAACATTCCTTCACTCTCTAGAATGCTTAGTACAGTGTTTGGGTGTTCCAGTATATACTTATAAATGGGATATTTGCATAATTTATTTTACCTAGCAATCAATTCATGCTTTGCTTTTGATTTGACTTAGCTCATCTTCTTAAAAAATGTATAATTTAATAGAACTATAATATTCCATTGCGTATGAAGTGTTCATAAGTCTAACAGACCAACTGAAATTATCTCCTTAAAATTTGACTATATTGAGGGGCACCTGGCTGGCACAGTCAGTAGAGTACATGACTCAATTCCACATTGGGCATAGAGATTAGTTTAGAGGGGATCCCTGGGTGGCGCAGCGGTTTAGCGCCTGCCTTTGGCCCAGGGCGCGATCCTGGAGACCCGGGATCGAATCCCACATCGGGCTCCAGGTGCATGGAGCCTGCTTCTCCCTCTGCCTGTGTCTCTGCCTCTCTCTCTCTCTCTGTGACTATCATAAATAAATAAAAATTTAAAAAAAGAGAGATCAGTTTAGAAATACATAAAAGTGAAAAAAATTGACTGTATTGAGAGAGATAAAGATTCTTTTGGAGTGTAAGTGAAAAGGCGTATGAATAGTAAATTAATTTCATTCATTTGTTATTAAAATGTTTTCTAACCTTACTTATCTTGCTGTTTTTCTTAATAGCCCTTTCTTCCCCTTGCAAATTTGGAATGTTCACCAAACATTGAAACTTTCCTTTGCAAAGCTTTCGTACCAGCGTGCACAGACCAAATTAATGTGGTTCCACCTTGTCGTAAGTTTTGTGAGAAAGTATATTCTGATTGCAAAAAACTAATCGACACTTTTGGTATGCGATGGCCTGAGGAACTTGAATGTGACAGGTAAATTATGTTTTCAACTAAAAGCTACCAATAATCTTTTATTTTTTTTTATTTTTTTTTACCAATAATCTTTTAATGCTGGTGTTAGTTTTCCAGAACATTTGTGACAGGGTTTCATTATTTCATTCAACAAATGTTTATTGTACACTTAACATATGCCAGCCACTGGGGTGATAAGCTTTTGGACATAATGGTGAGCAAAAACAGATTTGCAGTGAGAACTTTGCAGTGATATGGGGAAGAACAAATAGTAATCAAATAATTATAATAATAAATGTAAAATTTTAACCATGCTAGATACAACAAAAGAGAAGTACACAGTTCTCTGAGAACATGTAATGGTGCCTTTGACCCAAACTGGGGGGAAATGAACTTATCAATTCACTGACCTTTTTGCACATTGACCTTGATTAATAACTTTTGTCTCCTATTCTCTAGACATTAGGGGATTGTAATTTGAGTTATTCTGCTGATATAATGAGACTTTACACGATAACCTGGGAAAGAAGCTGTGTCTACCTTTCTGTTTCTTTATATATAGACTAAAGGAAGTATATAGATGCTTTGTGGAAGTCATACACTTCTGGTGAACACATACTTGTTTTTAGGAACAATTGGTAATATATAGTAAAGTTGAGCATACTCATACCTTACATTCTAGGCAATCCCCCTCTATAGAAACTTTTACACAAACAGTGGATCATACATAAGAATACTGATTGTTGGGATCCCTGGGTGGCGCAGCGGTTTGGCGCCTGCCTTTGGCCCAGGGCGTGATCCTGGAGACCCAGGATCGAATCCCACATCGGGCTCCCGGTGCATGGAGCCTGCTTCTCCCTCTGCCTGTGTCTCTGCGCCTCTCTCTCTCTCTGTGACTATCATAAATAAATAAAAATTAAAAAAAAAATACTGATTGCTAATTATTCGTAATTTTTTTTAAAAATGGAAAAACTGAAAGTCCATTGTAGAAGAATGACTAGTAAATTGTGATGTACTTATACACTAGAATACTACCATATAGTTGATAAAATTAATGTAGTTGATCCACATCTATAAGCATGGATAAATCTAAAAATTAAGTAAAAATAGGATGCTATAGGATGATATATATAGTACGGTGTCATTTATATAAAATTCAAAACCTGTGAAACAATACTATATAATATTATGGTTAGAAAATCACATAAGAAAGATTTTTTTTAAATGCATAAGGAGAATAAAAACTGAACGTATGGTAATGAGTATTTCTGGGGAGAGAGAAAAAGAGAGTAAAACCAGAAAGGGGTCCCACCTGAGATCTAATGTTATATTGTTTTATTTTAAAAGATATAAAGCAAAACTGACATAATATTAAGTTTTTAAAATGTTGGTAGATACATAATGTTCTTTATCTGGGCATGTATTTTATTATTTGCTACTCTTATCTATATCTAAAGCATGTTTTTTTTTTATTTTTTTATTTTATTTTATTTTATTTTTTATGATAGTCACAGAGAGAGAGAGAGAGAGAAGCAGAGACATAGGCAGAGGGAGAAGCAGGCTCCATGCACCGGAAGCCCGATGTGGGATTCAATCCCGGGTTTCCAGGATCGCGCCCTGGGCCAAAGGCAGGCGCCAAACCGCTGCGCCACCCAGGGATCCCTCGCATGTTTTATTTTTTTTTTATTTTTATTTTTTTTTTCCTCGCATGTTTTAAACGTTTTCTTTTTGCTGCACCTGGCTGGCTCAGCTGGTGTAGCATGCGACTCTTGATGCTGGGGTTATGAGTTTGAATCCCACATTGGGTGTACAGATTACTTAAAAATAAAATCTTTTAAAAAATTAAATAAATTTTTAAAAATTTAAATAAATAAATATTTAAGTAAAATAAATGTTTTCTTGTTAAAAACTCCCACTAATTTATTTAAATTTTTTTAAAGATTTTATTTATTTTAGAGAGAGAGCGAGAGAGCACAGTGTGGGGAGGGACAGAGGAAGAGAGAGAAGCAGACTTCCTGGTGAGTAGGGAGCCCAGTGTAGGTTGCAGTCCCAGGACAACGAGATCATGACCTGAGCTGAAGTCAGACACTTAACCGACTGAGCCACCCAGGTGCCCTAAAGCTCCCACTAATTTTTAAACCATACAGATCCTCCAAATTAATATTGGTGTGTAGAAATTTAACTGAGTAGACAGATGAATGGATGAAGAAGATGTGGTCTATATATACAATGGGATATTACTCAGCCATCAGAAAAGACAAATACCCACCATTTACTTCAACATGGTATTACGCTGAGTGAAATAAGTCAATCAGAGAAGAACAGTCATCATATGGTTTCACTCATAAGGGAAATATAAGAAATAGTGAAAGGGATTATAAGAGAAAGGAGGGGAACTGAGTTGGAAAAATTAGATAGGGAAACAAACCATGAGAGACTCCTAACTCTGGAAAACAGATAAAGGGTTGTGGAAGAGGTGGTGAGGGGGGGATGGGGTGACTGGGTGACGGGCACTGAGAAGGGCACTTGATGGGGTGACCATTGGGTGTTATACTATATGTTGGCAAATTTAATTTAAGTTTAAAACTGTAAAAAAAAAAATTTAACTGAGTAGTAGTTTTTCACAAAATAGAAATATACTTCACTCTGCTATGCCGTAAACAAGGGAGGCAAGAAGTACAAACTTCCAGTTATGTCATGAGGATATAGTGTATGGTTAATAACATTATATTAGTTTTGTGACAGATGGTGATTAGATTTACCTGGGACCATTTCTCAATGTATATAAATGTCAAATCACTATGTTGTACACCTACCTAAAACTCAAATAATACGGTATGCCAACTATATCTCAATTAAAAAAAACAGCCAAACAAACAGAATAGTGATGTGAATTAAGCTGGTCTGAGTCTACCTCTTGGTGATCTTCTGTAGAGATCACCTAACCCAATCCAGGAAAGGGAAGGGTCTCATTTCAGTCAATTTTAGCTGTTAACACCTTAGTCATATGATTGAGCCGCTTTACTTGGGGGCATTAGAAAACAAGTGAATTTCCCCATGGCTTATATTTCTAATACTGTAAACAGACAAGCCAGCACTTATTTGTCTGGAGACTACTAATTAAGATAAATTTTTTCTTTCTTTCTTTTTTTTTTAGGATGAATTCTTTCTTAGATATTTAGTCTTGGAAACAGAAATTATTTAAAAGTTATTAATTGGGGCACTTGACTGGCTCAGTCAGTGGAGCATGCAACTCTTTGATCTCGAGGTTGTGAGTTTAAGCCCCACCTAGGGTGTAGAGCCTACTTGAAAAAAAGTTTACAAAATAAAAATTATTAAATTGATAATTTTCTGAGTAAGGAAATTTTCATATTCACTTGCCTTGTATTAAACATATGTTAGCGTGTTGGGGCCTCACTAATAACTACAAGTTTTTAGTTAACTTCAAAGCTCTAACCTATAATCTATCAGGTTGTGTGTCCTCCCATCAATTATGAATGCATAAGGTAGCACTTTATAGCTGGAAAGCATACATTAAAATAGTGAATCAATAAAAATGTTGACTTCAGTTTTTATCATTTTTACAGATTGCAGTACTGTGATGAGACTGTTCCTGTAACTTTTGATCCACACACACAGTTTCTTGGTCCTCAGAAGAACACAGAGCAAGTCCAGAGAGACATTGGATTTTGGTGTCCAAGGCATCTTAAGACTTCTGGGGGACAAGGCTATAAGTTTCTGGGGATTGACCAGTGCGCGCCTCCATGCCCTAACATGTATTTTAAAAGCGATGAGCTAGAGTTTGCAAAAAGTTTTATTGGAATAGTTTCAATATTTTGTCTCTGTGCAACTCTTTTCACATTCCTTACTTTCTTAATTGATGTTAAAAGATTCAGATACCCAGAGAGACCAATTATATATTACTCCGTCTGCTACAGCATTGTGTCCCTGATGTACTTTATCGGATTCTTGTTAGGCGATCGCACAGCCTGCAACAAGGCAGATGAGAAGCTAGAACTAGGTGACACAGTAGTTCTGGGTTCTCAGAATAAGGCTTGCACTGTTCTGTTTATGTTTCTGTATTTTTTCACAATGGCTGGCACCGTGTGGTGGGTGATTCTTACCATTACGTGGTTCTTAGCTGCAGGAAGAAAATGGAGTTGTGAAGCCATTGAACAAAAAGCAGTGTGGTTTCATGCTGTTGCATGGGGAATACCAGGTTTTCTGACTGTTATGCTTCTTGCTATGAACAAAGTTGAAGGAGACAACATTAGTGGCGTTTGCTTTGTTGGCCTTTATGACCTGGATGCTTCTCGCTACTTTGTACTCTTGCCACTGTGCCTTTGTGTGTTTGTCGGGCTGTCTCTTCTTTTAGCTGGCATTATTTCCTTAAATCATGTTCGACAAGTTATACAACATGATGGCCGGAACCAAGAGAAACTAAAGAAATTTATGATTCGAATTGGAGTCTTTAGTGGCCTGTATCTTGTGCCACTGGTGACACTTCTGGGATGTTACGTCTATGAGCAGGTGAATAGGATCACCTGGGAGATAACCTGGGTCTCTGACCACTGTCGTCAGTACCATATCCCGTGTCCTTATCAGGTAAAGAGCGTTTGTATTAGTTCATTACACTATTTCTTTTTTAAAGATTTTATTTATTTGAGAGAGCTCACAAGCGGGGGGTGGGGAGTGCAGAAGGAGAAGCAGGCTTCTCGCTGAACTAGATCCCAGGACCCTGAGGGCATGACCTGAGCCAAAGGCAGATAGTTAACTGAGCCCCCCAGGTACCCCTGTATTAGTTCACTATTTAGCTTTAATCTGGAGAATGTTCCCTGGAAGTACACTTGAACTAGTCATGACCATAACATTTGATCTCCTGTAAGAAAGTCCAGCAGATAGAGGAAATGATTCTTCATGCATTAGATGAAACTGGGATCCATGCCTCCAGAGCTGCTCTGTCCTCAAGTTTTGGCTTTGGTTACAGGTTGGAGTGCCTCCTGTAGCTCTTCTTTTAAAATTAAATTCAGTTTCAAAGGCAGATAATAATGAGGAACAGAAACAGAAGAACAGGTCTGTCAACTTCTGCTGAATTGGGAGTTGTTTTTCATTCTTCTTCCGTAGTAGGAAGAGACCTTATTTGGGTATATTTAATTTGATCATATTATCTTATAATTTTTGGTTTTGTATATGCTTATAAAAGCAGAACTTATTTTACTGTATTGTATTGATACTTATTTCACCCTAACCAACCAAATTTTTTATAACATAAACAACAATGTGTAAAGACTCTAAAATAGTATGTTGTTCCAATGAGTTTAAGTGTGATTTTTTGGTTGATTATAATGAGGGAAAGTAGATGAATTCTTAGAACCAAATATTTTGGCAATTATAAGAGGCTGCTATACTTACAGGAAAAAATGCTGGGAAATCAAGCCAAGATTTAGGATGTTCTTCCTAAATATATTTCCCCTTTCTAATTATATATTTTGATAAACAGATAAAAGTTCTTCATTCAGAACTTTAATAAAGAATGCACTTAAAAAAAAAAGAAAAGAAAAAAAAAGGGGGGGTGGATCCCTGGGTGGCGCAGCGGTTTAGCGCCTGCCTTTGGCACAGGGCACGATCCTGGAGACCCGGGATCGAATCCCACGTCGGGCTCCCAGTGCATGGAGCCTGTTTCTCCCTCTGCCTATGTCTCTGCCTCTCTCTCACTGTGTGCCTACCATAAATTAAAAAAAAAAAAAATGCACTTAAAGCAGCACCATTCATTATATTACGTTATGTCAAACATTTTATAATAAAACAGACTGGAGATTTATACTTTTTGTATGAGTTTTACATTGACTATATAGATTTCTCTCCACTTTAAATGCACCACTGAAATTTTTATTCACTTTTTTTTTTTTTGTAGGCTAAAACAGAAACTCGACCAGAATTGGCTTTATTTATGATAAAATATCTGATGACATTAATTGTTGGCATCTCTGCTGTCTTCTGGGTTGGAAGCAAAAAGACATGCACAGAATGGGCTGGGTTTTTTAAACGAAATCGTAAGAGAGAGTAAGAATCTATTTAATTATCTGATGTTGTTTTAATTAAGTAGAACAAATACCAAGGAACTATTTAAGTCCTCACTCAGTGGAGTTTCATTATGTCAGCTATTATGTCAAATTTGGAATTCTTTTTCCTGGAGCCTGGAGAAACATACTTTATTTTGTTTGGCACTCATTAAAATAGTCTTTGACCTACACTATTCTATTGAAATATGAATGAAAGATTTGTAAAGTGTGCATTTTCTTTCCACAGCTTATATTCAAGATTATTACTGTTGTCACTGGATTCATTATTTGGTGCAGCATTTTAAATTTAAATTTTTCTTATCAGTGATAAGAGAATAAATGGGATCAAATATATGTAAGGGAATCTATAAAGTAGGATTCAAATATATTGTATGATCATTGTTTAATACCTTGAAATTTTATTATACATAGTGCTGACTTAAAATGTCACTTATTTGCCTTGCTTAAGATGGTAACATTTTAAACTTACATAGCATGTTATAACAATATAGTAGATTTACAAGTAAATAGTTCATTTTGGTTATTTATATACATTGTATGCTCTATACGGTCAACAGTGTAGTATAGTTGTTTTAACTATTCCCCATTAGTTTGATTAATAAACTCTTTTGTGGTAAAAATCTCAGAAGTATAGATCTTTTCTAAGTTTTTGAAGTCTGAAGAATTGCATTTAACTGGACTTTGATTTTTTTGCACTATTATTATATATCTATCCCATATTTATATATTCACTTCAGTATAACTTGCTAACTTTAATGTTAGCAAATAATTAAATTTAACAACCAGCCACTCTCTGTCCTTTTTCTTCAGGTTTACTTTTATATTTGATGTATTTACATATAATTTGCAGATAGTCCCCTACTTTATGCCGCTTTGAGTTTCCTCATCCTTTGGTTTCACTTCTTAAATTTCTCACCAACTTGTTTATGTTGACAAAGGCAACTAATGGTGTCTGCAAAAAAAGATTTCACTTCATGACAGTCTACTTATATCTCATAGTATTTATAATCCCAGATTTCATAACCATAAGTCATTTCAAATTTTTAACTTTATTGACTAAGGATTTTTGGCATAAGATATATTATGTGCTTTTTGGCTTCTTCATAACACTTAACATTTGCCAAGTAAACCCTCTCTTTGGTTTCTCTTACAGTCCAATCAGTGAAAGTAGAAGAGTACTACAGGAGTCATGTGAGTTCTTCTTAAAGCACAATTCTAAAGTTAAGCACAAAAAGAAGCACTACAAACCAAGTTCGCACAAGCTGAAGGTCATTTCCAAATCCATGGGAACCAGCACAGGTGCTACAGCCAATCATGGCACTTCTGCAGTGGCAGTCACTAACCACGATTACTTAGGACAAGAAACTTTGACAGAAATACAAACCTCCCCTGAAACATCAGTGAGAGAGGTGAGAGCAGATGGAGCGAGCACCCCCAGATCAAGAGAACAGGACTGTGGGGAGCCAGCCTCCCCAGCAGCATCCAGCTCCCGACTCTGTGAGGAACAGGCTGACAGGAAAGGCCGGGCAGGCAATGGGACTGATAAGATCAGCATATCTGAAAGTACACGGAGTGAAGGAAGGTGAGCTTTGATTTTTGTTATCTTAAATCAGGACTCCTTTGAATTCTGCATTATACTTTTTTTTAATTATTATTAAAGCATAGCATACCTGGAAAGAAAATGTTCTAGATGACATGTCCATACACTTAGTCCAAGGAAGTTTGGGTTTAGGAAGTTTGGCTTCAGCCTATAAATGTGCTATTTGGTAGTTTAATTCTTAGCTTTGAAAAGAGCCTTCATGAATGTTGTTCAAGTAGGAAAGTAACAGTCATTCCTATGGTAATTGTTCAAGGTTGCATGTATATTTGGGTAAATATTTGAGATCCTTCTGAAATACAGGCTATTAAGTTTTAGTACTGTGTCGTAGTGCTAAAAGGCATTTGTCATTTTATATGAAGATGATTATAAAATGTTTCTTATTTTCTTTTTTTTTTTTTTTTTTTTTTTTAATATTTTATTTATTTATTTAGGATAGTCACAGAGAGAGAGAGAGAGAGAGAGGCAGAGACACAGGCAGAGGGAGAAGCAGGCTCCATGCACCGGGAGCCTGACATGGGATTCGATCCTGGGTCTCCAGGATCGCGCCCTGGGCCAAAGGCAGGCGCCAAACCGCTGCGCCACCCAGGGATCCCTGTTTCTTATTTTCTGAACATGAAAGGATATTGACATTATCTTTAATGAAATTTTTCCAAATGGTCATAAGTGATCCAAACACAGGTAAACATCGAATGAGCCAGAATGCTGATAGTGAAGTACTTTTAGGTCTCTAGGTTGTCTCACCTCTGTCCTCCCAAACTAGACCAAATGCTCCTTCTTTGTGTTCCCATAACAGTTTTTGCAGACCAGATTCTAATTAGACACGTGCCTTTAAACCTCCACTAAATTTGCAGAGCTGTGGTCTGATGCATCTTTGTATTTCCATCTTTGTGTTGGAATTACACAACATCGCATCCTTGGTGGGAAATGAATAAAATATTTACTAAACCAAGGGCAGGAATCCTGTCTTATTAATTGTTTTCCCCATGCCACACCATGTTCAGCCCATGCATGGAGGGTGCTTAATGCAGTTTCTGAAGTTAGCATTGTATTTGAAAATAAAGTATTTGAGGGCACTTGGGTGGCTCAGTCAGTTAGGCGGCTGCCTTCAGCTCAGGTCATGATCTCTGGGGTCCTGAGATAGAGCCCTGCATTGGGCTCACTGCTCAGCTGGGAGCTTGTTTCTCCCTCTGCCCCCACTCATGTGCTCTCTTTGTCTCTGTCTCTCAAATAAATAAATAAAATCTTTTAAAAATTAAAATAAGTATTTGCATTTTGAAGTGTTAGGGTACACATAAGGAGTTTTAGTTAATCATGCTCTGATAAAAGTGGAAACTGGTTGGGAGTAAAACTCATGAGAAGTAGATAGCATTTGTAAGGACATTTGGCATCACATTTGTGCTTTGGTCTGTATGTATGTTGACTTTCATCTTTTTACCTAGGGTAACTCCAAAAAGTGATGTCACTGAAACCGGCCCAATGCAGAGCAGCAGCTTGCAGGTCCCAGGCTCTTCAGAGCCCGGCAGCCTGAAAGGCTCCACATCACTGCTCGTTCACTCAGCTTCAGGAGGTAGAAAAGAGCATGGCACTGGAAGTCACTCTGATACGTGAGAAGCAGGTTGTCCCGATGCTGAGGAGTGGGTTCATGTTACACTGGAGGTGACAGTACGCTGTCTTGTCCATGTCACTGTTGTATTCTTCTGCACTGACAGCTGCATTGCCTACTGTTACGCTGGACACAATAGATTCCGAAAATAATAGAATTAATTTCACTCAGAGGTCAATGATGACAGTATACCCAGAAAGCAGAAATATGCAGGTTAATATTTTTTTAAGTTGCGTGGGAGAAGGGATTAGAGGAATCTTCCTTTTCTATTTATGAAGATTCTATTCTTGTTAAAAGTATTTTAAGATGTACTATATGTTATTTCACTTTTATGGCATAAAATCAAGATATTTCCTTGCTAAAGTATTTAAAACTTATCTTTGTATCTTTTTTATATATTTGAAAATAAGTTTATATGTATTTGAACTTTTTTTTTAGAATTCCTGGAAAAGCTATTCAAATATTTTTATGTTATTCTGATATTTTAGCACTACTTTGGTAGCTTTTACACTGAGTTTCTAAGAAAATTGAAAAATAGTATTCTTTTATAGTATAAAAAATAACTGGCACCTGACACACTGGAAAGTGTTATAACAGAAATTCAACTTTAAAAATCCATTTATTCCACTTCATCATCTTCCTTGTGTGAATTTTGTAAAGTCTTGTTTTAGGAATTTTATACATCTGTTATGCCACTAAAATAAGGTGCTTGATGTCCAGTGTTGATTGTATTATGCTGCTCATTGATCGTTCTACATTTTTAAATAATATGTCCTGAAGGATTAGATGAAATGTTACTCTTTTAAGCCAAGTGCAATTGATTTCCTTAAAAAAAAAAAACTTGTTTTATGACCACTCAAGATTGTATTTGTAAGATTTATAGTTGCTATCCCTTTAACTATTTTTTTAACATTTAGAATACTAAAATTTATACAGTCTCTTTCTCAGACATTATGTGGAATTCATTTCTGCACTTAAATAGGGTTTGCTGAACATTTAAAAGTGTGTTAAAAAATATGTTAGCAATATTAGTGCCAGCCAAATGGGGAAAAAATGTAGTCCTGATAAACAAAATGTATTTTATATAACATACTTTAAAATATTAAAGAATTTTCTTAATTTTATTTCCAATTAAGTGTTATACCTTGAAGAATGGTTTCTAATGCTTTGGGTTTTTTTCCTCTATTTAGCATAAGAAGAAGATTATCATGTACTGTATGGAAAATGTAAATACTAAGTTTTCGGCATTTTTGAACTTTGTATACAAAAACATTGTATGAGCTTTCCAGTAATAAAATTCTCACTGTGTAAGAGATTGTGGAGAATTCTGTGCTTAGTGGTCCTGACCCAGGAGGTGGTAGGATTTTTCAGATCAGTGGCTCCGTGACTAATAAGTCAGAAGCTTTTTTCTTTTTTAAACTGGAAAAGGAGAAGACAAGACTCTTATTTTTCATTTGTTACAATTTCTTCCCAGACTATATATCTTATACAGCCATATTTACCATACTTATTAAAGCCAGCGGGAGACCTGAAGGATGGGGTAAAGCAAAGGGAGCCCAGGACGCTGCTTTCACTCTTGGCAGTGGGAAATAAAATGATATCAAATTAAAACATTCTAAAAAACAAATAAGATAGTGAGGAATTGCCAGGGTAAGATCTGGGAGAAGAAAGAAATTCACTCTGCCAGGCCCAACAATTGGAGCTTCTTTTGCTCAAGGAGCATTTAATGGTTGGGAAAAAGTGGTTGAGAGGTTGAATTAGCCTCAGAGGGCTGGGGTTCAAGAGAAGGAGTATCCACACACCACCCTGCACTTAGAATTGTGACCTCCAAAGGGATGCATCCTAGGAGCAAGGGTGAAGTATAAGGAAAGCAGCCCTGCTTCAAGTTACCTGGGTGGACTAGAAAAATCTCTTACTTTGGAATTAGAATAAGGTAGTTCTGGGTTAGTAGTAGGCAGAAGCATATGGAAATCTTGTCTAGAGGAAGAAAATGTCATTCTCTGTATTCTACAAATACTTTTTCAAATACAATATTCATCATATAATCAAATGTAGGCAGACACGCAAAAACAACACATGAATAAGAATTGGCACACACATCAGACCAATAGGAAAAGATCCAGAGGTACTCCTGAATTATGAGGCATGGATTTGTTAAACTCCTGTAACTTAAAAACATCAGCAAGGACAAACAAGGAGACACCACTACATCTATTAGAATGGTTACAATTTAAAAAATAACTGACAGTATCAATTTCTGGTAAGGATGCAGAGCAGCAACAGGAACTCTTGTTCATTACTAATGGGAATGCAAAATGTTGCAGCCACTTTGGAAAACAGGCAGTTTCTCAACACAGCCCAACTTGGTCTTACCACCATCCAACAGTCACGCTCCTAAAGTATTTCTTGGAAGTGATTTATGTAGCTACTTCATCCTTGAGGTGCAGTGGAACTCTTCACTCCAACATGGTTAGTGGCTTCCTTCCAAAGAACACAGTAGGGAACGGGGCTGGGGAAGAATAACTTTCACGGTAGAGAAACTTGACAAAACACCACCTAGGTCAGGTGACATCGGTCATCAGTAGAGCACTTGTGGGGAGTAGGTGCCCTTCATATGATGTGATGAAGGTGGCACCTGACCTCTGTGATCTTCCTCCCCCAAATCCATAACCTCAGTCTAGTTGTGAAAAAAGCAGACAAATCTCAGCAGATGGACGTTTTACAAATACCTGACCAGTCCTCAAAGCTCTCAAGATCATCAAAAATAAAGTCAGAAACTGTCACAGCTAAGGGATGCCTACGGAGCCGTGGTGAATGTATTGTAGTATCCTAGAAAAGAAAGAGTACATTAGATAAAAATGAAGGGAATCTGAAAAAAGTACGAGCTTTAGACATTCAATGCAGTGAAATGGTCTTTGTGTGTGGTGTGTATGTGTGATAATTTCCTCCCTTCTGCTTTGCTCTTTTTTACGGGAATTCCTTTTAATCTGATCATGGACATCCTAGGCAGATCCTCCAGTTTTCTCATCTTTCCTCTGTTTCGGTTCATCTCTTTGAGTTTTGGTTCTCTAAGACTATTTCTCAAGCTTATCTTCTAGATTTCTATTGAATCCTTATTTGGGCTGTCATATTTTTAATTTCACAGAGCGTTTTTCTCACTGTTATTTTAAATAGTATCTTCCTGTCTTATGATTCTCTTACGTATATTTGCAGACACGTAACTTGCTTTTTAAAGATCATGTAGAGGAATCCCTGGGTGGCTCAGTGGTTTAGAGCCTGCCTTCAGCCCAGGGTGTGATCCTGGAGACCTGGGATCGAGTCCCACATCAGGCTCCCTGCATGGAGCCTGCTTCTCCCTCTGCCTGTGTCTCTGCCTGCCTCTCTGTGTCTCTCATGAATAAATAAATAAAATCTTTAAAAATAAAAAAATAAAGATCATGTAGAAAACATGGATTTTTAATATTTATTTTAGGTCTTCTATTCATTCTAATGATTTCACAGTTGACTTTTCCTGGATTTTCAATGTAGATGGTCTTTTTGTCTCAAATCATGGTAATTTTATTTCTCATCTGTTAGCTTGACCTGAGAACCTTTAATTGTTAAGAGCAGTAGCAACAGATGTCCTGGTCTTGTTTAAAGGGAATTTCTATGGTATTTCATCATTAAGAACAAGGTTGGCATTTGATAGAAAATAGATCTTTTTTTAATGAGTTAGTAACGAATCCTATCTTGACAATTAATGTATCATGTGTCTCATTTAATATATTGCTGGATTAGATTTGTTAGCAATTTATTTAAGGTAAAAATGTACATCTATACCTACCTGTATTCTAAATGATTCGCCAACCAGGAACAGAGCATTTGTATTCAGTAAACTTAAATTTTTTATATATTCTATTTCTAGTAGCAAACTTCAAAACTATCCTCTAATTCAAAAGAAAATAGCAGTTTCTCTTTTTCATGAGACCAGAGTCTGTGATGCAAAAAGAGCCTACCATTTCATTAATTTTTATAAGAATTACATAGCATTTTTTGACCAAGAAAGTGGACCTCAATTACATATTTACATGTACAGTAACAATATTGCCATGAGGAAAGTGCAGCTAAATGCAAAGCAGAAAAGATTCAATAAAGCAGCATTTCATCTTGTAAGTCACCCACAAATCCTCAATAGAATTTTATGGAATATCGTCTTTCAAAAAGAGTACATCCATTAGAATCCATCTGCTAGGCTATTTATAGCAGTGAAAGAATCTTTCCTAGACTTTCCTCAAAAAACTAGACCAAAAACAGCTTGTCATTGCCACTCATCATCACAATCACAGCTTTAGTGCTTTCTGGCTTCCTAGAAATATGCCAGTGGTGGGCTCTTCCTGTTACGACTGCTGGAAAGTTTTAGCATTGCCAAAGCAGGCACTGGTACTCTCAAGAAAGGAAAGATATAATTTTGAATAACTAGAAGAAGCCTTGCTACAACTCTTCTGCAGGGAAAGCATAACACTTATCACCTCACTGCCCCCAGCACAAGTCAAAGACTTTCCAGATGCTGAAGGCTTTTTAACAGTGGCCATTGTGATCTGTACGTGCAGAAGAATCAAACTTTCATTAACTCCTTTGCAGCAACACAGAGAGCAAGCAAGGAAAGATTAAGAGTCTAATTTAGACTTCTCCAAAGACATTGGCACCCAGAGCTGGACAGCGGGGGAAAGTCACCTAGGAAAGTCTGCTGTGGACACTGCTCCGGGAGGGAAAGCAAAAGGGAGCCATATGGAAAGAAATAGAGAAAAGGACAAGAAGGACAGGCTGGGAGTGGTAAACACTAGTTAGAAATGAAAAAAAAGGATGCTAAAATGAATAGATTTTACCAGCCAAATCCAAGGCTTTTATTTTCCATCCCTAGAAGGAAAATGAGAAAACCAGAAGAAACTTCGAAGGATTTCCACCACAAAAGGTGGGGTGAGAGAGAGAGAGAGAGAGAGAGAGAGGGAGAATCTACTTAAGTTTCCACAGAAACACCTTAAAGTTTTTTGAATAAACCATTTTCTCCAAACTCATGCCATAGTTCATCTTTATTAACAGTGTTACAAATATTTCCTACTTATTGGGTTCACATATACTGGGTTTTGACATCCTGAAGTGCAAAGAGTCTGTTAAAGTCAACATTTAGTACCTGGGTTTATAAATCTATGTATGATTACATTTAGAAAATGGTGAGAGAAGAGGCACAAAATCAACAAGGATTAAGAAAAGTTTTTCCTAAACCCCCCAAAAATAAAATACCTTAGTATTCTCTCCATCTCACTTTCCAAGATGCCAATGAAAGTAAAACTGACAAGTTTGTGGGTTTATTTTCTTGGGGCCCTGTTACAGGATCTAATTAGAAAATGTATTAAGTCTGAATATATAGATTTTAGACTTTATCTGGAAAAATTCACCAGTAAAAAGTCATAAACTCCCCTAGTGGTTTTTGTCCTTCTGACAGCGGGTCCAGGAGCCCCCATGAAAACTTTCATAAAACAGAAACCTTCAGAGCCGGTAAACAAAGTTAACCACTGGCAAAACCCTTGCTGGCTCCTCCAGGCCGTCTCTCAGCGCAGGCTCTAAGCAAAGGAGAATGGCATGCTGTGTTTCGAGAGCTGACCTTGTTGGCAGGCTGTGGGCAAATAAGTACAGTCAAACAACAGGAGGACTGTGTTTCCTCGACTGACAGTCATCACTGCCTCTTTGTCACCAGTCCTCAGACTCCGAGCAGGGCTTTCCAGGCCTGCTGTGCAGACACTGAGAATTTCAACTGCTTTCTTGATGAAGCAAAGACCAGGAGAGAGGGGCGTCCGACACGTCCAAAATCGGGGGAGGGAGCCTCGAGGACTTCAGAGGCAGGGCACGGTCTGGCTACCCTGGACACCCTGAAGAGATCTGAACAGTATAAACACCTGTTCTCTCCACTCTCCAAGGGTGCAGAGCAATGGGGGAGAATGAATCTATGAGGAGGAGAATGAACCCAGGTGTGAAAGAGGCAAGAACACATAAGAATTAGCAGTTAAGAGGAAGAACTCTAAATGCACGGACATGGGGCACCTGGGTGGCTCAGTGGTTTAGCGCCGGCCTTCAGCCCAGGGCGTGACCCTGGGGACCCGGGATCGAGTTCTGCATTGGGCTCCCTGCGTGGAGCCTGCTTCTCCCTCAGCCTGTGTCTCAGCCTCTCTCTGTGTGTCTCTATGAATAAATAAATAAAATCTTATAAACAAATGCGCGGATGTGGAAGCCTTCCAAGGTGTTGTTATGCACCAAAAAGCGAATTGCAAAACTATACTTACTAATACTGTGTATATAAAAAAAACCTCACCCCGTAGAACAGCACACCATGTTTTCTATCGTTACATATCGATGTGTCTCAATGCATAATGATACCATGCATGTAAGTCATCTTTCACCACAGAATACCCCATATACATTACAAATATGCATGTGTAAGTGCATGAGAAGGCTCCAGAAAATGTGGTAACATGCATGATGTCTGGGGAAGGGATCAGCATTGTAGACAATAATCAAAGCAGACTTGAACCTGGTCTGTAGTGTTTAAATTTTTATAAAGAGAACCTATTAATATGTGGTGTAAATATAATTGGTCTTTCTAAGAAAATTTACTGAGCACGAGTCAAGCTAATGGTGACTCAGGGGGTCCAGCCCATCTGCCTGCAGGGGTCTGAGCCTGCAGGTGGTCGAGGCCCCCTCCCTGCTGTGAGCCCGCCCCCCAGAGCTGGGAGGGGCCGCCTACCCCACTGAGCCCTGGGGAAGGCCACCAGTTCTTCTAGTTCCAGCTTCCTCTGGTTCCTCCCTGCTGTGCTTCTCGCGGTCCCCCAAACCACTTTTTCTTCGGTTGGCAATCCCACAAGTGTTTTGAGAACCTCTGTGCCTCCTTCTGTCTCTTGCATCTCTTCCCCAGACTCTACTCCTCTCCCCACAAATAAAGCTGAGACCTGCTTGCTTGATCCCAGCCCTGGGAGACACAGGAGGCCGGAGGACCAGCCCCCCAGGATGTGATACTGGGCGGGGGACACGAGGGAAGGCCGAAGACAGCAGAAAACCCACGATGGCAAATTCTCCACCACCCCCCCCACCGCCACGCCAGCCCTCGGCTCCCCCAGCACCCACAGACCACCACCGCCACGAGTGCCCCCAGCAGGGGTGACTCAGCACTGCAGTCTCCATACTCACCAACCTCAAAAGTAAATGCAAGTTCTGAGGTCTGAAGCTCCGGAGAATCGAAGGCTACGGCGTGGGTGGCTTTGGGCAGAAGGCGGGCCCCTGTCCTTCCCTGGCGACTCACACACGTCCCTGGGGGCGATGCAGCTGGCCCATAGCCACCGTGAGGCGCCGAGGTGTCCGCGGGACCACCATGGCCCTCAGCAGCTCCCAACTGGCTGGTAGTCCAGACTCGGGCAGAACTGTGAGGGGATTAGTGTCTTGTCTGTACCTGCCTGCTGCCTGAAAGATTAGCTCCTGCTTTTAGAAAATGCCCTAGTCCTTTCCCTCCAGAGCAAGTGAGTCAACTTTTCCTCTTAATGTGTTTGCCAGAGCAAAAATAAGGTTCCTACCCACTTGATACCTAAGCCAGAGATCCATGATCTTTAATCTAGAGGATAAAATACTGTCTACATCAACCCAAGATAAGGCCCAGCCTTGTCCTGGGAGACTACCCCATCTCTCGGAGCAGTCCCAAGAGGAAAGGAACCACAGTGGGGGCTGGAATTCCTGAGATCTAAACTGTGAATATTTCAAGGTTTTAGAGAAGCAGAATCTCCACAAGGGCATTGTTTAGGGACAAAGGAGTTGTAACTGGCTAAGCCGGGGGACTAGGTGGGGAAAGGGCCAGAAGTAGCCAGCTCACCCCTGGTTGCCCTTGGATCGTTGAAAAGACCTAGAGATATCTACGTGTTCCCAGTAATAACAACAACTGATATCTGTCAGGTTCTGTCCCGGCTGCTAAGTGGGGAACAAGGGACAAGCCCCCTGCATTCGCAGAGTTTATATTCCAGGGGATGTCAGACAGTGAGCAAGTAAGTAAATATACAAACAAGATAAATTCAGATAGGGATTAGCATTATACCAGAATATTATTCAATGATATTAATTGAAGCATCATTTAAAACTGAAACTTCAGTGGGCACCTGGGTGGCGCCATCGGTTAAGTATCTGGCTCTTGGTTTCGGCTCAGGTCATGGTCTCAGGGTGGTGAGATCGAGCCCCAAGAGGAAAGCTTTGCACTCAGCAGAAAGCCTGCTTGAGATTCTTGCTCTCCTCTCCCTGTGCCCTTCCCCCTTCTCTCTCTCTCTCTCTCTCTCTCTCTCAAATAAATGAATGAAACCTAAAAAAATAAAAAATAAAACTGAAACTTCTATCTATAAATATGCAACTGGTTATATAACATTCCATTCATTAGAAATGCTGTGAAAATGTTATGAAGGAAGAGGAGGAACTATAAATGTTCATAGTGAAAGATGTCCAGGAAGCATCATTAGTGAAAAAAGCAAGTTATGATAAGAAGTATTCCAATGTGCATGTTTTTTTCAACGCCATCAAGCAGTTGACTCCATTCTGACACTATCTACCTGGAGATCCCACTGTAGGGGTTCAGTCCTAGAAGATTGTCCCCCACTTCAGATGCCAATTGCAAGTCCAGGTTGTCATCAGGGTTTCTGACCCATCACTATAGTTGCTGGTTCTCACAACTATCTCTATGGATTCAATTCATTTGCTAGAGTGCTCACAGAAGTCCGAGAAACACATCCTTATACTAGTTTATGATAAAGGATAGTATAAGGGATACAGGTGAACAGCCAGATGAAGAATGTACGTAGGGCAAGGTTTGGGGAAATAGGCATAAAGCTTCCATGGTCTCTGAGCAACCACTCAGCACCTCTACCAGTTCACCAACCTGGAAGCTCTCCAAATCCCATCTTTTTTGGGTTTTTATGGAGGCTTCATTACAATGATTGATTAAATCATTGGCCATTGGTGACAGATTCAACCTCCAGCCTCTCTCCTCTCCTTGGAGGTCACAGCATAGAACTGAAAAGGCCAGCCCTCTAATCACATGGCTGGTTCCCCAGCAACCAGTATCCATCCTTAGGTATTTTCCAAAAATCATCTCATGAACATAAACTCGGGTATGGTTGAAAGGGGTTTGTTATGAATATCAAGACATATTTAATACTCTTATCACTTCAGAAATTCCAAGGGTTTTAGAAGCTCTGTGCCAGAAATGGGGACAAAGACCAAATATATATTTCTTATTATGTCATAATACCACATATGTATGCAATAATCCTATTTAACTTATATTCAAATACTGTCTTATGAAAAAAATAAAAATAAACAAATACTGTCTTATGTATCTGTTTATTTTTTTTTAAGATTTTATTTATTTATTCATGAGAGACACAGAGAGAGAGGCAGAGGGAGAAGCAGGCTCCATGCGGGGAGCCCGACGTGGGACTCGATCCCAGGACCCCAGGATCATGCCCTGGGCTGAAGGCGGCGCTAAACCGCTGAGCCACCCGGGCTGCCCATGTATATGTTTAATGACTAGAAACATGCACTAAGCTATGGACAATAGTTCTTTTAAAGGAGTGAGATCATGGTGAGGGTTAATAGCAAGGAAACCTTTCAGGTTTATATACTTCTATATTGTTTGATTTCAAAATGAGCATATGCTACCACCTGCCTCCAAAACTGGGTGCCATGAGCATGCTCAAAGTGGTAAGAAAGAACAACCTGTTTTGCAAACTTCTATTATTTATATCATACTTCAGCTAAATAAAGGCATATTGCAGTTCAAGATGTACATCAATATGAAGATAAGCAGCTTTATGAATTTTGTTATTACCAATATTATCTTAGAATTTTCTAAATTATTGCTCACCAGATAAATATTTCCTATTATCTCAATTCTGTAAAAGACATAATATGCTTGTTCTTACATGCATAAAAATATCTACATGACATGTAAAATTTCATTCATTCCATAAGTGATATTAATGCGTAAAATACATAGTTGGTTTTACCTCCTCCGTGTAACTTGTTTTGGACCTTAGCTTTGATGAAGGATACGTGTCTCTGGATAAGATCTTGGAAATATTTAACACGTTTAGTCCCATACTGACTTCTAAGTTAAATATTTCAAGATGGCTTTGGTCAGCCAAGCCTGACTGCTGGTATGCAGACATGAGCAAATCACTAAGAAAAACAATTAAAACCCTTACTTTGGATATGCAGCTTGGAAACCAGCATATCTGTAGAACATATTAACAATGACTCATAACCACATGAGTTAAATATACTGAGAAATTAAATGTTTAGCTCATAGTTCTGGATGAGCTGAGGTCTAGGATTACCATAACTCTAACAGAAAATTGAAATTGAATTAGATATACTGGACTTGACTCCTAACTTCAAAGCCAAAAGTTTGCTAATAATGCCTGTTGGGCTTAGAGAGGTGGGGGCGGGGGGGACCTCCCTCTCCTTCTGCCTTCTGTTTTCCAGGACTCTGTCAGGCGGGAGGGGAAAAATATCTTTGTAGTTGCCCATGGGATAACTTGAATTCTTGCTTCTGATGCAAAGTTCAAGAAAAACAGGAGTCTGGTGACAAGTTAAAAGGGGAGGGGAATCTGCACTTTCTTGCCTTCTGAGGTAATCCCCAGGAATCTCAGGGTAATCCCACTGGAGTTTGGGTCCCCTCCACCTGTGGAAACAGCAGGGAGTGCTCACTGGCACACTGTCATCTTCGCTCAGCACATTCCTGGCCTGGGGGTCATCCCTCTGCGGGGGAACACCTCAGAGCGCCAGGCCCTCTCGGCCAAACCCTGCTGTCTAGAAAGGAGCTGATTTATTTGCTCACTCTAAACTGTAAATGCTGATGGGGCATAATCTTCCCAGATAAATGGGTAAACAAATTTTGTTCAGTGATAAAAAGAAACAAACTAGTGATACTTGTAATAACTAATGGATCCAAAAGCAAGCTCAGCAAAGGAAGCCAGACACAAATAAGTACCTAAAGAGCGCATAGTCTTGAAGTGGGTGATGAGGCTAGGTTTACTCAGGGGTCAGAAGGCTGTATAGACACGTCTAGCATTTCTCCATAGAAGATGTGGGTGTTTGTCAGCTGCTCAACTTCATCCAAAGCTCTAAGGAAAAAGAACCAACCAACCATCTTTAACATCCTGTTCTACAGGGGCACCTGGGTGGCTCAGTGGTTGAGCCTCTACTTTTGGCTCAGGGTGTGATCCCTGGGTCCTGGGAATGAGTCCCGCATCAGGCTCCCCACAGGGATTCTGCTTCTCCTTCTACCTGTGTCTCTGTCTCTCTGTTTTTCTCTCATGAATAAATAAATAAAATCATTTAATAAAGCCATCCTGTTCTACATCTCTATGTCCTCAACCAGAAGCTGATGGTGACCAACTTGACATTCATTTCCCCATCCTTTTTCATTACAGAACCCCAATTTACTCAAGTAGCAATTCTCTCCTACATGGAATTTCTTCTTAATTTGCTATTATGGTTCTCTCCTCCTGATTAAGAAGTATTTTAGGATTGGGTACCTGACCCCCTTCTGACTATTGGGATGTGAGAGGGCAGGGGGGCTACAGGGAACGATTCTCTTCCTCTTAACAAGGAGATATCACAAGAGCTGGTCCTCTTCTTTACTAGACATTGCTGCAACCAGCAAGGGACACCTGGACCAATTGTCTCCCCAGGGGAGATGATTACATAGGGATAAAGCCCAAATCCTAAGACTAGCAGAACATAAACATTGAAGACATCTGAATCCTTGATGATGTGGTTGAGTCACTGAATTCACCAACTCTGGAGCAGCCCTCCCTCTGGATTTCATGTTAAATGAGAAAATAAATTTCCTTATTTAAACCACACCGAGTTGAATTTTCTGTTACTTGCTGCTGAAAGCATCTTAACTGTACAATAGTCAACTCCTTGGGGGTGATACATAGCCACCAGTACAGAGTGTGTGTCACATAGAAGACACCCAGTAAATGGTTGTTGAAATAATATTGAAATGTGTATCTCAGACCCTTCAATGACCTCGAGTTGCATTATTCCATCCAAACGAGCCTAAATTTGAGCTTCTTTTTTTTTTTTAAAGATTTTTATTTATTTATTCATGAGAGACACACAGAGAGAGGCAGAGACACAGGCAGAGGAAGAAGCAGGCTCCTCTCAGGGAGCCCGATAAGAGACTCGATCTGAGGACCTGGGGATCACGACCTGAGCCAAAGACAGATGTTCAACTGCTGAGCCACTCAGGTGCCCCAAATTTGGGCTTCTTTATACTGCAAGATGAATAGCAAAGTAAGAGAACATTGTAGGATGCATGTGGAGAGAGTACATCTGGGAATCACTACTGGTCAAGAGTTAGCAGGGAATACAGCAGTAACCATCTGGCTGGAAAAATGTGATTTATGCCTACAGGGACTTCAACCTTCAGTACAAAATCCTTGAAAATTCTGCTATAAATATAGGGGAATGATGGCAGCACAGGGTAATAAGTGATAAGCTGAAAGCTTTTCCCAACCTGAGGTCTGATAAAGACAAATGGAATAGATACTGAGCCTCTAGAACAAAAGGCTTAAAGTTATGCCCTGAGTTCCTGTACTCTTTTGTACTTGAGAAATGTCACCTGCAGATCTGCTGTGCATATTGCCACAGCCAAAATGCTTTTCACAATGGGGATAATAGCAATTCTAGGGAGACTTTGTTCAAACAATGAAACAGAGCCATGACTTTATGGGGACCTTCATCAACACTGGACTATTCCACCCAAACATACTCATCTTTTTTTTTTTTTTCATACTCATCTTTTTAAAGACTTTATTTTTAGAGCAGTTTTAAGTTCATAGCAAAACTGAATGGAAGGTACAGAGCTTTTCCATATACCTCATATCCTACACATGCACAGCGCCCCCTCCCAGTATTGCTGTCACTCACTAGAGTGGTACAAGTGTTACAGTTGATGAACTACATTGACATATCATTGTCACCCAAAGTCTATATTTCATATTATGGTTTATTCTTGGTGTTGTACATTCTATGGATTGACAAATGTATAATGACATGTATCCACCATTAGTTTCATACAGAATAGTTTTGCGGCCCTGAAAACTGTGTTTTGCCCATTCACCGCCCCCCCCATCCACTGCCCGTGGCAACCAGTGATCTTCTTACTGTCTCCATAGTTTTGCCTTTTCCAGAATGTCATATAGCTAGAATCATACTATAATATGTGGCCTTTATGATTGGCTTCTTTCACTTAGTAATATGCCTTTAATTTTCATCTGTGTCTTTCCATGGCTTGAGCTCATTTCTTTTTAACACTGAATAATATCCCATTATCTTGACGAACCACAACTTATCTATCCATCCACCTACTAAAGGGTGTTACTTGGTTACTTCCAAGTTTTGTCAATTTTGAATAAAGATGCTATAAACAGGTTTTTTGTGGACATAAATTTTCAACTCATGTAAATACCAAAGAGTATATACTACCTGGATCATATGATAAAAGTATGTTTAGTTTTTTTAAGAAATGGCCAACTATCTTCCAAAGTATCTGTACCATTGGCCCTCCCACCAACAATGAATGAGAGTCCCTGTTGCTCTACATCCTCATCAGCATTTGGTGGTGTCAGTATTCTGGATTTTGGCCATTCTAATCAGTGTGCTGTGGCATTTCAGTGTTGTTTTAATTTGTAATTCTCTAATACATATGATCTGGAGCACCTTTTCATATGCTTATTTGCTATCTGTATATCTTCAGGTCTTTGGCTTATTTTTTTTTTTAAAGATTTTATTTATTTATTCGTGAGACACAGAGAGAGGCAGAGACATAGGCAGAGGGAGAAGCAGGCTCCATGCAGGGAACTTGATGTGGGACTCGATCCCCAGACTCCAGTATCACGCCCTCACCCGAAGGCAGACACTTAACCACTGAACCACCCAGGCGTCCCTTTGGCCCATTTTTTAATCTAGTTGTTTTCTAATTGTTGAGCCAAATTTTAACTTCATTTTTGTGGCAGATTTAAAAGAGATTGGTACCTTTCCCAACCGGATTCTATCCATCTGTTCTCTGAAGCTCATAGGAAGGCAAGCCTGGAATTTCAGTTCAATGCAATGTGCATTATTTAACATCATTATGTTATGTGCCCACACATTGTTTTAAGTATTATGGAAGATACAAAGAAATGTCAAATACAGTCCCTGCCATCTTGGCACTCTTTGGAGAAACCAAAAATATGGCAATGAAAACAAATGAATTGCTAAATGGGTAGTCTCCTCTCCAAATACCTCTGGAGAAACTCTTTTATCTAATTAAAATCCAAATTTTGTAAATACATGTATTTAAAAGTTATTTTATGAAAGGTGGCAATCAATTGGGCAGGTATTTTACTGAGAACCATTAATCCATAAGCTTATAAACTCCATATATATTTTACTTTTACTGGCGCACTAAAGTACAGCAGGCAGAATAGAAGAGGGAATGGAATAATCATCTTATACTTCTTTTAAATAAATCAATTGGTGAAATAAATCAAATGAAGAAATTTATCACAAGCATTCTGACTTTTTTCTTTAGCGTGGAAATAAAGACCACACCAGTAGAAATAAAGCCGGTGTGGAAACAACCAATCAGTGTGCTGAAGTGCAGTAACAATCATCATAACAGAGATATGGGAGCAATCATTAATAGCAAGTTGGGAACAGATGCCTTATAATTCAGTTTCTGCCAATGGACCGATCCTTCAGGAACCTGAAGACTCTAACGACTCTAGGAAAGAAGAGAAGCATTATGAGAGAGCCTACATTTCATATGAGACATTATCAAGAGATAACACAAGGCCTATGGCAAAATGACTGACCAGAAAACCTGGCTTCTTGAGAGCTCCCAGACTTACACAAGGCTCCTCAGTAAATGGGGCCCTATGGATGATCACACCAGGAAGGGGGAAAAAAAAAAGGCACATTCCATGAGATTAGATGCCTGGGGAGGTAGGAAGCAAACATTACAGGCAAGACTCTGAGTGAGCCAGTAATCTGTGTAAACTCCTTGGTCTGTATAAAACACTCATGAAAATGGATCCTCTCAGGGACATTCTGCTGTAACCACACTGTGATGGGGCTACTTCCCTAAAAAATAGAGCTGGGTTCTGACGTAGGAAAGACATTAGGGTTCAAAGTTGAGGGCCAAGAAAGAATTCTTGAGACGTCTTTGGTGCAAAAAGGAGGTTTATTAAAACACGGGGACAGGACCCATGGTCAGAAAAAGCAGCACTGGGGGCATGAGGAGTGGCCCATTATGTACTTTCAAGTTGGGAAGGGGTTAGGGAGAGCCTAAACCTCTCAGGTATTTTGGAAACAAGGTTTCCAGGACCCTAAGGGGGCTAGCCATTGTTGGGGAAAGGTCATTTTTTACTGTTTAGTACAAAAAGTCTTGAGACTCTTTAGAGGTGTATCAGTGGGTCGTATGTGTGCTCAAAGGATGATTGCCAACATGTATCTTGGGGGGCGGGTAGAGATAAAGGAAATTTCTAAAGGAATTTTTATATGTTAGAGTAGACTTCCAGGATTCCTGGGGGTCGGACTAAGGTTGCCTTTTGCCCTTAGCAAAATACTAACATCGAGGCAGCTAAGTCCCTAGAGGAATGTCATTGACTATTTCAAGGACTTGTCAATGGGCTGTAGGTAGTAAGGGAATATAATAATTTCTCTTCTGCCTTTGTTTCCCACAGGTTCTCTGATTAGCCTTGTGTACTAGAAAAACTACTGGTGCAATAAGAGAGTGGTTAAAATCTATAAATGGAAATTTTTGACATGTCCTTTGAACTTAGAGGCTTACTTTCCCCAGTGCTTTGTCCTAAGCCTGTTTCCTGGAGGTCTCCCATTTCCATTTCCAGAAAGTACCCAGAGCTGAAATAACTGACGGTAGGGTGCATAAACAAACTAAGGGCTTTCTTGTGGGGGGCAAGGGTGGGGAAATGTTAGTAAGATTATCAGTATGAGGAAGACTATTCTGGCAGATGCTCTCAGCTGTCTACCCAAGAGTTAGTCACTACGCCTGCCACTCGCCCTTCTTTGCTAATAGAACCCAAATGTTGTTCACCGTCCTCCAAGCAGCCACGTCTTTCAGGGAAGGCATAGCCTAGTCCTAGCCTCGTGAGGCAAATGTCTCTTGCCAA
Source organism: Canis lupus familiaris (assembly GCF_011100685.1). NCBI lineage: Eukaryota > Metazoa > Chordata > Mammalia > Carnivora > Canidae > Canis > Canis lupus. The sequence continues at coordinate 4,922,748 of NC_049234.1, forward strand.
GTGATTTGTTTTAGGCAACAGGCATCTGCAACAATCCTGGCCAATGAGGCAGGAGGGAAACATGCCAGAAGGACTCTGGAAAGAATTTTCTCACTCTTGAAAAGGGACACACCATAGGGTCATTTCATGTCTCTGCCTCTGGAAGAATGCTAATATATACTTATCTTTTTATTCATTTAGTGGTTATTTATTGCCCAGCATGTGTCCTGAAATGCAAAGTCTACCTGTACTTGAACAGGAAAGGGATGGCTTTAAAATTATAGGTGAGTCTCAATAAATAAATAAATAAATAAATAAATAAATAAATAAATAAAATAAGTTGATAGGCAAGTTTCAAAGGTATATCCCTTTCTTTCTTTTTTCCAAATATTTTATTTACTTATTCATGAGAGACCCACAGACAGAGAGGCAGAGACACAGGCAGAGAGAGAAGCAGGCTCCACGCAGGGAGCCCAATGTGGGACTTGATCCCTGGTCTCCAGGATCACGCCCTGGGCCGAAGGTGGCGCTAAACCACTGAGCCATCCAGGTGTCCCTCAAAGGCATATTCCAATAAAGTCCTGCATTTAAAAAATAGAGTGTAAATGTAAGGGGATTAGCAAACCAGAAGAACTAAGGGCTAGTTTTCCAGCTAAGCAGTTCTGACGGCCTAGCTTCACGGAGAGGCCAGGGAGAAGGAAACGCTTGCTATGGGCAAAGGTTAAAGGCAAGGAGATAGAAAGGAGAAGAACAGTACCAGGATTCCAAGAAAATTAACAAACTCCAAAGCCCAAGAGACCCCCAAAGAGTCATAAGAGGATATAGTGCCAAAGTCCTGGGCTGAAGAGTAGAACCCACAGCCCAGAATCTGGAAGCCCAATGCATGCTCGAACAGGATGAAACTTCTAATCTTATACTAAGGGTGTTTGCTCTCTGCCATGATTTTAATTTCCCCATTGCACAGGCACATGTGCGTTCATCCGTGTGCATGTAGTCAGAGGAGGATTGAATCCAACCCAGCTGGCTGGACTCTGATTATAGCACAGACCATGGTTCTGCTCATTGCAGGGCCTCACTTGGATTTCCTCCTATTTCTCTAGCTGCTTCTTTGGGGCTCTTTCCTTCTGCCCATCCCATAAATCATGTGTTCTCAAAGTGTGGTCCTGGGACTCTTGGGGGTGCTTGAGACACTTTCAGTGAAAACGTGACATTGAAACTATTTTCATAATAATAAGATGTTATTTTTCACTCTCATTCTGTCTGTCATGTGGGCACAGAGGATTTTTCCAAAGACCACGTGATGTGTGATATGGCCAGAAATTGAATACAGAAGTAAATATGAGCATCTAGGTGCAAAAAAGATTTACAAAAAATGAAAAATAATGCCCTTCTCCTTGTTAATTTTTTGTTTCAGAAAATATAGCTATTTTTCATTAAAATGTTATTTATTCTAACATATAAGGAGGCTTATTATAGCTCTTTTAAAATGAATTTGTAAAAACATTTTTTTGGATTTCCCTTTCAATTTTTTTAAATATTTATTTATTTATTCATGAGAGACACAGAGAGACAGGCAGAGACATAGGCAGGGGGAGAAGCAGGCTCCTTGTGGGGAGCTTGATATGAGACTTGATCCCAGGACCCCAGGATCACGCCCTGAACCAAAGGCAGACTCTTAACCACTGAGCCACTCAGGTGCCCCTCCATTTCAATTTTTAATGCATGCCACCTGGACCAGCAGCCACTGCTGAGCTTGTTAGAAATTCAGATACTCAGGCCCCTCCCCAGACTCAGAAGGTGTGGAGGTAGGTTCAGCAACTAGGGTTTGACAAGCTCTAGGTGATGTTCATGATCACTGAAGCTTGAGAGCCACTGCCCTAATACATCTACCCGCCACCATCCCTCCTAAGTTCGTAGAAGCATGTGCTTGAACCTTCAGAATGCAAGGGTTGAGAGGTGGTGGCTTCACTTCTAGATTATGGACCTGTGTTAGTCTGTGAGGGCTACCATAACAAGGTATCCGGGCTGGGGGGCTTAAACAACACACATTTATTTTCTCACAGTCCTGAAGGATAAAAGTCTGAGATGGAGGTGTCAGCAGGTTTGGTTTCTTCTGAGCTCTCTCTCCTTGGCTCGAAAATGGCCTTCTCTCTGTGGGTGCACATGGTCTTTCTTCTGAGTGACCTGAAAATGGTTTCTTTGGCTGCACTTACATTGCACTTGGCGGCATCCCAATCTGTGAATTGTCACCCAAGCTAGAGATCCTGGCAAGGAAGGAGATCACTGTGGTCTTCTCACTCTCTCAAACCACTCCCCAGAACTGATCAATCACTAAATTCTCTGATTGCATCTTCTAGATTTCTCTCATTGTCATTATCGCCTCCTCACCAACCCAGCTATCTCTCACCTACACCAGTGGGCATCAGCTTTTTTCTTCTGAGAAAAATACACTCATGCATAGTCACAGCGGATCTGCTCAGGATGCTCCTATGGCTATGGGCATGCAGTATAGACAAAACGGGCTTCAGATCTGGATGATTTCATGGACCCTCACAGAGCTGGTTCTCAGCTTGATCAGGACACAGTACCGTAGGTGACAGCTACTGGCCTGACTGATCTTCCTGATACCACCCGGCTCCTTCAGGTCCAGCCCCTACATGCTGCCCAGAGTCTGCCTAACAACCTGACCAGGCCAGTCCTGATTACAAACCATCTGAGGCTTCTTACCAGCTACAGAACAAAGCCCAATCACCTTTGCAAAGGACTACAGAGCTCACCATGCTCTAAGCCCTGCTGGCCTCCCTGGCTCATCCCTGGACATTCCCTGCCTTAAACCATAAGCTCTGGCAACCCCAAGTCTGTAGTTTCCTGAATTGGGGGCTATTCCTTACCTCTGTGCCAGTCCTCATCCTGCCACCCTGACCAAAAGCTCTTTCTTTCATTACCCTCCATGCCTTACTCTCAAATAGCCAGATATCAATCACCTCCCCCAGGAAGCCTTAGATGGCAGTGCCTTTTCCTCTTCCCTCGCTCTATCTCAAGCAACCTGTACTCGGGCCTACTATGGTGTTCACCATCTTGTTCTGCATTCGTATGTTTAGAAATCTGTTTTTAGAAATCTGTCTTTCTCATCAGACTCAGAGCTCTTTTTTTCTTATTTTTATTCCCAGTGTCTAGCACAGGATCCTAATTCATAGTAGGTGCTCCATAAATGTTACATAAGTGAATGAATGACTTCCAGGAATTATGGAGCTAACTCAAGCAGCAGAGTTGACCCAAAGTGAAGGAGGGAGTTGCCACAGTTGCAGGGCAAGGCAGGGTCTGGGTGGACTCTCTTTGAAATTAAAAGTCCAGAGATAAAGTTGAGAGGAAAATGCTGTGCCTGAGCCTTGCTTTATAAAGCTTGGGGTCTGTCTCCCCCGCCCCCCCACCTCCAGCAGTGTCACTCTTACTGGCTGTGCCTCAAGACGGGGAGTAAGTATCCAATTTCCGTCACCAAGACACTGCCTATTAAAATCAGCTCAGGGAGTTAGACATTGCCAATTCATATCCTATTTCTGGATGTAGTAATCATTGTCTTCTAGAATCAGCCAACGGCCGTGCAAACTCCCCTCAAGTAGAAGGCTTGGGGAGGTTCCACCGCCCATTCCAGCAGCACCCCTGCCCCTACCCGCTTGCTGCTGGGGCGACTGGTCTGTTATTACAGAGCAAACATTCTCCTCAGTGATCGCCTCCACCCTGCCCTTCCTGGGATGCCACAGATAACCTCCCAGAAGTTTATATCGTCCTCCGGAGCACAGTAGACCAAGGCTCCTCTCTCCCCTTTGTGACAGCCCTTGTTTCCTCCTCGCCACCCTGCTCCAACTTCCCAACTGTTCCTTCTCTGAGATGACTTCTGAGCTCCCTCCCAAGCAGGCTCACTCTGCCAGGAAACATCCCTGTGCTGTATTTGTCCACATTTCTCTTAAAACCTGGGGGCCTGTGTGGCTCAGTCATTTAAGCATATGACTCTTGATTTTGGCTCAGGTCACGATCTCAGGATCCTGAGATGGAGCCCCTGAGTCAGGCTCTGTGCTCAGCAGAGAGTCTGCTTGAGATTCTCTCTCTCTCTCTCTGCCTCTCCCCCCATCACCTGTATGTTCTCTTTCTTTCTTTTTTTTTTAAATTTTAAAAATTTTTTTATTTATTTATGATAGTCACACACACACACACAGAGAGAGAGAGAGAGAGGCAGAGACACAGGCAGAGGGAGAAGCAGGCTCCATGCACCGGGAGCCTGACGCGGGATTCGATCCCGGGTCTCCAGGATCGCGCCCCGGGCCAAAGGCAGGCGCCAAATCGCTGCGCCACCCAGGGATCCTGTATGTTCTCTTTCTCTCTCTCTCTCTAATGAATAAATGTTTAAAACAAACAAACATGCTGCCTGGTACAGAGCACCACACTCCAGCAGGGTTCTTAAACCTTGCAGGACAGTTTATGTCTGTCAGTGCTTTTATTTCTTAACGTGGCTACGATATCACTAAGATTATCTTGGTTTTTTTCGTGGTAAATACGAAGCAATATAATTATCGTCAAAGAAGAAATGCAGGACTTTGCCTTTGTCCACGTGCATGAATATGGGCAGGAAGGTGTGTGACTAGAGATAGCTCCAGAATGTACTATTGCAATGGTACCTTGACATGTCATCAGACAGTTATGAGTTACCAAGAAGCAGAAGTCCTGGGGGCATTGTAAGCAGATGCTGAGGATGTGGCCTGGCTTTTAGAAGATTTCTACCTAAATAAAAGGGGGCATGAATGCAAATTTCCTCTCATGCCCAAGGGCATGAATGCAAATTTCCTCTCATGCCTTTTGGGCATGCACCTTAAAAATTAGTAAGTACTGGGGATGTAATGTACAGCATGATGACTATAGTTAATAATAATGTATTGCATATTCGAAACCTTCTAAGAGAGTAGACCTAAAAAGTTGTGATTATAGGAGAAGAATTTGTAACTATGTGTGATGATGGATGCTAACTAGCTTCATTGTGGTGATGATTTTGCAATATATACAAGCATGGGATCATTTTGTTGCACATCTCACACTGATTTAATGTTATTTGTTAATATAACCTCAGTAACAAAAAATGAGGGCCCATGGCAAGGACTCCAGTTAGCTGATGAGATTTCACAACAAAACCATGAGGGAATCAAGTTCTAGGTTATCTCTTATCACCCCTGGTGTGGGAGTCGCATCCAACTACATTGTGCCACATTTAACTGGTGAATTTAAGATCCGGAAAGAAAATTTGCATATGGTTGGTGGTCAGTGGATGTTTATATCTGTCTAATGGATAAGGGAGAATTTTTATGGTCACTCATTCAATTTCAGGTGACTTTCTTCTGTATAATAATTCTTTGGTTTCCATTTAGCAAGTGGCTAATGCAATTTTCCTTATTGTCCCCCCACCCCCGAGGCCTATCCACCCTGATCTTTTCCTCAGAAACTGAAGCCAAGCAGATCTTTCCCATCTGGCATTGGTGCAAGAAGCTTGACTATCTCTTTCAGCTTTGGGTCATCTATAAATAGCAAAGCATACTTTCTACAGAATCCATAAATAAATGAGGAGGTCAACAGTCCATAAAGATAGGAATCATTTAATTAGCCAGAGTTAGAAGGAAAAGGGGTGACAGGACATTTCTGTTAATGTTGATAAATTTGTAAGACTGATAAGTCTGATAACAATGCCAAAGTATCTGATAATATTGTTAAAGGGCTATTTTCAAATCATGGTAAGGAACATGAGATGGGAATTTGCCTAAACCAATTTTAACTTAAAATTAGTTTTAATTTTCTACATATGGTGGTTAGCAAACGGTACAATGGTAACTTCCATGCCATAATAAATACTGAATTATTCCATTCACCCTTATTTTTTCTTTGGGCAGTTACCCATTTCTTGTTTTATATCCAAACCTCTTGATCTTCTCCTCCTGACACCGGTCAATTCCCATGTTGTCACTGTTTAGCACTCCCTATTGGACAGTTTGGGAAGAAGTAAAACTGTATTCAGCTTGTTTGTCATTTGCTAAAAGCTCTGATAGGTGAGGGAGAGGATAAATATTGTGCGCTTGTTTCCATTTCCATTCCAAAGGTCTGATTTTATATCAACAGAGCAATAACCAGAAACCGTGGTTTAGCTGATGGAGTTGGAGATCCATGCAGCGAAATGGGAGACCTGGATGCATTTTGTAAACCTAAATGTTTTAAGATGTAATTCCGAATATCCTGCTTACTTTGGCTTTCTTTTATCATAAAACAGGCGACTCTTTGTGCCTTGAAAGAGACACACAGGCTGCAAAGAGTCATCTGAACTGCCCAGAGATGTCTTTAATCTTGACCATTCTCAAACACAGATCTCCATGGTGAACCATTTTCTAAGGAATTCTTACAATGCAGAGTCTGTTCAGAGGATGCTGATTTCAAAACCTCTGTACACAGGGCATAATGAAGAGAGGCAGAAAGTGAACAGCTTCGGGTAACTTAAGAAAAGGAAGAAAATTCAACAGGAAATGAAAGACTACCCAAGTTGAAAGCATGTCGCATGCGATGATTCAGAATAAATGAAATGTAACTCTTCCAGGTTTCACACAGACCACCAGGGCTTGCCCTCAAGCACTGCAAAGCAAGCCAGCTTCCAGTTGTATAAATGTGCACAAATGAAAAAGGATACATGAGGAATGTACTTACCATAATCACAGGCAAGGGACTTACACTTATCTTTCATGAACAATTTAGGTTCTTCAATTTTCCATCAACTATAAAAATCCCAATCTCTCATGCGCTGGTAAAAGTGCTATGTACTTACTGTTTATTAGTGCCAGATGTGGATGGATTAACGGTTTAATACCAATCCAAACAGTCTAGTAATCTAGGTATTTCGGATTGCAGATGAAACCCCGCAGTGTTGGGTTTTAGAGCTGCCTCTGTGTATACACGTAAGCATGAACCAGTGGAGGGAGGAATTCAATACCTCCTCCAGGACCGGTCCACATTGTTTGCCCTAAGATCACTCTTCAAACTTCCCCAGCTCAGCTCTGTATCTCAGGAGGCTGGCCTCTGCAGGCTCCTGTTTCTGGGGCCCTCCAGCCAGGTTCAATCAATCAGAGATTGGAGAGGAGGAAGAAGGTAATGGCAGAGTTTTGTTCATCTTCCTTCTCTGGCAGTGGCTCCATCTCTTTCATGATTTCCAGCTTCCTATGGATAAACCCAACCTGAGTCCAGCTTTGACCGCTCACCTTAGGTCTGTCCACTTAAGGATGGTGGCCATTCACCTTAGGTCTCTCCACTTAAGGGTGGTAGCAGCTTATGGCCATGACCAATTTTGAGTTCCTTCACTGTCCCCTGTTCTAGCCTTTGTAGTCAATTTCTTGCGTTAAATTCCTTTTGTTTTACGTATTCAGAGTGGTTTCTGCTTCCTAACTGGATCCTGAATGATACAACTGATGTATGGGTTAAATGTCTTCTATTGAACCATGGCTTCCTTTAATTTTAAATGGAATCCCCAACTTTTATAATAAGAATAATAATAGCTAACACATGGAGAGCACTCTATAACTACAAGTTTAAAGCACTTAGTAAGTTCCTACACAGAGAATAGCTATGGCTTCTACCTCCAGCTTCTAGTAGCAGCTGATAAATCCCTTCTGGTTGAAATATTCAGCACAGTTTATGTTACTCTAACTAGACCTTGACTGATACGTCGGCTCTTCTACCTTAATTCCAATAAGTGGCCCCTCAATTATTTTTTTTAAAGATTTTATTTATTTATTCGAGAGAGAGAGAGAGAGAGAGAGGCAGAGACACAGGCAGAGGGAAAAGCAGGCTCCTTGCAAGGAGCCTGATGTGGGACTGGATCCTGGATCCCAGGATCACGCCTCGAGCCAAAGGCAGATAGATGCTCAACTGCGGAGCCACCCAGGTGTCCTGGCCCTTCGATTCTTTAAAAAATGGTACTCTCAGCCCATTTATTTCTTTTTTTAAATTTATTTTTATTTTTTATTTTTTTTTTTTTATTTTTTTTTTTTATTTTTTTTTTTATTTTTTATTTTTTGAGCCCATTTATTTCTATATTTATTTCAACTGTACTAAATTTATGAGTTCTTATTTATATTGCTGGCTTTCCCCCCCTATTTTGCTCTCTCTCTCTTCTTTTTTTAGAAAATAATAATAACAGGGGCACTTGGGTGGCTCGGTCAGTTAAGCATCTGACTCATGGTCTCAGCTCAGGTCTTGATCTCAGGGTCATGAGTTCAAGCCCCATGTTGGGCTCCATGCTGAGTGTGGAGTCTAACAAGCACAAGCTGTCAAATAATTACACAAATACTGTTTACTAAGATAGAGATGCTGCTGAAAGGGAATTTTGACCAGAAGGCTGTGATTATGTGATACTTTGAAATGTTCATTGTCAATATGTATGGAAGAATCATGTGGCAAACAAAGGGTGACTGATAGATAAAGCATCGCCTAACAATTGAAAAGTTGAGGACTTCCCATCTTGCTTTCCTGCAAGGGAAATGCAGAATTCTGTTGGCTGACTCCTGCCACTAGTGTGATTACAATATTTTTATTAACCATCTTGGTATTTTTGCTACCTGCAAGAACTTTTTATGTTATAAAACATCATTTTTTATGCTATAAGGAAATAAGTGATGATGATCAAAAGCTCCCAGCCTTGGCCATTGATACATGGGGTTGACAGATTTCTAAGACAGCCCCCTAAGATTTCTGCCCTGTGATTTATAATCGCTTCACCTTGAATATGAGAACTGTGAAGATGGTAGCTGTCACCCCCATAATTATGTTATATTATATGGCAGAAGGGATTTTACAGGTGTAATTAGGTCCCCTAATCAGTTGACTTTTACTTACCCTGGATGGGCTTAACTTAATCATATCTGACCTTGAAAGGTACAATACCCTTCCCACAACAGATTCAAAGGGTTACAGGGAGGACCTACAGAAGGGGCCACATGAGAGTAAAGACAGGAGAGAGGCCTCTGGTAGCTGAGAACAGTCCTCAGGCAACAAACAGCAAAAAAGCAAGGACCTTAATCCTACAACCACAAGGAAATTAATTCTGCCAACAACCTAAGGAAGATTGGAAGTGCATCTTTCCCTAGTCAAGCTTCCTGAGGAGGATTCACCTGGTTGACTCTTTGACTTCAGCTTCATGTGACACTAATCTGAGCTGGACTCCTGACCCACAAAACTGGGAGGTAATAAATTCGTGTTGTATTATGTCACTAAGTTTGTGGTAATTTGTTACACAGTAATAGAAAAGTAATATAGTCAATGGGGTGTGTGTGCAGATTCCATTTGCAATAGCAGCAAAATACATCATAGACACAATAAGAAATACATAAAGAAAATTGTAAAATATAAATCATAAAAGAGAATTTGGAAAACTGGGGAGATATATTATGTCCCTAACGGGAAGATCAAATGTTTTAAGGATGTAGACCTTAGGTAGTATCCAAAATCTATAAAGAACTTATCAAACTCAACAGTCAAAGAACAAATAATCCAGTCAAGAAATGGGCAGAAGACATGGACAAACATTTCTCCGAAGAAGACATAGACATGGCCAACAAGCACATGAGAAAATGCTCTGCATCACTTGCTGTCAGGGAAATACAAATCGAAATCACAATGAGATACCACCTCACACCAGTGAGAATGGGGAAAATTAACAAGACAGGAAACAACAGGTGTTGGTGAGGATGTGGAGAAGGAGGAATCCTTGTATACTGTTGATGGGAATACAAGCTGGTGCAGCCACTCTGGAAAACAGTATGGAGGTTCCTCAAAAAATTAAAAATAGAGCTACCCGACGACCCAGCAATTGCACCAAAGATACGAATGTAGTGACCTGAAGGGGCACCCACTGTTTATAGCAGCAATGTCCACAATTGCCAAACTATGGAAAGAGCCCAAATGTCCATGGACAGACGAATGGATAAAGAAGATGTGATATATATATATATATATATGATGGAATACTACTCAGCCATCAAAAAATGAAATCTTGCCATTTGCAATGACATGGGTGAGGATATTATGAGGATATTATGCTAAGCGAAATAAGTCAATCAGAGAAAGACAATTATCATAGGATCTACTCATATGAGGAATTTAAGAAACAAAACAAGATCATAGGAAAAAGAGAGGAAAAAATAAAACAACAGGAAATCAGGAGGACAAACCCTAAGAGACTCTTTTTTTTTTTTTAAAGATTTTATTTATTTATTCGTGAGAGACACAGAGAGAAGGCAGAGATACAGGTAGAGGGAGAAGCAGACTCCGTGCAGGGAGCCCGATGTGGAACTCGATCCTGGAACTCTGGGATCACACCCTGAGCCAAAGGCAGAGGCTCAACCTCTGAGCCTCCCAGGCATCCCAAGAGAATCCTAATCATAGGAAACAAACTGAAGGTCATTGGAGGGGAGGGGAGTGGGGGGGATGGGAAAACTGGGTGATGGGCATTAAGGAGGGCATGTGATGTAAGGAGCACTGGGTGTTATATAAGACTGATGAATCATTCACCTCTATCTCTGAAACCAATAATACATTATATGTTAATCAATTGAATTTAAATAAGAATTTAAATAAAAATTTTTTAAATGCAAAAAACAGGGAAGATGTGAGGAAAGCTAAAAAAAAGATTCTTTCTCTCCCTCTCCCTCTGTCTCTCCCTCTTTCCCAGTGCACACATGCACACACTCTGAAAAAAAAAAAAAAGTTAATTTAAAAAGATGGCCAAAAAAAAAAAAAGAAAAGAAATGCATGAATAGTCCAATAGGAAGAAAAAGTAAAATATTTGAACACAAATTATGCAGAACATTTGGAAAGCTTTGGGAAAGGTCATTCTGGAAATAATAAGTTCTAGAGAGGTAGAAAAATAACTTTGCAAACCCACAGAGGCATAGAAGTAAGCACAGAAACAGTGAAGTTAATCAAAACCCTTAGTGGGAATAGATGTGTGATAATTTTAAGAGCTGAGAGACAGGGTATGTGTAAGGCGCTTATACATTATTATAGATTATCTTTGAAATATAGATAGTGTCTGTTAACTTACAGTATAATTTGATTAGTTCTGGGAATGTGTAGTTTAAAAATGTATTGATGTTATGGTGACAGACAGTAGCTACACTTGTGGCGAGGGCAGCAAAACGTATAGAGTCCTTGAACCACTATGTCATCCCCCTGAAATTAATGTAACATTGTGTGCAAATTATACCAATTAAAAAATTTTTTTGAAGCAAAAGATATGAAAAATAAAAGCACATGGATGTTAATACGAGATTAGCTGTTTGCCAAAACTCCAACCTGGACCCCAAATTTACACAGAGAAGGACCATTTGAAGTCCCTGGGCAGAAACAACAGCAGAAGCTGCCATTGGTCCTCTCAGGCCGAGCCCTCCTCTCCTCTCCAGCCTGTTGACTGCTGCCACCACAGTGGTTTGTTCACCCAAAGGCACCAGCTGGGACCTTCTTTGGCTCTACACAGGGCGGTGTCAGGGGTGAGTGACCTGTGTAGCTATGCTGAAAAGAGCCCCACACTTGGTATAGAGTTCTGTTAACACTGTCTTGGCGTTCAATAATTTTTTTTTTTTTTAACAAAGGACCCTGCATTTACATTTTGCACTGAGCCCTGCAAATCATGTAGCCAGTCCTGACTTTAGAACCCATGGGATTATCTTCTTCTGACCAACAGGAATGAAATTTACTTGTGGTTAGACAATGGCCCAGGAGTGAGCACTCCTCCAGTGCCCTGACAGGCTCCCCTCCCAGACTCTTCCTTTTCTCTAATATCCATCAGTTGGGTCTACCACAACTTCCAGGAAACCGGACGGGTCTCTAAAGAGAACCTTGCTGAGGTGAATTTGACCTCAGCAGCATTGCCATTCTGTCAACAACCTCCACCTTGTTACAGGTGTGGCAAACAGCTCTCCTGCCAAATTCCAGCCGGTGTTGTAAAAAGGACCCTACCTGGTGAGTGGCCTGGGTCCCCAGAGGACATTTTTTTCCAGAACAGACAGAGGGGGACAGAGGAGGTTAGAAAAAGATAATATTGGTCAGAAGACAAGAATGACTACTCAACAGTGAATTTCTACCATTGAATGTCGCTGAATCTCCCTGAACCTCAGTTTCCTCATCTGTGAATGGGGCAACCAGGGGAGGTATCAATTCCCAGAGGATTGCCCAGAAGACCGAGAGTTTGTATAAAAGACTTCATAGGGCTCCTGATGCTTAGTGAGCGTGGGGCTTATGAAACATCAGTTCTTTTTAAATTTTTAGTGTATTTTTAAAAATGTTTATTGAAGTATAGTTAACATACAATGTTATATGAGTTTAGGTGCGCAACATAGTGAATCAACAACTGTACATGAATCAGTGCTCAGGACAATAAGGATAATCACCATCTGTCACCATACAACTTCGTTATTACAATAGTGTGACCGATGCGTTCCCTACGATGTACTTTGCACCTCGCGGACTCCTTCTGTGACTGTGACTCTCCGGGTCGCCGTCGTCTCTCACCCGTCCCCCGCTCACCTCCTCGTCGGCAACCACCGGTTTGTTCTCTGTATTTAACAGTCTGGTTTTTTGGCCTATGAAGCATGGGTTCTGAATCATTCGGGTCATGGGCCCCTGGGAGAACTTGCAGGGTTCCTAGGGTGCCTCCCCCCGCCCCCCCCCCCCCCCAGGGTCATCTCCGAAAAAGAGCTCGCCTGCAGGGCCCGCTGAGGCCTGCGAGCGCTCCTGGGCCCCCAGAGGGGCTCGTGCCCCCCACCGCTCAGGGGCGGTGCTGTCTCCAGCCCCCACCCCGCCCCGGCCTCCACCTGCGGCCTCCTGCGGCCTCCTGCGGCCGCCACCCCGGCCCCCTCCCCTCCCCTCCCCTCCCCCTCCGCGGGCCGCTCTCCGCCAGGGTCCCCGCGGCGCCCGAGGGCGGGCCCGGCTGTCGGCCCGCCCAGTGTGGGCCCGGGCGGGGGGGGGGGGGGTCCCGCCTCTTACGGGATGGAAACTCCGGTGTCCAGAGGGGCGGGCGCGCGGCGAAAGGGGCATTGGTGCAGCCTGCGGCGGCCTCGCAGCGCGCCGGGGCCCGGCTCTGACCGCGTCGCGGCTCCGCGGCCGCTCGCCCGCCCCGCGCCCCCCGCGCCCCCGCGCCCCCCGCGCCCCGCGCCCCCAGGGCCCCCCCGCGCCCCCAGGGCCCCGCGCCATGCGCCCCCAGGGCCCCGCCGCCGCCTCCCCGCCGCGGCTCCTCGGCCTCCTGCTGCTCCTGCTGCTCCTGCTGCTGCAGCTGCGCGCGCCGTCGAGCGCCTCCGAGACCCCCAAGGGGAAGCAAAAGGCGCTGCTGCGGCAGAGGGAGGTGGTGGACCTGGTGAGTCCGGCGGGGCTCCAGCTGTCGGGGTGGGGGCGGTCGGCACGGCCGCGAGTGTGGGTGGGTGCGCGGGCCCGGGGTGCCCCGCTCGGTCCGGGGCCGCGTGCGCCGTGGGGCCCGGGAGTGCGAGCGGCGGGGCCGTGGCGGGGCGGGGGCGCGACGCCCCAAAATGCAGGGAGCCGCCCGGTAAGTTCTGGCCTCTGAGGGCCTCCCCCACCCCAGGAGGATGCCGAGGGCTCCCGAGGCAGCGGGGGTCGACCGAGAAGCTCCGGGAGGTGAGAGGGTGGGCCTGGGAGCGGCTGGGACACCCGGCCTCGCCGATGCGGTCCTGGGTGGGCCTGGGCCCGGGCCAGAGCCCGGCGACGTGTCCCGGGTTGGCGCTGGTGGCCACGTCTGCTGCGGGAGCGAATAACAACCCTCAGGAAGCATCCGTCCAGCTCTTTGTAACTTGAAGACTCTGAGTCATGTTGGGTCATCCTCCTAGGAAGTGTGGGCTGCAATTTACTTTGTTGGACGACCACAGCTCAGGACAGGGATGGTTCAGAGGGATTAAGGCCAGAAGGGAAAAGTGAAGGGACCCGGCACCAACCCTCGAAGGACCCGTTCCATTGTCCGTTTAGGCAGACGGGCGGGCAGTCAGCTCTCCCAGATACCCTGGGTCCTCAGCCTGTGGCCACCAAGCAAGAGCATCACAGTGGAGCTAAGGAGGAAGACAGTTTTCAGGAGAACAAATAAATAGCCCAAGTGCTTTCTGAGGGGCTAATCCACGCGAAAGTCTTTTTGCTTAAAGCTCTTACCCTTCAAAAGTCAACAAACCCAGTGGAGGGCAGAGCAGTCCTCCGCCCTGTGTCAAGAGCTGTCCTTTCACAGCTACCATATTCCTTGCACATAATAAATTTCAGTCTTTAAATCAATCTTACTTGCAGACAAATATGGTTTGCAGACATTGCAGTACATAAGGGGGGGCATTGTTTTGATAAAAAAAACGGTTTCAAATTTGTCAAGCTGCCACTATAAACTAAGCAAATAAACCAAATTCCCTGGCAGCTAGTTCTATGCCAGATTCAAAAGCTCTGGAAAAAAATTCCTGCCATTGCACACTCACTTTTTGGTGATGTGCTATGTAATTCTGCCCCACAAAGCAGACAATGTATTTAGGGCTACAGTTCTATTTTAAGTGTCTAGATTATTTAAAACTGCACCAAATGTCTGTGGTTCATGTGCAGTTTGCATTTTATGAATTTGTAATTATGATACACAAAATACCCCTTTTCTCCATAAAGCTAGCAATTTTTTCTTTTCCTCCATGGATTTACAGTACCTGCGGTTTCCCACAACTCTTGCCCAACTTGGAAAAGCTTAGTGTGCTGCCAAGCTCAGGTGCATCCTGTAGATTGGATTTGGTTTTGCTGGAGGAAAAAAAAATGTTCATGCGGTCATTGAGAAGGTCTCAACAGATTCTATAAAGCACCTTCTTTGTACAGGTTCTTTCAAAGCGTTCCTTTCAAGCTTCCAGCGAGCTCTGCCCCCTGGTGGCCAATGGAAGAAACAGGGGGTTCATTCTACAGACCTTTCTAGAACCCCTGCCCAGCGCTAAGCGCATGCTGGGGTAGCATTTTAAAGCGAAAGAAGACAGATGTAATACCCATGGACCCAAATTCAATAAAATTATATGGCCACTGAAATGCAGTCTTTAGATAAAAAAACTGAATAAGAATTCTCAGTCTCGGCACTATGACATTTGGGGCTAGATAATTTTTTGTTATGGGAACTGTCCTGTGCATTGTAGGATGTTTAGCAGCACCTATACCCATACCCATGAGATGCTGGCAGTAACCTCTCCCCTCAGCTTGTGACAACCAAAAATGCCTCCAGACATTTGCTAAGTGTACCCTAGAGGACAAAACTGTCCCTGATTGAGAGCTGATATGTAAGAAAATAAAACTTTGTGTAGCATCTTGCCCCAACAGGAATAATAGTGAAAAAAAAAATATCAGAAGAAGTCTTATTGTTTTTCCCTTCCCACTTGAAATCTATGTTCACATATTACATGTGTCTGCTATTAAGAGTAAGTATAAAATAAACCAAGCTGTTTTAGAATATTTTATATTTCAGTATATCTTAAAATTTTTGTTAAAATACTTTCCTTACAATTTCTTTGGCAATAGATAAATAGTGCCTTTTCTTACATCAGGAAAATGGCAGTGGCCAAAGTCATGACAAAGATCATTTATCAAAACAAAGATGAGATTGGTGATGTGAGAAGAAACTGATTGGGAAACACTATATACATGAGGATCCTTCCTAGGCAGTGGCATTACTGGACTTTATAATATGAACATGTCTAATTCCAGAAGTTATTTTAATATATAAGGAATCTTGGGGTTTTTTTTGTTGTTCTCAGTGGACAGTATCTTTATACAGAATGATAGTACAATTTACACAAATAAGGGAAAGTTAAAGTAAAAATTTAAGTGGATTACATTTGGGGTTTGGGAGTCCTAATAAATGGATCAATTCCAGAAGAGACATGGGAATTAGACAGATGGAGATAAAATATTACCTTTACCACTTACCCAGCTATATTGGTGCATGTGGCTTATGTGTGCTGGCTGGCAGGTTTGCTAATGCTATCTTTCCCGGGTCTAGGTCCACCCAAGGGAGTGGACACACTTGCCCAGTGTCACTGCCTCACATGGTCTTGGGGAATAGTAAGAATCATCATGGCTGACATATGCAGTGTCTACTGTGTGCCCCACACTGCTCTAAGCACATTTTTATACATTGTCTCAGTTAAGTCTCACATGAACCCTACAAGGTAAGAATCTTTATTATTTGCCCTATTTTACAGGGAAGGAGACAAGTAGTGAAATGTTGAGTAAGTTGCCCTATCTTGCATAGCTAATAAACAGGGGAGCCAGGATTAAAATCCAGAGACTCTGGCTCAAGAATCCACACTCTTAATTTCTGCCTGATATTCTTGCTGCCTACCCACCAAGCAAACTGGGCGGGGTGGGGGTAGGGGGGCAGAATCCGGGCACTTAAGAGGTTTGCTAGATTACTGCCACACTATGAAAGACCAGTGGTCACCTGCAGCAGGCCACTCACTCTTGAGAAGTGAGGTTGGAGGTCAGAAATTTTACCCTAGGGGATCCCTGAGTGGCTCAGCAGTTTAGCGCCTGCCTTTGGCCCAGGACGTGATCCTGGAGTCCCGGGATCGAGTCCTACGTCGGGCTCCCGGCATGGAGCCTGCTTCTCCCTCCTCCTGTGTCTTTGCCTCTCTCTCTCTCTCTCATAAATAAATAAACAAATAAATAAATAAATAAATAAATAAATAAATCTTAAAAAAAAAAAAGAAATTTTACCCTAGGGACCATTCCTTCACATAAAAATAGAAAGAAGCAGGAGATGTGCAATCTGAATCAAAGATACTGCTGGTATAAGATAATTATTAACCAATATTTTTATTTTTATTTTTTTAAGATTTTTATTTATTTATTCATGAGAGACACAGAGAGAGAGGCAGAGACACAGGCAGAGGGAGAAGCAGGCTCCATGCAGGGAGCCTGATGTGGGACTTGATCCCGGGACTCCAGGATCACGCCGTGGGCCAGAGGCAGGCGCTAAACCACTGAGCCACCCAGGGATCCCCAACCAAGATTTTTAAAATAATTGTATTTCTAGGACTATGTCTGAGGGAAATGACTCAAAAGAAGAAAAAAGCCATATGGATGACAATTTTCATTACAATAGTACTAATGATAGAAAAAAATAGAAATAACCTAAGTATCCCAAAATAGTGCAATGCTGGCATAAAATTTTTAAATTATCATTCTGAAATCCCAGTCCTTTACAGCATATAGGGTTAGAAGAAAAAAATAGTATATCTAATTATGTTCACCCTGGAATATAGCAATTTAAAAATTATGTATGCTTTTAAATAAGCAGCAGAAAAAAGCAGGCAAATGAAAATTTTTTGTCTTCTTTGATTTCTGTGTGTGTGTGTGTGCAGTCTGCAATAAAAAGAATGGAAAGAAATCTCAATATTTTAGAAATAACTTTAAAATCAATTCTCTAAAAAAAAATCAATTCTCTATAATAACTCATCTAGAGTATAAACCAGGGGTATGAAGAGATTCTTGACTCCAACGACTCAAAATAAATACAATTCTATGGGCCCCTGGGTGGCTCACCTGGTTAAGCAATGAACTCTTAGTTTGGGCTCAGGTCATGATCTTAGGGTCCTAAGATCGAGCCCCTCATTAAGCCCCTGGTTGAGCCTGTTGACCTCAATGGAATGCCCACATTGGGCTCCACAATTAGGAGGGAGTCTGCTTGTCTCCCCCTCTCTCTGCCCTCCCCCTGCTCTCAAATAAATAAGATAAATCTTTAAAAAAGAATGCAGTTCTAATCAGAATGAGTCTTTGAATCTTGAGTGGTGAGGGTTTGTCCCTTTTCCTTTTTTCTGCTCTAGTATAATGGAATGTGCTTACAAGGACCTGCAGGGGTGCCTGGGAGAGATGGAAGCCCTGGGGCCAATGGCATTCCTGGTACCCCTGGGATCCCAGGTCGAGATGGATTCAAAGGAGAAAAGGGGGAATGCTTGAGGGAAAGTTTTGAAGAGTCCTGGACACCTAACTACAAGCAGTGTTCATGGAGTTCACTCAATTATGGCATAGATCTTGGAAAAATTGCGGTAAGTAAAGTTTGAATTATTTTAAAGTTGAAGCAAAACTTAAGAGTTTTCATAGTTGAGAGTGAGTTTAAGATTTTATTTTATTTAAAAAAAAGATTTTATTTTATTTTTGCTAGAAAACTTTTTACAAAATTAAGGAGTAGGGATGCCGTGGCTAAGTTAGAATTAATGAATTAAAAAGATAATATTTCAGAGTTAATTTTAAGAAGGTATTTCTAAGACAAATCACCACTAATAATATCTAAAATAACTTACTCCTTTTTTAAAAATGCAAATAAAAAGGGAGAGTGTAAGTGTCTGTGTTGGACAGTAAACAACTTTCCAATCTTGTTCTAAAGTGAACTTAAATTTAAATTAGTATAAGAAATTCTGCTATGGCTCTAAACATAAGGATGGGAAGAAATTTCCAAGAAACTAACAATGTGATAGGAATTGCCTCGAAGTGAGAAGTTCATGCTTAAAAATGCTAAGTTTGAGAGAAGTGGAATGGACCAGAGTTGTACTACAGTGAGCATTTAAAATTTTTCTGCAACATTTAAGGGGAGAAAGTCCTCAAAAGAGCCTGTCTAGCAATAAATTTTGGTTAATGGTTCAGTCACTTGAGTGTTTACTTCAAAAGTAACTGGCTACTGGGATGGCACAGAGTTTAAGAAGCTGGTGCTATTCCTAAGCCACTTTCTTTTTCTTTCTTTCTTCTTTCTTTCTTTTTTTTTTTTTTTTTGACAACCAACTTTGTACATGGTTCTGTGTATATATTATCATTATTCAATGTTATTCCTTGATATTAAGCACTCCCACCACCAGGCAAATGCAAGTACAAGAGATTTTATTTTCACAAAACTCCGAGATGCCCTCATCTCAGCTCTTTACTGTCTGCTCAATTATCTATAAAAATATTTGAGGGATGCCCGGGTGGCTCAGCGGTTGGGCACCTGCCTTCGGCCCGGGGCGTGATCCTGGAGACCCGGGATCGAGTCCCATGTCGGGCTCCCTACATGGAGCCTGCTTCTCCCTCTGCCTGTGTCTCTGCCTCTTTCTCTTCCCATGTGTCTCATGAATAAATCTTTAAATATATATATAAATGTTTGAGACTGTCTTGTTTGAATTTTGTGTGCTAGGATTTCCATAGAGCTTCCAGAGTTTTGATGACTGTGACCATTTTTATTTTCATATGTGATTTCTTAGAAAGCATTTTGTTAGAATGTTGCCTGATTCTTTACACATCTGACATTGATAGACTGGTTACTTATTTATATAGCTAATCAAAAGTTGCTGAGTTGTCTCTAAAACTATCCCTATGGACTGAATTATTATGTTTTTAGGTTTCTTTTAGAAGCAGTCAGAATGAGTTTGAGAGCTTTCTGAAAGTAAAAGATAGTAGACTGTGAGCCAGTAGACAGAAGTTTTGCCAAGAGAAATGAGAGAAAAAAACTAGGGCCTTCTAATTGTTTCATATAGGTAAAGACAAAAACCTCCACCTATGCTTTACCCCTGGTACTGTTTGCTGTTGCTCATGAAGAAATGGGTCAAGAATAAATATATAGAGACAGTGCTAGTCTAGAATATAAGTTCCATGAGGGCAGAGATTCTGTTTCATTTACTGTTGTAACTGTAGCATCCAGTACATAGGGCTCAGGAAATATTTTTGGAATGAAAAAAAAAATAGAGATATTGATTTGGTTTAAAAGATTGAAGAAGACTAGCTGTTTTGAGTAAAACTAAAATATACCATTAGTCCATGGTGTGAAGAATTCCAAGAATGCCATAATTTGATTTTCTTAGCGTTCCTAATATCAGAGTCTCTTATCTACCTTGCAGAGAATCTCTCTCCTTCTGTAAAAGTTAAGCTTTTTAAAATGTAGTTTGAAGAAAAGGAAAGTTAAAAAAATTCACAATACAACTTGAAAGCATCTTTTAAATGAAAAGTGAAAAGCTAATCCTATTTCTGTGTTTGTGATAGGAGTGTACATTTACCAAGATGCGCTCAAACAGTGCCCTGAGAGTTTTGTTCAGTGGCTCACTTCGGTTAAAATGCAGAAATGCATGCTGTCAGCGTTGGTATTTCACGTTCAATGGAGCTGAATGTTCAGGACCTCTTCCCATTGAAGCCATAATTTATTTGGACCAAGGAAGCCCTGAACTCAATTCAACAATTAATATTCATCGCACTTCTTCTGGTATGTAGAACAATGACTGCAGGATGTGCCTTATGTCTTTAGAGACCAAAAGTTGGTTTTGAACCCACTATCATGTTGGCTCACCAGCCTGTGACAAAAAGAGACCTAGAGCAAGTTTTCAGTATCTTAATCTTCATCCTGGTGCATTTCAGAATTCCCTGAGATGGATCTTTAAAAAAATACGCAGATGCCAGGGTCCCATCTCTGACCAAATGAATCGGAATCTCTGGGGATAAGACCATATTTTTTAAAAGATCCCCAAGGTTGGAAATCACTGAGTTAGATGAAACAGCAAAACAGCCCATTATGCCATAGAGCAGGTTTTCTTTTCTTTCTTTTCTTTTTTTTTAAAAAGCAGGTTTTCAACCCTGGCTACACATGAGGCTCAACTAGGAAACTTAAAAAAAATCCCCGTACCTGGGTACCCCTTTCCAGGGAGTAGAACTTAATGGGTCTAGATACAGCCAAGGCAGTGGGATTTCAGAATTGCTTCTAGTTAGTCTAATGCTCAGCCAAGGTTGAGATCCACTAGCTATTATTGATAAGGAGATTATTTCTCTGCCTTGTCCTTTAAAAGGATAGATATTGTCTGCTGAATTTGTAAAAGGGAACATTTCTATGTTGCATTCTCTGTTTCTAGTATAAGAGAAAAGACATTTAAACCAGTGGTCACTTAAGCTGTGGAAAATAAATTATTGGTTTGTTTCACTCTAAGATTCATTAAAGAAAGTTTGGAAGTCTACCCCCCCCCCCCAAAAAAAAAAAAGGAAAAGGGATATCAGTTAATGTCATCACCCAGAGACACCACTGTCAGTACTTGGCTGCCAACCATTTTGGCTTCTTGAGTCACAGCAGGTAACACACCATGATCATCTATGCTGGAAGAATCACAAGACATATATATCACTAGCTTCGTTTCCCTGATTTCTTGCAGGGATTTCTCACTAACCTCGTACTTAAAAATGGCAGAGAGAAGAGAAGAGATCCCTCCACTGTTAACCAGAGGAAATTATATTTCAGCATGCTTGGGGATCCAAGTCAGATAGATTACTGAGCCCCAAAACTAATATAGCACATTTATTCCTGAGAAGTCAAGAGCATCTCTTCTTCATTCTTCCTCAAATCCCCAGAGGATCCTTGAGATACAAAAAAGATGTTGTAACCCCCTCTCTCAGCGCATAGAGAAGGTCCAGGGAAATCAAGTGAGTTGTGCTGGAGAGTAGAATCAGTGTTCAGGACAGAAACCACTCCTTGTCTTCCCTCTTCTCTCCCCAACCCTCTCTTTGATCAGGTTAAAAAGCTTGATCACTAGGTCCTGGGATACTTGTACTGGAAAGGATGATAGGTTTTCCACCTAAGAAGCAGTCTTTCTAGTAAAGTAAACCTAGACATAAAATGAAAATTCTACCAGGAAGTGATGTATGTTTGGTATATATAGGTACATACTGAACACCATATACTATATGGTGTATGTGTGATAGATATAGTTGGTATAAGCAACTTACCTTCTATTGTATTACCTACCTTTAAGGTGTTTGTGCTAATATCATATAATATGAGCCCAGGAACTGTGACCTATACATGTATATACTTAATAAATTATTTAACCTGTCATTTCCCGTGGTGTAGAGACTCATTTGGTATGACCACTTGGGTGGAATGTCAGAAGTAATTTGTTATTTATGACAGTTTTTGTAGTAAGGTGGTAGAAGGTTACTTCTGTAATAAAATCACTTTCCCTTGCACACTGATACTCTTTCTTGAGAGAAAGGAGACACACTCATACTTAGCACATCGAGAGGACTTAAAGCCTCGGACAATGCCCATGGGAGTTCAAAAAACATTTGAATTTCACCTTGTTACCTGGGTCTATGAGGAAAACAGGTCTAGAAACCCCTCATCCCACATGTTTTAGGTGCTTCATAAGTTGTGATACTATATTATTATAGCAAAAATGTTCATTCATTCAAAAAACGTTATATTGGTTATATATGGTTCATGACCATGAAGTGACCATTTGACTCTCCTGTGAGACTGAGGACCCAAATTTGTCTTCTGTCCTGTAGTGTGAGTTGAACAAGCTTCTAGACCATGGATATGCAGAACTTGGGAGAACATGAGTATTTCTGGGCATTTTCTCTCAGCATGGCCCTAGATTATGGGATTGTGGCCACACTACTTCATTCTCCCATGTGTGAAAGGGGCCTGAACCATAGTCAAGTCCCTGGATTCTGAAGAAGATTGCTTCAGATCTACGTCTGTGAGGCTCAGCTGGAATGTACCAACCTACCAAATGGGAAACTTGACCAGTCACATGATGGCATCCCTATACTGCTTTATAGGTCAGGACTCATTTTCTGAAAGAATCTGGCACCCTTAAACAGACATGTATCTTTTTGTCTGTTAAAATGACCATTAGGGGAATTTTAAAAAGTATTACTATAGAAGGACCTTGGTAAGATGGAATGCAAGTTGTATATTAGTAGGTGAATGTCCAGAGAACCTGAGAAAAGTTGTATATTTATAAAGCATAAGAACACAGAGGAAAAGCAAGGTCGTTTCTTTTTCACTGTGAGGAAATTCCGTGTAAAATGAGATTCCCAGATTGAAGGACTGGTATAATTATTCTAGAACGTCTTTTACTGTTACAAAGGCCCTTTCTTCTACCCATCAGGTGTATAGGTAAGTGTTGGAAAAGCTTTTTTTTTTTTTTAAAAAAAAAAGATCTGCATATCAAAGAAAGTCTTGGCTTTGAAAAGTGTGGGCTTCCTTTGTTTAGTCAAATAAATTGCTTTTTTTTTCCAGTCACCTAAACAGTAACTTTGGGTAACTAAACAGATTCAGGTTTTATGGCTGAAACCTGTAAGAAAACCGCCTGTTCAGCTTTTATCATCGGATGGATAATATACATTTTTTAAAAATATTTCTGTGGTAAGAAAAAGAGAACTTCTCTTTATGAAGTCCTTAGTAAGTATTAGGATTTTTAATTCACTGTGCATTAAATAGATTTGTTACCTAACTTGCTTAAGTCATAAAATTTAGATGAGGATTTTTGTTTTTTTGTTCTAAAGAAAGGTGTAACTTTCATCTCTCTTCTGCAGTGGAAGGACTTTGTGAAGGCATTGGAGCCGGCTTAGTGGATGTTGCTATCTGGGTTGGGACTTGTTCCGATTATCCGAAGGGAGACGCCTCTACTGGATGGAATTCAGTATCTCGCATCATTATTGAAGAACTACCAAAATAAATTCTTTCATTTTCATTCCCTACCTCTTTTTTATTAAGCCTTTGAATGGTTCATCGTAGTGGCATTTTATATAATTTTTATGTATACATCTGAATAAAAAACAAAGCTAAATGTGTTTCAGACCAAAGTGTGATTTCACACTGTTTGAAAATCCAGTATTTTTCATTTTCCTTCAGTCAAAAAAATGATTTCAGGATTTTGTAGTTGATTAGAACACCTTCTTTGTATTCCCCATTCCCTGAACCTATAATTCGGAATGTCTTTGTGTGGTCTTGAACTTTTCCTATTCTCTTAGGATAGGACTTTTAAAACATAAAGGCTACCAGCCTTTGTACAAGTTGTAAATGTTTGGAACGGTTTTATATCTGTGAAATAAAACTTAATTTCAAACAACCTCAGTATGCTAACCTAATTGCCACTAAAATTAGAGTTCCTAGTACTTCATATCTGAAAAGTTGGGTTCATTTAATAATCATATATTGAATTTTAGTGAGTGTATAGTACTGTTTGTTCCATACTTTGAGGAATATAAAGAAAAAGGGGTATTTCCATGTCAGGAATTACATTAGCAGTTTAGGATTTTTATCTTAAAGAATAAAAAGATGTGAATTCTGTCCTCAATTGCTTACCATTTGGTAGAGAGGATACAATATATACAAAAATAACAATAAATCAAAGATCATATGTTAATTGACGTGACAGTTGTTGAAGTGGTGGTATAATCGAAAGAGTGTTCCGTTACTTCTGGCTGAAGGGATCAGAAAGAATTCAGGATGAAGGAAGTACAGGTCTCAGACTGATAAAGTTAAGTGAATCCTGGACTTGAATTGGAAGTATCAGTATGAAGTACTTTATCTTAAATAAGGCTGTGAAACAATAACAACAAAATCTCCTCGTTTTGGGCTTGTGAACAATGACCTAGAAATGATGACCAGTTGAGTAACATCCTGATTGTGATCTCCACATTCCATTTCCCCCTAAAAGGAACTAAGCCTCCTTGAAGAAATGGGTGATTTCAGTTCTGGGGCAGGAAATGTACAGTAGGAGTCTGGAACATCTTGGCATACTGGAAAACAAGGCAGCTATGAAAGACAACTGAAAAGGATCCAAGAGCCAACTTGAATTGCTTCCCACTGGCAAAGATGGTACAATGTAAGCATCAATAAAAATAATAACCGCAACAGTTTGCAACACATCAAATGTGTTTCAATGCAGGAATTCATAATGATACTAACATAAAATTCATTGGTCAACTTGGAGGATGCCAGCAAACCAACTTGTTACTTTGAAACTTGGTAAATAGAAAAAAACAAGCATTTATTCTGCTTTCTCAATATGAACCATATTTCTGGGTGACCAAATTGTTGATGAAGGGAAATTTCTCCTTATAGAAATGTGTTTTTTAGTGTGTATTGGTATAGATAACAAATGAAGAGTGATAGAATATCAAATTTTCAACCCCTCACAAATTAAGAGATCTAGCAATAATCATCAGGGAGGGAGTAGACTGTATGTCTTAATAAAAGTACATAACACCACCCAAGAAGTACTTTTGTCAAGAAACCATCACACTTGGATTTGATATAGCTTCCAGATATAACCCTTAAATTTCAGGAAATACAGGGGATAGAAGAACATGTTAATTGACATGGACGAATCATAATCAGCAAATCTAGACTGGGAAAGTTGAAAGACAACTTGGTTTCTTCCACAAATAAATTGCAAGAAAAGAAAAAACCATGGATTAAAAGAACTTGAACTTTATTTGGATGCTTGAAATAGTTGACATTTGAACATTAACTGGATATTTAGTATCAAATAATCACTTATTTTTTAGGTTTTTGATAATGGTATTGTTATTTTTTTAACTCTTTTTTTGGGAAGATTTTATTTTCAAGGGACACCCGGGTGGCTCAGTCAGTTAAGTGTCTGCTTTCAGCTCAGGTCATAATCCTGGGATTCTAGGATCAAGCCCCATGTAGGGCTCTCTGCTCAGCATGGTGCTTGATTCTCCCTCTCCCTCTGCCCCTCATGCCCTGCTCATGCTCTCTCACTCACTCACTATTTCAAATAAATAAAATCTTTTTAAAAAAATAAAGATTTTATTTTTAAGTAATCTCTACACTCAACATTGGGCTCAAATTCACAAACCTGAGATGAAGAGTCACATGGTCCACTGACTGAGCCAGCCAGGCACCCCATAGTGTGGTTATTTTTAAATAATGCTTATCTTTTAGAGGTACTGCAATATTTAAAGTAAAGTGATATGATGTCTGGAATTTGCTTCAGAATAATGTGGAAAAGAAAAGTGGGTGAGAAGGAATCTAGATGAAATAATGTTGAGAAGTTAACCAAGATGGGTAAAAATTGAGATTTTGGGTGGGGATGAGAACATTAGTTCAGACCTCTTTGAATGGGCACAGAATGTGAAGATATTTGTGTTCCATATTAATGCCTACCGAAGAACATCCATTGCAAAGGCAGCTCTTAAAATTGAGATGAACAAAATAACACACTGTTGCTGTCAGCTTCTTTCCTCAGCCACGCCAGTGATAGTTCAATGGACCCATGAGCAAAGAGGCCATGGTGACAATGCACAGGAGGCTGTTCAACAACATGGGATTTCCCTTAAAAGGCTGGCCTGGCTAGAGTTACTGCTGAGTATAGAGACCAGCTTTGAGTATGTAACATTGGTACCATTCCCTGAGAGGACTAGCCAGACACGCAGTGGACCTCTTCTACCATGGAGGGGTAGAGATTCATTCTCACGGAAACAGACATATATTCTGGATATAGATTTGCCCTCCATGCCCATAATACTTCTGCCAGCACTACCATCCACGGACTCACACAATGCCTTATCCAGTGTCCTGGCATTCTACTCACCAGTGCTTCAGATCCAGAAACCTCATTTTACAACGGAGAAATGCAGCAATGGGGCTCACCCTATGGACTTAATTGGTCTTGCAATATACCCTATCACCTGAGACTGGCTGGTCTAAGTGAAAGGTGAAATGGCTTACTCGGGACGCATATGTGGTCTTACACCAGTTGGTAGACAACATCCTAGAACAGGGTTTGGTCCTATGGGGAGTAGTATGTGCTTGGATCAGAAAGCATGATATGCTGTTACCTCTCTTGTAGCCAGAATACAAGCAGTGGAAGTGAGTCGCTTCTCTTACTATTATTCCTAATAACTCATTTATAGACTTTTTGCTTCTTATCCTGGCAACTTTGAACTGCTGGTTTGGAGATCTTGGTATCCAAGAGGGGAATGCTTCCACCAGGAGACACAAAAATAGTTCCACTGAATTAGAATATGAGACTATTCGTTTTCTACTGAAAACTGCATAACTAATTTAATAGATTAAGACAACACACATTTATTAATCTCATGGCTTCTATGGGTCAAGGGTCTAGGTACAGGTTAGTTGAGTCTTCTGCTCAGGTTTTCACCAGGCTGAAATCAAAGTATTGGCTCAATTATCTAACATTCAGGATTTTCTTCTCAATTTATATGATTGTTAGCAGAATACAATTCCTAGCAGCTGTGTTAAAAACCTTCTTTTCCAGCAGCTGGGTGGCTCAGTGGTTTAGCACCGCCTTTGGCCCAGGGTGTGATCCTGGAGACCTGGGATCAAGTCCCACATCGGGCTCCCTGCATGGAGCCTGCTTCTTCCTCTGCCTGTCTCTCTGCCTCCCTCTCTCTCTCTTTCTCTTCTCTCTGTGTTTCTCATGAATATGTAAATAAAATCTTAAACAAACAAACAAAACCTTGTTTTCTTGCTGTCAGCTGAGGACTGCTTTTACCTCCCAGAGGTCACTCCCAGGTGCTTGTTATGTGGCTCCTCCTCTTACAACATGGCTGTTTTTTTTCCAGACCAGCAAGAGAATTCTTCTGCTTTTAAGGCTTGCCTGAGGGCAGCCCGGGTGGCTCAGCAGTTTAGTGCCGCCTTCAGCCCAGGGCGTGATCCTGGAGACCCAAGATGAAGTCCCATGTCTTCATCCCTGCATGGGGCCCTCCCTGCATGGGGCCTGCTTCTCCCTCTGCCTGTGTCTCTGCCTCTCTCTGTGTCTCTCATGAATAAGTAAATAAGATCTTTCAAAGAAAAAAGAAAGGTAAGGCTTACCTGATTAGGTAGGTTGGGCTCACTCAGGATAATCTCTCCTTTTGGATTATAGCCAAACTGATAAGGGACCTTAATTACACTTGCAAAATTCCATCTGTCATATAACATAATCATGGAATTGATAACCAACTTATTTACAGGCCCCAACATTGCTCAAACAAAACTAGATTATTTACATCAGGAGGCAGGGATCATGGAATCTGTGTTAGAAGCCAACCTACTGTAGACTGCCCCCTGGCCATTTTGCACTCTTTATACCACTGAACCAACAGGTGAAAAACAGGAGGTTCATCTATTGGTTTTACTGACGGATCCTAATTACCAAGGGCAATTGGTTGCTGCTATGATGGAAGCAAGGAAGACCATGTTTGGAACCCAGAAAAATTTCTGAGGTTCTTGTTAGTACTTCCATGCCAAAGATGAACGGAGAACTACTTGAACCAGAGAAGGAAGAGTGATTAAGGATCCCAACCTTTTGGGAAGAAGGATTTGGATCTGCTTCACCAGGTAAAGAACCCAGAACTGTGGGTTTTGGCTGTGGGCAAGGAAAATGTGGAATGGGTAGTTAAATGTGGAATGGGAAGCTGTAGATATCACCTATGAACTTGTGAACAATGACAGAAAACCAGGACCTTGGTGGCCTTGGATATTTTGTTATATGCCCGTTTATACATGGTAACCCTTTTCTTCCTTTCTCTCCTTCCCATTTTAATGTTATATGAAAGTTAGCGGAGGTAAACTTTACAGGTTTTTAGTTAACAAAATACTGAGACCATGACTGAATTGGAGGAGTAATTAATATAGCCAGCAATGGATTCAATGACCGTTGGGCTTTGTGTTTTCTCATTTGGGTGAAGGGCAGGCACTTTCCTTATCAGGATAGCTGTATCAAACTAGGCTAACATACAGATTATGTATGTTATTTTGCTTTGTTGTGCTGGAACTGGAATGTGCATAGAAGGTTGCAAATGAAGCTAAGTACTCCAGATGGTCAATTAAACTACTCATCAGTTTGTTTCTGAACTCTAAATTCATTCTTCAGTACCTACACTGTGGTCATGAACTGCACTCTAAGTACTTCTCCTTTAGAATAGCCTATTAACTAGAGAATACTGGAGGGATATTGCAGAAGGAGCTGGTCTTCCTGGTTTCAGGGTGGTTTCTCTTGCTCCTACCAGTGGTGTGTGTGTGTCTGTGTGTGTGTGTATTTGGTGGTACTGTGCTCCAGTTGCACACCCAAAATGCAGTCCTTTACCTAGAACTTGCAGCTCCAGCCCGGGAGGTCTGTTTCTTTCTGCAGGGGAGAGGGATGCCACATAGTCCCGGCCTCTACTGTCTAGAGCACCCGATTCCCCAGTATGCCCACCCACAGGTCTTGGCTTGCTTGCACCTTTCCAGTGTGGGCCAAGTCTACCCTGCCTTTGCAACTGCAAAAATGTCCCATCATCCTCAGCAAGCTGCTCAACTAGCTTTGGCTTGCTGGTGTCCTAAAGGATCTGTTCCTGTTTTTCACCTAATTCTATACCAACTCTGGACTAGGAAACCCAGCAGCCTTTCTCATCATCCGGTGATCTGCAATGGTCCCAAGAGGTCTGAATGCCAGACGGGGACACTCTTCCAAGCTCATTCATCCTTGGCTACTCTTTCTCAGCTTCAGGGTACTGTTTAGTTCGCGTAATATATTTATCATAGCTTAGCAATTCCTTAATCTTCTCCTGGTTAAATCTGCTGTGCGTTCTATGCCCTGGTTGGACTTAGATTGATGTGTGATTAGTTGATTGGACAAGGAAGTGAGCGTGAGTGGTGCTCTCTCTCTCTCTTTGGGAACAAGCTGCTCACAGCATGAGTTCAGTCCCATATCTCCTTGCTGTGTTTTACAGGGACAGGCTCCAAGAGTCTTGGTCCAGTGCTCTCTGTGGCTGGATGGGTATTTCTGTATGACTCTGAGGCTTGGAAGGAAGCCCTCTTTTACACAGATATAATTTCAGCCTTACTATTATACGAAGAATATTTCATGCTTCACTTGTCAGTTAATGAGTTAGGTTTTTTTTAAAGGATTTATTTATTTGAGAGAGAGTGAGCTTGCTAACAGGGGAAGGGACAGAAGAAGACAAGCAGACTCCCCGCTAAGCTGGGAGCCTACCACTGGCTCAATCCCAGGACCCTAAGAGCATGACCTGGGCTGAAATCAAGAGTCAGATGTTCAAATGACTGAGCCACCTAAGCACCCCCCTATTTATAAAATAGTTTAAAGCCTGGGTGAGAAAGAAGTTAATGTGAATCTCTTAACAAAAAGCATCTTGGTGCTTTTTGACATGTTGAGTGTAAACTGGTTTTATCACTTGCTAGCCTTGAGTAGAACATGCCTAACATCACAATTAACATATACTGAAGTTAATTTTAAATATTTTATCTATTTATTTATGAGAGACAAAGAGAGGCAGAGACACAGGCAGAGGGAGAAGCAGGCTCCCTGTAGGGAGCCGGATGCAGGACTCGATCCCAGGACTCCGGGATCACCACCTGAGCCAAAGGCAGATGCTCAAACACTGAGCCACCCAGGCGTCCCAACCTAACTGAAATTTAATATAAACACACAATTTTGTGATATTTGATGTCAGAAAATATTTTGGGGACAACTTTCAAATTATCCAACACTTCTCCCACAGCAGATTTTAGTTATTTTTCTGAGTGTACTGGTCAGTTTTTCTCTTTGATGCTTTTCATGGTGAGTTGAATAAGCTCTTTAATTTTTTGGTAAATATTAAATAACTTAATGTTTTTCAGCAAAGGTAAAAACATTTTCAAGAACCCATACAACATACGGAAGGGTCACAAAGTGCTCCTTTTTCCTAAAGGTAAACATCAATTTCCAAACCAACAAGAGTTCAACATCATGACAGTTGATAGGAAAATGACACATGGACTTTAGGGTCTGTATCACAGATTCTGTGTCATCGGGGAAGCTTTCAGTTGTATCGAGTAACAGAAAGATCCAACTGAGAGTGGATTAAAAAATAAAGTTATTGGTTCACTCAATTGAAAACTATAGAGGTACATAGAGCTGGGGGTCAGAATTGATCCAGAATCTCATATAACATGATTTAGGTTGGTTTTGAGGAGCTCTGTGAATTACACAAATCCTAATTGGTGAAACAGCGAGGAGAGGATCTATATCAGGATACACAGAAAAAAAAGTCTTTTTAAGAGTCACTCTGACTGGGTCAGCTTAGGCAACTGTGTCAATTCCAAACATTCATTACTAACAGAGATGGCACATTTACATCGGCTCTGTTAAGTAGGGCCCCCTTCTGGGGCAGGTGAGGCCAATTCCATCTAAACCACAAGTGTGAGACTGGAGGAAGGAGGGAGGTTCTGAAAAGAAATTCCAGCTACTAATCTCAGAAGAGAAATAGATGCCAAGCAGCCAGTAACGGGTATTCACTATGAGTAAGTACTTCCAGAGTCTATTTCTTATTCCCTCACTTGGAAAGAAATTGGAAGACTTCACTCAAAGTAACCCAAAATTTCACATACCTCCTGCATGTTAAATAATACATGTTTAGAAAGGAATAAAGGTGAAATAAATCATTTCAAGGTATTTTATTTCTGTAATTTTACAATCACTAAAGAGGCCTTGTTATTAAAGTGGTAATAATACTCTGT
The DNA here is from genome assembly GCF_011100685.1 of Canis lupus familiaris. Taxonomy (NCBI): domain Eukaryota; kingdom Metazoa; phylum Chordata; class Mammalia; order Carnivora; family Canidae; genus Canis; species Canis lupus. The sequence continues at coordinate 4,954,066 of NC_049234.1, forward strand.
CTGGAGGTTTTTTGTTCAGTAACCTGTCCATATTTAAAAGAGAGACCTTACTCTGAGGACTCCTGGACTCATACTTTTTAGTCACTAATCCTTTTCTAGTATGGCCTTTAAACAACATGGCTTTTTAAAACTCCCTTGGGACAAAAGCACATACTGAAACAGAATAACCTTCTTTTCACAAGGCATGGTACTCAACATCATTTTGGTTCACGTTATACCATACATATGTTCTGAGGCTAAGCTCCGGCAAGTTTTGTTTTGGCCTAGATCTTAATCTTTGAGCATTTTTACAATCGTGTTCTGGTTTTCCCTCGGACAGCCTCCCCAACTTGCACCCCTTCCCAGATCCTAGTACTTTTTTTCAAGCTAAAGTTCTCTCTCTGCCTTTCCTTTATCTGCTGAAATCCAAGAAGAGCCTAGACTGAAATGAATACTTGTCGTTTGCCCCACCTGCTTAGCTGCTTGCAATCTGTCTTTGGCCTCTAGAATTTGAATCTGCTTAAACTTATCAGTGACATCCATCTTCATCTTACTGAAATATTTACACAGTTGATAACCCCGTCCCTTTGAGTTTGCTCGCCTTATCTGATTGGTCTGCTTCCGTCACCCACCCCCAAGATGTAACCGTGTCTCTCGGTTCTGTTAATGACTCTCACTTCTCTTTTACTCATCAAATAAAACCCAAATACATTTAGTAAGACTCAGCATTCTCATGTTCTGGTCCCAATCTTTCAGCCTTCTCTTCTATTTCTTCATTACCACATGGACAACACATTGTTCAAGACATGTCACCTGTGCTTTTTTTCATGGTTCCCTTTGAAATCTCTACCATCAAGGCCAAGCTTCAAGTTTCCCTTCCATGAACTCTCTTCTAGTTCCCCCCAAGCTATAAACCATCTCCAGCTCTATCAATCAGGTCCATGCTACCATCAGCTCTTGATTAGATATCTGTGGAAGCTTCCTAACTAGTAACCCTGTTGTATCCTGCTTCTTCATACAATCACTAGAATGATCTCTCCTGCAATCTAAACCCCTGACCATGGCCTGTAAGACCTGGCCCAGGGACAGTGCTAAGCACTTTAGATGGATCGATCCATTTAATCTCATCAACAGTCTTATGAACTACATACTTTTAATATCCTCATTTGCAGATGCTGTTGGTAACCCACCAAATCCCTTTTTACAAGGCTGGTACACCCATAACCCAGCTGCTAACAGCAGTCACCTCCACCTAGCCTTCCCTCCTTCCAACCACAACAGGTGGTCAGTGACCACTTGACGTGAGAATACAGTAACCCAGCCACTCACCTCAGGGCAGGACAATCTCTGTGGTCCAATTCATACTGCAGAGTGTCCTGTAGGGTCAGGCTGCAGGTGAACATCTAAAACTTCTTCCCATTTTCTTAACTCCGTTACAGATGCTCCTAAGAGCACTCCCTCAATAATCACTTGTCCAAGCATCCTCATCCACAAAGGAATAAATCTAAGACATTTTACATATGAGAAAATTTGGCTGGAGGCCAGGCAGTAAACAGGAAAGCTGAAATTTGAAGTGAATCCTGCATTCTTTCCTACCATACTAAAGGGCTATTTCTCCAACCTCCTCTCCCTGGCCACTCTGTCCTTACCCATCTCCTCTAAATTAATTCCGGCCTCAGTGCCTTTGTACTTCATATTCTCTGCCTAGAATGTGTTTCCTCTATCTCATTGCAGCTTGTTCCTCACTTCTTTCAAAATGTTTCAAATACTACCTCTTCAAAGAGATCTTTCCTGATCCTAAGCATCCTAAGATAGTAACACTATTTCCAATTCTGCTTTAGTTCTATTTATAGCATTTAATATCTGAGAATGTATTATGCACAATTTGTTTTCTGTCACTCCCACTAAAATGAAAATCCCCCGAGGGCAGGAATGTTGTCTGGCTTATTTCCTGCTCTATCTTCAGTGATGGCACAGAGCAAGAGCTCATCAGAATTTGTTGTTGACTTAGTGGAATGAGTTCTCTTTTCTCAGGACTCTTACAGAGCTTTGTAGAAATCTGCTTGCCTGTTAGTCTAGAACTGTTACTCTTTAATGCTTATTTATTTAATTCTGCAAGTTTGTATGCTCTTAGAAGACAGGAATTATGTTTTATTAATTTGGGGGTACACAGGAGGCATTCAAACAATGGCACTACCTCTAAAACTCGAAACAGCAGCTGTAGCCAGTCTTCCATATAGGGACTAACATCAGGATTTCATATGAATTATAGTAAATCCAGAAGTATGAAAAAATACATCACATTTAATTTATAAAGTATTCCTGTGCATGTTACAACAAATTAAATACAATTAGATACTTGTTTCATATTTTTAAAATGCCATTTGCAAAATATAAAAAATAGACCTATTTTCAAAGAACCATTTAAAAATGGTTTTGAAAACCACAATGTTTTTTATTTACAACAGACAGATGGAAGTGCAACAGCATTCATAAAGGCTTATGATAAATAAAAATATAATTCTGATGTCCTTTTGGGGCAGTCTTTTATAGGTATTTATATGACTCAAGTAAAAATCAATAACGTCCATTAATAGAATTCCATCTGAATATGAGCAACCAATGTATATTAATCATTTATTTGAGATCTGGACCCATATATCTGATGGCTGACTTAGGAAGTTACTCATTTCCCCCCAGTTTCTCAACTAACAGATCCCAATCATTACAGTATTTGTATGAAGTGATCTATTACTGATTTATAGCCAGTTAGTGATTGTAGCCAAATATGTTAACCAAGACTGATACAGCTGGATCCCAATTCAGATTTTATAAGTTTAAGAGACACTAAGTATCTATGTCAAAAAATAGTCACTGAATCCACAATTATATTTTAAATTATGGAAGAGCCCCCAGGGGAAAAGATTAATTGCAGAATAACAACAAATATCAGTTACTTTTCAAATTAAGAGAAGCATATCACTTTTCAAATTTCCCTAGTGAGCACATTCCAATTGAATTGAAACTAAAGCACATTTATATATAGGGCTTTTTTCTCACCAAAATTTCCCAATTCAAAAATGGTCTGGATTTAAGCAACACTTTGCCCAGAAAATCCTTAAAGTTTAATTTATCCTTGAAACAGCAATGATAAAATTCTTTTCAGAAGCCATTACTTGCTATTTTGCACGAGACTGATTCTAAACCCAATCCAGGCAAATGAGTTTAGAAAAAAGCAGCATATTCAGCTAATCCATTTAGCAAATGCTGTTATCAGCTCCTACTTGAAGAGTGAAGTACAGAAATTTGTGAAACTCTCCACTTGATGTCAGTTTTACTATTGTGTTGATGGGAGCCATTTCTGGCAGAGGTAGCCAAGTCCCACACATACAGGGAAGGCAAAAAGCAGAAAAACATTGCAAGTTCTTAGCAGTTCTCTGACTACTAATGATTGTAGATCAATTTTCATTGTGAGCCATGTTGCTGCGCTGTCTTCTTCTGATGTTTACATCTCAGACACAAAGGAAGAGTTGCTGCTTAAGCAGATGTATTGGAATTAACTTCTTTTAGCTTACTTTTTTTTTTCTCTAAGGTCTAGTAGAAAATGTGAGACGTTCTCATATACCACAAAAGTAATACAGCAAGCTGGTGTCACTCTAATCAAATTGGGAGCAATTCCTTTGTAAAATCCACCGATGCCTTCTTTCCTTTAGAGGGAAAAATAGATATATGTTTAATTTCCTACATAGCTAGCCTGAAGATACAAAAGTTTTAATTGGCATAGGGCATGGAACCAGCATTCAAGCCTCCCTGTGATTTGCATCCATGTTTTTGACATGCTGAAATGTAGTTTACGAGCCATTTGTAGGAGCTCACATTCCTTCTGTGACTGACTAGAGAAGAGAGGGCAGGGGCACTCCAGAACTGAAGAGTGCTGTGATGACATCTTTCAAATGTCTCTAAATGTACAAACGTATAGGAGCATGAACTGATCTAATGTAGGCATTAAAAATCTTACAGCTTACATAAATGCCAGAAGATACTAAATCTAGCACACACAAAAATAATTTTATTTCCTTAATGCCCAAAATGGGAATATGGCCTTGGAACTTGTCACCTGGGTTCACAATAAATAATTACTGTACTCAATGTAAACATCCTAAACATTCTGCTTTACCCTTTTAGAATTACAGAGAAATTAAGGATGTCTATCTATAACAGTCTGTAAGTTATAGGTAGTTGAAGAGGGAGCATCTCTTCCATACATGGCAACAAGTGATTGTGCAAGTAGCAGTTTAATTATACTAGAGTTTTTATGACTTCGTATATTCAATCCCATTCAACTATCTTGTGACACCTAAATTTTGGAATATTAATTTGTTGAAACAGAGGTTTTTTTGTTTTTGTTTTTTTTTGAGACAGTACGAGCAAGTGGCGGGGGTAGGAGAGAAGGAGAGAGAGAGAACTGCAAGCAGGCTCCACGCCCAGTGTAGCGCCTGATGCAGGGCTTGATCTCACAACCTGGGGATCATGACGACCTGAGCCAAAACCAAGAGTCAGATGTTTAACTGCCTGAGCCACCCAGGCACCCTAATCTCATTTGATTTTTATGACAACCTTGTTAGCCTAGATTTTCTAATTTTATAAATGAAGGAATCAAGCCTCAGAGATTAAGTCTGTAGTTCTATATGTAGTAAATGAGAAATGGAAAAGCAGGGGCCACCAGCCATGTTTTCACCACAGCATTCTGGCCTTTGCTATACAACTAATGGCAACTGCACAGTTTGAGATATGGAAGGTACCTCCTAAGAGCCATTTTGGTATAACACATTTTCTCACCTCCATGTCTTTGTGATTACATCCAATACGCCCTCGTAAAACATGTGTTGATCCTGAAGACGAGCTCTCACAACTTGATATGGGTACGTTGCTGCTACAGCAAATATTTTGGATAGTGCTGCAACAGATATATATTCAATTGTGCTCTAAAATGACAACACAAACATTTTTCTTTAGACAAGATTTCCTTAAAATTATAGAAGTAAACATTGTAGAGGAAAAACATTTAAGTGGAGCTGTAAGTGAAAAATTAACATAAGCTATGTGCAATTAAGGGGTTTTATTCTTAACATATACGTCATTTGCCTATAAAATATTTAACTCTAAATTAAATTAGTGGCAGTCATCATCATAGCAACATTACCAAAGTAAATGTGACAAAATTTCCATCTATTAAATGCCCATAAATGTAAATGATATCTTTTTTTTTTTTTTTTTTTTTGATATTTTACCTACTTATTCAGGAGAGACACAGAAAGAGGCAGAGACACAGGCAGAGGGAGAAGCAGGCTCCATCCAGGAAGCCCGATGTGGGACTTGATCCCGGGACTCCAGGGTCACGCCCCGGGCCGAAGGCAGGTGCTAAACCACTGAGCCACCCGGGCTGCCCCTTTTTTTTTTTTTTTTTTAAAGAACCATCTTACCAACTGGGCTTCTGGTAATCTGTTGATATGTTGGTTGTATTTCAACTTCAACAATTCATACGCCATAAATTGAAGGGCACCATGTGATGTTCCAAATAGTCCAGGAATAAATCCCTAAAGGGGAACAATTAAAAAAAAAAAAAAAAAAACTAAGCCAATTCCTGAAGGACCACAGTTTCCAGGGAGGGGAGTAAGGAATGGGTGACCTCGATGTGTGACTTAGAGAAACAGTTACAAAATTTTAGGCCTTCTCACACCCACCAGTGTCATGATGATGTACCTTAAGGTAATGAGGATACACAGATTAAAGCACAATTTCCATATTATAAACCAGGACTTCAGTTTTCATAAACTTGCTTCTTGCCTGAGTCTGGTTTTTTAGGACCAACTACAGGTCATTCAGAATTCAGACAATAGAGCCAAGGGAAGTTACAATGGTTATTCAAAATATATTGATAATTCATTACCTTATACAATCCACGCACACCTTCATACTTATATATTTTCAGAAGTGTATCAAACATTCCTTTATATTGTCGTTGTGAGGAGTTAACAACACCATTATACTGTAACATAAGGCGAGTTTTTGTTACCCATAATGGGTTTGTAATGCAGAGGGTCATGGCTCCTAAAATCAAATTTAAATAAGATTACTCAGCATATAGGTACTTTGTCACTTATGACAATCCAGATTAAGAACAGTCCATTAATATAAACTATGGGGTTGCTCAGCGGCTGTACCTACAACAGTGAGATATAGTCTCTGAGGAAGTCTTAGTTTAAAAAGTAGCCACAGTCTTTGGTGGACATAAAAAGTTCCTCCCTTGGTTAGTGGCAGGTAAATTAAAAGGGGGATGGACATGTGAAACACTTCCCTTGAGGCATGAGGACAGCAAGGATGTCCTGGCTCCTAAACAATAAGGCTTGGTGTAGAGAACACATGGAAGTCCTAGGAAGCTGACTCTGATTAGGAGACATAAATATTCAGGAGTGGGAAAGAGTATAGCCCAGAGGGGTTGAAAATCAGTGGAAAAGGATCAGGAATCCAACACCTCAATAATTTCTACCTGTGCATGTATATATCTACCCCAATTCTCAAATCCATTCAAAGTAGTCAATACATCTCAAAAATTAAAGAACTACATAATAATATTTTATATTCTTTACAGAAAATAATTTTATTTTATTTTTTGAGAATAATAATTTTAGATATAAAAAATTTAATCTGGTTAAGTTTCTCATTTGCTGAATTTCCGAAGTAGTCCTTTATTCAACAAACATTTGTTAAGTCCTACTGTAATTCAGCTCTGTGCTAGCAGCTAGGTATTCAAAAATGATCAGGTTCTTTAAAGACAAAAACTATCAGTAAACAAAGTGTCAAAGTAAGAGTTATAAATATTTATGGGTCCTGCTCTGCTTTTCTCTTTGGAATATTATACATACATGAGGCAATTAAACAAGGCTACTAAGCTAATGTGAAAACTAAAATTACACTTTAATTCAAGAAAACACCATACCAAATCATCTTCAACTAGCAGGAATTCATAACTTTTCTAAATTTTACTTCATGATAATTAAAATTCTTGAAACCTGTCCAGAGTAACCAATAATAATAGTTGCTTTCTAAGAAGTTCCATGTGGTAACTGGTTACATAAGCATACTTATTGCCATAAACGCTACTGTTCAATGGGGGGTGGGGGGTAGGAAACAAAAAACAAAAAAGTGAAAATCAAGTTGGAAGTTGCTATTTTAAATGTCACATACTGCCTTACCAGCTTCAGCAGCAGAGATGAGGTATTCTGTTGCCTCTAAACGTTCTGTTCTTCCTTCTGTCTTATATGATTTGATGGCATTGTAACTGAAAGAATTAAACATAAACAGTTTGATAAATATTTGAATAGGTGTCATAAAGCAGTAAAGTCTGTTTTAAAATGTGCGTGACTTAACAGCAGTACCCCAAAAGTAAAAGTCCATGCATACAGCAACCTCAGGAAATTTCAAAAATGGATTTGCTGGAAATGGTTACTGTAAGAGTTTACCATCCCTCCCCCCAAATGTATATGGCTACCGCTACATATGCAGAATATTTTAATCAGTTAATAAAAACAACAGGAAAACGGGGAGGGGGAGGGCTATAGCAGTGGTGCAGCAATTGGGCAGACAAGGCAAAAGGACAAAAGAGGGCCCCTAACAAAGAAGTGCTGAACACCATGTTCAGTAGTGTGTTTGGCAATCCTGCTAGATAAAACACTCAGTGGGTCCTTCCCAGCAGACTCACAAGGACCATGGGCAGCACACATGTAAGCTTAATAAAAACAAAACAGATGGTGTCATAAGAGATTGAGAAGCTATGGCAGAGATCACAGAAGGCTTGTGTGGGAGGTGGCACTGGTGGTACAGTTTCAGTGAGGAAACAGATGCGCATGAGCAAAGGTTATAATAAGGGTGGTGGGGAAAGACAGGAAAAACTGAGCCACACTTGAGTGGCAGACTGACGTTTCAGCTTTATTTGGCAGAAAATCAGCTACTCAACGTTTCTCAGCAGATGAGTCGGATCAATCTATTTTCTCTAACTCCAATTTCCATTTTCCTCTTGGAAGAAGAGTTCAGCTACATAAATCCTTCTAAACTTTACCAATACTATTATTTTACAAGAAAGTCTCATCACATAAACCTTACATTCATATGGATGTTCTTAGAAATTCTCTTTAGAGAACCTACACAACTCAAAATCTGTAATAGAATAAACTTTATACCTATAGTTTCACCAATCTAAGTGGGTCTTAGAACTAAAAAGAGGAAAAATACATTTTTTAACAATATTAAGGTTGAGTTTGTTTTGCATTCACTTAAAAAATATTTGAAGATTGTGGTTTGGGGGTGCCTGGGTGGCTCAGTGTCTAATTCTTGGTTTTGGCTCAGATCATGATCTCAGGGTCATGAGATAGAGCCGCCATGTTGCAAGTCAGGCTCTGCACTGCATGTGGAACCTGTTTAAGATTCTCCCTCTCCCTCTGTCCCCCACCTCCCACCAAAAATGAGAAAAGACTGTGGTTTGGATACTGCCATAAAATTATGGGAGACAGGGCAGCCCGGGTGGCTCAGCGGTTTAGCGCCGCCTTCAGCCCAGGCCGTGATCCTGGAGACCCAGGGTCGAATCCCACGTCAGGCTCCCTGCATGGAGCCTGCTTCTCCCTCTGCCTATGTCTCTGCCTCTCTCTCTGTTTCTCATGAATGAATAAATAAATAAAATCTTTAAAAAAAATTATGGGAGATAAAGTGAAATCTTTTCACAAAAGAGAAAAAGGCAAATACAGCAGGTGTTGATGTGCTTCTAAAAACACCATCTATTAAGACAAGGACAAGCCTCCCCATTCCTGAATTCAGTTTCAAATACCAGGGCAGCATATGTTCCTCCACGGCAGTGCTTTGCTCATGCACACTCATGCACAGTCTGTCACAGGCGCTTTCTGTGCTTCTTCAATGGACATGCAATAGCAGTTATTTCACACAGTGAGGATACCTCACAGGTGAGGGAGGAAGGAAACAAATGAGCTAGGAAGATGATGGGGCAGGTCAAATAAGAGGCAAGAAGGGATGTGCCTCAAGCTCTTTTAGCCATGCACTGCCTTTCATTGTTCCCAAGAGGGAGCTCCCATGGTGTGTGTTCTTATGAGGACTCCAGAACCTGTCCTTGTTGGCTTTCCAACTTCATTACAAGTTAGAAGTATTTTAGTAAGGCATCTTCCTGGATTCACCTCAGAGAAGTGGCTTCTGTAAGAGCATTTCTCCAACTCATCCTTTCACTTTCTTCCTATTAAGAACTTTCTTCCAGACCAAATGCCTCTGATAACAGTTGATAGAGAATGAAAGTACTCTTTCTGACCCTTCCTATTCATAGAAACTGATTAAATGATTCCTCTTGCCTCATCAACTGAAATGTAAAAATCACTAAAATTAAAAACTCCTTTAAAATAATACTGTAAAATTTCCCAGATCTACTCACAAGAAAAAGTAGAGTCCCCAGGATAAACCTGCACCCCACACATTTGGGGTTACTCCTTGGTAAAGTCCCCGCAGTCCATCAAGTTTCCAAATGGTAGTTAAGCAATGCAGAATTCCTTTATATTTTGGTCTCAGTTCCAATCCGTCACTCACTGCAGTAAAGGCACAAAATTAGGTGAGAGGAATGTTGTAGCTCTGAATCACATATAAACATAGACACCACATAATTATATTAAGACTCTGGGAAGGCAGAAACTACTACTACTTCACTGCAATATTTCTATTCCTCTTAGTGCTTTTTTTTCTAAGATTTTATTTATTTATTCATGAGAGACAGAGAGAGAGAGAGAGAGAGGCAGAGACACAGGCAGAGGGAGAAGCAGGCTCCATGCAGGCAGCCCAACGCGGGACTCGATCCCGGGTCTCCAGGATCATGCCCTGGGCCAAAGGCGGTGCTAAACCACTGAGCCACCCGGGCTGCCCTCCTCTTAGTGCTTTGTACACTGTAGGCTCTCAATATATATTTGCTGAATACTGTGTTTCCTTTCCAGATCCACTGTCCATCCCTCTCTACCGTGTTCTGCCTAGCAGCCTGTCCTTGTCTTCTAGTTTCTAGTTGAGTTGGGCTAGTGGGGAGGTGTGGCAAGAGGTCGGAGGGATGGAAGAGAGTGGAAGCAGGTATTTACTTTCACCTGCCTTCCTATGGGGATGCCTCAGGCAAGCTGAACTTTTTTTACTACGGACAGTCCAGCTCCTCTCAAGGTGGCGCTCTCTTAATGACCTTCACGTCTTGACATCTGGCCCTGCAGGTGGCAACAGCCCAAACTGCTTCTAGCAGTAGAATACTGCAATTTTCCTTGTGGTTTTGCTATAATCACTTATCTTTGTAATCAGTCCTTTTAAGCATCTCCTCATGCCCCAAATTATCTTATTTTGAATGTGCCTTATTTCTTACAGGGAAATGGAATGAAAGAATGTCAAATTTATAATCTAGTTTTTTTTTATTGGTATTTTACTACATATAGTGTTGTATACTGCTTTTTTCTTCACTCAAAAGTATATTGTGAAAATTCCTCTTTATTATAGACTTGTTATTTGTTAAGTAGACTTCCAAACAATTTTTAAAAATATGGTTTCCCTTTCATAGATCTCATCATTTGTACAATCATCCCCCTAGTCGATAAGTTGTTCTCATCTTTTTTGCTATTATTAAAGTCTCTAAAGAATATTCTGTACAACATACAAATTTCTATATTCTTAGAATTAACTATTAGAATGGGGATTAGTATGGGTCAAAGGTTATAATACACACTGAAACTGCCCTCTAGAAAAGTGTACACAAATTATAATCCTCTAGCCATATAAACACATGTCCAGGTCATTGTCCCGTTTGTCACTACTTCACTGTACCTAATGGAGCCTGGCAAAAAAATCACTGTTTACCATTGCCAGGAAAAGGGAGAAAAGTCAATGTCTTTCATCATTAACCTAACAATCAGGAAATGAGATTAAAGTACGTGAGGCTTTGTCAGAAGACCTGGGTTTGAGATCTAATTTCCCTAATTAGCTACATGATCTTAACTTTTCTGAGCTTTAGCATCCTCATTTTAAAATGGGGATAAATGTCAACAACCTGTAAGATAGATTTTGAGCTTTAGCATTCTCATTTTAAAATGGGGATATATGTCACCTACCTTACAGGTTATTGTGGAGTTTATACAACATAACAAGTTTAAAAGCAAGTAACAGAGGAACTGGCTCTCAAGAAATATTTTGCTGTGTATTTCATAATCTTTCTGATGCTTCCCTTGAATTTCAAGTCTTTTATTCTCCTAATAGATTTTTTCTAAATACCCTTCGGTTTTCCTTTCAATAGTAAGCTCACAACACAATTTCTCTCGAGGTAAAAAACAAAACTACAGAAACACCATCTTTACTTTTCATGGGTATGAACCAATGATTTTTTTTTTCCAATGATTTTTTTAAATTGTTTTGACAAGTCACTTAATTATAGAAGTAGAGTATTATCTCAGTAACAGGCAACAATATTCTATACCCTCTACTTCCCTTATACTATAATCTTGTCTACACTATATAGTTAAGATCAAATCTTTAAATCTGAAAAATATTCATTTGTACACATTATTTTATTAAAAAAATTTAAAAACTATTTATTTACTCCTTGTCATTGCCAGGCAAAGGGAGACTATAAACATAAGTAGGACACAAATCCTGACCCTGAGGAAGCTATAATCTTCAAGACAAAACACCAGCAATCATGTTGCAAAGTTATGAGCACTATGGTAAATGAAGTGCTAAAAGGATTACAAAAGAAACAAATGTTCTGCATAGAAGGAAATGGGGAGATGCAATAGAGTAACAGGGAACGGGACAGAGAAGATGCTAGGGTAGAGCCTTGACTATTGATTAGAAATTTGTCTTTGGCGGGACACCTGGGTTGGCGGGACACCTGGGTGGCTCAGTGGTTGAGCGTCTGCCTTTGGTGATCCTAGCATCCCAGGATCAAATCCCCGCATCCGGCTCCCTGCAGGGAGCCTGCTTCTCCCTCTGCCTATGTCTCTGCCTCTCTCTGTGTGTCTTTCATGAATGAATAAATAAAATCTTTAAAAAAAAAGAAAGAAATTTGCCTTTTGGGAAAGGAAAGAAAGGTCTGTCTCTAGACAAGTACAACAGCTGGTATAAAAAACATGCAAACGTCACAATGTCGGGCCCCATTTGGGAGAACATTAGGGATTTAGTATAAAGCATATAGCTGATGGAGGAAGGGATGGTAGGAAATTAGGCTAGAATGTAGGGCAAAAGCCTGTGATGGTGTGCAGTGTGTCCCTCCCTTCCAATCCACTGCAATGTGATTGGAGTCTCCACCCATTACTGCAAATGCTCTGAAGATCCTTGCAGTGCACTCTGGGAATCCCCTCTTTCTCACCAACCATTTAGCAGCACCTAAGACTATCTACTTCCTAAACACTCTTAAAAAAAAAAAAAAGAAAAATTAAAAAAAAAAGAAAAATTTTATTTATTTGACACAGAGTGCACAAGCAGGGGGTGGGGGTGCAGAGGAAAAGGGAGAAGCAGGTTCCCCACTGAGCAGGCAGCCCAATGTAGGGCTGGATCCCAGGACCCCGGACTGGATCATGGCCTGAGCTGAAGGCAGACGCTTACCTGACTGAGGCACCCAGACGCCCCTAAACACTCTTCTTTGGGCTAATTTTACACCATACTCTCTTCATTTTCCCCTTTCTTCTCTGGCTATTAAATTTCCTTTGCAGCCCCCCTTCACTCCAACACTTAATTACGTGACCCTGAGTCAGTTACTTGATTACTCTGTGGCTGAGTTATCTCATCCACAAAATGTGAAAAAAAAAGCCAGAACCTAACTCTAAAAATTACCAAGGACTAAATGAATGAATACATACCCAGTCCTTAAAATCATGTATGGCACACAGCAAGCATTCAATAAGTATTAGTTTATTTAAACTACAGGGTCTTGCAATACTACACTACATACACAAAACTGGACTATGTGCTATTCTTGTTACTTGAGTCTACATTTTGGTTCTTCAAGTTACAGATTACGAGGCTTCCAGATTATTTTAGAAAATTACTGTTTACACCTCATTCTTTGTTGAGGGTCTCTCTCTCTCATCAGTCTTATGGCCCCAAGATCAAGAGTCACCTGCTCCTCCAACTGAGCCAGCCAGGTGCCTCTCTCTCTCATCATTCTTGGATGATTTAAAATTGTATCTTAAAGTTAGAAGGGTCCTCAACAATCACCTCATCTGACCAACCTTTCCATTCAATGCAGGAATATCTTCTAACTTGTGTCATGCAGCCCTGAACCACTTCCACATAGCCCCAGTTTCATTTCTGAGCACCACCACTTGGGACAGGCCACAATCTGCTTCCCTGTCATTTCCATCCAGCCTCTACCTGGTCTTTAGATCAACCCATAATAAGATAGCTCCCTTTCACACATGGCAGTTCTTCAAGTATCTTAAGTTATCTGTCCCTGCCCTCTATCCACCTCAAGTCAAACTAGTTCTTCCAGTCATTTCTCACAAGTGATTTCTAATCTTTCTCCCATTCTGGACACTTCTGAGTTCCAATTTGCACCTAACTCACTGAAATATTCCAGGTTTAGTTTAATGGTACATCCAAGACTAATAATACCCCTGCCGCTAGATAATTACAACTTCATCACTAGGGCCTAAGGTTTATGAAGGCATAGAAACTATAGCATTAATGCTGATGGCCAACTATTTTGATTTCAGTTATTTATCTTCCTAAATTTTCCTCTATCACCATTTCACAGCCACACTTTCTTATTACTAAGTCCTGCTTTGATTCCTAGATCTTTTAATTTTGTCTTCCTATCCAGTCTCAAACATCTTACCTATTACTTTGGCTGCACTGGTCTCCTAAGACTCTCCCCCATTTCATCAAGATTACCAACCTTCTCAGGAACCAAAAATTTCCTTTCTTCAGGCACAATCTGCTTCACAGCACTGTCTTAAAGTCACCAAACCAATACTATTTCTCAATGATCATCTCAACTGTCACCTCTTCTCCTAAACAAAATATTAGAGGCACCAAGTCATACAGGCCTGTGTCTGCAGCCAAATCCAAAATTCCTTTCTTCATGTTCAAACCACTGTATACTAGGGATTCCTAGAATGATGAGTGGTTAAGAGCCAAAGGGTTCCAGAATTAGACTGCCTGGGTTCAAATCCCACATCTGTGCTGTTATAAATTGCGACAAGAGCAAGTTGGTCAACTTCTATTATTGTCGTTTGTATGATGGAGATAACAAATTCACAGGGTTGTTCAGAGTAGTAAATGAGATAGATAATGCATGTAAAACTCTTAGTTCATTGCCTTGCTCTTAGTAAATGTTCAATGTTACTTGTCATACTTTTTATTTGTGCATGTGTCACAAACTCCACGGAAACTATATGCCTTTTTAGGTTTTCTTCTAGGTATATCCTACATAGTTTTCACTGATTTTCTTCCATAGAATAGCTTCTTGTCTTCCTTCCAGCTGTCAAAATATCAGTCCTTCTTTGGGGAACCTCAAGATCTAATGGAACCTTACAGATAAACATACATACAGCCATCAGCAACCTAGAATTTTCTTGATAGTCTATCTCTACTCATATTTTGATATTTGGATTTATTCCATTTTGCCCTTGATTTTATGTTGTCTAGATTTTATGTGACTAATATTCAAGTCTACAATTAGACCATAAGTCCCTCGAGGACAGAACTTTGTTTAGGAGCTTCTGTATCCTATACAAGCAGGCTACAAATATTAGAGAACGATATATATTAGGTATGTAGAATCAATCTGACTCTTGAAGATGAACCACTTCTGCAGATCTAACTCTCAAGGCAGAACTCGTGGTAGCAAGAAAACCAAATGTCAGGGGCGCCTGGGTGGCTCGGCTGGTCAAGCCCCTGCCTTCCCGTGGAGTCATAATCCCAGAGGAGCCCCGCATCCAAGAAGACTGCTTCCCCCTCACCCCCCTTCCTGCTGTTCCCCCTGCTTGGGCTCTCTCCGCCAATTAAATAAATAAAATCTTTATATATATATATATATATATATATATATATATATATATATATAAGGAAAACTGAATGCCAGAAAATAGTTTCCCAGCAAAGTTATCAAGACCTTCTTTGAAACTATCTTTTCCAGAATTTACTGTTGAATTCGTCTTCTAAAGTGCTTTGTAAATTTCACTTAACTCACTACACTTAATAAACGTAAATTCTAAAAAATAGTATTTGGGTTAGAACCCAAATACTCCCTATTCCTTCATAGGGCCCTGTATCACACTCTGAATCCTACCGCACCCCTATTCCCGACCACCCGCTGAGGATTATGCCCTACCCCTACCCCAAGCACTTTTCCTCAGCTCCGCTGCCAAGCACGTGGCTACCTAAGTCTCAAAGTACCTCCAAGGGTGAATGATTAGCACGTGCGACGGCTAACCCCGAAAAGGTGCCAATGCCCTTCTCCCTTTACAAATCCAGCGTTGAGCCCCGCATCCCACGCCAATACGAACTTTTCTCAGCCTTCTCTATCCCTCTTCTCTATCTTGGGGAACCGGGACGAGGGCGGCCAGATCCCTTTCCCAGGCTCCCCCTTCCTCGAATCTAGTTCCAGGTGAGGCCGGATAAGCAGCATTTTCTTCAACGCTCGCCTCCTAGTATGCGAGGCGAGCGGAGAGCCAGGCCTCCTCCGGCGTCTTGATGACCCGGTTCGCGGCACCGGCAAGGGGCAGGGGCGTCGGGTCGGGGCGGGCTCTTACCGGCGAAGCGGATCTTCACGAGGTCGAGCGGGTGCAGCGCGAGGTTGGACAGCACCCCGCCGCTCACGCCCGCCACCAGGTTCTCGTACCGGACGTGGCGGAATATCGAGCTCCACGCCGACGACCCTGACGCCGCCGACTGGCCCTGGCCCGTCATAGTCCCAGGGCCCGCTGCTACCACGCCCAGGGCCGCGGAGGCGGTACGAGATGCAGCGGCCGCCACCGTGGCGACCGTCGCCGCCCGGGAGCGGGAACCGTGCGGGGCGACCCTACTTCCGGGGCCAGCGCCAGGACGCGGTAACCAAGCGGAGAGACCGCGGCGCCGCGCGGGCGTGAGAGGGGCAGGGCAGCACGTCACGCCGGAGGAGAGCGCGAGAGAGGCGGGGCGCCGGCCTCCGCCGAGGCCCCGCCCCGCCCGCCCCGCCCCGCCCCCAGCTGCCGCCGTTTCGGGCCGAGGGCGGCGGACCCGAGCGCTCCGCTGGAGAACCGCCTCGGGCCAACCTTCGTCGGCAGAACTACGGAGCGCGGCGCGGTCCCGCAGAGGCGGCGACTTCCACACCGCGGAAGTCACATGACAGGAAGTCGTCCAGAAGAGGCGGAAGCGGCGTGTGCCTGCGGTGGCGGGGGCGCCCGATCGCGGAGGTAAAGTTTGGGGAGTCGGGGACGCCCAGCAGCCAAAATGAAGGTGAAGATGCTGAGCCGGAACCCGGACAACTATGTCCGCGAAACCAAGCTGGACTTACAACGAGGTGAGACAAGTTATTAGGGAGTCCGCCAGCCCGGGGTCTGGCCCCGGCTTCCACGGAGCAAGGCTGAGGGAACGCTGGTGCCCCGGTCTCGTTCTTTCCCTGTTCCTTTAACCAAGGCAGACTTTGTGCAGGTAAGGACGTTGCGGGACTGGTAGCAGATGACTTCTCTTCAAGGCCCTCTTTGAAGAGCTGTTTCCTAGCGGTAAGTGGGAAAGCGGGTTATATTTGGAATACTTCTGCCTCCCCCCTTTCAGCCACTGCTCTCCGCCTTTGCTTAGATTCCAGCTGTTGAGAAGCGGAACTTGGAAGCCAAGCGCGTGAATTCAGGGATTTGACATTTAGGCATCTTTAAACCTCGCTAACGTTTGGCCACTTGACTTCTCAAAATTACGTACTTCAAACTGTGGGAAGAGAAAAAGTTGAAACTTAAGGTCATCAGTTTTCTAAAGTCTCGTGGGGAAGGAAGTCTGATGGGGAAATGGCTAAAATGAAATTAATAACTCTTATTTATTGGTCTTATTTACTGGTCTGTTCCCCCATTAACATCCTGACTGCTATGACCGTTTATAGCTCATAATGTCAAAATGACAAGGGACTAATCATGTCTGAAGAGAATAACAGAGGCCTTAAAGCGGGAATAAAGATAAAGCATAAAATAAAGGCCATGTCTTCGGAGTTTGAGTAAGGGGGATAGAAGACGAGGCTCCGTGGATATTTCTGTATTGTGCTTGAGCAGTGGAGGTTATCCATGTTTGTGTGAGTAACGCTGAGAGGTAAATATGTGGTCTCTGAAGATGTTTACAGGTTAAGTAACAAGATAGCAATGTTTCTAAAATGCAAATTAGGTTATCTCATTTGGACTTGACATCATCCTGCTCCTTGAACCTCTGGTCCCATCTTCCTCTCTAGTTTCACTAGTCACTACTCCTTGCAAGTAGCTTACCTTTCCCCTTGGAGATCTGAGTGCATTTTAGACATCTCTGTTTCAGATGTTCTGTGGCACACACCCTTATTCAATTTAGCTCCTTCCTCTGAACAATAATCTTTCCATACTTATCCCCTGTAGTTATCCCCCAGCCCATTTAAAGCACTCTTCTTCTGTGCTTTGATCACATTTTTTTTTAAAGATTTTATTTATTTATTCATGAGAGACACAGAGAGGCAGAGACACAGGCAGAGGGAGAAGCAGGCTCCATGCAGGGAGCCTGACGCGGGACTCAGTCCCGGGTCTCCAGGATCACACCCTGGGCCGAAGGCAGGCGCTAAACCGTGAGCCACCCAGGGATCCCCTGATCACATTTTTGTACTAACGTCAAGAGTAGCATGTTGTCTCATGATGATTATTTTGGTTATCAGTCTTTTCCATCAGACTAAGCTTGCATAGAAGGGAAGAATCATATTTCTATATCCACTGTATCTAGACCCCACCTGGCACATAAAGTGGTTGCTTTATAAACATCTGAACAAAGGAGTGAATGAGTGACTGGCTGATGTACACTCTTCCATGTTAGGAAATTATTAGCCATCTGATGTTAAGGAGTATCTTATTTTCTATATCCTCCTATTTCTTTATACTTTCTGGAAGGCCTGGGTGGCTCAGCTGTTGAGCATCTGCCTTCGGCTCAGGGCGTGATCCTGAGGTCCCGGGATGGAGTCCCACATTGGGCTCCCTGCATGGAGCCTGCTTCTCCCTCTGCCTGTGTCTGTGCCTCTCTCTCTCTGTGTCTCTCATGAATTAATAAATAAAATCTTTAAAAATAAGAATAACAATTTCTGATGGTCTTTTTAAAAGGATTTTGAGAGAGAGAATGCCCGTATGTGCAGGGTGGCACATGAGTGGGGGAGGGGCGGAGGGAGAGGGAGAAGCAGACTCTCAGTGGAGCAGGGAGCCCACCACAGGGCTCAATCCCAGGACCCTTAGATCATGACCTGCACTAAAGGCAGATGTTTAGCTGACTAAGTCACCCAGGCGCCCCTGATGGAAGTTTTAATAGCAAAATCAAAAACAAGTATGGTAGCTCCGTAAAACATAAATCAAGGTAGACATTTGTTATCTTTTTTTTTTAAGATTTATTTATTTGAGAGAGAGAGAGAATCTCAAGCAGACTCCCCTCTGAGCCCAGAGCACATTGTGGGATTCAGTGCCAGGACCCCAAGATCAAGACCTGAGGCAAAATCAAGAGTCAGCTGTTTAACCAACTGAGCCATCCAGGCACCGCATTTATTACCTTTTTTGATTCTTTGATCCTTGTTCAGGTGTTATTTCCTTATAAATTTTGATTGAATGTTGGATATAGTACCATTAACAGGGAGTCACAGAAAAAAGACAGCAAGTGAAGATGTGGGTAAAAAAATGCATTTGCTTTTAAGTATTAAGTGTTTTTTAGACCTGTGGACTTAGAATTATTTCTAAGCACAACTATTAACTGAGCCAATATGTTTGGCAGCATAGCATAATAGCGAAGAACATGGATTCTGAAGTCAGACTGCTTTGGTTTGAATTGTGACTTCATAACTTTATAGGCAAGTTACCTTCCTGTGCCTCATTTTCCCTATCTATAAAATGAGAAATAGTAATAGAATTTACCCCATAGGGTGCTGTGAAGATTAAATGAGTTAATATTCAGTATTTGGAACAGTGTCTGGCACATGGTAAGCTGTTTTTTAAATAAGCAAACAAATGTGTGAAATGCTCAATAAATAGTAACTATAATCATAATCACAACACTGTATGCCTGTCAGTACAGTGATTAGCACTGGAGATTGAGAGTGTTCCCTGCCCCAGAAAGAGCTTAGAGTTCAGCTGGGCAAACATTTGTTATACATATTTGTTTTGTATCAGGCACTGTGCTAGGCCTAAGGAGTAAAGTGAGGAATATAGTGGAAGCCCTGCCTATGAAAGCTTTTCAACCCAGTTAAAGAACGTAGTAAGACATGTAAAGGGAGAAGCCGAAGGTTATGTATAGGATCTGATTTTGCAAGATGTATGCATTCCATGATTTTTCTGGAAGTTTTGGAACGGTTTCTTTCTTTTCTTTTTTTTTTTTTTTTTAAGATTTTATTTTATTTTTTTTCATGAGAGAGAGAGAGAGAGAGAGAGAGAGGCAGAGACAGAGGGAGAAGCAGGCAAGGAGCCTAATGTGAGACTTGATCCCGGATCCCAGGATCATGCCCTGAGCCGAAGGCAGATGCTCAACTGCTGAGCCACCCAGGCGTCCCTGGACAGGTTTCTGAGTAAACAATACTTTTGTATTTTTCAGTGCTAGGCATATAACAAAGGCCTATTAAATAACCAATTGAATAATTAAGCTGGGGAAAAACAAGAAATACTAAAAATGAATTATTTCATTAAGAGAAGTCATTTTTATTTCAGTTCCAAGAAACTACGATCCTACCTTACATCCTTTTGAGGTCCCACGAGAGTATGTAAGAGCTTTAAATGCTACCAAACTGGAACGGGTATTTGCAAAACCATTTCTTGCTTCCCTGGATGGTCACCGAGATGGAGTCAATTGCTTGGCAAAGCATCCAAAGAGCCTGGCTACTGTCCTTTCTGGGGCATGTGATGGAGAGGCAAGTGTCATTCTAAACATTGCTATTTTAGAATAAAAAAAGTTGTGTTACAAGTATTCTTTAGTTTTGTGTTATGTGGATTTTAATTTGTTTGATTTCATTTTTCTAAGTCCTGTTTTCTATTAATTCTCAAGAATGAATTCTGTTTGAATTACAAACTACAGTAGTTTCTCATCTGAGCCTCAGAAATTAGAAACGTAGCAGCTGAAGGCTCAAGCATGTTGTTTACAGTAGTAAAGGTATTTGTGAGGTTGGGTTTTTTTTATTCCCCCTCCCCCCCCACACACAAAGGATGTTATTAATGATTCAACACTTATTTCCACTCTGGCAAGAAAAGAAAGCTTTAAAACACTTTAAACTAGAATCAACAGAGTACTTAACAGATTGTATTTTCTGCTTGTTGATATACTTATCCATATGCACTGCAGTATTTTAAACTAGAGGATTTTGTTTTTAGCAGTCTGGTAGGGTGACTCATAGCTTTTTCAGTGTGAATTTATTTTTCTTGGAATGTAGTACTCCTGTGCCTGAACATTTTATGTTTATATTTTACTAAAATTTCCTGACATGCTTTATCATAGGTTAGAATTTGGAATTTGACTAAACGAAAATGTATCCGCACAATACAAGCACATGAAGGTTTTGTACGAGGAATATGTACTCGATTTTGTGGGACTTCTTTTTTTACTGTAAGTATAATGCAATTAAGTCATTAACTCCTTCCAGCCTATATGAGGCTGAACTAATGTTTTCTGAATTCATTTATTTGTTCCAAGAGCCTTTTAGAGTTTCACAACCCTGAATACCTTCTTAAAGCCTTGAAAAGTCCTAGTTTTCTTTATATACTCCAGTCTTCTTCATAGTTCTTGATTTTTTTTAAAGAAATAATTGCTTAACATGTTATCAAACTAATATTTTATAAGACATTGAGAAGTGGATTAATGCAAAGCAAGGCTAGAAAGGTAGTTTGGTTTACTCTGGAAGATTTTTAAGTGTATGTTTCAATGGCATTAAGTACTTTCACATTATTTTGTGACTATCACCACTTTTTCATCTTTCCAAACTGAAACTCTGTGCCCATTAAAAAATAACTCCTTATTTCCTTCTGCTGTCAAAATCCAAAATAGGCTACTTTGCAGAGATTTCAGGTGTTTTTCACTAATGGGGTTTATACAGGCTTCATGATCCTGTATCCAGTAGGTTGAAGAAGGAATTGGAGAGGAATTTGGAGCAGACTGATGATAACTACACTTTCAACTGGTTATTCTTTTGGATATATTAATTAGTTTACTATCCCAGCCAGAGGATTACTGGCTGTTTTTTTTTTTTTTTTTTTTTTTTTTTAATGCTTAAAATGAATAAAGACTGAAAAATATTTCGTATTCACTTTTCTTCGGATAAGACACATGAAAATACTTGTTGGCAGAATTTCAGTTTCAAAAAACGTTCAATATAGAATGTTGCAAAAGATAAATCTTTATTACCTAAATTTCATAATATCTACTATATCCCAGTTTGTGGCACCAGCATATCTTTATTCAGCTTACTCAGCTTTAAGATAAGCAATTCTGGCCAGGCACATATTGCTTGGTCTCTCATTTCTACAAAATATTAAACTTTTCTCTGGACTGGTGATCTGCCTTGACTCAATAGACTGTGTAGGAGAGCTTAGTCAATTATAAGGGAATTCAGTCTTGAGCTTGCAGACACTATAAGAAACTTGATAGAAAAAGCAGTCTTTGGGGTGGGCATTCTCAATGACAATTTATCCTGTCTTCTATAAATACTAAAATTCCATTGGGTCAAGGCTAGCAAAGATCTTGGTACCTAATTACATCTTACTAACTCTCAGTGATAGATTTCCAAAATTGAGTTTTTGGTATGTTGCCAGTAGTTCAGATTCAGGTTGTTAATAAAATATAGCCCTGTTAAATACCTTTTTCCTATTAGAAGGATGTTTTTAAGGATTCTGTTAATATTCTCAACAAAAAAAATTCCTGTCTGACCTTGATACCAAAACCTTTCTCCTAATTACTTACCTGTTCTAATATCATGGGCACTATGACTTGTTTTGCAAGAAGGGTTTCATTTTTGAATTTGCTATAAGGAAAGCTGAATTTATACTCCTCTCGTAGATAAATATATAGCTTTGTTAATATTTTTATTTAGAAAATGGATGTAGATCATATATAACATAAATGTAAAAAAACTAGAAAGTTAATGTATCCTGTATTTCTACTTTCAGTTAAAACTAGTGGTTTGGTGTAGATACACAATTGTTCACACCCCGATTATGATTATTTCATGTTTTTGGCCCCAAATTAAGTTATATTGTGCATTCTGTTTTGCACCTTATTTCAGCGATATCTTGAATGGATCTACCACGTGCCTAAGTCTAAATTACCACTGTTTGTTACCTTGCCTTGATTTGGGCTCAAGTCCCAACAGTCCTCCCCACCATGGCCTTATCACCATCTGTGCAACTGTCAACAAAGTGAAAAGGCAAATGATGTCTTTACAACATTATGAAAATAGTTTTGACTTCATGGATCCCTGAAAAATTCTCAGGATCCTTCAGAGGTCTGCATTTCACAATTTGAAAACCACTGATTTAATAGTTTTTGGAGTCTTACATCAATGTGAAGAAGGACTTTACCCATGCCAAGATTATAAAAATGACTTCCCTTTAATTTTTTACATTTAAAATTATACAGAATTTTATATTTATGTCAGGTATCAAATTGGCTCAAACTTTTTAAATGACTAACTTGGTATCATAATACCATTTTATTATTATCCATTTTTCTCCCTAATTTGAAATGCCATCCTTACTAGAGTATGCAATTTTTTGCCATATTTATAACCTAACTTTGTTTCTACTCTTCTTTTTCTCTACTCACACTGTCTTACTTTAAATTTTATGTACTTGGTGTATTTGTCACAAATATTTACTATAACATGGTGGGACATAAATGCATCAATAAACACAGTACTAGGAGGATATGGGATGTGTATTTTTTAAACTAGAGAAGTTTATAGTTTGATGTATATGTTAGCAGATTTATAGTTTATAACAGTTCATTATCATTTTAATAATAAATGTTTTGAGGTTGGTGATGACAAAACTGTGAAGCAGTGGAAAATGGATGGACCAGGCTATGGAGAAGAGGAGGAACCATTGCATACAATACTAGGAAAGGTACAAAATAAATTGACCTATACTTTGTTAAAATTCTTCCAGAATTTAATTTAAAAAGAAGAAGAAGAAGAAGAAGTGAGACCTCAGGCTGCAGTAATTGACCTATTTTAAGCAATATTTAATGCATTTAAGGTCTTTTGCAGTTAAAGAATTTGAAGGGGTCTATGGTGTTCATTGTATTGGGTTCAGTTTCTGTGTTTAGCTGGAGGATGCAATGAAACATTTCCTGTGGCAAGTCCATGGGAGGAAATCTATAAGAAAAATAATGCTTCAACTTCTCTCTGATTTATATTATCATAGATGGAGAGCCTGTATGGCTCAGTCAGTTAAGCATCCGCCTTCTGATCAGGTCGTGATCCCAGGGTCCTGGGAGCCTATTTCACCCTCTGTCTCTGCCTTGCTCTCTCCCTCTCTGTTTCACATGAATAAATAAATAAGTAAAATCTTTACAAATATATATATATTATCATAGATCTTACACAAAACTCAGAATTTCTTACTTGAAAGGACCCCTGAGGAATAAAGAGGTATTATGATGTTTTTTGTATAAATCTCATTTACATTTCTTAGAACATTATTCTGCAAATCAGATGATATGGTTTAGTTATAGCTTAAGATCATACATCCTACCCACGTTTTATAAAATCTTTAAAAACAATGTCTTTTCTCTAGGAACTCCAAATGTTACTGCAATATTTCATCTTACCCCTGTATCTGCGGTAATAGGAATTAATTCTTGCTGTGGAAAAATTTGTCAGACTTGCCTTCATGAATAGAAAATAATTGGAAGCCTGCAGATGCTCTTAAAAGCCGAAATTATTGGCTAAATATTTCCCTTTAATTTGCTTTGCAAACATTTTTTTACCACATGGTTAAAGACAGATTTTAATCTGGCCTTGAATAGATCAATCACATCTTTTAAGTGGATAATACCAAATGTATCAGATTTTATTGATTTTAGCAGTATTAGCATCCACCATTGCCAGGTTTATTTCTCCCTCTTAATTTTAATGCAGTTTTTGGTTTCTGTGTTTCTGTCCTGGGAATCAGTACCTTATATGTTAAATATGGAACTAAGTGTTTTAGACCTTACCTTTGCATTTCATTAATTGGTTGCAAGATCCTTCAATACCCAGTGATGATTTAGGAATTACTTCAGTGATGTATTCAAACTTAATTAAATACAGCCAATGAGGGATCCCCGGGTGGCTCAGCGGTTTAGCGCCACCTTTAGCCCAGAGCCTCATCCTGGAGACCTGGGATCGAGTCCCACGTTGGGCTCCCTGCATGGAGCCTGCTTCTCCCTCTGCCTGTGTCTCTGCCTCTCTCTCTCTCTCTGTGTCTCCCATGCATAAATAATTAAAATATTTTTTTTAAAAAGAATAAATAAAAAATGAGTGTGGATAAATATATTTAACATATGTAAATTTGAAATATTAATGATAGACTCATTTATAACAACATTTTTGCTCTTAAAGACAGTGTATACAGGAATTGATCATCACTGGAAAGAAGCTGTTTTTGCCACATGTGGACAGCAAGTAGACATTTGGGATGAGCAAAGAACAAGTCCTATATGTTCAATGACCTGGGGATTCGACAGTATAAGTAGTGTTAAATTTAATCCAATTGAGGTAATGCTGCTTTTTGAAATACTTCTGTTTACTGTTTATTTAATAATTTCAGCTCTGCTTAGGAAACTTTTAAGCGTATGATAAAGAATTTCATTTAAATGTTAATGAGCTTTTGGCATCTGGTTAGTTTTCCAGATTATATCTGAGTTGTTACACCTTTGGTCAGATCTCATTGTATTTGCCCATGTTTAGTTCCAGATACTAGTGTTATGCACCATTAGAGGAAGGTGTGTGCATGTGCTCATAGGAGTAGAATTCAAGCAAATAGTGTACTGTGAAACTTCAGTTTTACTCATCCCTTCAATGCTCATGTTCCATAGAGTACATCATGGTATTTTTTGGAAAATACTCATTTCTTAACTCTTCAAGGTCAGAAGAGGCATTGAGCATTGTTTTCTCTAATTATTTGTAAGTGATAAAGGCATAATGATTTATAATATGTATGTTTGCTACTATACTGCATAACGATAATTATATTTTTCTTTGCTCAGAAGTCTGATATGGTGATTTCTAAGACCTTCCAGGTCTAAGGGAAGAGTTGGAGGTTAAACTCTTTATTCTGAATTTAGGAAAGGAGGCTGCCCTAAAGGCTAAGCTAGCCCTTGAACTTAAGACCTTTCCCTGAGCTATTTCTGAATACATAACAATAGGTGAATTCACTGTCCAAAAGACTCAGTAGAGATGCTTTTTCCAGAAGGAAGAAAAGGAAATTGCTGCATGTATAATCCTCAAAGTTATCAATAGATTATCATGTTAGATAGTATAAGAGAATATCCTGGAATGTAAGTTTTATACTCTCAGAGACCTAAGCTGGTAAAAGGGACAAAAAGGATAAGTCAAAGTAGCAGGGTATAAAATTGTTTGCATGCAGTATTGGAACATGGGGTGTAATAGTTTGATGTGACTTTGGCCTTGTAGTTGTAGTGCTACTGAGAAGTCACATGGTCCAAGGACACTCTTCCTACCCCCAGCATATAACCACCTGCACACTTGTGGGAGGGGTTACAAGTTTAGAGCAGGAGGTGGCAAATTGTGGTTTGTGAGCCCATTGCCTGTTCGTATAAATTTTTACGAGATCACAGCCGTGCCCTTTTGTTGATATATTGTTTGTAGCTGTCTTTGTACTATGATAGCAGAATGGCTCACAAAGTCTAAAATATTTACTCTTTGGTCCTTCACAGAAAATGTTTGCTGACCCCTGATCTAGAGTATCTCTCTGTACTGTATCTTCCTCACTCCCTCCTCCATCGCCTTTTGGTTGTAGAAGTGAGATATGGCATGAGGGGGCAAGCCAGCTTTGCAGAGCCAGGCCAAGGTGACCGTAGGCAGAAGCAGGCTACAAACACAGGCAATTTGTAGGAACATTTTGTGTCCTACTTGGTGTGGAGCTAAACTGGAACTGTACTTTCTGCCAGTATAACTTGGCATTGACCTTATACAAGTCACAGTTCTCTGTGTTTGCATCTTTATTTTTAAAATGAGAGTAATTTTCTCTTCCTGTGTACTTTTGTAGGTTTGTCATGAGGTAAAACATGATAAATTATGTGAATATTTTTTAAAGATGCTATCCAAATTTAGTAGGATGTTATTACTATTAAAAAATTAAACAGAACAGAGAGATATTGATATCTACTTTTCTGAGGGATAAACAGTGTCTTGCTTCTCTATTTTGGTGAACACCTCTGTGAGAAGAGTTGATGGTTAACTCCAAAATCATAATTAGTTATTAGTGATGACCTAGTGACCATGTTTTTCAAACCTGCCTGTATAACAATTATATTTATTCATCTGTGTGGGTTTTTTTTTTTTTAATTACCCTTATGAACTGAGTGGTGAAAGCAAGTGGTGTGTGTGTCCCTTATCCTATATTAAACTTAATGGGAAGGGCATGCTGCTGTGAATAAATGGAGTATATTTGTCTCCTCTAATCATTAATAATTAATTTTCTGATAAAATATTGAAGCATAGAGTTTTGATAAAGCCAAAAGTTTTATGCTGAGCATCGCCACATTTTGTAGTGTAAAAATTGGCTTTTCAGTCTAGGTAGAATTTTTTGCTTTGCTCAGATTAAAGTCTATTTTTAGAAATGGAATCTAGTCAGACCTTGCGGTGGCATAATGAAAAACCAAGAAATATTGAGAGGAGTCACTAACTAGGGGACAGTCTCAGAGGAAGTGATTTAAACAAGGTTTTGGAAAGGACTGAGAAGAGCTCATGAATGTAGCATTAGCTTTATGATGTTTTATTTGAACTGCGTACACACTGACTGTAGGAGTTAGCTGGCCATACAGCTCTGTAGTAGAGAACTCTTCTTCCTGCACTTGCAGGAGATAGGCCGAAGCCAGGAGTTGTGTGTGTCAGGAACCATGAGTGAGGAGGCATGGTGGAACTCAGGCTCTGCTGGTAGGTAGAGGGCTTGTTCTCATGTGAAGCCAAGGGTTAGTAATATCAACCTCTTGGACACTATAACTGACTTATAAGTAAATTAAATACTTATGTTGGGGGCAGAAAGGATGTTCTCTGGCCATTTGCCTTAGCAGCACAGGGCCAACTCCCATCAAACTACTGCACCCCATGTTCCATACAAACAATTTTATACCCTGCTACTTTGACTTAACCTTTTACCCCTTTTATCAACTTGGGTCTCTGAGAGCGTAAAGCTTACGTTCCAGGATGTTATACCATCTAACATGATGATCTCATGGTAACTTTGAAGATTAGTTTATACATGCAGCAATTAAAAAGGTGGGCAAAGAATAGGCTTAGTTTATACAGAGTTAATGAACATGAGGAAATGTTTACTACAAAGCAATAGTTTATATGTGTAGGAAATATTGCTATATCGATAAGAACTCTTTATGCCACAACTTAATGCTTCCCAGTTGCAGTAAAATTGACATATTTCCACTAGTGTATATCGATTCAGCTCTTTGGAAAACCATTACTCCTAAATATCAAAAGCCATAAAATTGTTCATACTTTTGACTCAGTAATCCACTACTGAAATTTTATCCATAGAAAAAGAGAGTTGGGCAGCCCGGGTGGCTCAGCGTTTTAGCGCTGCCTTCAGCCCAGGGTGTGATCCTGGAGACCCAGGATCAAGTCCCATGTCGGGCTCCATGCATGGAGCCTGCTTCTCCCTCTGCCTGTGTCTCTGCCTCTCTCTCTCTGTGTCTCTCATGAATAAATAAATAAAATATTAAAAAGAAAAAGAGTTGAATTTATGAAAATGTTTATTGAAGTGTTATTGGTAATACTGAAAAATAGGGAATAGGTTTAAGAACACAATTATCGGGATCCCTGGGTGGCGCAGCGGTTTGGCGCCTGCCTTTGGCCCAGGGCGTGATCCTGGAGACCCGGGATCAAATCCCACGTCGGGCTCCCGGTGCATGGAGCCTGTTTCTCCCTCTGCCTGTGTCTCTGCCTCTCTCTCTCTCTCTCTCTTTCTCTGTGTGACTATCATAAAAAAAAAAAAATAAGAACACAATTATCTGAACACTTCCATCATTGTCATGTAAAATACACTTGTGGGGGGCAGCCAGGGTTTAGCGCCTGCCTTTGGCCTAGGGCGTAATTCTGGGGTCCCGGGATCGAGTCCTGCATCAGGCTCCCTGCATGGAGCCTGCTTCTCTCTCAGCCTGTCTCTGTGCCTTTCTCTCTCTGTGTCCTTCATGAATAAATAAATAAAATCTTTAAAACAAAAAAAAGTTTAAAAATAAAAATAAAATACACTTGTGGGCATTTAGCAATGCAAATAGTTGACTGGGGTTGCTGAGATTATGACTGATTCATTGTTCTCTTAAAAACAGACTTTAAGGGACGCTCGGGTGGCTCAGTGATTAAGCATCTACCTGTGGCTCAAGTCATGATCCTGGGGTCCTGGGATAGAGTTCTACATCACGCTTCCACAGGGAGCCTGCTTCTCCCTCTGCCTATGTCTCTGCTTCTTTCTCTATGTCTCTCATGAATAAAAAAATAAAAATAAAAAATAAATCTTTTTTTTTAAAAAAAGGACTTTAATATTATAACTTTGTATCTTAAACATAAACATTAAGGATAATTGAATCATTCGTTCTTTGAATGGACATGGTTTGTTGCCAAGCATGGCTTTTAACTGGTGATTGTTATTTTTAGACATTTCTCTTGGGAAGTTGTGCTTCTGACAGAAATATAGTACTATATGATATGAGGCAAGCTACTCCCCTGAAAAAGGTGAGTTTCAGTTTGTTTTCTTTGTACAATGAGTGACAAAATATGGAGCAAATGTTTTTTTTCAGAATTAAAAATTGTTTTCATAGGTTTGTTTTTAGAAGCCAAAGTAATTATAATGGCATTCTTCAGCTCCCTTTTGCTTTTTCGAGACCCTTAAATTTTTACTAGGTACTGTATCCTAGTTAACTTTGTATCTTCCATAATGCTAGTAAATTTTAGGCATTAAATTGGTACTTACTGAGTTCAGAGTTCTTAAGTATCGCATCCCATTACTTCACACCCCATGGTTATCATGACACATACAGTATTCTGTTCCATAATGTTTTATAATGAATTCACATAACCAGCTTTATTTGTTTAATTACACACTGATGGATACTAGCTGACATTTTGTTTAGATAAGCACTACCTTGTTCAAGGGGACAGATTTCCCAGCAGTTTTCAGGCAGTCATTCCAGGACTTAGACTGAAGCTGACACAACCTTAAGCTGACTCTCAAGATGGACACACATGTTGTCAGTAAAGAGGAGTGCCATGATAAGTGGAAGGGTATAAAGTTGATTTCAAGTGCTTGAACTCCGAGTGCAGAAGGCCCTGGACACCATTCATGCGCTATGAGTCCATTGTGATAGCCCACATGTGTTTTAATGTTTTGGTTGTTCCTAAACCATTTTTACTACATGTAATAAATTCATAAATATTAGAAGTAAAGTATATTCATTGAAGTTTGAACTACATAAAAATGATAATCTTTCCAAAGTAGACTTTAATCACTTCACTCATTCATATGGTCTAGTGGGCAGATCTTGTATGAACTTGGGTGTTAGGTCTTAAGCAGGTAACTTAATCTGTGTTTCTGCTGTAAAATATTAATAATTACTTTCTAGCACACTGGTAAGAATAAAACATGGTATTTTATATTTTACCATTTAGCAGAATGCTAAGATGGAATCTAGTTTAATTAGTAGTTTCCTCCCCCTATGCCCTTCCATCTTCTGTTTTTAATGATGTTCCATTATTTTTAGTTGAAGAAAAGAACCATGGCCTGGCTTTGAAGGCCCGCCAAATCTGGTCCCAATTTGCATTCCGTTGATTTATTTGTTTCAGTCAGTAAGACAGCATTTAAATAGGGTTTGTCACAGGCAGGTCATCCTAATGGAGGCAGAGATGCTATTTTCTGTTTTTTCTTTATTCTATATATGAGACTATCATTGTTCCTTCTATCTTTTCTCTCCTATACTTACTAGTTCTCAATGGGAAGTGTAGTTTTAGAAATATAGGGGAGGGGATTTTAGAGATTCTCCTTTAGTGGACATGTGCCTGAAAGGCTAACCATCTACAGTAGGCAGTTACACACAGCAGAAGATTATCCTGCTTACAATGCCAGTAGCATTCTTGCTGAAAAACACTGTAACATACTGGCCCCTCACAGGTCAGCTCAGATTATTCTTGTCTTTTTAAAACCTTTCTTCTCCCCTCTAACCCTAAGATCACTATTAGTTTTGCCCCCTATTTGATACTTCATCATTTACGGTTTCTTTATATTTTTCCTTTTCCTACATAGATTTCATTTTTTCTAACTAAACTATAAGTTATTCAGGTTGAGGAACCATTTATTAAGCATTTTTATATTTTCAGTATTTACTACTTACTTAGCCTGTGTACTCTGGAAACAATTACTGATTGATTTCTTTTCTTGTTGCACCTAGCTGAGTACCATGCACACAATAAGTGTTTACTAAATATTTGCTTAAATCAGTGTTAAAAAAGGAAAGGAGGGATCCCTGGGTGGCCCAGCGGTTTGGCGCCTGCCTTTGGCCCAGGGCGCGATCCTGGAGACCTGGGATCGAATCCCACGTCAGGCTCCCGGTGCATGGAGCTTGCTTCTCCCTCTGCCTGTGTCTCTGCCTCTCTCTCTCTCTCCCTGTGTGACTATCATAAATAAATAAAAATTAAAAAATAAAAAAAAGGAAAGGAAATGAAGTGGGAGACTTATCCATTTGAGAGGGAATTGATTTCATGGTAATGGGTTAGTGTATTCTTCCTTTCTCAGGTCATCTTAGATATGAGAACAAATACAATATGTTGGAACCCTATGGAAGCTTTCATTTTTACTGCAGCAAATGAAGATTACAAGTAAGTTTTCTTCTTTTTAAAACATATTTATTTCTATGTGAAGTGTCTCAGTTGTATAAATCTTACTAATATATTTTCCTCAGTAGTAGTCCTTCAAATAGAAGGTGGAAAATTGTCACTTTTTTTGCTAAAATAAATATATTTCCCAAATTGGAGAAGAGCTTCTTAGAAAAATATTCTCAAAGTGATATAGACCAGGGACAGTAAACTACAACACATGGACCAAATCCTGTTTGCTGCCTATTTTTATAAGTAGTTTTATTGTATTTGTATAATTGTTTTTATATATGTGCATATATATATAAAATATAACATATATATGCACTGTATGTAGAATATATATACAATATCATTTGTATGTGGTATAACATAGTTTTCTGATTTTAGTACACCCTTTGTCTTTTTCTTTTTTTTAAAGATTTTATTCATTTGACAGCACAAGCGGTGGAGGAGCAGCAGGCAGAGAGAGAAGCAGGTTTCCCACTGAGCAAGGAGCCCAGTGCAGGGCTCGATCCTAGGATCCTGGGACCATGACTGGAGCTGAAGGCATACACTTAACCAACTGAGCCACCCGGTCACCCCTTAGTATAAAAAGCCATAGTCACTCTTATATATCACTGACAGGAGTGGAACTTTGTTGGAAATGACCTGTCAATTTAAAAACCTTTTTAAAAGTACTGGGACGCCTTGGTGGCTCAGCAGTTAAGCATCTGTCTTTGGCTCAGGGTGTGATCCTGAGGTTCCAGGATCAAGTCCCGCATTGGGCTCCCTGTGAGGAGCCTGTTTCTTCCTCTGTCTCTGCCTCTCTCTGTGTCTCTCATGAATAAATAAATAAAATCTTTAAAAAAATCCTTAAAAGTGCTCATGCTTTTGGACTTAGTAATTTAACTATAGGAATTTGTTCAAATTTTATTGAGTCTGTCCTGTTCAGTTAAAGATTGAATTTCAGGGACGCCTGGGTGGCTCAGCAGTTGAGCGTCTGTCTTTGGCTCAGGGCATGAGCCTGGGGTTCCAGGATCAAGTCTGCATTGGGCTCCCCGTGAGGAGCCTGTTTCTTCCTCTGTCTATGTCTCTCTCTCTCTCTGTCTCTCACGAATAGATAAATTAAATCTTTAAAAAAAAAAAAAAAGATTGAATTTCAAAATTCAAATACTGGAATTTAAGAATTATTTAATATTGAAAGTTGGAAATTTTTTGTTAATTATAAATAAATGTATTTAAATAAATTTTAAAATAATTTATAAGCTATTTCAACTCATTTATACAACCTAAAATGTCAGAATACAAAGCTTTAATACAGTATTACCAATTTCGTTAGAAGTATGTATGTATTAACATAGTGAAAAGATAAGTAATTATACTGCACTAACTGATGTTCTCTGGATGGTGGAATTAAAGATAAGTTTTGTGCTCTGTACTTCTTTGAAAGTTTCACATTTTCTACAATGAGATTTATGTTTATGAGGATGAGAATATATAAGTATAATCTTAAGGAATAACAAAAACTGATAATATTTTTCCCTGTCCCTTAGCTGCTATGTGAAAAAGCTATATATTTAGTTATGCATTATTTATTTAAAGATTTACATTTTCCCAGTGTCTCTTATTTTTTTTTTTTTTTTCCCAGTGTCTCTTAGTACTACACATGCTTCTTTATAGAAATTTGTATGGAATAATTAAAAATTCTTTTACAGCTTATATACTTTTGATATGCGTGCACTGGATACTCCCGTAATGGTACATATGGATCATGTATCTGCGGTGCTTGATGTGGATTATTCTCCCACTGGGAAAGAGTTTGTGTCAGCTAGTTTTGATAAATCTATTCGTATCTTTCCTGTGGACAAAAGTAGAAGCAGGTATGTGACAACCAATAAACCATTTGTTCTTGTTTGTTGTTTTCTTGTCTTGAGTGTCATTGACCTTTTTTTGAAAGGTAATTTGGTTATGTATATGTGGTGCAACTCACATCCAGGTATTGTTACTTAAGATACCAACTTCCACTGTGTCATCCATGGGCAAAACAGTTTCTTTCACTGAATAGGATATTAACTTTATATCATTTCTTGATATGAAATCTTAGTGTTTGCCTTAAGGCAAAAGCCTTTGTTTCAGAATTGTTTTTAAGTGTTTTATAGTACACTTTTTTTAAGAAATTTTTTTGAGCACTTATAGGTTTACAATGAAATTGAGAGATAGGTACAGAGATTTTTTTTTTTCTGGTAGGATTTTATTTATTTATTAGAGCACGAGAGAGCACAAGCAGGGGGTGTACAACAGAGGGAGAGGGAGAAGCAGGTTCCCTGTGAGGCCTGATCCCGGGACCCTGGGATCATGACCTGAGCTGAAGGCAGCCACATTGACACATCTTAATCACCTTAAATCCATAATTCACTCTATGTGAACATCCTGTGGGTTTGAGCAAATGTATAAGGACATATTTTCATCATGATAATATATAGTATTTTAATTGCTTTAAAATATAATAAACTTTAAATTTTTAAAAAATTTGTTAAGAGCTTAGAGAAGTTTTCCCTCATAGTTTAAGAGCAATTAATAACAATACCTTTGTTGGGCAGCCCCGGTGGCGCAGTGGTTTAGCTCTGCCTGCAGCCTAGGGTGTGATCCTAGAGACCCGGGATCGAGTCCCACATCAGGCTCTCTGCATGGCGCCTGCTTCTCCCTCTGCCTGTGTCTCTGACTCTCTCTCTCTCTCTCTGTCTCTATGAATAAATAAATTTAAAAAAAATCTTTTAAAAAAATACCTTTGTTTTTTTCTTATTCAAATTCAGCTTATACACACTAAAGCA
Organism: Canis lupus familiaris; assembly: GCF_011100685.1. Classification (NCBI taxonomy): domain Eukaryota; kingdom Metazoa; phylum Chordata; class Mammalia; order Carnivora; family Canidae; genus Canis; species Canis lupus. The sequence goes on from NC_049234.1 coordinate 4,988,179, forward strand.
AAAAAAAAAAAGAAAAAAAAGTTTAAATTGTCAAGACCATTCTTCCTTCATTCCACTTTGTTAGGTATATGCCCTGGAATGACCTAGGTGGGAGATATACTCAGCTGTCCTATACTCCACTTGTCTCTTGTTCTATAAACACATCGAGTGTAATTAAAATGTTAGGTTGCGTGTTATATTTTTTTTTTTGGTTGCGTGTTATTTTATACAGCTTGGCCCCTTATGACATACTGCATGTTATTGAATGTAGTATATATTTATATATCTATACTGTATTATATATTGCTGCATTGAGTTAGTTTATAGAAGGTTATTTTAAGGTTTTAAGGGTAGCTTTGACTGTGCTTGGTTTTTTGCTTTATGCATTGACTTTAAAACCTAACTCCTGGGATCCCTGGGTGGCACAGCGGTTTGGCGCCTGCCTTTGGCCCAGGGCGTGATCCTGGAGACCTAGGATCGAATCCCACATCAGGCTCCCGGTGCATGGAGCCTGCTTCTCCCTCTGCCTGTGTCTCTGCCTCTCTCTCTCTCTCTGTGACTATCATAAATAAATAAAAAAAAATTAAAAAAAATAAAATAAAACCTAACTCCTGTGTAACATAATAGCTGCTTATATAGTGGAGTATGGTTTACAGAGCACTTCGATGCACATTCTTTTTGTTCATTAGTAATGCTTTATATGTGTTCCTGGAAGCATATTCAAAGCAAAACCAAGTAAGTTGGAAAAAATTTCCCCATAAAAAATAATGGTAATTAGGGTACCCAGCTGACTCACTCGGTAGAGTATGTAACCCTTGATATCAGGGTCATGAGTTGTTCAGGTCCATGTTGGATATAGAGATTACTTAAATGATAATTAAAGTATAATAGTGGTGTTGCTCACACTTGAAGATATGATTACCTCTATTTTAATACAATGATAGTATTGACATTGAAATTTTATTTTTTTGACATTAAAATTTTTAAAGAATAATCTAAATATTCAATCTAAAGTACCATATTAATATATATACACAATATATGCATGCATATACATAAATGCATATACTTGATTGAGTGTCCTACTCTTGCTTATTGGAATTAAAGCTCAGTGGGAAGAAGATGGACTTCTTGAAAGATAACAGAATGATTGGAGGTAGGAAGGGAAAGGAAAGAAAGTGAATGGAATCTGGGAGAGGAAAGAACACAATATATGTAATGAGTGTGGAAAGTGATGATCTGTGCTAGAGGACAGCAATGCAGAGCTGGTAAAGCAGTGTGTACCCAGATTCATAAAGACTGGTGGTAGCAAAGTTGTTCTGGGATCCTTCCTTTACTTAAAAAAAAAAAAAAGTCTAGAGAACATTCACTTTGGTATTATAACTACAACAGGCTAGAGAAATCTCACCATTTTAGTGCAATGATGAGAATTTTGGTCACTACTTTTATTGATAACTAGCCTAGCTTCTACAATGGTGAAGTTTTTTGTGTCTTTTGAAAGAGTGATATTCATTTTTCAAAGGCATATCGTGTCCTTCTTCTCACTCACCATTGTTCTGTTCTAACAGGGTCAGAACTAGGGTGCATCTAAGTGAGGTACCTTGGGTGCAGAATTCAAGGAGTTACTCATTGTTGTCAGGGTCGTGCAGGTGCCAGCCCTGTGTTTTCACCTCAGTTTCTTCACCCTCATCCCAGCCCTGTTTCAGGAACAAAAGATCTTTCAAACAGTGCCTCTGAGAGTCAAGCAACTCATCCATACCTTTTCTGTCATAGCCAACCTGCTTGTTTAACTCTTTCGTGTTTTTACTTGTGGTAGTTGCATCTTTCTGCTCTGTAATTTGAGGGAGTCCTACTGAATCCTAACCCTTCTTGTATCATTTTTTATCAGCATATCATTGTCATCATTGTTGTATTTCTGAGTTAAAAAGTGCTTGAATCAACAGCATACTGACTGGAGTATTCTGAGGACTTTGATCTTCACTCCATCCTCCATGTAGAACTCCTGGTATTGGTTCACATATGGCTTGTTGGCCTCTTTTACAACTTACTTGATATTCTCCAAACTGTCATGGTTTGTTGGGATTATTCAGTCAGGCTCACAGCAGGGCTGATAGTTTACATTTCTTCTAGCATCCCTGGAAGATACTAAGAATCAGGGGAATGTGGCCCTCCATTATTTTCTTTGCATCAGAATTTCCAAATACTTTTCTAACATGATGCATAAGCAGACACAAAGAATGGGAAAAGAACAAAGAAAGAGTTAAGAGAATTAAGAGAGTTTGGGCACCTATGATCTCAAGGGCCCTGCAGCTGAGTTCAAGCTGAATTATTACAAAGCTATTGTGGGTATCCAAGTATAGGTCTATTTTCAAAAGCTCAAGTAATTCCAAAGTTGTATGAAGTAAGGAGTTCGAGATCCCTGGGTGGCGCAGTGGTTTGGCGCCTGCCTTTGGCCCAGGGCGCGATCCTGGAGACCCGGGATCGAATCCCACATCGGGCTCCCGGTGCATGGAGCCTGCTTCTCCCTCTGCCTGTGTCTCTGCCTCTCTTTCTCTCTGTAACTATCATAAATAAATAAAAATTAAAAAAATAAAAAAAATAAAAAAATAAATAAAAACTTGGCTTCCTTAAAAAAAAAAAAAAAGAAGTAAGGAGTTCTTATGCCCCATTTCCAGGGAGTGGTCTCCTGATGTCATTTAGAGATTTTGTAATCACAGTAGTGATATATTGCCACTTGTTAGGTTTAGATATAAGTGGTACTTCCTTTCATCTTTGCCTTCATCTACTTAAAAGGTAGTTCTAGTTTGTTCTGTGGTCTGCTCTAGTTCATTGCAAAGATCAAATAGCACAGCCAGTGCTTTGAATAATCTTTATTTTTTTAAATATTCTTTGAAAGATTTTAAAATAGTAAAATTTAGTTTTAAAGTAAATTTTTAATAGATAATTAAAAATTACAGGTAAGTTAGTATTTGAAATTAGACTTCTGCTGGGATTTCATTCAATATTTACTAATAAGCAAACAGGTAAATTACTTGCATTCACATGGAATAATTTGTACAGTAAAGAGTTTAAGTTTTTAAAATGTATTTATCTTTTTTTTTTAAGATTTTATTTATTCATTCATAATAGACACACAGAGAGAGAGAGAGAGAGGCAGAGACACAGGCAGAGGGAGAAGCAGGCTCCATGCAGGGAGCCTGACATGGGACTTGATCCTGGGTCTCCAGGATCACAGCCTGGGCTGAAGGCAGGTGCTAAACCGCTGAGCCACCAGGGCTGCCCTGTATTTATCTTCTAATAGTATAACTTTTAGTGAGCTTTGTAAACCTTTAGCATGCACAAACCTCTAGAAGTTAAGAACCCTGCATAGTTTACCATTAAGGAGGATCAATTTTTTTTTTAATTTTTTTTTTGAAATTTTATTTATGATAGTCACAGAGAGAGAGAGAGGCAGAGACACAGGCAGAGGGAGAAACAGGCTCCCTATGGGGAGCCTTATGTGGGATTCGATCCCAGGACCCTGGGATCACAACCTGAGCCGAAGGCAGACGCTCAACCACTGAACCACCCAGGCGTCCCCAAGTTTTTATTTTAATAGAGTGTTCTTTCTAATCCCATCCTTCCCCTTTTAGAAATAAATTATTTTAGGGTTTCTCTACATGTTCATTCAAGAGCTTAAAACATATCAGAGTGTAAAAGGCTAGTTTTGTGAGTGTATCTCTCATATTTTTTAAAAAGTCTGAGTTCTCTTTGGTCTGATCATTATATATGGATTTTCTTTTCATGTGCAGAGTGTGCTGAGCTTGTTTCCTTTCTCTCTAGTCTGCATTTTGAATTCTCTAACCCAGATGTGGAAAATTCATTTCTCCAAAAGTCCTTATTTTTCCTGACCTTGTCTTTTACTTGTTTTTTAATGCTCTTCTTAACACTTCCCAATATAGTGTCTTCTGTGAATTCACTTAGCATGTTTCACAGCCTTTGCAAATAGGTATGATATTTTACATCTCCATTTATTAAATGATTCTTAACTCATCAGACACTTCTATAGCCCTCCCTTTCAGTTCACACATGTAAATCATCAACTCTCACTTTAATTCAGTAAGCTTTTTAAACAGTTTGACCAAAACAAAAATCAGACTTTAGGATCAACATATCAAATTGTGCTCTTTGAATGCCATTACCTTTATTTTATTTTCCAGTAAAATGAAAAGAAAAATGTGATTGTTGACCTGAATTGATTTGGAGGGAGGAATAGTCTTATCTCTTATTGTTAAAAAAAATTACTCTAGCTTCAACATGTTCTATATGCCTTCAGTAATTTTGTGAACTTTTCTGGGCATCTAGTTTTACTTTGTTTGTATTTATTTTTCTTACTGGATTGTAATTTCTCTGAGAACAGGAATGTTTTTTTAACTCCCCAGGACTTAGCATGGAACCTTGTTAGTTTGGTTCAGTAAAATATGTTAAATTAATTTGAATTTCCCCTTTCTACTCTCTTCAGACTCAGAAATGCTATCCTGATACTTGATAGGCAATGGTTAAAATCTGCATCAAGGGGATCCCTGGGTGGCTCAGCGGTTTAGCGCCTGCCTCTGGCCCAGGGCGTGATCCTGGAGTCCCAGGATCGGGTCCTGCATCAGGCTCCTTGCATGGAGTCTGCTTCTCCCTCTGCTTCTCTCTCTCTCTCTGTGTGTCTCTCATGAATAAATAAATGAAATCTTTTTTAAAAATTAATAAATAAAAATAAAATCTGCATCAAAATCCTAATTTTAACTTAATTCCTCTTCTGTAGGGAGGTCTATCACACAAAGAGAATGCAACATGTTATCTGTGTGAAATGGACTTCTGACAGCAAATATATTATGTGTGGATCTGATGAAATGAACATTCGTCTATGGAAAGCTAATGCTTCTGAAAAATTGGGTGTGGTAAGAGAACCCATTTTCCTTCATTGTCATTAAACTAGTTTCTAATTTAGTAGGTATCATTGTATTGTAAAGAATTTATTTGAAGTATTTTAAGTATTTTGATCAAACGCATAGCTGTGATAAAGAAGTAAATTAGCAACAAAACACAGGGTTGTATTAAGATTTACTTTTTTTCATGTCACAGACACCTTCAGAGGCCTTTGTTAATTCAAATGTTTGATAATATTCAAAACTTCTTGATTCTTTGTGTTTTCCTTGAATTAAGAAGAGAAGGTGTAGAGACTGGAAGGCTAGAACTGAGAATACCTGTTTCTTCTATTAAAGGAATAGTAATTAGGCACATCAAAGGCTACAAGTGCCTGTGAGGTCTTTTAATATCAAAAACAGCGAAACACCAACTTCAAAAATAATACAGAGAGCTTCAGACTATAAAGAAGATTCAGTGAAGATATAATAAATGTTACCATTGGCTGGATACCTCAGGGTTGGGGGTTATGGTTGGTTTTTGTTTCGTTTTTGATGTTTTCCTAAATCATCAAATGTGATGTGTTTCATATCAAACATGAGTGTTTATATCAGCAACAAATACTGAGTTTAAAAAGGAAAGGTTAAGTGTGAGTTATTTTCTACTTAGCCCCAGTAGGAAAAATCAGAACATGATAAACAGTAATTAAAGATAATTTTATTTTGGTTTTAATGATTGGTAAGTATTATTATGTTATGCCTAGGTTTCAGGTCATCATTGTAAGTTCCTCTAAATCATGTCATCCTTCACTTAAACTTGTTAAGCAAAACCTTGTCATTACAGAATTGAAGCTTTTTGTTTTCTGGTTCAGTAGTGATTTTTACAGAAAAATGTTGAGGGATTAATTTAGTTTTTTTCTATGTTATTTATGCCCAGAAGAAGGTCCGATTCAGTGGTACACATAGCCCTACTCCCTCAGCACTGATATTTTAACTTGGTGGCATCTGTCTACATTGGAGGCATACAGTCTAAAAGGAAGTTCAGTGTTTGCAGAGATAGGACTCACAGAATTGGCAATTTTGGTTAATGTCCTAGAGGTTTAGTTTTGGGGGAAAAGGGTACTTCCTAGCTTTGTTACATGAAGAAAAACAACAAACCATTCATTGAAATTTAAAAAAATGCATTTTTCCAGCTTACATCACGAGAAAAAGCAGCCAAAGATTATAACCAGAAGTTGAAGGAGAAATTTCAACATCATCCTCACATAAAACGCATTGCTCGTCACCGGCACCTACCAAAATCCATCTACAGCCAGATCCAGGAACAGCGCATCATGAAGGAAGCTCGCCGACGAAAGTATGATTTGGGACATTTGATTCTCTCTCAGTACCTTTTTCTAACTTCCTCTCTCAGCTCACCGGAAATAAACAAAAACCTGCCTTTTAAGGGAATAGTTTATGCGCCATTATACAGTAGAGATGTTTTTGAATACTTCCCTAAAAGGGAAGCAGTGACTATCTGAGAATTTCCATTGCCTGTTTTTTTGATATCAGAATTTAAAAACTGTTGAAAATAATGTTTTAAAAGATGATTTGTAATTAAGCTCGAATTAAGAGGTATATTTTCCAAGTTAAAGAATGCAAAGAACTCATAACATCCATTTCTTGAATAAAAATGTTTCTAATATGCTTCATCATAGAAGTTCAGATCTAAAGCAGAGCTCCCGGGCAGCCCCGGTGGCTCAACAGTTTAGCGCCACCTTCGGCCCAGGGCCTGATCCAGTACCACGTCGGGCTCCCTGCGTGGAGCCTGCTTCTCCCTCTGCCTGTGTCTCTGCCTCTCTCTATCTGTCTCTTAAAAAAAAAAAAGAAAAAAGAAAAAGGCATTAAAGCAGAGCTCTCACCACCATTTTCCCGGTAGAGTGTTCTCCTCTTTGGAAAAGGACACTGTTAGGTTGATGAGAGAAGGAGCAATTAAATAACAAAAGTTAATTTCTAGCTACTTTTTGCCCAATCTCCTTGTGAAACTTTTTTTTTCAATAAGGTATCTTGTAGTGAAAGAAAAGACTTTGATTTTTCTGAGAAAGTTTTCTTTAGTTAAGGTGATTTCTCATAAACTTGCTCATATTTTGTATATTTTGTTTATTTCTAGGGAGGTGAATCGTCTCAAACACAGCAAGCCCGGATCTGTGTCGATTGTCCCAGAGAAGAAGAAACACATAGTGGCAGTTGTGAAATAATACTTGGTATCCCTACCAATCCTGATGTCTAATCATTTGTTACCTATTGATATGCAGACTCTGCAAATAAAGTACTGGTTCTAGAATAATAACACACGGTTTAGTTACAGGTAGAGCACTATGTACCGTGAGAAATGGTCCTGAAAGGTGGCCTGGTTGTTAAGACTGTCCAACATTTTAACCCTGATCTGCTTTCTTATTTCACTCAAGGGGATCCCTGGGTGGCGCAGCGGTTTGGCGCCTGCCTTTGGCCCAGGGCGCGATCCTGGAGACCCGGGATCGAATCCCACGTCGGGCTCCCGGTGCATGGAGCCTGCTTCTCCTTCTGCCTATGTCTCTGCCTCTCTCTCTCTCTCTCTCTCTCTGTGTGACTATCATAAATAAATTAAAAAAAAAAAAAATTATTTCACTCAAGAATACAGTATTTGCAAACTAACTGTTTATTACTGTTAGAAATTGCAGATATACTTCCTCTTTGACCTGTTATTGTAGATATACTATACATTTGAATTTATGTTTAAGACCAAACCTCTCGTTTGTTACCTTTAATACTACATTGGGTAACTATTGCAGTGATTCTTCCTGATGATACATAACATGTGGAAGAATTATGTCAGAACTTTCTCAATTCAGTTTTCTGTGCTTTATTTTTATTTGGCTTTTTGAGAGTTTAAAGATGATCAGTCTGCATTTATATAACTTTTATAAGAATTATAATTTATGGTTTAAAATAATAAAACATACTTTTCTCTACATTGTGACTTTGATCCATTTCTGCTAAATAATTTTTCTTCAATCACACTAAATCATAAATAGTTCTTGTGTGATTTATGTTAGTTTTTTTTTTTTTAATTGTAGTTTAGTAAACTCTATTATGAGTATATATGACCCACATTTTAGGAAATTTTAAGTAGAGATTTTTAGGGGGACCTGGGTGGCTCAACTGGTTCAGCACCCAACTCTTGCTTGCAGCTCATGTCTTGATCTCAGGGTCACAGGTTCAAACCCCATGTTGAGCTCCATGCTGTGTTTGGAGCCTGCTTAAAAACAAAACAAAACAAAACAAAACTGAATTAGTTTTTAAAAACACAAAAATAGGGCAGCCCTGGTGGCTTAGCAGTTTAGCACCACCTTCAGCCCGGGGTGTTATCCTGGAGACCCAGCATCAGGTCCCACGTTGGGCTCCCTGCATGGGGCCTGCTTCTCCCTCTGCCTGTGTGTCTCTGCCTCTCTCTCTCTCTCTCTGTCTCTCATGAATAAATAAAATCTTTAAAAATAATAATAATTAATAAATAAAAACACAAAAATATATTGTAAGATACATATAATTGTAGTAAAAATGTAAAGAAATGAACAGGGATGATAAAGATCAAAATCTGGAGAGTGGGAGGAAGATACAGCCAGAGTGGGCTACATAAGAAACTTCAACTCTTACTGATGTTCTTTTGTTAAGCCATCTGATCATTGTATTGTTTACGCTTTCTTGGATATCTTGGGTATTTCACCATATTTTTCTTAAGGCTGAGAAGAGATCAGCCATCTTCCTTTTAAGCCATATGATCTATTATAAGCCTTACTTACTTGATTTGCAAGATGAAGCAAGTTATCTTTTGCACCTATACTGCTGTCAGCTTTGGTGTTAGTTTGAGTCCTTCAAAAAGAAAATACCTAGATGGGATTAGATGTGCAAGAGATTTATTGGCAGGAGACTGTCTGAAAGGGTAAAGAGGTGGGAGCAGGAGTATAAAAGGAGAGCCTTCTGTCTGGACTATAGACTTGGCACCTGTGACAGGAGAGCAGGAAGAAAGGACTGAGGAGAAGGAGCCTCAAGCTGCCCTACGGTTCTGAGAAAGGTTGAGCCAGGTTGATGGAACCAAAGTTTCTTGTCAAAAGAGTCCCATATTCAAGAATGGGCTGGCACTAGTACCCCTCGCTGTGCTCAGCCAGTGGTGAGAAGCAGCTGTGGGGAAGCATGACCTTTCAGCGAATGCAGTAATGGCAGGTAGGTCCTCTCAGCCAGAACTGTCAGCTGTACTTTCTGCAGCCAGTTCTTGAAGGAATTCTAACCAGAACATTTCTATAGCTGCACCCTTTATGCCACACAGATCCACTTCTCACGGGTTTGGGGAGCATCGCCTCCATGATTTCCATGCACCTCTTGTAGAAGAGGGATTTTGGTTGGATGGTTAGTAGCCCATCTCTGAAGGGCCACAACTAGCACTCATTTTCTGTCTTCTGTCGTCCTTTTCAAAGTTTCCTCATCCACATCTATCACCTTAGCAAGTTTTGGTGACTTACCTAATAGTGTGACCCAAACCTTCCTTCCTGAGGGGTCCTAACCTTTGGTGATCATGACCTTCTCAGACAGGGGTTGCTACACATAATCCATTAACAGTTGCAGTGGAACAAGGGAGTATCAGCAGGCATCAAAGGGATTGCCTGTATTTTGCATGTATTTTTTCTTAGCTCTACCTAACTGCCTCGGGTCAAAGTCAGCGCTCTTGCCAGGAGACTGACCGCTCTTTTAGCCTGCTGGTCCCTGGTCATAAGTCCAGAGTACCTTGGTGATGGTCATAAGAGTGCAGTAGGGCTTTTGCTGTGTTCCCTAGCAAGAGTGTGCCCCTTTGGCAACCAGTTCTCCCAAACCTGCAGAGCCCAGAGTTTTAGTAATGGGGAACAGTAGGTCACTAGAACTGGTGGAGCCATTCCTTTTCTCTCTTGGTCCTCGGACACAAAGGTTTGTGGTTTGATGGATTTAATGCATTCAGAAAGATAGTACCCCATCCTTTTACCATATGTATCTGAGCTGGTGCCTACATTATGTCATTAGCAGGCCATGCCAGTAATCTGTGAGATTGCATGTTTCTGCATGGTGTATGTGCTATGACCAGTGGGGTCCTTTGGTTGGGCCTAGTCTCTTACATCCTTTGCTTTGAAGTAGGTTCCCTAGATGAGTGCTGTGTTCAGTGGGATTCATGCCTGTGAATTAGGCATTCTGTTAACACACAGATAGTGGTGCTGGCTGAAACTTTGTGACTGAATCTGGGGATACTGGCATAGGTATCTATGAATTGCTGAAAATGAATTGCTGGCCCTTCTAGCATCAGAGGGATCCAGTCTAGTCATGTTGACACCAAATGGTCTTTTGTTCTCCTCAAGGAATGAATAGTGCCATATCAACACAGCATTGGTCTCTATCACTAAGAGTTTGGACAGTCAGATATACAATAGCTGGATCAGCTTTGAAAAATGGGAGTTTATTTGTTGAGCTCATTCATAGCTTCTATCATAGCCTTTATCTCTGCCCCTTGTGCCTCTTCAGATTGGCTAATGTCAACTAATAGAGTTAATTGGTGGTTCAGTGCCTCTAACATGGTGGATTTTTTTGGTGGACATTAACATGTTATACAAAATATTTACTCTTAACTCCCTCATCCATCCACTCTACACCTCCTTGTCGGATATTCTAGCTCTCTTCCTTTCATACCCTGACCATCGACCACTGCCCAGGAATCCCATCTAAGGCTGCTTCTACATAAAATGATAACCAGCTACATTGGTCATAGATCTACCCATTGGAAGACTTTCCCTCACCACTGTCTTTAAGGCCATCCTTTTCTCTGCTTTTAATGCAGCCATGGTCCATTTGTGCCTTGTGCCCACATACTGAGCCTAGCCAGCCCCTCAGTAAACAGCTTGGGCGTTATCCACCTCCTTCAGCTGGTGCAACCCCGTGGCTGTTGGTCCATATGGCAGGAATGACACTGATGCAACTGGTGGGTGATGTGGAGGTCTGTGCTTCCTGCTCATACAGCTTACTGTGTCCTCTAGTCCTGCTTGGGCTCTATCTCAGGTATACCATTCTTGTCTTCTGATGGACTGCTGCTGAATTCATACAACATTGTATTTCCGTGGTTCTAACTAAATTCAGCTCAAAATGGTTATTTGATGCTCATTATCAATCATTCTGTGTCTACCAGAGCTGTTACATTCCAGAAGCCACTTTTCAAAAGACACAATCCTCCACTGCAGATAGCATGGCCTTGCTCTGGAATCTGTCTTGTAATTCTTCCCCTGGGGCTTACCATAAGATCCACACTGTATCTTTTTCCACCAGTGATGTTTCCTATACTGTAAGGTCTACTGGATCTTGTGGCCCAAGCATCAAGGCTCTTGTACCATAGCCTAGACCTGATAGAAAACTCTTTCCTGACCTGGGCTCCACTCAAGCCTCGTAGCCTTCTAAATTATCCACCAGATGAGCCAAAGCAGTAGGTATTCTTAGGTGTGAAATGTGTTGCCTACAGAACTCAAATGCTCCCAGGCACAATGCTTCCTTTGAATGCAGCAATTACACTTTGGAAGAGATCTTGTGGTATGTCCCTGATCACTGGACCCCTAAAAAGTCACTAATGTGGCAGATTGCTGAACCTTGATAGGATTAATTTCTCACCCTTTTGACCACAAATATCTTACCAAGGCTGTTAGCATATCAGCCATCTCTTGCTTGTCCTAACCTGTCAGCAGGAAGTCGTCAATGTAATACATAAATGCTCTGTGGGATGTCCAGTCAGCTTCGATCTCTGGACTAGAGAGAGTACAGGAGACTTAATAGCTCAAGAGCAAAATTAAGTGAATATTGTTCATTCCATGTGAGCAAGAACTTTCTGATCCTGTTTTCTAGCTGGAATAGAAACAATAGCTGCCCTATCATCTGCCTGAGGCTACCAACATATCTGCTCTGGCAACAGTACTGCGCCTAGTATAGCAACTGGAATCAACACTCCTACTTTCGACTGCTCATTCTCCACAGTCCATCTGGTTCGTGAAGAGGTCAGACTGGCAAATTAAATGGAGATATGAGATAGACCGTACCTGTCCTTTCCTCCCCACCCACGCCTGATATTTTTTAGGTCCTTAACGGTGACACTAATCTCCCCTCTCCTACCCACTCCCAGTGCTATATTGGTTTTCATCTACTGTCTTGGTTGGAGGGATGAGGTGGGATTTAAGAGTATTTTCACTTGTTCTTCCTGTCACAGCTCTTATATCCTCATATCAAGGACCCAATGTATTAGTTATTCCAACGATATCATTTCCAATTATATACTTGGGAACTGAGGAAACAATTGGGTAGGTCCACAGACTCAGTAGACCTACTATAAGTTAGACTTTAGATCTCCATTTATAAGATTCCTGTAAGTTGTCATTCTAACGGTCATAATGACTCCCCAGGTCTTGGGAATAAAATGTCAACTCAGGACCTGGGCCCAATATCTGGATAGGCCTCTTTCTCTAGTGCACAGGTGCAATAAGTAAACGGCCATAGGTCCTTTTGAGAAACGGTTATATACTTGTGGTTTTGCCAGGTCCCTCTCCCTAAGGACCCAACTACCCCTTCAATCAGCGATTCCAGCTCAAGTCTGGTAACTGAGCAAGAGATTGTGCCTTTTTACTATGATTACACTCAGCCTCCTCCATTCTTGTATTTTTTTGGCTTAAGATGTCAGAGTACCATCAATGGATATCCATCTGTTTTCCTCAAGGACACCATGCTTTAATGATTTCCCAAACTCCCTGCAGATTAAGGCTATTTGGTGGCCCCTGCAGCCTTGCTGGTCATTATTACCTCCTGGCTTCTAATGGTTAAGCACCACCACTTAACCTCTCTTACTGGTGCGTGTTAGGGGGCAAGAGCATGATCATGGAATATAATGAGCTCAGCTCTCTGACTGCTTTCCCTACCATCAGCTCTGGGCTGTAAAGGTAAATTATCACTGAACTTTTCAGTGATGTTAGAGCTCCTTTGACCAGCACATTCCTATTGACCTTGGTGAATGCTGTGTTTCCTAGACTTTCCTATGCACAAAATCTGGTGGTCTCTGCTTTACATAATATAGCCATTCATCATGCCAACTTCCCTCAGCTCTTTATTTCTTCCTCTACAGGCTGCCAGGCAATAAAGTGTTTCCATTTTGCTCGACATTGGCCATCACTTTCTCCAGGCTTCTAGGAGCCATCCTATTAGTGAGTGGCCCCCTTTCCCTAGGGTCCTTGACAGGGTGGCAAATCCCATGACAAAAGAAATGATCCTTCCCTTTTCAGTGTTATGCCCCTCCCCACTAGAAATTCAATCTCAGCAGTACTCCCTTGGCACCTGCCAGTATACACCAATTATTGCAGCTCTTTTGGTGTATAATCTATTTATTTTCTTGTCAGGCTCAACATATTCCTAACCAGGAAATGCTGGAATTTAACTCTAGTTATTGGCTCAGCAGTCCACAGTATGGACAGGGAGTGCTCCATACCTGTTGCCTTGCAGGGAAGAAGCCTGCATGGTACTTTCCCATACAGTTCTCTGTATTTCTATGCCAACTCTTACTAGGAAGGGGTGGACCACTTCTCCAAGCTCTAGGGGTTCCGGGAAATTTGCAGTGCCCACATCATCAAAATATCCTTGGAGTTCCTCACCTCATATGTTTTCCCTACCAGAGCCCTGTCCTTAGCAAAACAGACTACACTGACTGAGCATTTAAATGTCAGGAGCTGTGCAGCTCTCATGATCAGATTCTATGCTCCTCAGCTTTGTGGGCACCTTCACTGCAGGAGGGAAGGGCTGCCTTGTAAACTAGCAGAGTCCCGTCTCTGATTCTCACATTGAGACTTTCATTAATGGTCCTCAGTTTCTTCTTTATTCCTCTGCCAGGCACCAGTACAACTTAATAACCAGCAATTCTGATGTCCTTGGAGATGTTGTGCCTTCATCCCTTTCAAATGCTTGAATCATTACACCTACAAGGGTAGTTCCTCCCAACAGGACATTTTCCTAGGTCATCACACTGAAATCTTTAGCAGTTTGGCCACTCAGAATGGGGCCATTTTTATCAGTCAGGCAGTGAGTGAGCCTGTCTCCAAACTCCATCTTACCTATTATTTTTTTGCACTACTCTTAGTACCAGGTTCTATTCAGGTTTTCTGAGAAACAGATGCCAAGATAGGGTGAGGCAAAGCAAGAGATTTATTTTCTGTGGAAGGTTAAAGGGCAGGGAGCCAAAAAAATAAAAAGACAGCAGAAGTACACAAGGACAGCCCTCTGTATATATTGTAGGTTTGATACCTGTGACAAGGGAGCCTTAGTTCTAAGTAAGCTTTAGCCAAGCCAATGGGGAGTCCTTGAGCCAAAGTTGCCTGTTAGAGAATTCCTTAATCCTTCAGGGATGGGTCAGAGCTAAGACCCCTACTGTGCTCAGTCTTTGGCTGGGAACAGCTGAAGAACGTGTAGCCTTGGCAGGAGCCTGGTGGTGGACCTGGGGCTGCAGCTGGGGTTCTTAGTAGACTGTGTTCCTCATTTCCGTGGCTGCCATAACTACCTGCTTCCATACACATTGTCATTATGAATTAGTATCTGTGTATATTTCTACATATAGATAATTTAATAAATACACAGTAATGTTATTTATCTTGAATTTAATGTAAGTGAAAGTATAATTCATTTGCAAGTGCTACTTAAATATTGGTCCTAAATGATATTATAATCATGGAATTGGAAGTGACCATGGCAGAGAAAGAAGCCAAGCTCAACATTTAGCTCTTGGCACATAGTGGGTGCTCATTAAATGTTTGTTGACATAAAATAAAACCCAGACTTGCATTCCTGGTGGAATATTTGCTGATGATTTTAGTTATATATTTTCATGACTTCACACTTTTCTCCTAATTCCTTTGTCCTCCATAAGCCTCAGAATGCAGCATGTCTCTACTTAAGGAGAGTGCCTTTTAAAAATATATTTAGTCCTGAAACACTAAAAAGTATATTGTTCACATGAATGAATAAAAACATATAACTCAATTTTGGGTAGTGCTAACATCAAAAAATTTATTTGATAAAATAAAAAGCTGATTAAATTCAAGGCATTGAACTCTGCGGTGTAACTGCTTACATTCACCTTTATGAAAATGTGCAAGCTATTTTTGTCATTCAGACCACACCTCAATCTGAATCAACTAATTAAAATTATTGATTTAAATCATGAAAATATATCCATGCACAAAAATATAGTCAAATATTTAAAGTTAGGCCAAATGAATATTACAAAATACCTTTCTGATTTTATTGTTTTGTTGAAGGGTAATCACTAACTGAAACAGGACCGAACCATGATTCTTAAGGGATGGGGGATAAGAGTGCATATATCAAATCATGCTGTTAGGGATCCCTGGGTGGATCAGCGGTTTAGCGCCTGCCTTTGGCCCAGGGCGAGGTTCTGGAGACCCGGGATCGAATCCCACGTCGGGCTCCTGGTGCATGGAGCCTGCTCCTCCCTCTGCCTGTGTCTCTGCCTCTCTCTATCTGTGTGTGACTATCATAAATAAATTTTTAAAAATTAAAAAAAAATCATGCTGTTAAGAAACAAAGCCCCAGGGGCGCCTGGGTGGTTCAGTCAGTTAAACGTCCAACTCTTGGTTTTGACTTGAGTCCTGGAATCAAGCCTGACGTTGGGCTCTGCACTCTGCGTGGAGTCTATCTGGGATTCTCCTTCTTCCTCTGCTCCTCCCCTTGCTTGTGCACTTTTTCTCTGAAATAAATAAATGAATGGAATTTTTGGAATTTTTTTAAAAAGAAAGAAAAAGCTCCTGTTTCCCCCTTCGCTTGATTTCTTTTTGTTTTTTCTTCAATTTTATAAGACACAAAGGAGGACCACAGATTTTTCTACTTAATGAAGAGGATGGACAGGGGTTTTCAAAGACAGAAAAACATTATTTCAGGGTTCTGGCCTATCCACAAACCATCTGACCACTTTTGAAATTTTAGATATTTGCCCTCATCATTTTCTTTTTCTTTTTTAAAGATTTTATTTATTCATTCATTAGACACACACAGAGAGAGACAGAGACAGACAGAGAGAGAGAGAGGCAGAGACACAGGCAGAGGGAGAAGCAGGCTCCATGCAGGGAGCCCGACGTAGGACTCGATCCCGGGTCTCCAGGATCAGGCCCTGGGCTGAAGGCGGCGCTAAACCGCTAGCCACTCAGGGATCCCCACCCTCATCCTTTTTCATTTTTACATGAAAAGAGTGCAGAGGGAAAAAAAAAAGAGTGCAGAGGGGAGTGATGGTCACAGAGCTTACTGTCACTTATGGCAACTGAGTGCTCAAAGATACTGATGATATGAATGTATAGGATAAACCATTTTTTGAGTAGTTATTAACATGTGACATTAGTTTCAGATGTACAACATATGATTCAATATTTGTGTATTCTATGAAATGATCACAGGCATAATCATAGTTCTTTTTCTTGAATGAGAAGTTTTAAGATCCAATCTTTTAGCAACTTTAAAATACACAGTACACAGTATTATTAACTACAGTCACTATGCTGTACATTGCATCCCCAAGGACTTATTATTTTATAACTGGAAGTTTGTACCTTTTGACCACCTTCACCCATTTTGCTCACCTACCATTCCCCCAACCCTGCCTCTGGCAACCAACAATCTGTTGTCTGTGAGTTCATTTTTTGTTTTGTTTTTGTTTTAGTTTCCACATATAAGTGAGATCATATATTTTTTTTTCTCTGTCTGATTTATTTCACTTAATATAATTCCCCTGTAGTATAAGCCCTGACGTTTGGCACTTTTTTTGTAGTACAAGTGCCTCACTTCAGCTCTGATTGCTGAGGCATCTACTTCAAAGAGGCATCTACTTCAAAGATGGCTATCTTGAATAAACACTTGTCAGCCAAAGAACTAAATAAAGAGTCAGACCCAAACCCCCCTCCAATCTCCTTTATTTTAGAGATATTGGTTGGTTTTGATAAGTGACCACTTGAGCCACTTGCTTTTTTCTCTTTCTACACTTTATATACCCTCTCTTCTGCTTAAATAATTTGCCAATAAAAAGTGAGCCTGAACCCTGGGCCTTCATCCTCAACCCTAATGAAATCAGAACCCTAGGGCCATGCATGCCCTCTATTTCTCTCTACCCACAACCTCCCTGTGTAGCCACAGATATGTCATGTAATTTCTAGGTACTATTAGTAATTAACCTTGTTTCTTTCAAAGTTTCCTGATGGTTATTGCTGAGGGCATCTTGCAATCATAATCATAGTAAGAACCACAAGGGCTGGTTCAGGTGCCACATTGGTTACGGATAGGCTGGGACTGGCACACAGCATGCCCTCAAGGTCCATCATTTTGATGTAGATTTCCTTCCTTTTTTTATTGCTGAATAGTATTATACTATGTATATGTATGTGGTTTTTTTTCATTCTTTCATCTGATAGTGGTAATAAAGTTGCTTCCGTGTCTTGGCTATTGTGAATAATGCTGCAGTGAATGTGGGAGAGCAGATAGCAATTTGAGATCCTGATTTCAGGGTATATATATATATATATATATATATATCCAGAAATGGAATTGCTGGATCATATGGGAGTTCTATTTTTAATTTTTGGTGGAACCTCCATATGGTTTTCTATAATGGCCGTACCAATTTACATACCCAGCAGAGGTTACAAGGGTTCCCCTTTTCTCTACATCCTTGCCAACACTCGTGTTCGTCCTTCCTTCCTTCTTAATAGCCATCCTGGGACACCTGAGTGGCTCAGTGGTTGAGCATCTGCCTTTGGCTCAGGTCATGATCCTAGGGTCCTGGGCTAGAGTCCTACATCAGGCTCCCCCCAAGGAGCCTGCTTCTCCCTCTGCCTGTGTCTCTGGTCTCTCATAGAAAATAAATAAAATCTTTTAAAAACAATAATAGCCATCCTAAAAGATGTGAAGTGATATCTCATTGTAGCTTTGATTTGCATTTCCCTATGATTGGTGATTTGAGTGCCTTTTCATGTACCTGTTGACCATCATTGTCTTCTTTGGAAAAACGTATATTCAGATTCTTTGCCCATTTTTTTTTTCAAAGATTTATTTATTTATTTGAGGGGAGGGGGGCAGAGGGAGAGAGAATCCTGAAGCACACTTTTCACTGAGCTCAGAGCCTGACCCCAGGAAATCCCAGGACCCTGAGATCACTACCTGATCTCAAGAGTTGACCACCTGACGAAGCCACCCAGACGCCCCCGCCCATTTTTTAATTGGATTGTTTTTTGCTATTCAGTTATATGAATTTTTTTTAATTTGGAATTTTAATTATGTACATAAATAGCAACATGAGAACGGAGAATGAGGAGTTCTAATGCTGGACATTATCTCTAGGTGAAAGGATTTCTGATTAGTCCACTTGTAGTATGGCATCACCCAAGATAACAAAGAAGCCTAGTATAGTTTTTCCTGAAGAAGAAAGCCAATTTACTACATTCAGTACTGACTTCTCTGCCATTCTTCTGTAGAAAATGCATGGAGTTTCCAATGTTTACCTATAACTGATTAAAATGGGCAGAGCATGGAGCGTTCTACTTATTTCCAGGTGAATTCTTCACATTTCCTGGCTTTTGAAAGTTCTCCTGCCACAAATCTTCTACGACTATGTATCCTCATAAACCCCAGTCATATAATTTTTCCCCACTGACCTGGACAAATACGATGGCTTGTTGTGGATAATAAAGAGAGGCAGCTAGTCCCATGAACCCAGGTGGATACACCAGCTTCTTTATTTTTGAATCTCTACCCAAAAAGAGTCCAAAAATGTCAGCAAAACCAATAACACCAAGTCTTGGAAAAAATCCAGGAGGTGCATTTTGGAGATATTCATAGCTGTCTAACCCCCATTGGACCAAGCTCTGCATCTTAGGCTTCATTTGTGAGTACATTTCCTGACATCAACTTGTATATGGTTTGCAATAATGTCAGAGATGTGAAATGCTTTCTTCAAGTTGGGTCCTTGGCTCCTCCACATATTTAGATTGACCTCGGGAACTGAGTAGGGTGAAAGCTCATTAACCTTCACAGGAGTTCTGTGAGGTGAGTCCCTTTTAGGTGATGCATATACTTTGAAGGTGAGCTGACTCAGGCTGGCTGGCCCCCCAGACCTCAGAATTACCTTGAACATGTTGCTGGCAGAGGTGGCTCCAGTGGGCTATAGGAGGTTTTTAGATATTAATCTATTATCATATATATGATTTGCAAATATTTCATCTCATTCAGTAGGTTGCCTTTTCATTTTGTTGATGGTTTCCTTAGCATTGCAGTAGCTTGATGTAGTCCTACTTACTTATTTTTGCTTTTGGTGTCAGATACAAAAGGTCATCACCAAGACCAATGGCAATGAGCTTACTACCTGTTTTCTTGTAGGAGTTTTATGGTTTCTGCTCTTACATTTAAGTCTTTATGTATTTTGAGTTAGTTATTGTGTTTGATTTAAAATAGTGGTTTATTTTCATTCTTTTGCATGTGGCTGTCCAGCTCTCTCAACACCATTTATTGAAGATACAGTGCTTTCTTCACTGTATATTCTTGGTTTCTTTGTCATCAGTACTTGACTGTATACATGTGGGTTTATTTCTGAGTTCTCTGTTCTGTTTCACTGATCTATGCATCTGTTTTTATGTCAATATTGCACTATAATTACTATAATAGTTTGAAATCAGGAAGTATGATGCCTCTAGTTTCATCCTTCTTTCTCAAGATTACTTTTGCGATTGTGGTTTTTTTGTTGTCCCATACAAATTTGAGAATTATTTATTCTAGCTCTGTGAAAAATGTCATTGGAAGTTTAATGGAGATTGCATTGAATTTATAGATTGCTCTGAGAAGTATGGACATTTTAGCAATATTGGTTCTTCCAATCCATGAGCACAGCATATCTTCCCATTCATTTGTGTCATCTTTAAATTCTTTCATCAAGGTCTTAGAGTTTTCAGTGTACAGGTCTTCCACCTCCATGGTTAAGTTTATTCCTAGGTATTTTATTCTTTTTGATGTAATTGTAAATGAGATTATTTTCTTAATTTCTCTTTCTAATAGTTTATTTTTAGTGTATAGAAACCTAGTAGATTTTTATATTGATTTTGTGTCTTGCAGCTTTACTGAATTTGTTTATTCTAATAGTTTTTTTTTTTTTGTGGAGTTTTTATAATACCATGTCACATAGGCTTTTTAAAAAAGGAATATAAAATGATGTTTAAAAAGCCCCCAAACACTTGGTACATATTGCAAATATTCAGAAAGGGGAATGACTTTTTTTTAAAAAGGGCAGCCGCGGTGTGGGGGTGGTGCTCAGGGGTTTAGCGCCGCCTTCAGCCCAGGACACATCCTGGTGTGATCCTGGAGACCAGGAATCGAGTCCCACATCCCGCGCATCCCACTTCCGGCGTCGGGATCCCTGCGTGGAGCCTGCTTCTCCCTCTGCTTGTGTCTCTGACTCTCTCTGTGTGTCTCTCATGAATAAATAAATGAAATCTTTAAAAATAAAATGAGTCTTAATCTTCTGTCATTGAAGTTTAGGAGTTTAGTAAAAAGCTTACTTTTTTTCTTAAAAATGTTTATAAGAGTCTGGATTTCTAGCTACCAGTTACCTTGGAGCAGGACTTTTTATTTTTAGCCCTCTGGTTCTCAACTGGGGCCAGTTTTGAACCTTCGGAGACATTTGACAATGTCTGAGACTTTTTTTTATTGTTACACCTGATGGGGAAAGGGTTGTTGCTAGCCTCTAGTAGGTAGAAGCCAGGGAAGGATGCATTAGACAACACCCCCACAACAAAGAATTATCTGGTACAAAATATCAATAGTGCCATTGTTGAGAAACCTTATGCTGGTCAAATTTAGCCAAGCAACTACAGAAATAACAACAGGGATCCTTCCTTCCTTTTTTTTTTTTTTTTAAAGATTTTATTTATTTATTCATGAGAGACAGAGAGGGGCAGAGACACAGGCAGAGAGAGAAGCAGGCTCCATGCAGGGAGCCAGACACGGGACTGGATCCCTGGACTCCAGGATCACACACCCGGCCAAAGGCAGGCACCAAACCGCTGAGCCACCCAGGGATCCCCGGGATCCTTCCTTTTTAAAATCAAAATTCAAAACTGCAAATTTTAAGCAGTTTACAATTCATTAAGAAAAACAAAAAAAACACCAGATAGGAA
Source organism: Canis lupus familiaris (assembly GCF_011100685.1). Taxonomy (NCBI): domain Eukaryota; kingdom Metazoa; phylum Chordata; class Mammalia; order Carnivora; family Canidae; genus Canis; species Canis lupus. The sequence continues at coordinate 5,009,324 of NC_049234.1, forward strand.
AGCTGTTTCATTATCTAGCAATATCTCACACTTACAGGCAATAAGAAAGGGCCTAGCAGGAAAGCACATACTTCCCTTACAGAGTCCCCTGAGTAATCAATTCCGGTCACCCGAGGCCAGCATTCACTGATTTACAAAGTTGAGTAGAATGGAAGTTTTTTTTTTTTTTTTCTTTCTCCTTCATCATTTGACTGTGATCTTCCTCTTGCTGTTTTTCCTGCTCATGTTTTGGCTGATCTGAAGCCTGATTTGCACCTTAGCCTAATGAATGTCAATGTATATTGACACTTAAAAAAATGAAACAGCCATAGTATGGTGTTTGCCTGGCATCTTGTCAGGGCATTGGGTACTACTGACTTGAAAGGAAGTACACCTGCTGAGTCACTGGTATTATCTCCTGCTACACCCTGTAGTTTCCATAGTGATGTTTCAGTGAATTGCACTCAACAGAACCTGACTGGAGAAAGGCATGAGCAATTTCCTGTAATTCGAGCTTCTTTTAATCTAGAAATGGGAATGTGATTTTAAGCATTTTTGAATTTAACTTTATCAGTCAAAATCTTTTGGAATAAAATGCAGAGATGTTTTAAGAAGTAAGTTTGTTAGGGCAAAACCCTGACAGGAAAGGAAGGAAATAAGGATGGAGGTGATGTGAAAGAGTTGCTTAAGGAGGTAGAGAAATGCTAGTGAATGCGTAAGATTGATAGTAACCTTCAGGAAAGAAAAGTCACATCAAATGCCCTGTTATTAAGTCTTGCCACTTGGTCACTGCTATAGGCCTTATCCTTGATGGAACCAGAGAAAGCAGACTGTTATTCAACCAATTTTTTAATGATCCCTACTCATCATAGTATTTAAGCAAAAAGAAAGGGGGTTTCCTGGTTGGCTACGTGAATAGAGCATGAGACTCTTGATTGCAGGGTTGTAAGTTTGAGCCCCATGTTGGGTGTAGAGATTACTTAAAATCTTAAAAAAAAAAAAAAAAAAAGAGAAGGGAATACACCTGAAACTAATGTAACAGTATGTTAAGTAAACTGGAACTAAAATAAAAATTAAAAATCTAAAAAAAAAAGAAAAAAGGAAGGGAAAGAGCAATTGATGTCCCCCTACTTGCTACCCATTTAGTGATGTGGACATGATGGGGTAACAGGGCTAGCTGAGGACAGGGCATGAGCCTGGGGCAGCACATTGACAAATCCTTTTTTTTTTTTTAAGATTTATTTATTTATTCATGAGAAACACAGAGAGAAGCAGAGACACAGGCAGAGGGAGAAGCAGGCTCCATGTAGGGAGCCCAATGTGGGACTCGATCCCAAGTCTCCAGGATGAGGCTCCGGGCTAAAGGTGGCGCTAAACCGCTGAGCCACCCGGGCTGCCCTTATTTGTTTATTCTTATAGATTTTACTTATTTATTCATGAAAGACACACACACACACACACACACACACACACACACACACAGAAGCAGACACAGGCAGAGGGAGAAGCAAGCTCCATGCAGGGAGCCCGATGTGGGATTCGATCCAGGGACTCCAGGATCACGCCCTGGGCCAAAGGCAGGTGCCAAACCGCTGAGCCACCCAGGGATCCCCTTGACAAGTTCTTGAAACAGGCAAAGGGACATTCCTCTATGGACGCAACTGCCTCAATGTTCATACTTTGCTAAGGGCAAAAGGTAATCATAGCCAGACCCCCAGGAGCCTGTAAGTCTACTTTGACATATAAAAATTCCTTTAGAAATTTCCCTTTATTTCTGAACCCCCAAGATACGTGTTGGTAACCATCCCCCAAGCACATGGCCTACCGATACACATCTGAAGTGTCTCATGACTCAGGTTTTATTAGATGGTAATAAGTGACCTTTTCCCAACCATAGCTAGCCCCCTCAAGGTCCTGGAAACCTTGCTTCCAAAATTCCTTAGAGAGTACGCTATCCCCAGACCCTTCCCAACTCCAAGGTATATAATCAGCCACCCCTCACTGGCCCGGGGCAGCAGCTCTTCCTGCCCAGGGGTCCTGTCCCCAGGCTTTAATAAAACCACCATTTTGCACCAAAGATGTCTTAAGAATTCTTTCTTGGTCATTGGCTCCAGACCTCACCTATATTCCAAAACTTCATCAGAGATAGAACCATCTTTCTCTTCCTTCCTTCCTTCCTTCCTTCCTTCCTTCCTTCCTTCCTTCCTTCCTTCCTTCCTTCCTTCCTTCTTTCATTCCTTCTTCCTCCATCTCCTCCACCTTCATCTTCTACATTTTTACAATTGCAGAATAGATTAGGGAGATTTTTAAGAATTGATGTGTCATCTCAATACTAGAGAGGCTTAAGGACTTGTGGTGGGAAAAAAGAGATACTCAAGAGATCAGGTATCTTAAGTCTTTTTGAACATCCATGGTGAGCTTGGATGTTTAAGCAGTGAATCCGAAATTGGTTGCAACCCAATGAACACTGGTGATTTATTGGGGCCCCATAATAAAAGGTACTAAATAAGCATTTGTTATTTGGTGGAGGAGTTTTTAAAACATACGGATCAGTGTTTTCCAGTTTTTTAGTATTATGACACATAATAGAGCTAATGGTGCATACATTTTTAAGTAAACATAAGATTGCTTTGAACCCTTCTTTCAAAGTTATTAAGTAGCTAGCATTAAGTCAGGGCTAAGAACTCTTTCACTGAATGAATGATTTATTGAATGAGCACTCTTTCAATTAGTTAACATTTGAATCCCAGCTATGAGTCTGTGTCTTAAGTCAGCTTTATGCCTGGGTCTCTTCATAGGTAGTGAATCGGCAGTGAAGGTAATATCTAAAAATGAACTCATTATTTTGCTCCAACTGCCAGATTTCATCTCTTTCTGCATTACCTATTTCTGAATGGCATGTCACCCACAAAGATACCCAGACAGAAACCTGGGTATAAGGAAGCAAATTTTATTAATAATAGTGTTAATAACAATAGCTGCTAATGTTTATCGAACAGTCATAATACTGCAAATGCTTTACATGCACTTAATTTAAACTAATTTACTCTTAATTCTCTTAAGAACCTCAAAAGGTTCTATTACAATGCAACCTTTATAAGCCCTATTATAATCCATATTTAGTCTCTGTGCTCCACACTCAATCTATAAAAGATACTGAAAGGAGCTCAGTCTCAAAGGAGATAGACAAGTAATTGAAAACAAGTCATTGCAGTCCACTGTAATGCCTCAGCAGGCTCCTGTAGCAGCGCCCCTGAGGAAAACCCTAGCTTCCTGCTGGGAAAGGAAGAAGCCCTCCAGAGGTGAATGATGTTTACCAAATGCCAGCTAGTTCTATATTGTATGGCCCAGTAGAAATATAGCAGGGCTGTTTTCAAAATAAATCTGTGATATCTCATTCAGGTACATCACTATTAATGAAAGAATCTGTTGCAGCAGTGCTATGTTATCAGGAATTGATTACCTTATGTCTAATGATATATAAGGTTTGGGCTCATATTCTCCAGAGAGATAAGAGAGTTATGGGAAAGAAGTCTTACTGGGTACAAGAGATGAATGGATCAGAAAATACAAAAACATATTTAAGGCTCTAGGACAAGGGGCAGAAAGAGTGACAAAGATGAAGGTTGGTATGAGAATTGGAGGCACCCGGGCAGAACAGCGTGTGCTACAGATCCTGGTAGACAGGCCCATCATGAGATCAGCCAACAGCAACAGAAAATAAGCTTCCAGCAAGTACACACACATGTGCCTATGTCTGCACCAACATAATGAAAAGGGAAGATATCGCTTCTGATCTTTACCCCCATAATTCACCCAACCAAATGAGGACATTAGATATACCTTTAGGGCCCCTTTATTTATTTTTTAAAAGATTTTATTTATTTATTTGTGAGAGACATGGAGAGAGCGAGAAAGGGAGGGGCAGAGACACAGGCAGAGGGAGAAGCAGGCTCCATGCAGGGAGCCCAATGTGGGACTCAATCCCGGGTCTCCAGGATCATGCCCTGGGCTGAAGGCAGTGCTAAACCACCGACCCACTCAGGCTGTTAGGGCCCCTTTAAAAATAGGCCTGAATGATTTTGTGACTCCCTCTCTCCTGCCCCCACTAAATAAAATATCTCTTTACTGCAACTAAACACAAAGATTAATATATAATGATTGGTTGAGTTAATACATTGATTTAAACACACTATAGCTTTGTTGTAGATTGGGGATCATTTTGTTGCGAGGAACAATACTTTCCTCAAGGCAATTCAAGAAATACGTGGGGAGGAATCTCATGGGAACGCAGGGACAAGAACCCCAATACCACCACTGAGCCAGACATTCAGGGTCCTGGAGCTGGGCATTAGAGAGCCACAAGGAAATGAGACTCCTTCTGCATCTGCTCTGTGTGTTCTCTACCAACTGACCTCTCTCCCTTGTTCATAATTTCTATTCTTCCATAACTTCGGCTCTTCCTGTACCCAAACAGCTGCCCCAGCCTGACTAGATATGACATTTCAGTTCCAGTGCCCCATCATTTGGCTACTTACCTCTAGGTCTTTCAGTTTCAGTTTCCCAGAGAGGAAAAACCTTTAGTTGGGAATCAGCTACTTGAGGGCAGGATCCTTTGTGTCAGTTACTTGGAGACCCTGGTTAATAGGTCTGCCCTTGACCTCTTGCATAGCATGAGCTAGAGGTGGGAGTTTCAAAATGAGTCAGTACTAAGCCACTAAACTGTTTAGTACATTTCAGTTAATGATCAAAAGGAATAGGAACATCCTATCAGTATTTTGATATGGGCAGGGAATTGAAACAGGGACTCGGGAGTCCAAAGTGGGGGATAGGTCACTCCGAGTTGATAAAAGAGAGGAGGCTGATTTCAGCCTTAACTCACTTGGACTGTCTCTGTTTTCCTAGCTGCTCAACACTTGTCTCCTGATGGTCACTTCCAAATATGTGAGAGCAGGCCTCTGCTGCTCCTGGGAAGTATAGGGGGGCTTGGAATTCTGTTACTGTCCCTATACCCTCAGTGTGTCCTTGGATCTGGGTGTAGACCCCAATTGCCATCCTTTCTCCATATGGCTCCACCCTGAATCCCTGGGGTGAGTAGTGCCATGGAACCTTAACTAGCTTCTACGGAAGTGGCTTCCCCATTGCTGGGTCCTCTTGCCCTGTGCACTGCCTACTGGCATATTGGAGGATGGTAAGTTCTTCCGTCCCTAAGCTTCAGCACTCAGAAACCCTCCCTCCATGCCCTGGTCAACCACTGATAAGCCCCAGAATTTGGCCAAGCTCATAAAACAGGCATGACCAGCACCTGCAGCCCCCATTGTGCCAAGCCTGAGATGCTCTCTTGCTGCTGAGGTCCCAGCATGCCTTGTACCTGAGAAGAACACAAACTTTGCAGACTTCATAATTACCTCAAAGGGAATTTTATCTTCACCTTAGCAGGGATAAAATAGAGGCTATGTACAGAGGTGTTGCTGTCCTGTTAACACGTTCAGGAAGCCTTGCTTTGCATGCTTTTTGAAGCTTCTTATTGGCTTTAACACCTTAACTTCCTCTTGAAGAAACTTATTTCCCCAAAGATTCCTTAATCAAAACATCACAACGTTAGATTTGTGAGAAAGTTCCCTTAAGCAATTAGAATTGGTAGGGAATAGAAGTACAAATATTGAATTTGGTATGATAGTAATACATGCTCCTCAAAGCTATTGTTCTCAATATTTGTAATTTTAGTTTAAAAATTCATTTGAACTTAACATGTGTTATAACAATACATAGAATTCCAAATATAAAGATTTCAAGCTCAAATATAACAAGTAACTAGAACAAATATATTTGGGTCTAGTTTCAATTCTATAAGGAAATAGGTCAGAAAATTAATTTATAAAAAGCAATCTTGTTAATTAGATTCTTTCCAGGTGAAATGTGAAGCTTTGAATAGCATTATCCATTCCGATTTATAATTAATGAACTCAATTTCTGTTGTAACGAAATTTCCTATTCATCCATCAGGGTGTTTCAAATCACTATCATTCATTTTATGAGGAAAAAATGTGAACTATTTCCTAGAGGAAATATTATTTTAAAATAATTTTACAGGGACACCTGGGTGGCTCAGTGGTTGAGCATCTGCCTTCAGATCAGGGCCTGATCCTGGGTCTGGGAATCGAGTCCCACATCAGGCTCCCTGTGAGGAGCCTGCTTCTCCCTCTATGTCTCTATCTCTCTCTGTGTGTCTCTCGTGAATAAATAAAAATGAAATCTTAAAAAAAAAAATTTTACCAATCATGTTTTGCCTAAATTGGAGTAAATCAAGTAGAAGAAATTAATTACTCCAAATCTGTTTGTATTACATAATAACCAATTGTGATTCTTGGAAGTGATAGAGACAGACACTCCCTCTCCCTAGTCCCTCATGCACAAAGCCAATTAGATGCTTCTTCCCAGTGTTTTGAATCTGGGGTAAGTGACACTACCATGTGGGGATAGTTCTGAACTGACAAATGGAGGGGCGCCTAGTAGCAGTGGAGGGCAGTGGTGGCGGTTGTGTCCACTGAGACACCCCAAACAGACCATTCCTTCCATGGGACTTTGGCCTGCTTCCAGTTCCGTAACCTTCCCCAACTCCTATCAAATTTCCAGCCTTGGACTCCAGCCGTCATATCCAATCTGGGATCTCTCCTATACCTTTCCAACAAATTCCTTTTCTGCTGAAGTTAGCAATAGTCTGCTTCTATTTTCAAGAACAAGTGTATAGCTCTTGGCCAACTAATTCATTAGGAAATTACCTTTTGGTAGTTGTATTAGAAAAGAGTCTGATTTATTAGCTTTTCTTAAATAAAATTTGCCTTTCTGAGAATTATTTTCCTTTTAAAAAAAACTGTTGAGTGGAAATCCTACAAAGAATAGTAAATCCTATATAATCTATTAATCTGAGTATCTTGCATATGAACTGCTGCCTCTTCTGGTTTTGATGGGGACATTTTTCCTCCTATTGGAACCACACATTTTCCTCTCTCTCTTCCTTATAATCCTGTCTTGCTCTTCTCAAGATTATTTTTTCCCCCGATCTCTCAATCCCTGTCCTACTCCACATTCCTGCCACTGATTTACTGCTTATATCCAGTTTTTCACGAAAGAGGGTCTCCATAAAGAGAAGGAACACAAAGGAAGGGAAAACTATGGTCAGCATCTGGGAAGGGGAGAAGAGGCAAGAAGGAAAGCTTATTACATTTTTACTGTAGTAAACTTCACTCTTCTACATTCCCTGCAGTTTCTACCTTCCATTCTTGTGATAGAAAAATGAGAAAGGGGTCAAGGTAGAAGAGGAAAGAAAACCTCGTCACTACTTCCCATCTTCAGCCTTTTACTTCCAACTGGACTGCAAGGGACTTTGTGTTGTTTATTGTTGACTTCTCAGCGCATAAACTGGTCTATGAAATCATAGATACTTGATTGAATTTGTTGAATAAATGTGGTGAATCTCTTCAATATGATTTATATAGAATCTTAGTCTAATTATATTAAGGCTTAAAATAAATACTTATGAGCTAGTTTGGGAACTTAGCCATAATTTGTAACTTGTTGTATTAGTAATTATATTGCAATAGTCATAGAATGGTCAGGGTGCCTGGGTGGTTCAATCAGTTAAGTGCCTGCCTTCAACTCAGGTCATGATCCTGGGGTCCCAGGATTGAGCCCTGTGTTGGGCTCCTTGCTCACTGGGGAGCCTGCTTTTCCCTCTCCTTCTGCCCCTCCTCCTGCTCGTGCTCTCTTTCTCTCTCTTTCAAATAAATTTTAAAAAATCTTTTTAAAAAGTCATATAATGCTCTTATAAATACGCTTTTTAAAAATCAATTTCAGGTAGGTTAGGGATTCTCCTTCCAGTGGAAGAGATCTAATGTCAGCAATGATGACTTAATAAGTGCAAGAGTCTTCTGCCCAAAGTTGATTTGAGTTAATAAAGAAAATATTAGTGATGCTAATATATGAATTGACTAGTAACTGCTCTCCATTTTAAAATGTTTGCTCAAATTCTGTCTTCAGCAATAAATCTGTACCAGATAGCTAAAGGAAATTCATAAAAAAATAAAAATAAAAGCAAATTGTTTTTGAAAATGCCAAAGAAGCTTCAGGAGCCTCCCCAGCTGGAAGACTGCCTATACCCACTAACACTTCTCCTCCTCCTGTCATCCTAGGCATCAATACCTGTTTTCTCTTTCAGCTGCCATACCACCATCTTATATCCCACCCCTTGGCTCCTTCCACCTGCCCCGCAACATGCTAGCATTACTCCATTAATTCATTTGATAATTTTTCAGGCACTAGACTTCTACCTTTGGATGTCCTTGACTCTATTCTTTCTTTCCATCAGTCATCAAGTCCTACATATTTCCATTTATCTTTGAATCTTCCATCTCTTCTTCATCCCTGCTGCCAACACCCTAATCTAGCCCACCATCAAACCTTGCTTAGACCATGGCAATGGCCTCTTTTCTTTCCCATTTTTCATTCCCAAGTTTTTATTTAAATTCCAGTTAGTTAACATATTGTGTAATATTAGTTTCAGGAGTTGAATTCAATGATTTGTCACTTATAAGACCCAGTGCCCTCCTCAATACCCATCACCCATTCAACCCATCTCCCCATCCACATCCCCTTCAGCAACACTCAGTCTGTTCTCTATAGTTAAGAGTCTGTTTTATGGTTTGCCTTTCCCTTTTCTACCTCTATGTTCATTTGTTTCATTTCTTCAATGCCATATTTCTTAAATGACACATAAATTCCAAATACCATGTAAAAGCGAAATCATGTGGTATTTGTTTTTCTCTATTTCTGTTAGCATAATACACTCTACCTCCATCCATGCTGTTGCAAAAGGCAAGATTTCATTCTTTGTTATCACTGGATAATATTTCACTATATATATATATATATATATATATATATATATATATATATATATCACTTCTCTATCCATTCATCAGTTATTGGACATTTGAGGTCTTTTCATAATTTGGCTATTGTTGATAATGCTGCTGTAAACATAGGGGTACATGTATCCTTTCCAATCAGTATTTTTGTATCCTTTGGGTAAATACCTAGTAATACAATCGCTGCACCATAGGGTACTTCTATTTTTAACTTTTTGAGGAACCTCTTACTGTCTTCCAGATTGGCTGTACCAGATTGTATTCCCACTAACAGTATAAGAGGGTTTTCCATTCTCAACATCCTCACCAACAACTGTTGTTTCCTATGTCGTTAATTTTAGCCATTCTGACAGGTGTGAGTGATATCTCATTGTAGTTTTGATTTGTATTTCCCTAATGATGACTTGTTAAGCATCTTTTCATGTGTCTATTAGCCATCTGGATGTCTTCTTCGGAAAAATGTCTATTCATGTCTCCTGCCCATTTCTTTTTAAAAAAAAAAGATTTTATTTATTTATTCATGAGAGACACAGAAAGAGACAGAGAGGCAGAGGGAGAAGCAGGCTCCATGCAGGGAGCCGGACGTGGGACTCCATCCCGGGTCTCCAGGATCACACCCTGGGCTGCAGGCGGCGCTAAACCACTGAGCCACTGGAGCTGCCCTCCTGCCTATTTCTTAACTAGATTATTTGTTTTTTGGGTGTTGAGTTTGGAAGTTCTTTATGGATTTTGGATACTAATCCTTTACCAGATATGCCATTTGCAAATATCTTCTCCCATTCTGAAGGCTGCCTTTTAGTTTTGTTGATTATTTCCTTCGCTATGCAGAAGCTTTTTATCTTGATGAAGTCTCAATTGTCCATTTTTGCCTCTGTTTTCCTTCTCTTAGGAGACATATCTAGTAGGAAGTTGCTACAACTGATGTCAAAGAGGTTGCTGCCTATCTATGTTCTCCTCTAGGATGTGAATGGTTTTCTGTTTCATGTTTAGGCCTTTCATTCATTTTGAATTTATTTTGGTGTATGGTGTAAGAAAGTGGTCCAGTTTCATTCTTTTTACACGTTGCTGTCCAGTTTTCCTAACACCATTTGTTGAAGAGACTGTCTTTTTTCCATTGTCTACTCTTCCTTGCTTTGTCAAAGATTAGTTGACCATAGAGTTGAGGGTCCATTTTTGTTTTTCTCTTCTGTTCCATTGATCTCTGTGTCTGTTTTTTTTTTTTTTTTTTCCGTATCATTATTTTTAATGTCCAATGTTTATAATATGAGGGCCGGGGCTTTCTCCTCAACTCAAGTTTATAAATTTTCAATTGGCTTGTGAGGCCAATAGGGATACTTCTTCTTGTCTAATTTGGTTTCTGGGAAGACTTCATTCAGGTCCTCAATGGTCATCTGATCAAATGGAATTATGTTCTTCATCTTCTCCAGCTCTTTTTCATATTCTTCAATCCTGGCCTTTGAGAGGGACAAAAACTCAGCACAGCTTTTCACATCTTCTTTTTCCTCAGCATCCACCTGGACAGTGTATTTATCCTCTGGCACAGGAACCTTCAGGGCATTAAACTTCTTCTCAAAGTCATCTACCAAGCCAGCCTTTGCCACATTGGCCTTGTAGTAAGCCCAGTCGATAGCAGGTGGTTTCTCAGGAAGAGTAGCCAACCTGGAGGTAAGCATCTCATTCCAGGATTTCAGGGAGTTGGCAATGGCCTTCTGGTTTCGGGGTATGATCTCCCCAAAAGCTACCCAGTCAATGGTTTTTAGAGCAAGTTTTCGCCCAGCCATCTTGAGATCCTTCACCGACCCCGGCGGCCCACAGTCCACAGCCTCTGTGTCTGTTTTTGTACTAGTACCATACTGTCTTGAATACAGATTTGCAATATAACTTCAAGTCAAGAATTGTGTTGCCTCCAGCTTTACTTTCCTTTTTCAAGGTTACTTTGACTATGTGGAGTCTTTTGTGGTTCCATGCAAATTTTTGGATTGTTTGTTCTAGCTCTGTGAAAAATGCTGGTGACATTTTGATAGGGATTGCATTAAATATGTAGATTGCTTTGGGTAGTATAGACATTTTACCAATATTTATTCTTCCATGAGCATGGAATGTCTTCCCATTTTTTTGTATCATCTTCAATTTCTTTCATCAGTGTTTTATAGTTTTCAGAGTACAGATCCTTTACCTCTTTGGTTAGGTTTATTCCTAGGTATCTTGTGGTTCTTGATGCAATTGTAAATGAGATGGATTCCTTGGTTTCTCTTTCTGCTGCCTCAGTATTAGTGTGTAGAAATGCAAGCCATGGGATCCCTGGGTGGCGCAGCGGTTTGGCGCCTGCCTTTGGCCCAGGGCGCGATCCTGGAGACTCGGGATCGAATCCCACATCGGGCTTCCGGTGCATGGAGCCTGCTTCTCCCTCTGCCTATGTCTCTGCCTCTCTCTCTTTCTCTCTCTGTGACTATCATAAATAAATAAAAATTTAAAAAAAAAAAAAAAAAAAGAAATGCAAGCCATTTCTGTATGTTGATCCTGCAGCTTTACTGAATTTGTGTATCACTGTTAGTTTTTTGGTGGAGTCATTTGGATTTTCTATATAGAGTATAACGTCATCTGTGAATAGTGAAAGTTTGACTTCTTCCTTGCAGATATGAATGCCTTTTATTTCTTTGTGTTGCCTGATTGCTGAGGCTAGGACTTCCAGTACTGTGTTAAATAACAGCAGTGATAATGGATATCCCTGTCTTGTTCCTGACCATAGAAGAAAAGCTCTCGATTTTTCCCCATTCAGGATTATATTAGCTGTGGGTCTTTTGTTATATGGGCTTTATGATGTTGACATATGTTCCCTCTATCCCTACTTTGTTGAGGGTTTTTATGAAGAATGGATGCTGTACTTTGTGAGATGCTTTTTCTACATCTGTTGAGAGGATCATATAGTTTTTATTCTTTCTTTTCTTAATATGGTGTATCATGTTAACTGATTTGTGAATATTGAACTACCTTGTAAACCAGGAATAAATCCCATTTGATCATGGTGAATGATTCTTTTAATGTACTAATGGACTCAATTTGCTACTATTTTGTTGAGAATTTGCATCCATGTTCATCAGGTATATTGGTCTATATTTTTCCTTTTAAGTGGGGTCTTTGGTTTTGGAATCAAGGTAATGCTGGCTTTGTAGAATGAGTTTGGAAGTTTTTCTTCCATTTCTATTTTTTTGGGAACAGTTTGAGAAGAATACATATCAAGTCTTCTTTACTTAAAAAAAAGATTTTATATATTTATTTGAGAGAGAGAGAGACAGAGAGTGTGTGTGTGAGAGAGAGAGCACACATGGGGCGGGGGGGGGGGGAGGGCAGAAGGAGAGGAAGAAGCAGACTCCTTGCTGAGCAGAGAGCCAGACACAGGGCTCCATCCCAGGACCTTTGGATCATGACCTGCATCAAAGGTAGATACTTAACCAACTGAACCACCCAGGTACTCCTCTTCTTTAAATATTTGGTAGAATTCCCCTGGGAAACCATCTGGCCCTGGACTTTTGTTTGTTGGGAGATCTTTGGTTACTGATTCAATTTCTTTGCTGTTTATTAGTCTGTTCAAGTTTTCTATTTCTTCCTGTTTCAGTTTTGGTTGTTTTTATGTTTTTAGGAATTCATCCATTTCTTCCAGACTGTCCAATATGGTGGTATATCATTTTTCATAATATTCTCTTATAATTGTATTTGATGGGAGTTCTCTTTGCCTCTGGATTTGAATGTCTGTTTCCTTCCTCAGATTAGGGAAGTTTTCAGCTATAATTTCCTCCAGTAAACCTTCCACGCATTATTCCCTCTCTTCTTCTGGGACTCCTATGATATGAGCTGGTACCAGTGTGTCCCACAAGGGCAGTTGAATGGAAGCACAGGGGTATGGAGTTTGGAGTAAAGTTCAGCAAAGAGCCAGTGTCCAGGTTCACTGCCCTCAGCCTGTGTCTCTGCGCCTGTGCTGGAGGGTGAGGGATGGTAATGGCACCCGCTGGCTCTTTTGTCCCTGGAGAGGCAATGCCATCATTCCCAGATGTACTCCAAGAGGGGGGAACCATATTTCCCAGTGCATCCCAGGGGATCCTTAGATCCTGCTGTCCACTACCAGGTTATCCACCCTCCTTTGCCACAGGAGTACTGCAGCTCCCGGTGGGCTCTACTCCAACCATGCTTGCAGACCTCTAAAATGCCAGCTTCTAAAACCAGTCCTGCTGGTTGTAAAAACTCATGAAAATCAACCCCTCTCATTTTTCCAGTCATTGTCTTTGGGGAAGTGTTTTCCTTATGTGATCCCTTGTGCATTTCTCTGTGTCTGTCTGTCTGTCTCTTTTTCTCCCCCCTTTTCTCCGTTTGCTCTCCCCCTGAAGCACCCACATTCCTTTTCTCCCTGAATCACGTCTCTGCAACTCCTACCTTCCAAGATGTGGCTTCTTCTCTCCTTCTCATTGTGCACTTTGTTCTGTCACTCCTCAGATCAATTTCTTGGGTATTCAGAATGATTTGATACTTATCTAGCTATGTTTGAGGGATGAGCCAAGCCTAGGGTCCTCCTACTACTCAGTCATCCTAGCTCCTCCCCTAATAGATCTTTTTACATACATTTCTCCCCTTTTTAATTTGTACTCTACTCTTGGCAAAGTAATCATTTCAAAAAGCAGATTCACCACAATGACTATCCTGTGTTTAAAAGCCTTTCAGTAGCCTACTCCTGCCACAGAATTAAGTCCAAAGTCTCAACATGGCTTACAGGGCTTGACTCTCTTGATCAATATCACATTTCTTTCTGATGCCACACTCCTCTCCCATCTCTGTGTTCAGCCAACTGGGCTTCTCTCAGTTCTTTGATTACACTGTGCTTTCTTCTGCCCCAGGACTTCCACAGATTGTTCCTTCTGCTCTGGGGAACTTGTCCCAAATTCTTTAGGTGACCTCAAACATCATTTCCTCAGAGAACACTTCCCTGTCCCCATAGGGCAAGTAAATCCCTTGTGAGTCATGGACCATGTCTTTTTTTATCCTTATGTGTATTCCCAACTCCCTGACCTCTCTGATTTATTATATCCTCCAAAACTCTCCTCTTTCCTATACTTTAAGGAGTAGATGTTATTTCTGTCTCTCTTTTCTCATTTTGAACTCTCTTAGAGGAATATATCCTTCATTTAACATCATACAGGCCTGGGAGTCCATGAGAGAGGACTCTAATCAAACTATTTCAATAAGCAATTTTAGAGATAAAGAATGGTAGATTAGTTAAGTCCCTCATATTAGACCACTTGGGTTCAAATCCTGATTTTGTCAACAACAAGGAATCTAACTTTAGGGAAATGACTCAACCTCTAGCCTTGACTGAGTTTTCTCATCTGTGGGAATAGATGAGAAGTGGTGGTAATACTTATGTTATAGGGTTGTTGGGAGAATTAAATGAATTAATATGTGTCAAGCACTTAGAACAGTGCCTGGAATATAACATATGTTATGCAAGTATTAGCTATTTTCATTTTTTGAACATGGACTCTAAGCTACATTAGACTAGCAAAGGTAACCCTGTAAGGATAGGGCTTGTGTTTATCTTCTTTATTTTGGTATTCTCAATGATTAGCACTTTATCTTAGCATTAATTAGTTGTACATCAAATACTTCTAACATGAAATAAAAGATAACTGAATGAGTGGTCGTCATTTGTTAAACATCATCATAATCGAGAATAGCAGAGAAGGGATCTTTTTTTTTTAAAAGTAAGCTCTATGACTAATCAGGGGCTGGAACTCATGACCCTGAGATCAAGAGTCACAGGCTCTACTGACTGAGCCAGTTAGGAGCCCCAGAAGAGACCTAACTTTTATTGAGCAATTTCCACAAACTTCCTCTCTTTATCTGAAAATGATGGTAATATCTTTCTCACAAGACTGTTGTGAGATTTGAGTGACAATAAATTATATAAAATGTTTATCCCAGTTCCCAGCACACTGAACTCACCAATTACGGGCTACTGAGCTTGGAAGCTAGTAGGTCTAGTAGGTCTCTTTCTTTCTCTGGGTTCCAGCATTAGGCTCTCAGTTCTGCCTCCTTGTCTGTCTGACTTTATTAAGGCATTTCCAACAAGGTGAACTTCTATCTTCTCAACTTCTGCTCGCTGTTATAAAATCTCTATGAAAGCCCAGCAGACTCCTCTGCCTTCAATATTTGCCAACACTTCCTCTGTTCAGGACTTACTCCATTCTTACGGAAATTGAAAAGATAAATAGAAATGATTAGAATGTACTTTCCAAATATAAAACATTGTACGATAGGAGTTTGCCAAAGGGGATTAATAGAACCATATATCTGTAGAACTTTATGAAGACTCTGTGTATCTCTCAGCCTTAATGTCTAAGATTGTGGATATGATAGAAACCTGTAAATAACTTGGAAAAGCAAATTTATTAAAGTCTAGGACAACTGCATTATCCTGCTGTACACAGTGTGTTCTTTCTTCAGATGCTGCAATAAATGAAAAAAAAAAAAAGGTTGCCATAGAGATAGTTAAACTATGCCCTTTGGCTAGCAGATTAGAAGTCCATTTCAACCTCGGAGAAGAGAATGCATTTTGCCTCTAAGTGATATTTACAAATTACTTCTATCACAGTTGCAGCCCAAATTATTAAAGTTCAAATGTTAAACCTCTAAACATTGCAGCTTATAAATTTAGACTTTTGTTCTTTTGATAAAACTTATTTTAACATTTATGTGCAAACCTTAAAAACTGCTATCTTTTTGCCTTGCAAAATGTATGTTTAAAGTTCTTTCCCTCAGATATTATAAGAAAGATCTTCCCTGAAATCTATTCTATCATACAGTTGGCTTTATTTCCTTTGAAGCTCATATTTTATTTTTGAATCATTTCTTAGAGGCAATATGTAGTATTGCAAAGGATGGACCAGCACAGGAAATGCTTATGAAATGTGGAAAACTCATTTAATAATAACTCATAGTAATCAGTTAGCAGAAAGATTTGTGGATGGTAATATTCAGATCCTTATGTAGTCATTTAATCTGTTCTTCAAAATTCAGAACGTAATTACAAATCCACAGCCAGGAAAATCTGCCAGTTGATGCAAGCATTTGCTGCAGGAAGAAAATTTGTCAAGGTTAAGCTTATTTTGCCTGGTTGGGTAAGATAGGTTCTGTGGATAACAAAGAAGAGGCTGGATTTTTTTTTCTGTGAAATTGAATGAATTTTATGTCACATAAATCTGACCACTGTTCCCTGAAATATTGATGTATAAATTCATTTTTCAGATCTGGTAACTTAAAAGAGATTTGTATTCCCTAGGAAAACAATAATTTCCCTCTTTTCCTGGGCATTGGGCATTCAATCGCGACCTTCCTTTGCTCATGCCAACATTTAGGTAATTGTTTTCTTACCTTATGCTGGTGGCAACTATTTATATCATTGTGTGTGTGTGTGTGTGTGTGTGTGTGTGTGTGAAATATATGTGTTTAATTGGGCATTTAAAGGGAGGATGGGTGGCTCAGAGGCTTAAGCGCCTGCCTTTGGCTCAGGTCACGACCTCCAGCTCCTGGGATCAAACCACATGGGGTTCCAGGCTCAGCAGGGAGTCTGCTTCTTCCTCGTCCTGTGCCTCTCTCCTGCCTCATGCTCTCTCTCTCTCTGTCTCTGTATCAGTCTGTCTCAAATGAATAAATAAAATCTAAAAAAAAAAATAATAATAATAAAGGGAGGAAGAATAGTAGAAAAAAAGTACCTTGTCAAATATCCTGAAATTCAAACCAAGAACCTTAAAGTTCTAAGTCTGGATGAGTAATGATCACATAGCTTGTTTCCCATCTTTCCCTCATCCCCCATGCCCAGATGTCCTTCTCTTAGATGTAGTAAAACCAAATGAGTCAATATGCACAAAGATCTGTTATTTCCTAAAGGCCACAAATCATTTAAAGTAGAATATCAGTTTTCTTTTTTTTCTGAGATGAAGTAAAAAGTTAAGAAACTACATACTTTATAGGTTAAGTGAGTTGAAATAGGAGTCATGCATTGTTCAGATTCTTCTTCATTATGCACAAAATAAGTTATTTTATTTCATCACTTAAGAATCTCTTTAGGGACACTGGGTGGCTCAGCGGTTGAGGATCGGCCTTCGGCTCATGATGAGACCCCGGAATCCTGAGATGGAGTCCCACATCTGGCTCCCTGCAGGGAGCCTGCTTCTCCCTCTGCCAATGTCTCTGCCTCTGTCTGTGTGTGTGTGTGTCTCTCATGAATAAATAAGTAAAATCTTTAAAAAAAAATAATCTCTTTAATGTTTGTACAAGGAAACACATAGCAAAGAGTAAAATTTGACTAGCCCAAAACACCTTCCCCTCCTTCTTCCCCATTCCCAGTTTTCCACTAGAGAAGCTAGAACTGCTAGCTTTCTAGAAAGAAATACTTTCTTTATACCTCCCGATGGCTGAGGTGGCCATGTGAATCTGCCCTGGCCATTATGGCATAAACAGAAGTGTCCTGTGAGATTTCTGGGAAAGATTTTCTTTTTTAGTAAAGGGATAGATGATTGGTGTTACCTTTTCTTCCTCCACCTCACTAACTTCTTCATGCCTTAATGTGAAAGTGAAGTCTGGTGCTGTAGTGGCCATATTGTGACCGTAAGTCCAAGGTATGAGGCTAAAGGGGATGGAACGGAAGATAGAAAGGGCCAGAGTCTTTGAGGGGCATCATTCAGAAAAGAGATACAACCTCCTGTCTCCTGTCTTCTGATTATAATGAGACAAATCCTTACTGACTCAAGCCACTGTTAGTTTGACTTTTTGAATACTTACAATCAAGGAAACATCCTAACTGATAACAAGGTTTGGTTGAGTTTCGGTCTGAGAACCACCCAAACCCTAAAGGATGTTAATACTTTCCATTTTCTCTCTTGTCTATTTTCGGTGACATTGTCTTATCTGTATTAATCATTATAAGCTGTTTTCAATTCAGTAAGTAAGCTGGACCTTTCCAAGGGGATAGTTTGGTGTTATGCAAACATTTGCATTATATCAAGATATGTATGTAACACAGTTCAAGAATCGTCCTTAGGGTGGTAACTTTTAACTAGTTTGGTAAATGAGGCCAATTACAGACCAGGAAGGAGAAAATTTAAGTTTATCTTCTTGTATCGGAGGTGCAGATGGCTCAAATTAAGCATTTTCTGTGCAAGTTTATGGAATGAAACTGACTTCTGTAAGGTAGAAAGCATGTGTTCTCTGTAAGTATTCTTAGTTTTTCTACCCCAATTTTGTATCTCTGGGAATCAGACATGCTCTCTTGGCAGACTCATCTGTTTTTAGTGGAAAGATGTACAGCACTTCCAAAGTACTTCTCCTGTCGACCCTCCCGGTTCTAATTAGTACTCCACAGAGTGACAGATGTACTTCTGTAATTTCTAAGCTGCCAGCTGCAGTGCTATGTATCTATCAGCGTTATCATTTGACACTATCAAGTTCCCCATGATCTCCCAGGTACTTCAGATAGCCAGTCGTGTTCAAGTTAATGTCACTTGTTCTGAACCAATTCTCCAACAGTTATGGGGAAAAAAGCCAAATAATTTATACTGCTATTCAACAGATATTAGCTAAACTTTGAGTGTACACATTCATAAAAAAAGGATTCTTTTGAAAAGATAGCCTTTTATGATTCTTTGGAAAATTATTTCAATTCAATGAGCTATGTACATCTTCAAACATCTTGGGTATAAATAACAATGTTGCATTCGGTTGATTCTGGCTCCAAATTTGCATGTCAGATCATTCAATAACAAACATCAACTGCTTTTGTTTTTTAAAGATTTTATTTATTTATTTGAGATAGGGTGAGAGAGAGGGAGAACAATCTTGGAGGGGTTGCAGAGGGAGGTGGAGAAGCAGACTCCCTGCTGAGCAGAGAGGCTGATGATGCAGGGCTAGATCCCAGGACCTAAGCCGAAGGCAGATGCTTAACTGACTTAGCCACCCAGGTGCCCTATTGACTGCTTTTTGTTATAAATTGAGGTTAAATTCACATAACATAAAATTAACCAGTTTAAAGTATATAATTCAATGGCATTTAGTGCATTTACAATGTTGTACAATCGCCACCTCTATCAAGTTCCAAATATTTTTATCACCCCAAAAGAAAACCCCATACCCATTAAGCAGTCATTCACCATTGTCTCCCTCCAGCCTGGAACAACCACCAACCTGTGTTTTATTATGGATTTATCTATTCTGGATGTTTCATATTAATGGGGTCATACAATATGTGACCTCTTGTGTCTGGCTTCTTTCATTTAGCATGATGTTTTTTTTTTTTTTTTTTTTTTTTTTTTTTTTTTTTTTTTTTTTTTTTTTTAGCATGATGTTTTTGCATCCACACCATAGCATTTATCAGTACTTTCTTTCTTTCTATGGTTGAATAATACTCCATTGTATTGATATACCACATTTATTTATTTATTTATTTATTTATTTATGAACATTTGTGTTCATCATATCTTTGGGCTATTGGGAGTAGTGTTGCTATAGAAATTTATGCACAAGTATTTGTTTGAGTACCTTTTTAAAATTCTGTTGGCTATGTATCTTTGAGTAGAATTGCTGGGTCAGATGGTAATTTTATGTTTAGCATTTTGAAGAAGCACTGCACTGTTTTCCACAGCAGCTGCACCATTATACATACCCACCAGCAAGATACAGGAGTTCCAGTGTGTTCCCATCCTTACCAACACTTGTTTTCCTTTTGTTTTTTTATTATGGCCATCTTAGTGGGTATGAAGTGGCATCTCATTGTTGTTTTGACTTGCATTTCTCTAATGATCAATGATGTTGAACATCTTTTCATTTGCTCATTGGCCATTTGCATATCTTCTTTAGAGAAATGTCTTTACAAGTTCTTTGCCCATTTTTAAATTGGGTTGTTTGTCTTCAGTGTTGTCTACAAGAATTCTTTATATAGTCATAACTTGATATATTGAAGTGCGTGTGGTGGTTCTAGGTAGTATGGATATGTGATTTGCAAATATTCTCTTCAGTCGTGTGGGTGAAAGTTTTGAAATAATATCCTTTGATGCATAAAAGTTTTTAATTTTGATGAAGTCCAGTTTATTTTTCCTTTTGTTGCTCGTGTTTTTGGTGTCATATCTAAGAATCCACTGCCAAAGCCAAAGTCATGAAGATTTAACACACTGTGTTTTCTTCTGAGAGTTTTATAGCATCAAATGCTTTTGTGAAGTTAGCACAGCGTGACTGCTGAAAACAAAAGTAGAAAGAAATAAAGTTTATGTACTAACCTGCTCCAGAGTAGAGCTTATCTAATGCTGAAGACTTTTTGTTTTCAGTGCTGTATAATTAGAAGTTGGTCCTGATTCTGCTACCTAGACGTCACATTGTCCTCTTAGCATCTCATTAACAGAGATTGTTAACTGATGAGCTAAGTGAGAAAAAGACAACTTAATACGAAAATCAACATAGCCCTTGGAAGACAGGCAGGTGGTTCTGTGACACAATGCCAAGCTTCTTACCAAATGAAGGCTTACAGCACAAACCAATCTTTGCTGCGTTTCAAAATATTTTAGCTACCACATAAATTAATTTCACATCTTAAGCAGATCCATCAGTTAATACCTTTCATTGACTAGCAGGGGAGAGCCCCACCAATAAGATGTTAGACATAGTCTGGAAATGAGTAGAATGACCTCATAATGCTATCCAAAGCAGGGCCAGCCTTTGGAAAACTGGACTAGAGATTACGTTCATACATATTGTACCTACTAAGGTTTCAAAGACCGTAGGACAGCCTTCTGGCCAGCCTACAACCCAAATGTGAATGATTTTCTTGGTTAGTCTCCATAGATGTTTAGCTTTGCAGGTTGAGAAATTATTATTTTTTTACTTATTAAGAAATTGTTCAAGTTTAGGAGGAATTCATTTCATTCTAACAATTCACAAGAGGTTGCTTTATCAGTTAAGATGCCAGTTTCAGGATTTACAGAAATTTTATCTGCCCAGAGGACAACATTGGCTATTCGCTTAACCTCTCTATCTTCGTGGTAAATCCATTAGGAGAATAAATTGTTGATGCTGCATTTTGGTAGAAATACAGTAAAAGTGCATGTGATGGTTCCAGGTAGTATGGATCTTCACCTACCCTTCTCCTCTCAGAGTAGGAGGGTACTTACATATAAATATTAGCTGATTTTTCCCAAAGAGGTTCTGTCTTTTAAGAGGTACACTGCTAATTCCCATGTGCAGCTTTTCTCTTTGGTGGGTTGTAGCCTGGACAGAAGCATATTCAGGGTATCCAGAAACATCACTCTATCTACATATCTCTACCTACAGTTCCTGCCATACTAGGGGAGATCTTGCTTTTCCATTATAATCTCAAGCCCAGAGTCTAAGGCCAAATTATACTTTGAGTAATTCAGGCGTTTAATAACTTAAAAATTAACCTCTGAGCCACCCCAAGTGGGAAGGAGTTAATGGTGTTTTGTTTTCTCTTGTTTTTTTTTTTTTTTTAAGATTTTATTTAATTATTTGAGTCAGAGAGAGAGCATGAGAAAGAGCATGAGCGGAAGGTAGGGGCAGAGAGAGAAGGAGAATCAGGCTTCCCACTGAGCAGGGAGCCCAGTTCGGGGACCCTGGGATTATGACTTGAGCCCAAGGCAGATGCTTACCCGACTGAGCCACCCAGGCACCCCTCTCTTGCTTTTTTCTTTCAAAAAACAAGCAGGAGCCTGAAAAAAAAAAAAAAAGTAAGTGCATTTAACACTTCCTTTCTCACACAGACCAGAACATACTGTGGAGAAGTAATATATATCTTAGGGTTTCTCAGAATGGATTTGTGTATTACCAGTAGTGCAGAGGTTGATTTCAGCTGTTACCCAGATGGAAAACTTTTATTTTGAAGGTTATGTTATTTATGTTAATGTGTGTTACAGAAATATCTAGCTAGCTTATCAAACTCATGATGTCATGGATAACATTGCTTAGGGTGAAATTAAAGTATGAAAAATACTGTTAATTAACTGTTTTAAAGAACTCCATGAGTTGTTTTAAAGAATCACATTGAAGTGTATAGGTGGTATGAAAATATAGCAAAGATGATAAGGTGAGTAACCAAAGAGCAAATTTTGGGAAACACCCAATTTATTCATCTTAAGTGGCAGTTTTAGCAGCTTTTATGCAGTATGTCCTGATAGCTGATTTAATAAATCCCACTAATCACATTCTATTCCCTATCTCCTACTTTGACTGGTTATAAATGCTTACCCCTCAATTGCTTGACATTACAAAGTATCAGCTTCATTTGAGGAAGAAAAGTGCTTACTATGCATTTTGGTAGAAATACAGTAAAAATGGACGTTTCTCCCAATTTCCCTCTTCAACATGCATTCCGATTCAGCATTTATCTGTAAAGGCACTGCCTTGTGAGTATGCCTCATTCTGACTTCCTCTTATCAGTAAGTCAGCCTTGCCCTTCTCTTAGTCTTTCTTTCTCTTCCCTCACCCCTGAGTTGTATTTCTCTTGAAACTTCCATTTAGCAATTTATTTTCCTATCTGGCACTAAATGTACACTATTTTCCTCACCCATGACATTCCTATCCACTCCTCTTCCTAGTTCTTTCTCCCTGCTGCAATGCTTGGGGAAAATAATGACAATAAAAATAGTTAGATGTAATTACTGGCTATTTTTATAAAATTAAGTGTAGCTTGCCCCTGCTCTATTCTAGGTATACTCTAACTAAATAATTGACATTGGCCCTCTGAAGTCAAAGTGCCCTTCCATCTGGGGAGGCTGGTAAACCTAGTATCAGCTTGCTCTCCTGCCTTCCTTTTCTTAGGTCTAAAGCCAATTTCTAATACTCCTTCTGTTATGACAGCACAACAAAAATCTGAGGCATTTGGCATTATCACTGAAGAGGCTACAGTTTGTTTTTTTGGTAGCATTTTTTATTTTATTTTATTTTATTTATTTTATTTTATTTTTTGGTTTTTTGTTTTTGAGAAACCCAGTGACTCTCATACTGGACTAAGAGACAATGGCTCTATTTTGGACCTGTTTATAAACGACTTAAAGTGAGTCATTTCTGCAGATGCAGTCTTATTCAATTTTCATTAGTTCTTATTCAATTCTTTGACCTCATCCCCAAATTTTGGAGCTCTATCCTATTTGGAACCTTAATGAATTACTGCACTGTTCCATGCAATGTTTCAGCATCTCTGCATCCAGGCCCTGTTCTATGACCTGTGACACGGCCTTCCTGTTTCAGTCAGGTGCCCAGATGTAAAGTGATCTTGCTAACAAGGTTTTCACTGATTTAAAGTTGTGATTAAAAAAGGGAACCCAGGGCACCTGGCTGGCTGTGACTCTTGATATTGCGGTTGTAAGTTTGAGCCCCACATTGGGTGTAGAGATTTATTAAAAAAAAACAAAATCTTTAAAAATAAATAAACAAATAAGAAAGATAATGTTTCCCCCAATGAATGTGTGGATTTAAGAGTATAGTCCTCTGTCCACATGGAGGTAAGAATAATTGAAACATAAATGGGTTTTATGTTGTCTCAAGAGGGAAAGGATGAAGTCTCTGGAAGTTCTGAAAGTATAACTATGAGAGAAGCAGATGGACGAAATGAAGTGTAGAAGTTATTTAACGAGACACCTGGGGAAAGTTCCAGAAAAATGGAAAACTAGAGCAGGGATAGAAGGTTGGAAGGATGCTAGCAGAGTCCAGTGGGAGAAGTACATTAGCTTTATAGAGATAAGTATCCAGAAAAGGCTTGGAAAGAGGAAGCAGTGGCTTAAATCACTTCCTCTGGACAGACCAAGTCATCTTGAGATGAGAAATTTGATGAAGAGAGTTAGGATGGAATCCTAAGTCAACTGCTCAAGCAGTATCTGGAGGTTGCAAAGAGAAAGTGGTGTTTAGCTCGGACCAAGGAGAGTGCGTGATGGCCAGAACTCAGCTTCATGACCACCTGATCTGACAGTAAATTTTGAGTACAATCTGTTAAAATTGGGTTTAATGATTTAAAAATCATCAAACTGGGCAGCCCCGGTGGCTCAGCGGTTTACGGCGCCTTCAGCCCGGGGCATGATCCTGGAGACTCGGGATCGAGTCCCCCGTCAAGCTCCCTGCATGGAGCCTGCTTCTCACTCTACCTGTGTCTCTGCCTCTCTCTCTGTGTATCTGTCATGAATAAATAAATAAAATCTTTAAAAAAATCATCAAACTGTTTTAAGAAGACAGACTGAATTCCTCTTACTTGGGTAATTTGTATCAGAACAAAGCCTCGTTGAAAGCTAAGTGACTATATGGACTGAGATGACAAGACCCAGAAGGGAGAAGAAACCAGAAACAAACATACAAATAAATCAGGAAAGGAAAAAGCCACAGTCCACATGGCAAGTGGTAACGGGGAAACTTAACCAGTCATGAACTTCTAGGAAGATTTTCTTGGAGACTACCTTTGTCCCAAGGTAAAAGCAGGATTATTTAGGGGTATGAGATCTTTCTAGTACCTTTCAAATCCTGCCATGTCTAGTTCTGAATATGAACTGAGGTGGGTCAGAATGTGCTTTAAATACATAAATATATATGTTATTAAATACTTATATATATTCACACTAAAATCCAATTTTTTTTAAATCCAATTATAACTGAAGCGTAAGTAAAATATTTTTAGATTTATTTTCCTTCAAACCAAGTTTTCCTTATGTCAGAAGTGAAACCAAAGAACCACATGGCAAAATTCTGTATTCTCTTTTTTTCTATCACAATCACTCTATTCTTCCCTATAGATGGAGGTTTGTGTTATCATTTAGGTTTGGCAAGCCATGGTGAGTTTTTGATTGCCTCTGATGCAAGGTACTTTAAAATTCTTTTGTTTTGGATACAATAAAACTCCAAACACATTTCTTTTAAAGCTCTTCCCCTCTAAAGATCAGTTCTATGTTAAAATAGTTTTGTTGTTGTTGTTGGCTTGTTTTTAAAACAAAGCTGCTAATTGAATCTGGTGGCTATCACAGGCAGCACAAAATCTGGATTCTGGGATATGGAAAAGAGTTGGAGGTTTACTGAAATGAAATGACTTGGTGGTAGAATCAGACATCTGGGTGAAAAAAGGAAAACAGGGCATATGACACTGTGCTATCTCAGAAATGGGAGACCCATATCAAGTGTCAGTAATAGATGGCACCTTGCTCACCGACAGCCATCAACCAGGTAAGACAAACCTGGGGATACTATCCTGGGTTTCTGGTTAGTGCCCTACCCCCATGCAGTGCAGTAGGATAACACTCGGGGGCATTTGAACAAGGGGAGAAAAAATGATCTATATTGCAGGTAATAAGATTAGAATTTCCTCAACATACACTTAGCACTGGAAATGTAGGCAGAATTTGGCATTTACGCCTATAAGCCTGAGGGAGCAGGGGCGTGGGTATGGGTAATGGATAAGGCCTTTTTTTTTTTTTTTTGAGAAGGAAGCAATCTTGTAAACAGCTGTCAAATGTTGTCTTCATTCTGTACCATTTCTCGGTCTTGATTTCACATGGCTCCCTCTACATCTTCCCATCATAGTGCTAACAACTGCCAGGTCTCATGTAAGGAAATGGTGGAGCCACACTATGGTTGATACCTAAAACCCTCAGTCTCCAAGTCAAATGAAATGAGAATTCATGTCTCCCTCCTGCCTCTTCTATCTTCCTTCCCAAACAAGCTCATATGTGCACATGGTATTCAGGTTATTTATAGTTCTCTGTGGCTTTTGTTTCCAGCAAGATGTCTCTGATGTTCATCTCTAAACGTGCCCTGTCTCTGGAATGGCCCTATTCAGACACCATATTCTTTCCACTACACATCTACTAAGGACCTATTGTGAACGCTCTGGATATTCATGAAGAAGAGCCTGTACGTGGTTGTGATCTCTCCTTGTGTTTCCATTTTGCAAGGATTCTAAACACTCTCACCAGACTCTCATTCTAGCAATTCATTTAAAAAGTAGTTGTAGGGCAGCCCCAGTGGCCCAGTGGTTTAGCACTGCCTTCAGTCTGGGGTGTGATCCTGGGGACCTGGGATCGAGTCCCACGTCGGGCTCCCTGCATGGAGCCTGCTTCTCCCTCTGCCTGTGTCTCTGCCTCTCTCTCTCAATCTGTGTCTGTCATGAATAAATAAATAAAATCTTAAAAAAAAAAAGTTGTATTCCGAGGCATCTGGCTGGCTTAGTCAGTGGGGTACGTGACTTTTGATCTCGGGGTCATGAGTTGGAGCCCTACATTGGGCATGGAGTCTACTAAAAAAAAAAATTAGTTGTATTATCTTCTTACCTGTTTGTATGGCATCTGGAGTTTCTTCTTCCAATGCTCTGCCACAAGTGAGCCAATATTCTCAACCTATCTGTCCTTGGAAATTTCTATCTTTCCTTGTATTTCAATGTACTTTGTTGCCCAATGATATCAGCTCTTTGATAGATTTAAGAAAACGTATGATTGGCATATCTGGGTGACTCAGTTGGTTAAGCGTCTACCTTTGGCTCAAGGAACCTAAGATGGAGCCCCACAAAGGGCTCCCTGCTCAGCGGGGAGTCTGCTGCTTTTCCCTCTGGCTGCCGTTGCCCCTGCTTGTGCTCTCTCTCTGTCCAATAAATAAATAAAATCTTAAAAAAAGAAAAGATATGATTATATTGATTATTTTGCTTTTTCTCTTTTATTATTAGGGTGGAAACTATTATTGTCAACTCCCTATATCCTAGATAAAACTGGAATTGTGTTTACTTTGATTTATATTTGATTTGGGTTTATGGCAGGATAAATATGCAGATATTTCTAAGAAGTAGTAACAAATGTGAGACAAAGACATGAAAATTCAGGTGTTATCTGTAGATGTGATCATGGAAGCTGATAGGATATGATATTTTAGGGGAAATATAAACTGGTAAAAAGCTGATGGTTGGAGACAATGAAATCACTGAAATTACAGTAAAAAGGATAATATTGTGTATATGTCTGTGCTTGATGGGAAGTGGATGGTTAAACAAAATAATTAAACTTTTTCTGTAGTCTATCATTCCAGTTTTTAATCTGATTTCCTGCAATCTGTGCCTTTTAGTAAGGAGACCTGTTTCTAGAAAATCATCCGAAAGTTTTTCTTCTCTTCTTTCCCAACTAGTCAATATTGATACATTCTGGCTTTATCAGGAAAGAAAGTAATCACTATTTCTTTTATTTTTTTTTCCTTCAGATTCCTTTAATTATTTAAAGTGCTGCTGCTCCAAATAGCTAAAGACTAATTAAAAAAAAAAAAAAAAAACAACACCACACAACAAATGGTGATTCATTCATTTCCTTCACTGGAGCCACATCTCAGCCCAAGGGCTCAGGATGGCAGCAGCATGAGGTTAATTCTGGAATCACAGGCTGCTCGCTTGAGAACTGCTTCACTGATCATCTCTTCTGGGTGGGGAGCTCCCACTGATTACATAAACAGAATGACAGATGAGAATTAGGCTTTCTCTTTGGGAGGTGGGTATTTTGAGCAAAATTAAGGCTGGTATAGGTAGGGTGGATTCAGTTGAAATGAACCCCACTCTGACAAAGCCCTTAAAATATACACACATACACATATGCTAGATAACAAAGGCAGTATCCACCCTCAGGAACAAGGTAGTTCTTTTCCGGCAATAGCAGCATGGCGTGATAATTAAAGTAATTAAGGCTATGGACTCTGAGCTTAAATCCCAGCTGCATCACCCACTAGCTGTGCAACCTTGAAAAGTGATTTGATCTCCCCAGGTTTTGGTTTCCTCTACTGTTATATAGGGGTTCACTGTCACAGCTAACATTTGTCAAGTATATGCTATGCACAGAGTATTTTTCACTTATTTTCTGAGTGCACAAAATTCTTCATTTAGAACAATAATGTACATGTACATATTTATTTTTGGTATGACAAACTGAAAGAAGAGTTAGCAGAAAATGTTCAAACTTCAGAACAAAATGGGATGGAAAACACAGAAAACAGGGTAAAAGATAAATGGGATGCCATGACATGTAGCTGGGGAGTCCCAGGAAAAGAGAGAGAATGGGGAGAGGCTTATTATTTGCCAGACAGTGTTAAGTGCTTTATAGATATAATGCATTTAATCCTCATAAAAACTCTGAGGTGTAGGTACTGTTCTTGCCACATTCATTGTACTGCTGAGGAATCCCAGGCACTGGTAGGTTAGGTTGCTCAGGGCCACATAGCACATAGGTGGTGGAGGTGGGGTGTGAATCCAGTCGGGCTTCACAGTTCACGTTCTACACTAGTCCTATTCTGATAACTGTATATTAACTCATAAAATGCTCACCAAGAGGTGCCTGGGTGGCTCAGTCAGTTAAGCATCTGCCTTTGGCTCAGACTTCAGATTAGAAATCACGCCTGTGATCTACTCCTATTTAGAAGGATACATTAAATTTTTCTGTGCCTCTTCCAAACAAAAAATACACTGTATATGCATCAAGGAAGAAGAATATGTAAGACCTAAACATCCTCTAAATCTCCTTTGTTTATAAGTTCTGCTTGCCTGGTATTCTGAGATATATATTTTCTACTCCATGACTCTTTTTTTTTTTTTTTTTTAAGGTTTTATTTATTTACTCTTGAGAGACACAGAGAGAGAGAGAGGCAGAGACACAGGCAGTGGGAGAAGAAGGCTCCATGCAGGGAGCCCGACGTGGGACTCCATCCTGGTCTCCAGCATCATGCACTGGACTGAAGGTGGTGCTAAACCGCTGAGCCACCCATGCTGCCTTCCATGACTCTTTTTGCTTTTAAAATAAATTTTTATTTCTATCTAAGTAATTTTATTTTATTTTTAAAGGATTTATTTATTTATTTATTTATTTATTTATTTATTTATTTATGAGACACACACACACAGAGGCAGAGACACAGGCAGTGGGAGAAGCAGGCTCATGCAGGGAGCTGGATGTGGGACTCGATCCTGGGACTCCAGGATCATGCCTTGGGCGTAAGGCAGGCGCTAAACCACTGAGCCACCCAGGGATCCTCGTATCGAACTCATTTTAGAAAGCAAAATAGTACTGAATTAGTAGGAGAGAGGCTAGGGTATTATAACAAAGATACCCCCAAAATACAGTGGCTCAATATTAGCCATTGTATTTGATGGCCCAGCAATCCTTGATTTCTTCAGATGGCTCCTAGCAAAACTTGGTGTTCCTTGACTTGTCACTACATCACTCCAGTCTCTGCCTCTATCCTCTCATGACCTTCTCTCTCTCTGTGTGTGTTTGTGTGTCCTCTCCTCTTATAAAGACACTGATAATTGGATGTGGATAACAAATCCAGTATGATGTCTTTTTAACTTACTTACATTTGCAAAAACCCTATTTCCAAATAAGGTAATATTCTAAGGTTCTGGGTGGACATGCAATTTTGGAGGACATTTTTTAATCAACTACAACAGGGTTTTTTTTTTTTTTAAGATTTTATTTATTTATTCATGAGAGACACAGAGAGAGGCAGAGACACAGGCAGAAGGAGGAGCAGGCTCCATGCGATGAGCCCGATGCAGAAATCGATCTTGGGATTCCAGGATCCCGCCCTGGGCTAAAGGCAGGCACTCAACCGCTGAGCCACCCAGGCGTCCCTTAGTTTCTTATTTTAGTCCTTTGTCTTCCTTCCTTATTCCTAAGCCTGGGAATGTAGTCCAGAGCCTCTTTGTTTTGGGGTGCTGATGTATCTATGGTGTCTTGACAGAAGTTTTTGGGTACATAGTTGGGTAGAGGGTGGTGTGGGTGGATGTGGAGTCACAGATTTTATGAGGTTGAGAATGGAACCTAGAGAGTTTAATCATTTTCTGCCCAGATTTTTCAAACAATCCCTCTTCTAGCCCCAAACCTCATCTCTGTCATTTGCTTTATCTTGAGCCTTCAAGTTGAAGCCTTTCAATGGTTTTAGGGTTAATTGTGCTT
This sequence comes from Canis lupus familiaris, assembly GCF_011100685.1. Taxonomy (NCBI): domain Eukaryota; kingdom Metazoa; phylum Chordata; class Mammalia; order Carnivora; family Canidae; genus Canis; species Canis lupus. Next base: position 5,039,229 of record NC_049234.1, read on the forward strand.
CATTTTCTTTTACTATCCTCCTTCCCTGCCTACTCCAGCCCCAGGAAGCGCTTCATGTTTTGGCCTAATCTACTTTGCTAAATCTGTTGCCACTACTCCACACTTTATCATGGATAGGCAGATGTTAAAAGATATGAAAAAAATTGAGTTCCTTATAGGCACATGAGAATCACATAAGATATTGTGTCTGAAAGCATACTCAGCATAGTAATTGTCATATAGTAAGAATATGAAAATATTACTTGAATCTGAATTTCCTATGAAAGGATTGTCTTTTACAGAGCAAATGATTATGCCCTAATTTTTCTGTTAATCTGGATGTTCACAGGTTGAATTGACATCAAGCAGGCTAAAAATTTAATGTCCCCCCTCTTTCACTTAGAAATAATCTCTTATGAAAAAAAGATGTTTTACTATGTTTTAAGGAATCTTCATTTTTGAATAGGGCCAAATAATTTTACATTAATTTGTTTCTTAAAAATGCTTGTTTTTTCTTAAAAATTTAAAAAAAAAATATTTTATATATTTATTTGAGAAAGAACACAAGCAGGAAGGAGGGGCAGAGCAAGAGGGAGAAGCAGGCCCCTCCTCCCTGATGAGCTCAGGACCCTGAGATCATGACCTGAGCCCTCCGCAGACACTTAACCAACTGAGCCAGCCAGGTGCCCTGTTTTTTCTTTTAAAAATATATACATATTTTTAATTGAAGTATAATTAACAAAATGTTATATTGATTTCAGGTGTATAATCTAATGACTGAATAATTCTTTTTTTCTTTTTTTTTTAGATTTTATTTAAGAGAGATATAGAGACATAGATAGGGAGAGAGCTTGAATGGAGAGGAGAAAGGAGTGGGTTCCCCCCCTGAATAGGAGCCTGATGCAGGGCTTGATCCCAGGACCTCCAAGATCGTGAAAGCAGATGCTTAACCAACTGAGCCACCCAGGCGCCCCTGATTCAACAATTCTATATACTCAGTGCTCATAACATTAAGTGTATGCTTAATCCCCTTTATTTTATCCAACCTTCCCACCAACCTTCCCTCTAGAAAACACCAGTTGTTTTTGGTATTTAAGTCTGTTTTTCTGTTTTTGTTTATTAAGTTCTACGTGGGGCACCAGGGTGCCTCAGTCAGTTAAGTATTAATCTCACAACCCTGTGATTATGAACTGAGCTGAAATCAAGAGTCTGATGCTCAGTGCAGAGTCTGCTTGGGATTCTCTCTCTGCCCTCAGCCCCTCCCCCCATTCATATGTGTGCTCTTCTAAATAAATAAATAAAATCTTTAAAAAAGAGAGATTTAAAAAATTCTACAAATGAATGAAATCATATGCTATTTTCTTTCCTTTTTTAAAAAAATTATTTATTTGACAGAGAGAAAGAACAAGAGCCTGCACAAGCAGGGGGGAGTGGTAGGCAGAGGGAAGAGAAGCAGGCTTCCTGATGAGCAAGGAGCCCAATGTAGGACTCGCTCCCAGGACCCTAGAATCATGACGTGAGCTGAATGCAAACATTTAATCGACTGAGCCACCCAGGTGCCCTAGCATATGGTATTTTCTTTCTCTGGCTTATTTCACTCATCATTATATCCTCTAGGTCCATCCATATTGTTGCAAAGGGCAGGATCTCATTCTCTTTTATGGCTGAGTAATATTCCAGTATATATATATTCCCACATATATGTATGTGTGTGTATATATATGTGTGTGTGTGTGTTTCACTTCTTTATCCATTTATCTATGGACACTTGGGACTTGGGTTGCTTCCATATCTTGGCTATTGTATATAATGCTGCAGTAAGCACAGAGGTATAAATACCTGTACAAATTAGTATTTTTGTATTCTTTGGGTAAATACCAGTACTTAAATTACTGGATCATATGGAATTTCCATCTTTAATTTTTTGAGGAGCCTCTATACTGTCTTCCACAGTGATTGCACCAGTTTGCATTCCCACCAACAGTGCATGAGTTTCCATTTTCTCCACATCTTCATCAACACCTGTTTCTCGTGTTTTTTTATTTTAGCTATTCTGACAGGTGTGAGGTGATATCTCACTGTATTTTTTTTTAAGGTTGTATTTATTTAAGTAACTGCTACATCCACATAGGACCTGAACTCATGACTCTGAGATCAAGAGTCATATTCCTCCAACTCAGCCAGCTAAGCACCCCTCATTGTTGTTTTGGTTTGCATTTCCCTGATGATTAGTGATGTGGAGCATCTTTTCATGTGTCTGTTGGCCATCTGGATGTCTTCTTTGGAGAAGTGTCTGTTCATGTCTTCTGCCCATTTTTTAATTGGATTGTTTGTGTGTGTGTGTGTGTGTGTGTGTGTGTGTGTCTTGACTTGGTTATAAGTTCTTTACGTATCTTGGATACTAATCCCTTGTTGGATATACCATTTGCAAATATCTTCTTCCAGTCATTAGGATGTCTTTTAGTTTAGTTGATTGTTTCCTTTGCTGTGTCGAAGCTTTTTTATTTTGATGTAGTACCAATAGTTTATTTTTGCTTTTGTTTCTTTTGCTTTAGGAGACATAGCTAGAAAAATGTTGCTATGGCCACTTCCTATGTTTTCTTCTAGGAGTTTTTTATGGTTTGTAGTTTCATATTTAGGTCTTTAATCCAATTTGAGTTTATTTTTGTGTATGGTGTAAAAAAGTGGTCCAGTTAATGAAAGTTTTGCATGTAAATGTCCAATTTTACCAAAACTATTTGTTGAAGAGACTATTGTTTCCCCATTGCATATTCTTGTCTCCTTTGTCATAGGCTAATTGACCATATAATTCTGGGTTTATTTCTGGGCTCTCTATTCTGTTCTATTGATTTGTGGGTCTGTTTTTGTGCCAGTACCATACTGTTTTGATTACTACAACTTTATATTATATCTTGAAATCTGGGCTTGTGATACCACCATCATTCTTCTTTCTCAAGATTGCTTTGACTATTCAGGATATTTTGTGTTCTATACAAATTTTAGGACTGTTTGTTCTAGTTCTGTGAAAAACTGCTGTCCGTATCAACACAGGATTGCTTTAAATCTGTAGATTGCTTTGGTAGTACGAAGAATTTAACAATATTGGTTTTTCCAATCCATGAGCATGGAATATTTTTCCATTTGTGTTGTCTTCAATTTCTATCATCAGTGCTTTATAGTTTTCAGAGTACAAGTCTTTCACCATCTTGGTTAAATTCATTCCTAGGATAAATGCTTATTTTTAACGTAACTTTTGATAAATACAAAGATTTGGAAACATATGTTGCCTGAAAATTTTTGTATGAAAATATAGTGTTAAAAATTGTTCAGTATATTTAAGGTTCATAAGGAATCAACAAATTTATATTCATATATAATATGGTTATATAAAGTATGCTAATATTTTGAATTCAATAACATTTTAATAAAAAATGTATTTTAAAGTGAATTAATTAAAACCTGAGAAGATATTGTTTAAGAAAGAAGTATACTAATAACAATTAGTGTAGTCATTTGAAATTTTTTCATTAACCTCTCAGCTTTACCTTTAATAACTCATTGGTATGTTATTAGTGGAAAAATTGCTTCATCTAAATTACAAATCCATTTTGTCTTTAGGAAAACATTAGTTATTTGGACGCTTCTCTTTCTTCCTTTTTACATTAGACTTAAACATTTCTTTTTTTTAATATTTTATTTATTTATTCATGAGAGACACACACAGAGAGAGGCAGAGACACAGGCAGAGGAAGAAGCAGCCTCCATGGGGGGAGCCTGACGTGGGACTTGATCCTGGGTCTCCAGGGTCAGGCCGGGGACTGAAGGCAGCGCTAAACCGCTGAGCCACCCCAGCTGCCCAGATTTAAACATTTCTATTTGCAATCTTTCTTTAAAAAAGTTTTAGAGGAAATATTTGACTTTTCAAGTATAATTCATTTCAGTTTCACTCCTTCACTCTGCTTAGGCCAGATAATACTTTTATTCAACCATATGATATAAATTTCTCTCAAACAAATTTGAGCTATTATGGTTCATTAACCCTATATATTGAGGTTTTGAGTTTCACATGACAACAGCAAGAATAGACTTCAACAGTTGTAGAGGAACAGCTTCATATTGGCACTTGACCTTGTATCAACACAGGTCATGTTAAACAAGACTGAACAGCAGCTGATTTGTCAGAATGCTTATGATTTTCCCAGAACATGGGAGCATGGGAGGCTTATAAGTTGTTGCTACAAGGTCATTCCCACTTGCCTCTATAACTACCAGGGAGGGGGTCATGAAACAGTTTCTCATCACCTCCTGGGTTCTGATGGGATATGAGGCTTTCTAACTTGTCCCATGCCCTCCTTAGGGCACAGCTGCAGCCTATAAAACTATTTGGCTGCAGCATGACATCAGCTTTTCAGCAACAGGTGTCCCATCATTCATGTGATAGTCATCAGGCCTCTTATGTTTTAGTATTGCCATATCCAAGTGGCCACAGGATTAGCACTTAGGATATTCTTTCTTTTGCTGTCTATGTTGGTAGTAAACTCTCTGATCTAGGAAAGGGCTTGTTGTTTCTTTTCTGTCAATTCTGTTAGTCATACCTTACTTCGTACTTGACAATAGCAAAATAGCTAATAACAAAGTTGGCCTATGTGTGTGTGTGTGTCTTAAATACATCAGGAAAAGATGGATTTTTGTGGAAACTAGCTATTTAGAAAAAATCTGTATCTGTACTTTATTTCTTACAATGTCCCTCTCCTCAATTCAGAGAGAGAAATATTTAGTAAAAAAAAAAAAAAAAAAGAAATGAAACCATGAAAATGCCAGTGAAAACACGAATACATTTTCGAAAATAATTTTAGAGATGAGAAACTGGAGATACATTCATTGCCTATCAGTAGGGGTTTGGTTACATAAACTATGGTGCTCTGACATAAACAGAATACTAAGTAAAACATTAAGATGTAAATCTGCAATACTCATGTGGAAAGGGTTGCTAGATATATTTTTAAAATAAAATGCAGGAGCAGCCCGGGTGGCTCAGTGGTTTAGCGTTGCTTTCAGCCCAGGGTGTGATCCTGGATACCTGGGATCGAGTCCCATGTCGGGTTCCCTGCATGGAGCCTGCTTCTCCCTCTGCCTGTGTCTGTGCTTCTCTCTCTCTCTGTGTGTCTTCATGAATAAATAAATAAAATCTTTAAAAAAAAATGGAAATTGGCAGAACAGTGTTATATTATTTCATGTCTTAATTACATATTGTATATACATAGCAAACTTATGCATGATTTTGGAAGAAACTGTTAACAATGGTAACCTCTGTAGAGCGGAACTAGGGATAGGGTGGCTGGCCTTTTATTTTTTCCGTATTTTTAAAGATTACATATATGATTATTATGTATTTATTCCAAGTGCTAAATTTTTTTTGTTTAAATGTACAACTGGTTATTATGTATACTCCAACACTAATGTGAACACTTCTTTATCCCCACCTCCATTAACCATTAACACTCGGAGGTAAAATTAATGCATTATTTTTAGAGTAGATATTCTAAAATAACACCTTCTAGGGTTGCCACAGGTAAAGTCTATAAACTTTAAGCCTAACTTGTTCAATTTCATTTTTAATACTAGTAAATCTCAACCTGGTTAGCTGCTGAAAAAAAGGAAAACTTTTCTTAAAAAGTGGGGTTTTTTTTTTTTTTTGCTAAGGTTATAGTTTATTTTATTTTTTTAAATTTTTATTTATTTATGATAGTCACAGAGAGAGAGAGAGAGAAAGAGAGAGGCAGAGACATAGGAGAAGCAGGCTCCATGCACCGGGAACCCGATGTGGGATTTGATCCCAGGTCTCAAGGATCGGGCCCTGGGCCAAAGGCAGGCACTAAACCGCTGCGCCACCTAGGGATCCCTATTTTTAAAAACTATTTAATAGGACCTGCAAAACTTACACCACACAAACACTATATAAATTTCTAAATTTGCACAAATTCCTAAAGATTTTTCCTAAGTCATTATCTTCAAATTTAAATTTCACTTTTTTCTGAGAGTCAAACCACTAAGAATAAACAAAGGTTCAGCTCATTTTATATACTGTTGGAGGAAAAAAGGAATTAAAAACATGGCCCATGTCCTCAAGTAGCTTACGATCTTCCTAGTAAAGCATTAAAAAAAAGTTATTCTCTGCATTAAATCTAAGGACAAAATGATTTTCAGAAACAGGGGCATATGTGTTTAGGAGCTAAAGTAACTAGAAAAGGCCTCAGGCAGTGGGACTGGAACTGAACTGTGGAAATGAGACAGTTTAGAGGAGAGGGAAGTAGCAAGGTTATTTCAGCAATACACTGGCTCTTGTACAGGCTCTGAAGCAAGAATGTGCTTGGCATTGTAGGGAAGTGCCCAGGTAGATGTCCCTGTCTAAAATGAGAGTATGTAATGGGAAATAAATTTTATACAAGTATGGTGGGGTTGGATTATGGAAGGCTCTCATTTCTCGGAAATGAGAAGCTTTTTCTCACAAGAAGAAGCTTGACCTTGATACTCTAGGCAATGTAGGTTTTTAAAAAAGATTTATTTATTTATTTATTTAAGATAGAGAGAGAGAGAGAGAATGGGCATGGGAGAGGGGCAGCAGGTGAGAGAGACTTTTAAGCAGACCCTGCGCTGAGCACAGAGGCCCGAGGCAGGGTCATCTCACTGGAGAGACCCTGAGATCACCACCTGAGCCAAAACCAAGAGTCAGGCTTTTAATCCACTGTGCCACCCAGGTGCCCTGGCAATGTAGATTCTTGAGAGGATGAGTAGTGACATGATGAAAATAATTATTAGAAATATTTATCTGTTAGCCATATATGAGATAGACTGAAGTAAGGTGAACTGTACTGGCAATGGTAGTGGAGAAGGAAAAAGGTGAAAGTAGAGAAAATGATTAAAATAGAAGGATTTAGTAATGGTGCAGATATAGGGGACGCACTATAGGAAGGAGTCAAAAGTAGTTCACATTTTCTCTAGCCAACAAGCCTAGAAGAACTGATAAAAATGCTTTAGGGCAACTCTGTTAATTGATAGATGGAAGTAATGAAAACCATATTTTTCTTTCCTTTTTTTTAAAAAGATTTTATTGATTTATTTATTCATGAGAGATACATACAGAGAGAGAGGCGGAGACATATGCAGAGGGAGAAGCAGGCTCCATGCAGGGAGCCTGAAGTGGGACTCGATCCTGGGACCCCAGGATCATCACGCTCTGGGCCAAAAGCAGGCGTCAAACGCTGAGCCACCCAGGCATCTCAAAAACCATATTTTTCTACTCTTTATGTACCTCCCATATATAATTTCTTCCCTTCAAGTTCAGGAACATTACATATACATGAAGGTGTTCTCCCAACTATTTTTTCTGTCATTTTTTTCTTCATTATATTTATAAAGTCCCAACCCACAATTCCCCTTGATTGCAATGCTATTTATGTTTTATTTTTAAATCCACTAAACTTTCCTCTAAATCTTTATATCTTTTTTCTTATTTCTCAGTATTATTTCAACCCTGTTAAACCTCATGCTCCCAATTATCTGAATACTTTAAATCATTAGGGAGTTATCTTTGTACCAGCCCAAGATGGCAATACATGGAGTAGAAGAAGGTAATCATCAGGGACCATGAAGATCTATAATTAAATTGATGATGATGGTAATAGTCAAAGATATCCCCACATCTTCAGTCTTGTTTTTGCTGAGATTTTCCTATTTTTGCTACTTCCTTCTTTTAAGGAAACTCCATGAGTTGACATGCTTAAGAATGATCTTATAAACCTTGTAAAAATATTATATGCTATGTGACATGCAATGCCCTTTTCTTAATAATAGCTAAAACACAAAAATCTTCTGAAGTTCATCCAGTGAAAATACTGGAAGGAAAATCTCTAGAAGAAGAAGTCAAGTAAATGACCTTAACTCTTTCACCTCCATTGTCATCTTCCTTCGGGAAGATTTGTGCTGTCCTACTTTGAATTATGCTGGGTACCAAACTCTGGCCAAATGTGAACAACATATTCTTCCTTGATTCTCTTAGGATAGAAGAAATAGGTGGTCATTTTGAAAACTTCACCAAATAGTAAGACAGAGTAAAAAATTAAAGAACATTGCAAAAAAATCTAAGTTTTGATTATGAAATAATTAAAAACATATAGCAACCTTAAAGGATTAGATCCACTTTGTAAGCATGATTTCCTTCTCTTTCATCCTCCTGCCTCTATAAGACAAGGTGTCTCATTACATCACAAAAGAGCTGTTTTCCTGACATACAGACTCATTCTTGGACCAACTTTAGGGGCCTGGTTTTAATGTCTCAGACTAAACTGAGGTCTTGTGCAGTTCAGGTTTCTAGCCTGAGGTATGTGCCTTATCGATTCATAATAGATCATTGGAATTATTATAATTCACACAATGAGTTACCCAAACCTTCCTAGCTGAGGTTAACAGATTGTGCTAACTTCTCGAGCATCTGTGAGGAAATGATCTACAAGGTTACCATCATCATCATCATCCTCCTCTACTTCCTCCTCCTCCTCATCACAAAATGACCTTAATCATATCAGTATAACACATACATATTAATAAGAGAGTAGTCATCTCATAGAAACACATAGGAAATGAAGAAGGAAAGAATATGTGCAATCCTGGAGGAAAAAATTATGACCTCCTACACTGTCAGAAATGAGTTTAGTCATTTTTTCTTTTTTTCCTAAAAAATAAGGACAATTAAATTAAAAGATACATTAAAACTAAAATGAAGGTGAGCCAGAATTTGGAAATGTGAAGTAATGTTTCATCAATTTACCTAACTAGATATGTTAAAATTTTTTTCAATACTTATGTTAACAATAAAAGGTAAAACCAAAAGGAAAAAAAATCCTCATTTTAAACAAAGAAAATCATATTGCTAGGCTTACATGTATTTCTTTAGGTGTCAAGATTTTAGAGTAAAAAAATTGCCATATCAATTGTTGGCTCATTAGCAGGGCTTATTGGATTTAAATTAAATTCAATAATTATTCAGTGGGATAACAGGCACCATGCTAGAGGTTAGGTGAATAATAGTAAGAAAAAAGCATTTCACATGCCTTAAGAAGTTAAGTGGGAAGGACAGAATAGTGGGAAAGACAGAACAATTATTAGAGCCATTACCTAGGAATATATTTTTAGGGTTGAGAATGAGAAACTATAATTATTTGCATACTTATTATTTATTGAATCTGTTTTTTGAAACAAGTTTATTCCTTAAAAATTCTTCCCTCTATACTTTGCTATGTTGCTCTGGTGAGTTGAACTTTACAGTCTTCACTTCATTTAGCATTATTAGGGAGTACATTTAATGAAGAGAAGAAAAGCATTAGGTGAATGCTAATGATCTCAGTGTCTAAATTAAATATTGCATCATAACTAGACAGCTGGATTTGCTTTCTTCTTTTGAAGTGCCATGATTCAAGGAGAATTTTTCTTAATATTTCAAATCAGTCATATTTGAACTCAAAATTAAAATGCCAGCCAGCTGCAAATCTACCAGTAACAGTTGCATTATGAAGTCTTTATTATTAGAGACATACTAGATACCCAAATTTCAAGTCATAACACTTCAGTAAAACACATAATGTGTAGTTTCCATTAATAAAATAGTTTGTATAGGACAGCCCCCATGGCTCAGTGGTTTTGTGCCATCGTCAGCCCAGGGCCTGATCCTGGAGACTGGGGATCAAGTCTCACATCGGGCTCCTTGCATGGAGCCTGCTTCTCCCTCTGCCTGTGTCTCTGCCTCTCTCTCTCTGTGTGTCTCTCATGAATAAATAAGTAAAATCTTTAAAAAAATAATAAAATAAGATACTTTGTATAGAAATAGCAAAATATTTTTATACAAAATAGTGGGTCTGTCATCACTTCCTTTTGCAAAGGATGAAAACTGTCAAGGAGTCCTGTTTGCAAGAGCATTTTGGGTTCTAATAGTCAGGGAAGTAATAAAGAGGTCAAAAGAGCAGTTATGAAATAAATGAATGTATTTTCCCAGATGCCACTTGAAGGAGAACACTTTGAAAGATCCAAAGGAAATAAGAAACTTAAATTGAGATTGTCAAGGCTAAGAAAGCCGCTGGTGGAAGCATAAATATAGTCATCAAACACAGCTATTATAAAATCATGTTGGGTGGTGCCTGGATGGCACAGTCAGTTTTGGCTCAGGTTGTAATCTCAGCATTGTGAAATCAAGCCCCAGGTCAGGCTCCATGCTCAGCACTGAGTTTGCTTAAGACTTTCTTTCCCTCTCCCCCTGTCCCTGCACTCACTTGTGCACATTTTCTCTCTCTCTCTCAGAAACAAATAAATAAATCTTTAAAAAAAATCATGTTGGCTTCAAACTCATTCTGAAAGCAGAAATGGGATTCTGTGGGCTTCTGTTTTAAAAGGAGTGAAATTGACTGAGGCTTTTTTTTTTTTTAAGCCAGAGACCCATTGCTTAACTTGTTTCTGTTCCCAAAGGGCAGTTCTGAGGGCTGTGATACTCTTTTCCACCCACAACACTTCTTTTAACCACCTAGTTCCATTTTCCAAATATATAGATAGCACCGAATCCACCATAAAACTGTTTTATCCTTCACTGAGTGCTCTCTGTTTGCAGCTCAGTGCTAAATAGAAATATAAGGACCCCTGACTTCAAGGAACTTATAATTTACTTAAGGAGGTGAGAGATATACGCATAAAGACACAGTATAGGGCAAACTAGACACTATTTATAGAAACTGACATTGTCAAAGAGATGGTCTTTAATTGGACTTTAGGGATGGTGGAATGGACATTCTTGACTCTGTAACTAATATTCATTACCTGCTTTTGCATTACTAACAGCATCTAGACTTTACCTTGGATAATATCCTCTACTCTAAGCTCAAGTACTTTAAAGGAGGCTTATCCCACCTCAAGCTTCAGGAGCAATTGTGGTTGGTTTAATCCAATCATTAGCATGTTCCATTTACCCTGGTCATATCATTGTTCAGTTGGGGCTATGAGCAGGGGCCGGGAAGAGGAGGATATGACCCAATCAAGGTGAGTTTCAGGAATCTTGTTTGGAATGCTGGGAAGAATCTCTCTCTTTTTCCAACAACAAGGTGAAGCCTGGAACCATTACAGCCATTTTTCCAGATGTCAGTCAGCTTGAGGGTGAAGGAAATACAGGGAGGAGGGCACTGGCAAGAGAACTGCAAAGAAGCAGAGGTAGAGCCACTGGATCAAGACAATGTGAAACCTGTTTTACCACTAGGCCAATATATTTCCTTATTATTTAACCTAGTCTAAATTGGTCTGCTTCATGTAGCTGAAAGCCTTCTGGATTTAGATGGCTACATTTCAGGTAAGTAAAGAGGCTGCAGTGTTCTGGGTATAAGTGATACTTAAGAGATGCAAGTAAGTCAGAAACTCCTTGAAGACAGAGAATAGACTAGTATGTTTGGGGTGGAGGGTCTATAGAATATAATAGGGCAAGTGTAAGAAAAAAGTGGTTTGGAGGCAGATGTGGAAAAATTTTAAACTCAGGCTATGGATTTTGGACTTGTTTTGTAGGCAGGGTCAATTAATGAGTTTTATTGGGAAATGTCAGAATAACACTTATTGAGCACTTACAATGTGCCAGGCATTATACATGTATTACCTCATTTAATTATTAAAATATTTAATGAGATGCTATCTCTTTTCCTGTTTGACAGATGAGGAACATGCTTAGAAACATGGTTGGTAATTGGCAGAGCTGAGATTAGAATACTTGCATTCTGATGTTAGGGCTAATACCCTTAACTATTACTTTAGTGTGCCTACTCCATACAATAGTGAAAGTGGTGCTTTTATGTATTTATTTTTTGACTTTATTTATTTATGAGAAACACAGAGAGAGAGAGGCAGAGATATGGGCAGAGGGAGAAGCAGGCTCCCTGGGGGCAGCCTAATGGGGGACTCAATCCCACAGATCTGGGATCAGGACCTGAGCCAAAGGCAGATGGTCAACCACTGAGCCACCCAGGCATCTCATAAAAGTGATGCTTTTATTTTCTTTTTTTAAAAAATATTTATTTATTTATTCATGGAGAGAGAGAGAGAGAGAGAGAGAGAGAGAGGCAAAGACATAGGCAGAGGGAGAAGCAGGCTCCATGCAGGAAGCCTGATCTGGAAATCCATCCCAGGACACTCAGGGATCACACCCTGAGCTGAAGGCCTATGCTCAACTGCTGAGCCACCCAAGCATCCTAAAAGTGATGCTTTTAAAAGGTTAATCGGAGGCGCTTGGGTGGCTTAGTTGGTTGGTTGAGTGTCTGCCTTCGGCTCAGGTCATGATCTTGCGGGCCTGGGATAGCCCCACATTGGGCTCCCTGCTCAGCTGGGAGCTTCCTTCTCCCTCTCCCTCTGCCTGCTGCTCCCTCTACTTGAGCTCTCTCTCTCTCTGTCAAATAAAAAAAAGTCTTTAAAAGGTTAATCTGCTAGTGGTATGTGGAATAATTTGGAAGGAAGAGTACAAGGGAGTGAAGCAAGGGAAATAGTTCTGGCACAAAGTTTTAGAAGTAAAGAGAATACAGTGATTATTTTGTCCAGTTCTACTCATTTTATAGAGGATTTTGTAAGTTCAGAGATTGTGACGCCTAAGATGACATAACTAATAAGTGGTATACTGACTCAAAGTCCAGTGATTTTTCTTCTACAACATGCCTAGGATTCTGCAATTATTTGAGTGGGATGTGATAATAACCTATGTTAGAATGGTGGTAGTGAGAAGAATTTATGGGATATCTCTGAGATACTATAAAGAAATAATAGTATGTAGGGGCTGACCAGATCTAAGCAAAACATAAGGAATAATACAGATATTTTGACATTTCTCCTCCAGAAGATCTGGGAGGAATGGTGACTACAGTGATAGAAAAACGGGAGGTAGAAAAGGAACTTTATTTTTTTTTTTTGTTGAGGAAGGGTGTAGTCGATAAATTGTGTTAGGCATATTAAGTTTGAGGTGGTAGTGGAACCTCAAGTATAAATGCTATACAGGGCAGCCCGGGTGGCTCAGTGATTTAGCGCTGCCTTTGGCCCACAGTATGATCCTAGAAACCTGGGATTGAGTCCTGCGTTGGGCTCCCTGCATGGAGCCTGCTTCTCCCTCTGCCTGTGTCTCTGCGTCTCTTTCTGTGTGTGTCTCTCATGAATAAATAAATAAAATCTTAAAAAAAAATGCTATACAGATACTTGAGTATGAAGGACTAAGATTGGAGATACAATTTTATTTACTTATATTTTTAATTTTAAGTAGAGATTACCTAAGGGTAAACGTAAGTAATGGAGCTTGAATTTACAACCTAGAGATCAAGAGTTGTACATTCTACTGACTGAGCCAGCCAGGTGCCCTTAGATATTAGTTTCATAGAGTAGTGGCTGAACCCATAATTTTCATTAAATACAAAGTAAAAGTAAACAACGTGAGGCCATTATTGTTTTTTTAAATCTCCTGCATCATCTGGGTTAATTTCAGTTACTTAAAAAAACTTTAGCAGAATAAACTTTCAGTTACTTGAAAAAAAAAAACTTTTGTAATGCTTCTGCTGTATTTGTATAAAAATCCTCCAATCAGTGGTGGAGAGAAGATAAGGAATAATATGCTTAAAGTTGTACCTTATTACGATCATCAGCTCCATACACATTTGTATATTAGAAACACTATTTATAAGGTAATTAATTCCTGTGTGCATATATTTTAACATTTGGGGGCCAAACTCCTTCTTTTTCACTTTTGGTACTGCTTCCATTTTATTAAAGATTCTCATGTATAGTTTTATTTTTATTTATTTTTTTAAAAGATTTTAAAAAATCGGGGATCCCTGGGTGGCGCAGCGGTTTGGCGCCTGCCTTTGGCCCAGGGCGCGATCCTGGAGACCCGGGATCGAATCCCACATCAGACTCCCGGTGCATGGAGCCTGCTTCTCCCTCTGCCTATGTCTCTGCCTCTCTCTCTCTCTCTCTCTCTGTGACTATCATAAATAAATAAAAAAAAAATTAAAAAAAATTAAAAAAAAAAAAAAAAAAAAAAAGATTTTAAAAAATCAGCCCTGGGCTGAAGGCGGCACTAAACTGCTGCGCCACCCGGCTTTAAAATGGAGCCTTATTTATCCTTTGCTTACATATGGGGAATGTGTCTGTTACCTTTCCCATGCACTTACAAAGGAGCTCATTTTCTCAAGGGTGTTATGATCTTGAGACATCTTCTGGGATTTTCAAACCCTCGTGTTTTTTCTCAAAGGAAAATGATGTTGTGGAGCCTGCCAACATTTCCTCACCTTCAATGTGGTTTTTCAAATGTTCCCATTTCTTAATTCCTTGACTGCTGGGTAAAAAAAAATTAAAAATATTAAAAATATCCTAAAAAGGATACATTTTAAATAACTAAAAAATAAAGGCATTGGGCTGCTTTTTATGTTGATTCCCTGCAATACAGATGCTGAATTCCTTTATCATGCTACCCAATAGAAATTTCTTCGAAAATGAAAATGTTCTGTATTGGTTGGTACTCTGCAAAACGTAGCCACTAGCTAGCCACACCTAGGTATTGAGCACTTGAAATGTGACCGGTGTAACTGAAGAACTGAATTTCTAATGTTATTTGATTTTAATTAATATAATAATAAATTGATATAAGTTTAAATAGCCACATAGGGCCAGTGTGGCTATGGCTTTATGGCTAGTGGCTGCCATGTTGGACAGCATAGCTCTAGTTCAGTCTGACACTATTACAGGGTTAAATAGAATCCAATGGCCAAAGATGGCTATGGCCAAACAGTGTGTTTTTATAGTCTTTTCTTATTTTGGGGATGCAGTTCAACACTGATTTAGTGAGATTTTATACCTTTAAATCAAATTAAGTGAGACTACTAGATTCTTTTTTTTTTTTAAGATTTATTTATTTATTTATTTATTCATGAGAGACACACAGAGAGAGGCAGAGACACAGGCAAAGGGAGAAGCAGGCTCCATGCAGGCAGCCCAGTGTGGGACTCAATCATGGGACTCCAGGATCATGCCCTAGGCAAAGGCAGGCGCTAAACCTCTGAGCCACCCACGGATCCCTGAGACTACTAGATTCTTGTGTGGACTCTCTTTCTCACCTGTCACAGCTAATTGGTCATCAAGTCCTATTCATCCTACATCTTTTTTTTTTTTTTAAAGATTTTATTTATTTATTCATGAGAGACACAGAGAGGCAGAGACACAGGCAGAAGGAGAAGCAGGCTTCATGCAGGGAACCCAATGTGGGACTCGATCCAGGGACCCTGAGATCACACCCTGAGCTGAAGGCAGGCGCTAAACTGCTGAGTCACCCAGGGATACCCTTATCCTACATCTTAAAAATATTTTAAAGACACTCCCTCCTTTCCATCTCCATGGTTCAGGTTCTATGTGACCTTCATTATTTCAAATGCTTCCTTATTTTTCTCTTTATCACCACTCTTGCTTCTGTCCATTTCACTTCCTACCTGTTCAGAGAGTAACCTTTCCTAAAAACAATCTCACCATATCATTTCCCTACTTTAGAATACACTTCACACTCAAACTGTGGTCCACGGATCAGCAGTTTATGAAGCTTCACATGGAGCTCACTAGAAATGCAGAATCTCAGGCTCTACCTTAAATTAACTGAATCAGAATCTGCATTTTAATGAAATCTACAAAGCTGATTTTTATGCACAATTTTGGGAAGCACTGTTGCAGGATGAAGTCCAACTCCTTACCATATCTTAGAGGTTCTGCTTCCAGCCTCATTTGCAGCAACTGCCTCTCTCGCCTCTTAAAACCCACACTCCAAGTCATACAAAACTATCCAGTTCCATGCATTCATCTTTCTTTTTCTGTCTAAATAATTTCTCTCAAAACCCATTTGAAAATTCTTTCTATGATCACTCATAAAAGGTAGGTATATCCTCTTTTTATTCCCACATAATTATATAGATACCTCTCTTATAATATGTACTACAATGGCTTAGAAGTGTTTGTGCCTCGTACTAGACTATGAAGTTTTCGAGGCGGACATTATTCCTTATACAGCTATGTTGTTCTCAATAGTTTCTGATACATGCTTGCTGTTTGAGTGGTATGTTTCAGAAGCCTTAGATAATGGTAGTATTTTATAGGATTGTTACATTTGAAAGGTAGAAAGAATCTTACCGATCTGGTAGAAGAATTCTATTTTATAAGAGGGAAACCAAAGCTCCCAAAGTTAAATAACTTCTCCAAAATTATTGGCATGTTGACATTTTCTCTGTATATATGAGGCACCCTATAAAACATCCAGCCAATAAATAAATTTATTATTCTCTCACTGGTATTTGAATGAACTAAATTATCCTTGACTAAGATAAAGACTCTAATAAACTTGGATTATTCTTGATCTCTTCTGTTAATCTTTTCTTCACCTTTCCCTTGTGGGAAATGACAGGACTCTTCTATCTCCCTTTCAGTTTAGTGTTATATGACGCTAATCAGAAAGATAGTGAAGTAATTAGGGATGCAGTACCATCAGTACACAGCTGATAGTAAGCTTTGCTTCTCCTTTCATCAGATCTAGGATGCAGTTTCTTGAATTTCAGTGTCTGGCAGAGTAAAGGACATGGACGAAAGTATTTGGACCAGACACCATCTAGATAAGGCTAAAGTGATCCTCATAGGCAGAGGGAGGCATTTGAAGTGTACAGCAGCCAGTTCATGTTGCAGAAGATAAACCCACCCTGTGACTCTGAAAGCCACAATTTTGTTGGAAATCTTAGGTTGCAGGTTTTTCCTAAGTGATTAGACTTTGGCCAAGACTTCCACAGTCACTTCCTACATGTTTTCAAATAAACAACTATTATTTTTTCTTCCAGTTGGGAAGATTATCATGGCTTTATCTTCTTGCACTGTATTTTAGGCTATGTGGATAACTTCTATATCCATTATTATGCTTCTTACAAATCCTAGGCCACTTGATCGATTTTTGCCAGCAATATTCATCAGAAGATGGGCCCAGTATTCTTGGTATTCCTATTTCTGGATTCCAGACAGAGTAAAAAAATCTTGTCCTAAGGGAAAATATAATCTAATCAGAGGGATTTACTCTTTCTTAATGGAGAATTCATTAACTATTTCAATCAAATTTTTTTTTCAATCAAATTTGTTAAATGTCTAGCATGTAGTATGGTAATTACAGGACGATTAGGACATAGACCTTTATCATGGAACCACACTGTTTGAATTTTATAGATTTTTCTATACCCATTATATATTGTCCATCTGAGCCTAATTCATATTGCACCAAATACAGCACAACCACAAAATTTGATGGGTAAATGAGTACTTTTGAGAGTGAAAGGAGTTGTAATTAATAACTACATCTGGGGCAGCCCTGGTGGCTCAGCGGTTTAGCGCCGCCTGCAGCCCAGGGTGTAATCCTAGAGGCCTGGGATCGAGTCCCACGTTGGGCTCCCAGAATGGAGCCTGCTTCTCCCTCTGCCTGTGTCTCTGCCTCTCTCTCTCTCTCTCCTGTGTATTCTCATGAATAAAAATAAGTAAAATCTTAAAAAAAAAACTACATCTGATCAACAGATTACACAAGAGCTGTCCTGTGCAAGCTGGGATCGCGTCAGGCAAACTGGAACCTAAGGTCACCTTAACTAAATATTAGTTTCTATTATAATTGTTTTTTTTTTTTTTTCATTTTAAGTATGGCAGTTTAGGACCAGTTTGGGTTAAATATAACTATTTTATGATGCCTATTACATGTTAAACATTGCAGTGAAAATGTACTCATATTTTAGTCAGGGAAACAATATATGCATATAACCATATTAAGCAATTGCATATAATGGCATTAATACTCGACAGGGAATGGGGAGACCTCAATTTGAACATTTGCCTTAGAATTCAATCTTTTCCTTCCGTCAAATCAATTAACCTCTCAGGTAGTTTTCTAACCTATGAAATAGAATGATACTAATTCTTCAAGAGGTGCTGTGAGAAGGTGGTAAAAAATGTGAAAGCAGCTAACGTGGTATGTATTGAATAACAAATGCTTGATAAAAGATAATCTGAGTTTGTTGATTTTCTAGTTTAATGAAAGTCAGCCAGAGTGGAGACTAGAGACTCTTATTCTCTTGCTAAACATTTTTATTATGAAGGATTTTTTTACTGTCTTCCATGGCCAGTTTTGCTCCCTTCACAGCCCATCCATATTATTTTTTTTAAACAATAAATTTATTTTTTATTGGTGTTCAATTTGCCAACATACAGAATAACACCCAGTACTCATCCCGTCAAGTGCCCCCCTCAGTGCCTGTCACCCATTCACCCCCATCCCCCGCCCTCCTCCCCTTCCACCACCCCTAGTTCGTTTCCCAGAGTTAGGAGTCTTCATGATCTGTCTCCCTTTCTGATATTTCCTACCCATTTCTTCTCCCTATTTCCTACCTATTTCTTCTCCCTTATTTTGAAGCAAATCTCAGATATCACATCCAGTAATTTCATCCATAGGTATTTTAGTATGTATTACTAAGGATTCTTTATTTCTTTTTTTTTTTTTAAAGATTTTATTTATTCATTCATGAGAGACACAGAGAGAGGCACAGAAACATAGGCAGAGGGAGAAGCAGGCTCCATGCAGGGAGCCCGACGTGGGACTCGATCTCGGGTCTCCAGGGTCAGGCCCTGGGCTGCAGGTGGTGTTAAACCACTGCGCCACAGGGGCTGCCCAGATTCTTTATTTCTTAACATTATCACAATATTAGTCTAAAAAACCAACAATTATCTATTATTCTCAATAGTTACCAAATAGTTACTGTCCAGATTTCCAGTTCTTTCAAATGTTTTTCCAGTCTTTTTTAAAAATCAAGGTCCAAATGAGGTTCATGAATTCTTGTACTTAGATGAGGTCTTTTAGGTTTCACTTAAAGTTTAGATCCTCCTTCTAGCTCTTTATTTTTTCCTTATAATATTTGCTAAAAAAGCTGAATATTATAATCCCATGGTGCAGTTTAAAATGGTCCTTTGTTCTCAGTGTTTCCTGTAAATTGATAGGTGGATCCAGAAGATGTTCAAATTCAAGGGTTTTTTTTTTTTTTTTGGAAGACAACTTCACGGGTTGTGTTGTGTTCTTCCATCAGGAAGCACATAATGCCTGGCTGATTATCTTTTATGATGTTAGTAGCTGTTGCTGTTTAATTGATATTTAATGCCTACATCCATTTGTTTATTAGAGTTTTTACATTTATTTCTGATCCCATAAAATTCACTTTTTTTTTTTTTTACTGTGGTGGTAAGTGGTCAGAGTTGTAACTAAGATGAAGGTATAATTAAGAAAACAGTAACATCAGTTATGCCTCTATGTCTCAACCTCCAATAATTGTCCTATTGCACTTTAAAGATGTGCTCACTGATTGCTAGGAGGGAATAAAAATAGAAATAACATTGTAATGCTATAAATGAAAGATGATTAGAATATGATTTTCCCAGATCCTTTTAATATAAATGACTCTATGGGTTTTATGACATAATAATTAAGAAATAACCTCCTACATGGCTAAATACACAAAAAGTAATTAATAAAGCTTATCTACACTAACATCCACTAAATTTTTCATTACTTCTTGGTCTCAAATCCCAATAATTAAACTATACTAATCTGAAGCTTCTTTTCTGGGAATAAACAATGTATTCTTTCTTTGATGCTGTGCTCTTTTGTTGTCACTAATATAACACTGTTATTTTAATTTAAAATGACAGTATGGTCCTATAACCATAGCTAAGTACTTTGTGTTGCTTTTCCAATAATGCTGATTAACTTTTAGTGAACCAGTCATATTCTTCCACATAGCTTCTGGTTAAGAAATAACATGTCATTTGACAACTGGCAAGATTAACAGTCAGCTGTGGCCACTACACTGACTGACTCACTCAGGGATTTAAACCATGACCTTGGCCTCATTATCATGCTGTTATAATCTACTGAGCAAAATGGCCAGAAAAATGAATCCTGGAGACAGGAGGGAAAAATTCTGCAATTGTGTCTCCAAGCCCACTGCACATCTGTGTCCTTTCTGTAATTCTATTAGCAGCTGTTCTGGATATGGATGAGGAACTGAAGGCAGGATATTCTCCTGAAAATTAAAGCTGATCATGTCAGTTCTGTTCATCAAAATTTTTTTTAAATTTTTATTTATTTATGATAGTCACACACACACAGAGAGAGAGAGAGGCAGAGACAGAGGCAGAGGGAGAAGCAGGCTCCATGCACTGGGAGCCCGACGTGGGATTCGATCCCGGGTCTCCAGGATCGCGCCCCGGGGCCAAAGGCAGGCGCTAAACCGCTGCGCCACCCAGGGTTCCCTGTTCATTAGAAAAAAAGCCTCCACTGCCTGTCCAATGACTATAAAACAAGTTCAAATTTTTCATCACAGCATATAAGGTTATAGCATAATCTTCCCACCACTTGCTTCTCTGGCTTTAGCTCTTGCTACAATTCCCAGCCTCTTTCCTTTCATACTCCAATAATAGTGATTTTTCTTATGACTTTGTGACCACTCATTGAGCCTCTATAATACATAAGATGGTTTGGTAGGCTCTGGGGAAACTGGAGTGAAAGGCATATTCCTTGCTCTTAAAGAATTCATGGTCTAGTTGAGGCTACAGACAAAGAAATAAATGCCTACAATGCTATGTGACAAGTGCTATCTGTTAGCAAGGTCTGTGCAGTGCTAAGAGAGCCTGGGGTAAAAAAAGTGGAAGGAGAAAGGGAAGGATGAGCATACGAAGACAAAAAAGATAACTGAGAGGAAGGTTATGGGAAAGGGAGTAGAAAGTCACAGAAATGAGAAACTACACATTCAGCAAAATCCACGAAGGTTGTCATGCTGAAGAGGGGAACAGGTTGGTAGGTTGCATTGAAGAAAAGCCTAGAGGTAGGCAGGAGATGAACTGTAAGGGAACCTATATACCTTGACAAAGTTTAGATCTGACTTCTCTGCACCTGTGTTTCCCCCTTTTGAGAAAGCTTTTCTCCCTTTCTCCTGCCCAACTTAAACCAATAACTGACAAATTCTCTCCCCAGAAATTTACTCAACAGGTGTTTGTTGGAACACCTACTATGTGCTCTGTACTGTTCTAGGTGCTTAGGCTACATTAGTAAAAATCCTGCTCTGTGCATGTGCTTATATTCTAGTAGAGGGAGGCTGATGACTAATGATATGCATAGTAAATTGGGATTAGTGAACACGGAATAAATGTTGTCAGAGAGTAGCCAGTGCTGTGGAAAAAGGAAAAAGTAGGGTACAGTAAAGGAGATTGGAACAACTAAGGAGTGGGTGGGGCAGTTGAAGTATTACATAGGATGAATAACCCAGCAGAAATTTGAAGGAGCAGAGGGAGTCAGCAAGTGACTATCTCATGAAGAGTGTTCTAGGCAGAGGGAACAGCTAGAGGAAAGCCTGAAAGAAAGTAGTGGATGAGGTCAGGGAGATTATGTGGGATGTGTAAGCAAATTAAATAGTTTAACTTTGACTTAGGGAGAATGGAGAGCCAATGCAAGATTTTGGCCAGTGGAGTGAAATGATCTGATTAATGTTTTAGGAGGCTTGCTCTTCATGCTGTGTTCAGAAAAGACTGTAGATCCACAAGATCTGTTAGGAAAAACTATAGACATGCCAACCACCTAAGTATATTCATGTACCGTAGGAAAGCTGCAATGATTCCAAGCATTTTAGGCAGCCAGAGAATTTTAGCAGAGTACTGAGTCCTCAGTAAGTTCTAGTGATGTGATTAGTTTATGATTTTAGTTTAGAGATGCTTCCTAGGACTTATTCATAGATTTCAAGTAGCTATCACATGTAAAAATGAAAGTCCACAGACCTAAAATCTTAAAAAAACTTGTGTCCCTGCAGGTATTGAAGGAAAGGACTTGCATTTTGGAGTTAATGTGTAGCCTATCAAGAGGGCCTTGAGAATTCAATGATGAAGATGGTCAGTTACTTCTAAAGTTAAGAACAATCACAGTTTGAACTCAACCTCAAATTCACATATCTGAGGGACATGCCCAAGTAAAACATATGCCCTACAGGATACAGTGAGATGTGATAAACATTTTAAGTAGAATATTAAACCAGAGCAAACAAAACAGAATGCTCTAAGATTCAGATTATAGATAAAAAGATAAGAGATCTTTTGAAGGTATTTTACTTTCAGTTTTGAGCATTGCAATCTTACACTAAATTGGGTCTATTACTTTGAAAAGTAGTCCATTTAAAATTCTATGTGATATACATTTATACATGATATACGGTCTGACACATTTTTATTTTGAAAAGATATATGAATCAAGGTAGAAGATGATTTTAACATACTTCCTGAGGATTCCCTTTAATAGGAAAATCAGGTGTTGCAGTAAAGAAATGTAAAAATGAAACACAGTAAGATCACTCACTTTAGCTTCAATCCCGTAAGAAGTCAGCTCTCCCAATGATATCAGTTCATGTGCATTGTATTTCATAAGTAAGCAATGTGTCCAGGCAGGTGAGAGGCAGTGAAGGCACAGGGAAGCACAGCCACAGGCACCCAGCATGCTACGTTACTGGTAGAAAATGGTGCAGGGCCCAGAATGTGTCTCTACTGTAAAGGAGGACCAAAACTCTTTAATTTGGACAACTACTTTTAAGTTCACCTTTATGTACTCAAAATAGCTAAAATAACTAAAAGAAGTGCTCTTCTTGTTTTCCACTTCCCAGTTTCTCCTGTTTTCTATTTTGCAGTGCTCACAGTGCAATTCTGAACCTTAGCTGTACATTAGTCACTTAGGGAGTATACCTATGACCACAGTCCTAACCCCAGAGATTGATTCATTTGATCTAAGGTTGGACCTACGTGGTATTTTTGAAAAGTGACCCAGATAATTGTAACTTGCAGCCAGGGTTGAAAAGCACCATTTTTACTCAAGTTGGAGTAAAAATATCTAGATTCTAAGTTGTAATGCTGCCATTTACTAGCTGGCTGATGTTTAAGTCTTCAATTTTCCACAGGATGATGAGGTTGGCTTAGAGATTTATAAAAATTCTCCAGTTCTAAACTAAAACAAAATGTAATAAATTGGGATACATATAATCTTTTCTATTTTGCTTAGCTGTAAAAAGGAATTATTTGGAGTATGCTAGTTTGGTTTGAAGCAGATGAATTTAAAAAGTGTACACTTAAACTTTTCCTTCTTCCTTCTTCCCAATTACAAGGAATGGGAGAAAAAAAAAAACCCACACAGATATTTAAGCTTAGAAGTCACAAGAGACTTCTAGGGCTGCCTTGTCTGTCCCCAGCTCTCTTAAATTGGGAGTTAGTCATATGGTACCTGGGGAACAGGGCAGAAAGGAGACGCTTACTACACACCACAAAGGTAAATATAATACAAACCCCAAAGGCCGTATAGTACTCATGTGACCATAAACTGGCTTGTACTAAACACTGCAAGTGTGGAAGGTGAGGTAGGGGTGTGCCCATATACATATACACACGCACAAACACACTCCCCAACTCTCTTGCGGAGAGTGCCCTGAGGAGGACGGTCACTAGCGATGCGCACCCTAACCCTACCCCAGCCAGGACCACTCGAGCCTCCCCTCCACCCCTCCCAGCCCCCACCCAGAGGGCGGCCAGGTCCGTGCCCAGCTAGGTCCAGAGAGGCGGCAGCGGCCACTGCCATTTTCCCGCAGCTGGTTTTCTGTATCTTTCACCGAAGCCATCTCGGTGCCTCTAAAGTCAGACCTAGACACTAACCCGATCGCCTCGCTTCTCTGCCTCTTCTCTCTGGACTAGGCCCCCCAGTAAGGGCCAAATAGACCGAAGCCCATGGCCCAGGCTCAGGCTCACCCTCTGGATGATCCTAGCACCCTCACAGCTTCCTGGCTCCTCTTCATCCTCACACCTCCCCCAGACAAACCCTAACTCCCTCAATCTCACCCCTCCCCCCCCCACTTCTCCGCGCTCTCCCACCATGTCCCCTCGGCATCTCTCCTCGCATTCTTAGCCGTCAGCCTGCAGTTTTCTAGAACTTCCTCCCCCCCACCCCCACCTCCACCCTCAGCACTGGGTTCCAGGTCCCCGACATCACCTGCACTCCCTACTCGCTCACGGCTCCCTCCCTTCCCCTCAAGGTACCCCGGCGGGCCCCCACCCCCACCCCCGCACCCAAGGGGACCGCCCCAACCCTATCCTCTCCTCCCTTCCAGGACCGCACCCACAACACCTGGGGAGCCCCGCCACACTCTTTCGCCTCCGAGCCCGACTCCGGGGCATCCTCCCCCCTTCCCCCCAGTTCCCTCCTTTCCAAAACCCTAGGTGCCCCTACTTCCAGGCACTCCCCATCCCCGGACCTGACACTCCTCTCTGCCCCCAGGCTCCCGCTCCTTACCTCCCGACCCGACCCACAGCGCGCCCTCATCTACCAAGGCTCCCGTTCTCCACGGGCCCCCTGCCCCCAGCCCACGGGCCGCGCTCGGGAGGGGTGCTCGCGGCGCCGCTGCCCGGGCGGCCGGGAGGTGACGCGGCCCCCGCGGGAGGAGCCCGGGAGGCGGAGGGGCGGAGGAGGCGCGGGCGGCCGCACCGAGCGGCGGAGGGTCCGCGGGCAGGCGCGTGATGAGCAAGCACCCGCGCCCGGCCCTGCTGCGCGTCGGAGCTCGCGGGGATCCGGGCGGTGGCAGCCGGAGGGCCCCGGCCCCGGGCCTCGCCGCCGCCCGCCCTCGTCACCCCGTCCCGGCTTTCGCTTCCCCGCTCTAGCCCGGGGCGGTCTCGGCGGCCGCCCCCGGCCCCGCGGCCCTTCCCCGATCCCTTCGGGGGGGTCCTCCCTCCGCGGCGCCCGGAGGCTCAGGGACGCGTCAGTCGGCGGGACAGCCGAGCAGCTCCTCCGGGAGCCCGGCCCGGTTCCTCTCCACGCTCGCGGCCCCCGCCCCGGCGCCCCGCCCGCGGGAGGCCGCTGCGTCCCCGCGCTCCCAGCAAGTTCCCGGGACTCCCCCGGGGGCCGGGCCGCAGCTCCCCCTCTCCCCTGCGCGGCGGCGCGCGCCCCCGCCGGACTCCCTCGCGCCCGCTCCCTCCAGTCACCCCACCCTTCGCCGTCCCCGCCACCTTACTCCGCTCCCTCCCCCGCCGCTCGGCGCACACGCGGCCCGGCCCGGCCTCCCGCTCCTCTCTGCCAAACCGCTCACTTGCCAGCCCTTCGCCCCCGGGAAGGAGGAACGTTTCCCGGAGCGCGCTCCCCAGCCCTCGCTGCCCCCGCCCCACCCCGGCTCTTTTTCTCTCGGGGGAGGGGGGCTGTCGCCTCGGACTTGAAGGCCATTGATTTGTATGCATTTGTCCCAGCGCCGGAGGCTGCCCCTGCCCCAGCCGCCCGCGCGGGTGCCGCCGCCGCCGCCGCCGCCGCCGCCGCCGCCGCCGGAGTCGCCTCCCTGCCCCCTGGGTGGGTGAGCTCCGCCAAACATGTCGGCTCCTGTCGGGCCGCGGGGCCGCCCGGCTCCCACCCCGGCGGCCTCTCAGCCGCCCCTGCAGCCCGAGATGCCCGACCTCAGCCACCTCACGGAGGAGGAGAGGAAGATCATCCTGGCCGTCATGGATCGGCAGAAGAAAGAAGAGGAGAAGGAGCAGTCGGTGCTCAAGTAAGGACCCGGCTCCATCTTCCCGCCTCCCTCCCTCCCCTCCGCCCCCACAGCCGCTGCCCTGCTGCCGCCGGCGCGCCCCGCTTCGCCGCCCTCCCTCCCTCCCTCCCTCTCTCCCTCCAGCCGGCGGCGCCGGGGCCACGAGGGCTGCGGCCGGCGCCGGCCGCCGGGGCTGCTTTGTGGGTGTCGGAGCGCGGGGGTGTGTGTCGGGGAGGGAGGGCGCCGAGGCCGTGAGACGAGAGGGTGGCGAGCCTCTGGAACGTTGCAGTTTTCCCGGGCGTCCTTCCGGCTTTCCCCGCGGGCCAGCTGGGCTCCAGGGCCCCCGCGGGGCTGAAGCGGAACCCAGACTCCGCGCGTCCCCTCTCCCTTCCAGCCGCCCCCGCGCGGAGGCAGTGACTGGGGCAGCGAATCCAATATGGCCGTGCACAGGTGCTCCCCGGCCGGGACCCGGCGAAGGCGCGCCGGCCGGGGACGCGGGCGCGGCCGGGGCCCCCGGGCCCGGGTTTCCGCAGGGCGGTTCCGCCTGCACCGCGGAGACGAGCAGAGCTGCCCGTGGTCGCCGCGGGCAGGGGGGCGGCGGTGCGGGCGAGGGGCCTAAGCCCTGGCAGGTCTCGGGTGGGTGTGCGGCCGCCGCCATCTTCCAGCCCCTCCCCCTCGGCGGGTTCTAACACCCTGCGCTCTGCTGTTCTTCCTGTTTGCAACTAGTCAATCTGTTTAATCCTGAGGAGACTCTGGAGAGGCTCCCGTTCCTACCATGACTGCGGTGTGGGATGCTTCCTACCTCACTAAGTTCTGCTACTCGTGTTCCCAGTCTGGGCGGCCGGGATTTTGCCGAGGGTGGGATAGTAAAGGCAGCACCCAGGCATCTCGGTGTAGCGCTGTGTAACTTCAGCACCAGGGAGCTGTCCAGACGCAAATACAGCTTTGAGGCTCCTTTTCTTCTCACTCTAAGCAAAGATTGGTTTCTGCGGGTTTGCTTTTCAGTGTTTTATGGGCATTTGACTTCTCAGTTACTGTATGAAAGAGATTGTGCAGAAGAGGCGTAACCTTTTTATGTTTTTTCCAACTCCCCTTTTTTTTCTTTTTCATTTTACTTGAATTCATTTTACTTGAAATGAATTATTCACTAGGAGATTAACTTGTACAGTTTATGTGCCAAAGGTGGGATGGTTCATCGGTGTGTTATCAAATACACTTTTCCCATATTCTCCACAGTAACACACAGTTGACAGAGTAGAGTTCCTCTATGAACGTACTAATACACTGACCTCTAATCATGTAGATTTTAAAAACAGGTTGTCGAATTCAGTATTCTTTAATGCACTTATAAAGAAACAAGTTTCTGTCTATACACATATTTTCATATTTTATAAAAATACCATAAATTATGGTAACAAGTGCATCAAATATTTGTACATATTTGAGAAAAAAAATTTCTCAAAAAATATTGAAGCTCTAAGAGAGCAAATGTTCCTGACATATTAATTGGAATACAGAAGAATCACTTCTTCAAAGCTAATTCCTGGGTTTGGAGGCTTGTTTAGGAATATGATTTATTAGTCAGCTTGGCAAGTGAAAAACAGTTAAGAGATTTAAGTGCTTATTTTAACTAATGGAGAAATAAAGCATTAATATTGAAGCTTTTTGAGCATTCTACTCCCTTAGCTTTACTACATACACTGACCACTCCAAGCTTTTGATAACTTAGGGTTTGATATTTAGATATATGAATCTATATTTTTCACTATACTTGCACTAAAATTAGTGGTGCCAAAATGATGTCAAATAAAATGTGGTTTTATTTCTTTGACCCACATATTTAAATGTACAGTGTGTTTTTACTTCTTTATAGTGTGCTAAATCATAGTATTACTGGCTAGTTCACTGTAGTTCCAAATCCATTTATTGTTCTGATATATAGAAATGTAAACGAACTTTTGAATACTAAATTAAGAATTACTCAGAGTGACCAGTATGTTATATTAGGAAAATGTTGT
Organism: Canis lupus familiaris; assembly: GCF_011100685.1. Taxonomy (NCBI): domain Eukaryota; kingdom Metazoa; phylum Chordata; class Mammalia; order Carnivora; family Canidae; genus Canis; species Canis lupus. The sequence goes on from NC_049234.1 coordinate 5,066,914, forward strand.
GAAAGGGTTTTTCAAGTAGGTTCATTACATTACATACATTACATTTCTGTGTAAACCAACATACCATGCAAATATATATAGTGTTCATACATTCATATTTGCACAGTTTAGGTAGAAACATTCTCTAAACATACATTCACACGGGTCTATGAAATTACACTGATGAAAAATCTATTCTTTTTATTTTAAATATGTTTGCATTTCTACCTAACAGTCTTGGAAGGAGACATGCCTCAAAATGGCCTACATGGTTTCAGAATTATTTTTATATTCATTTTAACAAGAAGTTTCTTGGAGGTTAAAGCATAATATACTTAAAAATTTAATTTTACATGTTCTTTAAGAATGTTTTTGGCTTTTGTAATAAAGTAAGACTAGGCAAGGAAAATGAGGAAAAGATTAGACTTTCTGATAGAATTATAAGAAAAGATTGTTTTGAAGAATTTTATAATTTATTAGGTAATATCAATTTTGGGTATTAAGTTATAAATACTATGTATAAGAAAAAATAATACTAGTATTCTTCAATGATTACTATTTCTCATTAAATTTTAGGGGCCATTTTATCTGGTCAAGACTACATTATCCTTTGTTTTTCTTTAAAAGAGTGGTGTCCATTTAATTGCATTTTAACATCTATTCTGAGAGAAGGTCATGGACAGAGAAACTGAAAATCAAATTCATGTCTGCTGCTTGTAACAACTATGTTAAAAGAGAAGTTTGATGTGTGAAAAATTGAAACCATTGGATGAAAATATTTTCATACTAAGTATTCATACAAAGTGGGATATGCATACCAAAGTACATCACAAGATGATATATTGGAGTACAGGAAGAGAATATTAAAACTTATATTCCTATTTCTATTTTTACTTGAAAAAGAAATTAAGTTTCACTGATATTTAATATATGGATTGACACAATATTAAGATGCGTATGCTTTGTGAGTAAATATGCATGTATTAAGAAGTTCATGCCTGAGATATTCTTAATGAGAGAGGTGAGCAATCAAAGGAGATTAAGACCACTATAGTAGTCTCTCTCTTTACGAAGAGAATTAATTAGGAACTATTTATATTTAATTATTAGCAATTTCTTCAAAGCCTTGCTGAACATCCACATACTCTGGAAGTCTTCTATCATCATCAAGTAACTTCATTTTACATGAGATTGAGATACTAAAATTTTGGAAGCATTTTTATATCTCAGATCCCTCAATAGATCAGTAATTACTTTTTTTTTATCCTTACATGAACATCCTTTTATAGTTTTAGTTTTGATAACTCAATCTACTGGTAGAATCTATAATGTTCTTTTACTTACTAGTATTTTTAAGCCTTGTCTTTCAAAGATTGTAAACTTCTTGAAGGTAAGAATAAAAATGTACTCTTCTTTGGAGTTTGTGTTTTGGAGCATTTTTAACACCTGCACCTATTAGTTACCTAATAAGTAATGTTGTTGTTAATGAGGCAGATTACACATTTTGTTGGGAAAATGAAGATACTTTTTTTGGAAAGAAAAGCATAATTTATTAAGCCTATATTTTCCAATGAGTTTTTTTTTTTTTTTTTTTTTTTTTTAGTTTATTTTTTTGGTGTGATATTGGGGAAAAATATATGAGAAAAGCAAAACCACTGAAATCAATAGAAAAGTTTTCATTCAGTAAATATTGAGTTTTTTATATATATATCATAGGCTTTTTTTCAGATGAGTTTTTTTTTTTTTAAAACAAATTAGAAATTATGTTTCTTGATGTGCAAATTATCTTTTGATTCTATGTTTGGATTTTCTGTTAATGTTAAAGGGATAAAATTTGCCCCCTAAATAAAGGAAGACAATGAGGAAAAGTTTAATGATAGATCAGAGTGATAATTTAGCTTACATTTAAAGCATAGACTAGCAGATCTGAATTTTTTTAAATTTAATTTTACAAATATTTTTCAAAGTCAATTTATAAGTTTCTTTATTTAATGGATAATATATACTTATCATATAAAATTTCTTAGCTACATTTCCCCCCAAGCCAGAGGCAACGACTTGTGCCAGTTTATTGTATTACTATTCTAGAAATATTCCATGCATAAGAGTAGATATGTATGTATATCACATATTGTGTGTGTCTGTAATGAGTGTATGTTTGTGCACACAGATATATGGATGGATGTATATGTGGAAACATAAAAAACACAAATGTGTATTGCAGTTTACTTTTTAGGAGATCATTTCCACACCCATTAATATATAGTTTTCTTGTTCATTTTAATGGCTGCATAATATCTCATTTTGTGAATGTTCTGTACTTTGACTAGAACCGTATTTTTGGGTATTTAGGTTGATTCTAAGTATTTTGCCATTAGGAACAACACTGTGATAAGTATCTTTGTACATATATGATTTCCTACATACGTGAATATATCTTTGGAATAAATTCCTAGAAATGCATTGTTGGGTCAAAAGGTCAGTGTATTTTAAATGTTAGTAAATATCGCCAAATTTACTTTCATAGAATAAGTATGCATAAATAACATAAACTAGGGAGACTCCCACATCCTTTCCAATTCAGTGTGTGATAATCTTTGTCAATGTTTTTGTGAAAAATATGCCATTGTAGACTTAATTGAAGTTTTCTTATTATCAGTGTGGCTGATTTGTTTTTTACATTTGTTTTACATTTGTTTAGAGTCTTTTGTCTTTTTTTTGGGTCACTTTTAGTGATTTATAGAAGCTCTTTTTATTGTCATTTGTTTATGACCTTGTTTATGCCTTTTATTACTGGTCAAGATTTTTAAAAAATGTGTTTGAATTTATTATTTTGTGTTTTATAGCTTTGGGGTTTGTGTTGTACTTAGAATGATCTTTCTCATTCTAATATTTAAAAAGCTACCATATTGTCTTCTTATAGCTAAATGAAAATTTAAGACCATGGCATATCAAATAATGGATACAATGCAATCATGAAGACTTTAAAATAAAAATCATTATTGTACATGTAAATAGCCATGGCCATTGTCAAAAATTGAAAACCTGTAGTTTCTAAGAATTTAAAATGCATTCCAAGGCATCGATTGACTTATGAGATAGTACTTAATTCTTTATATATGTTCCACATTTTAAAGTAACTAGGACCATTAAATAATATCTTCTTGTTGACAATATATATTGATAAAGAACTGATCATACTGTGTGATGAAGAGAGAGGTAATGGAGGCAAGTGTGAGGGACCAGATGGATTTTGACTTGAAACCTTATTTTACTAATTAATATCTGTAAGGTCTTACTTATATTGTTAAGCACTCTGAGCCCATGTTTCCTCATCTGCATTATCTGAATAGTACCTTACACCTACCTTGAAGGATTGTTGTGAGCAATATAGACTAGATGTCCTGTCATAAGTAGGTGTGCAACAAATAGTCATTATTAACTGATTATAGACAACAGTTTCTAAATGTTAATATTATCATAACATTCCTCGGTGAAATCTTACTTTTTTAAAAAAAAATAAATTGAGACATTCTCTTCCTTCTCTACTGAGAAGCCAAAAAACTACCTACCTGAAGATTTTTTTTAATTTTTATTTATTTATGATAGTCACAGAGAGAGAGAGAGAGAGAGAGAGAGAGGCAGAGACACAGGCAGAGGGAGAAGCAGGCTCCATGCACTGGGAGCCCGATGTGGGATTCGATCCTGGGTCTCCAGGATCGCGCCCTAGGCGGAAGGCAGGCGCCAAACCGCTGCGCCACCTAGGGATCCCCCTACCTGAAGATTTTTAAGTTACTTCATTATTTATCTAGAAGACCAGGGATGGAAAGGGAAGGTGATGAGTTAGAAGCAATTTCCTCAGCAAAAACCATTCTTAGCCTGATAACTAAGGCGTAGTACTGAAAATAATACAGCAAATTATTGGTTATTGGCAAGATACTGATTGTCTTGGGTAAATGTGAGGGAACTAATTTGTGCAAATTACTCTGTGATTGTCCTTAGATTTGCCTGGGATCAATTTTTTACTTTATTAATAAATAAAAATATGTATTTACTTATTTGTCTTATTCATATTATATCTGAGAACTCAGAGAATCTTTTCAGGGTAATGGATTCTGAAGAATTATTATGGTTCAGAGTACTCTCCTTTCCATTGCTTCTCGGAAACACAAAATCTTTGTATGACTGCCTCTTTCTCATCTTTCTGACCGTAGCTTCAAGTTTGCATTCTTAGAGAGCTTTCTTACCCAAACATTCTTAAGTAGGTTCTCCTCTTCCTTCTTTTCCACATCTTTCATATTTCCCCGGTTATGCTTCTTAAAACTTACCGTTTCTTTTTTTATAGTCTGTCTACCTTGCTAGATGATAAAATCCCAGAGAGCAGATACCATGTCTGTTTTGCTCACCATTTTAGCCTCAGCTTCTAACCTAACACACAATGCTTTATGCATGGTAGTACTAAAAAATATTAGTTGGGTGAATGAATGAAACATTGAGAATGAGATACTGTGTTCATTTAGGTCCTGCTTGTTTTCAAGGTGAAATTCAATAGTCTAAAAGAAAAAGATATGCTTGGGTAGTAGTGCCCTTATTTTTTGAAATCAATTATAATTTTTAAATATATGTCCAGTTTTGCTTATATAACTAGAAGCAAAATTAGAGTATTTGCGTGTGATTGCAACTCATCTTTCTTTTAGGCTAAGCACATACCTGTTTTGACTAGAGACCAGAAGAGTATTGTGATATGTTGTTTTGAAATTTTAATTATTTTCTAATATAAGGAATATTTTGCTTTAAAAATTATTACTTTACTTTGGAAGTATTTGTAAATTTCCAGTGCGTTTACCAGAGCTGAATGGTAAGTGGTGTACAGACTATTGGATAGAAACAATTCTTCCCAGAGGCAGGCAATCAGAGGCCAACCATAGTCATATGAACACATTGAAATGTAAGATGTAATGAAAAAAAACACAATATAGGGGTTTTTAGTACATCATGATCATAGTAAAAAATATGTCAGATTAGTTAATTGAGAGTTTGTTTTCTCTTTGGTATTGTTTGAGGGGGTCAGACATTTTATCCTTTTTAAGTCTCTAGAAATTTTACTCCTACTAGATAGTAAAGATTCTAGACATTAGAGATACTGTTGTATTCACTAGTCATCTGATGAAGTGCAGATATCTATCTTTGGGTGTTAAAATGCTTTGAACCATTATCAGCTAACTCTATAGGAACTCACTATAAGAAACATGGTAAACCATAATTACAATATTGCATGTAAGTGCTAGGAGACCACTGTGCGCAGTGTATCATAGGTATATTCGTAGAAGGGGAGCACTTGATCCAATTTGGGGGGATGACCTCTAGGCTGAGGCTCATAGGATGAGTAGATGTTAGTTGGGCAGAAAAAGACATTCTAAGCAAAAATATTAACACTCTCAAGTCTTCCTACCCTACCCTTTAACTTTCTTTGTAATAGAGAGGCAGGACATGGTCAAGAAACTGACTTGAAGTGGTTTAGAAGGTCTGGAGCATAGGGTTTATTGGTGAGTTAGTAGAGGAGACTTGAGAGATGGGAAGGGTCAGAGCTTCAAAGACGTTATATGTTCTTCTTTTGGTTTGGCTTTAATCGAGAGGGCAGGAGGGAGTCATGGGAGGATTTTAAGCAGTGACACAATATAATCAGACTTTTGTTGAAAAAACTCCCGCTCTTGGGGATCCCTGGATGGCGCAGCGGTTTAGCGCCTGCCTTTGGCCCAGGGCGCGATCCTGGAGACCCGGGATCGAATCCCACGTCGGGCTCCCGGTGCATGGAGCCTGCTTCTCCCTCTGCCTGTGTCTCTGCCTCTCTCTCCCTCTCTCTCTGTGTGACTATCAAAAATAAATAAAAATTAAAAAACAAAAACAAAAAAACTCCCGCTCTTATAGAACGGGGGATTGATGAGAATATGTAATGCTAGAGGCAAGAGCACTATTTAGGATACTCTTCTAGTAGTCCAAGTGACACATGATGTAGATATGAAAGAAGGCAGTCCTGGTGGAGGTCAAGAGGCAGGATAGCTTTGGAAATATTTAGGTGCCAAATTACTGGGATTTGCCAATAGTATAAAGTAAGCTCTTATGATGCCTAATATGCCCAACTGACTAGCATACATAATACATATCTATCTTTGCTCATCTCACTGATGGTTAGCTTTCTAAACTGGTCTAGTCTCAGAACCATAGTTCTCTTGAGAGAGCACTTGGGGGAAAGGCTTCTTTTATTGTTTTACTTATTCTAAACGGTTTTTTAAAAGATTTTATTTCTGTTTATATATTCATGAGAGAGAGAGAGAGAGAGAGAGAGAGAGGCAGAGACACAGGCAGAGGGAGAAGCAGGCTCCATGCAGGGAGCCCGATGTGGGACTTGATCCCGGGACTCCAGGATCATGCCCTGGGCCCAAGGTAGGCGGCTTAACTGCTGAACCACCCAGGCGTTCCTATTCTAAACAGTTTTTAATGTGAATACTTATACTAGAAGTGACTACAACTTTGATATAATAGGGGTAGGATGGGAAATAATAGAGTAATAGTAGGAAGCACAAAAAGGGAGAAAGAACAGAAGGCAAAGAAAAAGGGAAGAAGCTCAGGACTCTCTGAATCCGTTCATAATTGTGAGGAAGCCTACTTAACATTTTAACTTAGAAAACTTTTTTCCTACTGAATATATTACCATTGTATAATTTTTTCAAAACTGCAGGTCTGCTTTCCTTTTATTGAACATTCCTTGCTCCCATTGACAACTTCATCTCCATGAATTTCTCATCATCTGGTTTTGTTTCATTCTTTGGGTATTTTTAGCTATTACACAATCTTTGTTTTAGATGTTAGATTTAACTAGGACAAATTTCCTTTCTTGTATACATTCCTATATCACCTCCAAGAGAATTTTGGAAATGTGAGTATACTTTAGGAGAATATAGAAAAGAGATTAGCTGTGGAAATGACATTGTGGTTGGTGAAGATTCTGTTCTTTATATTAGCTTAGTGAATTATTGCAGGTTTCAGACAGTGCTGTGTTATGAAAGAGAGGTAAGTTTTGTTGGATTTTGTGATGGAAAGTTTTAGAAATAGGATTAGAAGTAGGATTATAGAAAGGGAAAAGTTTAGAATAGGTTTAGACCCAGGAGTGATAAAATATGATTTCAGATACTAAACAATACAGCTAGATAACAGAATAAAACCATAATGGTATTTTTGATAAAGGGTTTGCTTCTCAGACACATATATGAACAATCTGTTTTATTACACATCACATCACACAGAACTCCTTTGGACTAAAAGCTGAAAGAATTAATGTTTTTCTTTGCACAAATATATTTTTTTGGAAAAATATATTTGGAGTGGAGATAGCTAGGTTTTCATCAGGGATTTACATTTCTCTTTCACAGAGTTGTTGCTGCCCAGCTGCCTAGCCCTGGACTACCTTTCTTCAGATTTCCTTGTTTCTAAATGGGTTCATGTGATTAAGTTCTGGCTGATGATTTAGGCCCCCAACTCCACTCCATTAGACTTTTTATGAATAAGACATATGTTTCTGGGTTAAGTCAACTTAACTGTGTCTATTACTGTGGCTATCTTAAGTAATATCAATCCTCTTGTTAGTATCTGTTATTTGTTTAACTTTGGGAAAACTTTAAAGTCCCCATCTGCACTGGTTGACTCCAGAAGTACTTCCATGGTACTGAACTTTATTACCATAAGTTGATTTCTCTTTGATGATTGTCTGGCCTAAGTTAATGTAAGTCTTAACTCAGCCATCGGATTCTTGAGTACAGAATTTACTAGGGAGGGTCTGTTCTATCTGCTTGGGGACAATTGGGCTCAACCCCAACTGGGGATTTGTTATTGAAGGTGCAAGAAGGCACAGCCACTGAATCATAATAGAGATACTTGCTCTGGAAGCAAATATAGGATAAAGACTTCATGACAAAACAAAAATTTGCAATCATAGGATCCATTTTAGAGTCTCGTTGTTAGATGTTTTATAGGTTGAAGGTTCATGGTTAAATTCCATTTCCAAACTAAAGGTTAGGAAAATTTATAGCAATTGGAAGTAAATTTTATAAGACCAGAGAGAGATACAGTTGAATGTCATTGAACTTTTATTACTGCATGTTACATAGTTTTTCCTTTCACCCCTCTAGATCTACTCCTACTCTACTGCTTTTCCCTCATTTTGCTGTATATAGTGGGAGACTGACCTCTAAGGATTACACCACTGGGGTCCCTTGTCCCTGACTTTTAGTTGGGTTTTGTGTCTTGAGATATTTGCAGTTTGGAGGGAGGGAGGACAGTGAGGTCACATTATTTGTTTGCAGGCTTCCTTCAAAGGAAGGAACTTGCCTTTGCGGTTGGTTGTGTCTTTCTGTTGAAAACAACAGTTCCATCTGCCGGCCCTTTAGTATATCTATTTTCTTCTGGTTCTGGAAATTGCTTTTCAGGCCGCTGCACTGCTTGTTGATTTCCTTAAACCCTGCCCACACCTTTGTGAAATAGTCTCTTTATTAAACTCTAGTCAGTTTGGATATGCCATGTGTTTGCTGCTAGGACTCAGAATAATACATTGTGGTTCAGTAAAAATTTATTGGGATTATGAATGTGAATGGACCATAACTTGAGGTAGTCACAATCTACTTTCTTCAATATGTCCACAGTAATTTTTTAATGAATTCCTCTATGTGTCATGTTCTTTAATTCTTTTTTTCCCTTTAATTTTTCGATTATGCACCTGCCCTTACTCTACCTGGTGAGCAGTTTTTTGCTTACCTCCATTGCCTTGAGGAGATACAGTCCTTTGATACATTTCTGTTAGCTATCTCTTTTCTCAATTGTTATCGCATTTAAAAAATATTTTATTTTTAAATTTTGGTTTAACCTAGGCAATAAAACATTAAAAGTATCTATGAAATAAAGTAGAAAAAGAACATGATCCAAGGCTGTCCTTCAAAATTACTAATACAAGTCCATGTCTCAGTCTGTAGTTGAATATGTTAGACTAGACTAGAAGTCAGGAGTCCAGTCAGGAGACAACAACTACAATAGTAATTTGAACAGGAAAACTTTAATATAAAGGTTATTAACCTGTAGCAGGGAGCAGCCACTTCTTTTAGTGCTGAGGCTGAGTACCCAAGAAAGGAACAAATTTGGAAGAGATTCCTTCCCCTTCAAGGTTGTGGCTGAGGTTCAGCCCTTGTTAGGTGTGGCTGTGGCCCATTGAGCTGCCTCAGGCTGAGGCAGGCAAGCTGGAAATCTGTGAGGGTGTTGGTAGGGCTTGCAGAGAAGCTGGCCAGACTTTTCAGAAAACTGGCTGGGAAGCCACCTAATGGGGTGCCTGTTGGGGTGCTACTGAAAATGATGGAAAGACGCCCACTGGGGTAGTAGGGGAACATGTTAGGAGGGTGAGTGCCACTGGTGCCCTGTAAGCTCCTGGCAGCCAAGGAACACAAAATAACTACCAAAGCACCCAGAACCAGAAAGAGAAGCCCCTTCTTCCTTTACTGTTGCTTTGGCTCCCTCTGCCGACAAAGCTTAACACTGTGCCACTGGTGAAGGACAAATGGTTATAGAGTCCATATCCAGTATCAAAACAGGACAAAGAAGGGTGGATTTACTGAGTAGTAGTAAATTTATAAGCTGTGCTCTCCCTAAATATCAGTAGCTTAAAACAATATAGGTTTATTTCCTTTTCATGCTGTATGTTTTCTCTGGGGCACTTGGGGGCACATCCTCATTCTGGGACAGGCTGATGGAGAAGTGATCTGGGACATTGAGAACAGTGAAAAGAGAAACTGTGGTGAACTGCAAGTTGTCTCCTCAGGTTGTCTCTCAGAAATACATAAAAAACTTGTGATCACAACTCATTGGCCAAAACAAGTTGCCTGATCGTGCCTCACTGGGGGCAGAGTACAGTCCTACCATGTATGGAAGGAAAATCAGCAATATTTGTTGAAAAATATAATTACCACAAGATTGACAGGATTAGAAAATTAGTATTAGAAAATTTGCACTTGCTAGGATAATTACTTATATTTCTTCCTCTTAAATTTTATTTGTTTTGTAGTTCTTATGAGTTTTAGTGAAAAGTAGCATCAAGATAAAAGTTGATGGTGCTCTTAACTTCTGGATAAGGAACCTCAAACCAGAGAGTGAACTTACGCATTTGTGTAAAACAGTGAAGCTGTAAATAATTTCAGTAGCACGAAGTATATTTTTTTGAAGGTTAGATACAGAATTTATTTTTAAATTTTGCATTAAAAATTTTAAAAAATACTTCATTCATTATTATTTATTTATTTGACAGAAAGAGCACAAGCAGGGGGAAGGGCAGAGGCAGAGGGAGAAGCAGGTTCCCCACTGAGCAGGGAGCCCAACATGGGGCTTGATCCCAGGATCCTGGGATCATGACCTGAGCCAAAGGCAAGATGCTTCACCAGCTGAGCCACCCAGGTGCCCCAATTTTGTATTAGAAATTTTACATTAACCTATGCTGATGTGATGTCACATGAAATATGAAATGCCTATTTATGTAGAAAAGGTTTTTTCATTTATGGTCAGTTGTGTATAGAGGATTGAAAAACAAGATCTGGCGATTTGGATTAGAGTTCTTGCTTTCAGCATTAACAAGCTCTGTTTTCTAGAAGAAGTCACTTAACCTCCCTAAACTCTGTAAAATGGAAATTGAAAACCAATGTCCAAAATCCCTTAACTCAAACTTGTATGAGATGTGTTTTAGAGGTTTTTGATTTTGGAAATGTAAAAATGCACATACCTTATAATATGTGACTCTTATCAGGATCAGGACAGCAGCTCCTAATCAAGCACATTTATATTTCTTCAGTGAAACATGAGTGTTTACAAATTAATTTGATAAAGACTGTATATAGCCTCATGCTAATTCAGATCAAGAATTTTGGCCCAGACTTATAGAAAAAGTTCTGTTTTCAGAGCTTCGTGGGTTTTGGGACTGTCGGTAAGGAATTATGGGCTTTTGGTATTTTTATCATAGGGTTAAAGTGACACTATGTAAATGAAAGTGACTTTAAGCTATAAATCACTATAACATGCTAATTATTGCAATCACAGTAGCCATTGATGTTATCATTGTAATCAGCCTTTTAAAATAATATTTAAAGGAAAGAATTGAAAATTGGATGTTGCTGCTGTAGGCGTACTTAAATAGATTAGTATTAGAGCGTTTATTGATCTCAGATCATTTAAATTTTTATTAAAGATGATTTAAATGTTGCAGCCTGGATGGCTCAGTGATTTAGCACTGCCTTTAGCCCAGGGCGTGATCCCGGAGACCTGGGATCGAGTCCCACGTCAGGCTCCCTGCATGGAACCTGCTTCTCCCTCTGCCTATGTCTCTCTCTGCCTCTCTCTCTGTCTCTCATGAATAAGTAAATAAAATCTGAAAAAAAAAATTTAAATGGGACTGTTGCCAGAAGGAAAATATGTAAAGTATGAAAAATCTGATCATGTCACTCTTTTCCTTAAAATATCTGTGTCTTCCCATTGCTACCTGCACGTAGCCTTTAACTGGAGTCCTTCCTCTGAATGATGGTATACAGAAAATAATGAGGATTATTTTCTTAATTCTCCCAGGGATAGGTATATAACTACTACCATACTGGATGCATTAGAGATAAATTAATTTGTTACATACAATAGATGCCTTAGGACTTTATTTATTTCTTTATTTGTGAGAGACACAGAGACAGAGGCAGAGACATAGGCAGAGGGAGAAGCAGGCTCCCTGTGAGGAGCCCAGTGTGGGACACCATCCCAGGACCCCGGGGTCACGACCTGAGCCAAAGGCAGAAGCTTAACCCCTGAGCCACCCAGGTGCCTCTGCTTTAGGATATTTATTTATTTATTTATTTATTTATTTATTTATTTATGATAGGCACACAGTGAGAGAGAGAGGCAGAGACATAGGCAGAAGGAGAAGCAGGCTCCATGCACTGGGAGCCCAACATGGGATTCGATCCCGGGTCCCCAGGATCGCGCCCTGGGCCAATGGCAGGTGCCAAACCGCTGCGCCACCCAGGGATCCCTGCTTTAGGATCTTTAGAGCATAATTCTCCCCCAGATTTCTGGTTGACAAAGGCTGGTGAGAATATACAATTCTTAGCATGTTGTGATCTGACCCCTTTTTACTATTTGTAGTCTTGTTTTTTTCCCCATTATACCATATATTTTAGCTGCCTACTTACATTCCTTTACTTAGTGCTTCCTAAACTCTTTTATGTCATACTACACAAAGAAAACAATAATAGACATATATGTCATGTTGGGGTAAACTGGAAAAGAGTTGGGGGCATCTAATGGGATTTTGTGAGAAAAATAAATCACATTCTTATCACATTAATAAAACAATAGATGAGAACTATATGGTCCTTTCAATAGATGCAGAAAAAGCATTTGATGAAGTTGAATATCCATTCATAACAAAAACCCTCCATACATACGTCAACATAATAAATAATAATAAAGGCCATATATGAAAAACCCGCAGCTAGTATCATGCTCAATGGGGAAAAACTGAGAGAACAAATTAACGGTTACCAGAGGAAGGGATGAGCTAAATAGGTGATGAGTATTAAGGTGCCCACTTGTGATGGGCACCCAGTGTTGTATGTGAGTGTTGAATCACTAAATTCTACTCCTGAATCTGTTACACTATCTGTTAACTAACTGGATTTAAATAAAAACTTGGGGGAAAAGCATCACATTTTCTATTACATAATTATAAGCGAAACAAAATGTGAAAGCATTATGGAAATAGTAAATGTTGAATTGTAAAAACTATTAAATGATATCCTTAGCTGGCTTCTATGAGCATACTTTTTATCACGTTTATGTACTTATTTTTTGTACTTATTTTTTATTTTAATTTTTTTTTAAGATTTTATTTATTCATGAGAGACACAGAGAGAAAGAGAGGCAGAGACACAGGCAGAGGGAGAGGCAGGCCCCTCAGAGCCCGATGTGGGACTCGATCCCAGGCCTCCAGGGTCACGCCCTGGGTGGAAGGCCGCGCTAAACCACTGAGCCACCCCGGCTGCCTTGTACTTTTTTTTAAACATAAATACATAATTCCTGACCAAGACTATTTAATGATGATCTCTTTAAATTCTTGTTGCTCTGCATTGACTAGAAGCTATATAAGTAGTTGGTAGCAAATTGCAAGAAAACTTGTTTCTTTTTTTCTGATTAATGGAAATTCCTTTTATGCTGTTAAGTCTTGAAACTTCAGTCTCTTTAAATTTTGCCTCAATGGTGGTAGCATTTAACTGCTTGCTCTTCCTTTTTTTTCATTGACCAATGTAATGTTGAAATTTCTTCCCATATGTGAATGGGTTTCAAATCCAAATGAAGTTTTAAAAAATTGTTGATATCCTTCAAGATTACAGTACTAGTCTTAATTAGGACTCAAATTGCAATATTGACTGTCACTGGTGAATCATCCTAACTGAATTTTTATGAAGCTGAACTATTGCTTTAAATTTATAAACTTTGTAACACTCATTAATATGTTGTAGCATGGTTCATGGAAATTTTTGATTGAGTTCATCCATGTGTTTGAAACTGTCACTTAAATGAGCCATTTTTTTGAAGCCAATTACCAGCCTTCAACAAATCTGTAAAGTGAGAATCACTCACAATGTCAATGCTTATTTTTAACCCATAAACTTTAAAATGAAAGCTTTCCTTTTGAATAAACAACACACTGAGGTATGCAATAGCAGAGAGTTGTATTCCAAACTCATTTCTCAGTGTAAAAACAAAAGTAGTTGGTATTGTAGCAGCTTGGGATTGACTACATTATTCATTTTGAGAACATTATTTAATGTGGAATCTCTATCTATAGGCAAGATTTTGCATTCACGAGCTTCTCTGGGAATAAGAAATAGTGTTACTTGAATTTCAATTTTTTCCAGAATAAACTCTGGTTGTAGAGACTTTATATTTTCTTGTCATAAAATTATACACTATTTCTATAATATTTTGTTTTGAAATCTGGTACTTTTTGCAAGACAATCTATTTTTTGTCATTTCTTTTCAGGTGCTATAATGTCAGTTATTAACTAGATTACTAACTGTAGATTCATTTATCTGCAGTGAAAACTTTAGTAATTTTCTTTTTATTTTTTTAAAATAATTTTCTTGACTAGAGTTGTCTCTGTTTCCTCTCACATTGCCATCAATATACTTACTAATAATATCATATTATTAGTAATAATACACTTACTAATAATATTCTGTCTCCTTTTTTCTCCTTTTTGGTTTATTGATTTAAAATATAGTGTTGGCAGAGTTTTTTCTTTCTTTCTTTTTTTTTTTTGAAGATTTTATTTTATTTGGGAGAGAAAGAGTGGGGTTTGGAGTGGGCAGAGGGAGAAGAAGAAGCAGACTCCTCGCTGAGCAGGGAGCCCCATTCTGAGCTCAATTCCAGGACCTGGAGATCATGACCTGAGCTGAAGGCAGATGCTTAACCGACTGAGCCACCCAAGCACCCTAGTGTTGGCAGTTTTTATGTGGACTGGTAAATAAGCCGTTCTGCAATTGTGCATTGTTATTTTTCACTTGCAGACTTTTTTTTTTCTAAGTTTATTTATTTAGGGCACCTGGCTGGCTCAGTTGGGGGAGTATGTGACTCTTGATCTCCAGCTTGTGAATTCGAGCCCCACATTGGATGTGAATTACTTAAAAATAAAATATAAAAAAAAAGCTTATTTAAGTAATCTTTATGCCCAACTTGAGGCTTGGACTCATGACCTGAGATTAAGAGCTGCATGCTCTTCCAGCTGAGCCAGTCAGGTCTTCACTTGCAGACACTTTAAAAAGTTAAAATCTTTTGCCTTGTGGTAAGGTACTGGTATTGTTTACTTGGCCCATTACTTTGTGATAAACTTTTCATGCAGAGAGACATTCTGTTTGAAGAGAAGAATTATCAGGGTATGAGAATCATAGTCTGAGATCTGTATTATATTTCTTAACTAGTGATTTAAACTTTTACTTTAATAATTAAAGTTTTCAAAATTCAGTTGCACTGATGCTAGAAGAAAGCATAGCTTATGGATGCCTTGACATTGGTCTTGGCATTGAATTTGTGGATATGACTCCAAAAGCAAAGGCAATAATAGCAAATATAAAGAAGATTGGTTGGTGGTTATCAGAGGGGAAAGTGTGAAAGGAGTCAATTGTATGTTGACAGATGGTATCGAGACTATTGTGATCACTTTATAGTGTATACAGATTTTGAATTATGTTGGACAGCTAAAACTAATATAATGTTATATATTACTTTTACTTCAAAAAAAAACCCCAAAAAAACGGGCACGCCTGGGTGGCTTAGCAGTTGAGCATCTGCCTTCGGCTCAGGGCATGATACTGGGATCCGGGATCAAGTCCCACATCGGGCTCCTTGCATGGAACCTGCTTTTTCCTCTGCCTGTGTCTCTGCCTCTCTCTTTCTGTGTCTCAAGAATAAATAAAAATAAATAAAAACTTAAAAAAAAAAAGCCAATAACAAAGAACAGAAAGGAAGAAGAAGGAAAGAAAGAACAAACAAAAAAAATGACAAAATAATTTACATTCTAATAGGGACAATCTAATGTGAGATGGTGATGCAGATGAGGATAATGATAGCAATCATACATACTTAAATGCTAGAAAAATGTGAAAATAAGGGGAAATTAAATAAAAATAAATATTTTACATATCTTTGTAAAACAAAGAACTTCACTAATGATAACCCCATTGTGGCAAAAATAATTATACTACCTGAGATAATCCAAGGGGAAGGCCAGGGGAAGGTTCTACATGATGCCACTTCTACGAAGCCATGTATATACTCTCTCTATATATATACTATATATACTCTGTACTCTCTAAAAGAATTTAGGAAAAATAAGTATTGTACATGTTTGTTTGCATGTAAATATTTCCAATTATAGCATATAGTATAGAAAACCAAAGATAATATTTTTTTTGCCTTAGATATTTATTCATTCTTTTAAATATGTGTGGTTTGAGTATTTGCCATACATGAGCCACTATGTTCATATAGGAAATGGAGAGGAATAGGACATAGTGTCTGCCTTTGAGTTGCTCATAATCAAGTCGGGTACGAATCATGTAAATAAATAATAAAATACGTGATAACTGCCTTAAAATAGGTATTTGTCAATTGTTGAGCTGAACAAGAGAAAGGGGTAACCATAGGAACATGGAGCATGTGGGAGGAAAGGTTTTATAACCAAAAGAACATTTCGTGGCTTTGTAGGAAAAGTATAATTCAGTATGTGGAGGAGAAGGACATTCTAGATATGTGCAGAGCATGGACTGTGAAAGAATGTAGTGTCTTTGGGGGAATGATCGGTATTCCTATATTGCTAGGTGTGTGGAAGATGGGAGGAAGGGATAGAGTGGTGGAAGCTAGTTGATAGGAGTCAGTTGAAAGGAGCCTTGTATGCAGGGCTGGTATTAGTCAACTATACTCACCAGTACAAAGATATTGGTTATTAAAATATTGAATCACTTTCATGCAGATTGGTAAATTTTATTGAGAGAATACATTATCTAATGATGTGGTCTAGAGCAATCTGTAGGGGTGGATTATGGGTCCTTACTACCTTGCTGGTGTGGATTAATGTGGCCCTGGAAGTCAAGTAGAGGCTGGTGTGTCAGTGCTTGCCTGATACTCCAAAGTGTCCTGTTGGTGTTGGAGGCAATGAAACAGGCTGCAGTGCAGGTAGTTTTTGTGGCATCATTTTTCTGGGGATGTCCTGAAGCACAGGGGTTTTATGCCCTGTGGGAAACACTGCATTCATATGCTTGTGTGACAATGACATGCAAACAGCATGCCCAACTGCTTTATGCTGCAACAAAGTGCTGCTGGGCACCGAGAACTACTGTCATTTTAATAGAAAGATGTTGGGAAAAGCTTGTTATGATTCTAAATATCAAATCATGGCCCCCTTAAAAAGATTAAGTCAACACTTTCTGAAACTCATTAAGTGATTTGTATATTATTAAAATGACTATGTGAATAATTTGTGCTGCAATTTATTACACGATAAGCAGGATATCTATATGTCTACATGTATAGTTTACTTGAAAAAAGAAAATTCTTTCTAATGTTAATTTATATATCGATTTGTATGTTAATTTCATATGATTGTATTAGTTGTTAAATATTATAATTACCTATTTTTATATGTTATATTAAGAAATTTGAATTTATCTCATGGGTGTGTTTGAGTGTAGTGAAAGGTGTTGAAATAAAAGCTTTGGGCCTATTGTATCAATAAATTCTACTAATTTAGTGTCAGAAAGTCTAATTAGTGTGAGGATTCTCACCAGTGTATTTCAATTGCTACTGCTACTGTCTTGTATTTTGAGATCTTGTGTCTTTATCCTGGATTTGTCCTTTGAATTGCTGCAGAGTACCTCCTAAAAAAGAAAATCACATTTAAATTATTTATTCCCTAGTTTAAAGACCTTGTTAGGCTTCCTCTTGCCTTGGATACAATTTGAACTCCTTACTTTTGCATACGAGGTCTTTCACAGTTTTTCCCCAATCCTTTTTCCTTTCTTTTTTTTTTTTTTTTTTTAATTTTTTTTTAAAATTTATTTTTGATAGTCACATACAGAGAGAGAGAGAGGCAGAGACACAGGCAGAGGGAGAAGCAGGCTCCATGCACCGGGAGCCCGATGTGGGATTTGATCCCGGGTCTCCAGGATTGCGCCCTGGGCCAAAGGCAGGCGCTAAACCGCTGCGCCACCCAGAGATCCCCCCCAATCCATCTTTCAAGCTTTAACTTCCACCTTTTGTTTTCATAGATCTTTTTTTCTAGCTGTAATAGATTTTCATTATTTCTGCAACACTGAAGTAGAGAAGGGTACACTCTTCTAAGGGAGATATATATGGGATAAATAATTCAGTGAATTAATATACTATATATACTGTATATCCTGAATTATTTGAGATTGGGACCAAATCAGAGGTGCTTTCATTTAAATAGTTACATTAAAATCACCTCTTGGGGGCACCTCAAGGACACAGTTGGTTAAATGTCCAACTCTTGGTTTTGGCTCGGGTCATGATCTCAGGGTCTTGGGATGGAGCCCTGTGTAGGATCTATGCTCAGCATGGAGTCTGCTTGAGATTCTCTCTCTCTCCCTCTCCTCCTGCCCCTCCCGCTTGTGCTCATTCTCTTTCTAAACTAAATAAATAAAATTAAAAAAAAATCATGTTTTGAAGAAACTCAGTTACCATTAAGGACATAAAACCCTTACTACTTGTTTTCTTCAACTTTAATAGGAGATCTTATGGAATTGTTTTGGAACACATGCTTCCAATCTGCCACCAGATTTTGCAACAGGAATTTATATAACCATGCCATAGCTCAAACTGTCTCACAATTTACCATATGTTTCAATATTTCCAATGTTTTCAAACACTCCTCTTTCCCACTCTTTCCAGTTTACATTTCTCAGCTTTGTCCTGGCCTTTACCTCGTAGTTCTCATTCATTTCTGTGATTCATGCCTTCCAGTTTAGAGACAGTTCTGTACTGGTTCTCTTTCCTGCACCCTTTGCTAGGCTGTTAACATAATGCTTAATCCTCACTTTTTAGAACTCTTGATCTCAGTACTTGTTTTTATGACTTCGCTACTTGTCTTTTACCTCTGTTTAAAAGTTAACTAGAGTCCGAAACATGATTTAGCATCAGGCTGGCTCCTGTAACTGTATAAGATAGCAGTTCTAGTAAAAATTCCCCATTTATGAATCCTGTTTTTGTTTGGTCAGAATTGAGGGGAGTTTCTATAGTGTAAATCGTATAGTTGAGATAGCTTTGTAGAAGTTGCTGGATCTTTATGACTGCAAATATAGCCTTTTCTGCTTATTTTCCTCCTAATCTTGTGTTTCTTTAGCTGATTTCAAGGAGTCAAGGCAGTGCAGTGGGTGTAAGCAGCTGCACTTTCCCGTAAAGGAGAGGCTTTTGCGTAAATCGACTCTGGGTCATAGCCTAATTTGCTAGTTGTATGACCTTGAGCAAGTTACTTAATCTTTGGGACTCTGTTGCTTTATCTTTAAGTTGAGAACAGTAATGCCTGGTTCCTAGGGTTGTGGTAAGATGCAAATATAGTGTACCTGCAGAGGAGAGGCAATAAACATTAATAGGAAAAATAAACATTTTCCTTTTAGGTTACTTTTTCTGCTCCTCGTCTTGTGCTTATCATCCTATCTGAAGTTAGATTCATTTTTTTATATGGAGGTCAATCTTGAGGTTAGCTGAGACTAGAGTGAGAGGAAGTGAGAACATAGGTGAAATGCATCTGGGTATTTGTCCTTGAGCATTTTTTTCACTAACGGATTTTTGAGATTTTTGGTAATAGCAAATTGCCCTCTTGAGGCTAGAAATTTAAAAGTTCATCAGAACTTTTAAAGACTTTTTTTCAGGATCCCTGGGTGGCGTAGTGGTTTGGCGCCTGCCTTTGGCCCAGGGCGCGATCCTGGAGACCCGGGATCGAATTCCACGTGGGGCTCCCGGTGCATGGAGCCTGCTTCTCCCTCTGCCTATGTCTCTGCCTCTCTCCTCTCTCTCTCTCTCTGTGACTATCATAAATTTAAAAAAAAAAAAGACTTTTTTTCATAATATGTAAAAAAGTAATAGTATTTAAAAATTGTTTTGTTTTATAAATTCTGCAAAAAATCTAAGCTCTGCTATGGACTTACCATCTAATTTGACAAGTGTCTATTTCAAGGCTATTCATTACCTTTTCCAAATTTTATCCAAATAGCAGTATTCCTAAATTTATATTAATTCTCTTTTGATCATTCTAGCTATTGAAATCACCATCTTTCAAATACTTTCACGTAAAAGGCTGATTACATTATATAAAAATAGAAAATTCAATGACTATTTTATCTGTTTTTACTTAAGATTAATAGCAATAGTAGACATTTTTTAAAAAGATAAAATTCTGTCTATATATTCTTGTCTCCCTATACAACTCTTCATTTTTACATATTCCCTTACGGTTTTTATTTCTAAGCATCATATGTTTTACATATATGAATTAAGGTGTATATATGATTTTATATTCTGTTTAGTACTTCATTATAAATGTTTTTTACTTAGTAGAATATCCTAGATATTTGTCCATGAATATATTTTCTCAACCATCTATGTTACCACCTGTCACAAGCCAGGCATGTTCAATTATATAGGTTCTCCTTCATTCTAACTTTTAATACTTGCAGAACATTTTGTTTGAATTACAATGAAAAGTTCAACATTCCACTGTTAATTTTTGCTTTATGTTTTGCCTTTATCTCTGCCCTGGCATTAAGTGAAATGTGGGACACAGCCCTATTTCCTGGATTCTAAAATTTTACTCATATCATCAAGCAGCTGAGTTCATAGCATTTCTTTGAGATTGAGGGATAATGATGATGAGGTTTACATACAGTGGATAAGTCAAAAGTGAATTAAACTTTACCACTCTTGAAAATCCTCTGAGCACTTCCCCCAGTGTGTTCCAACTTAGGGCCATATTGTTAGCCCTGCCTTCTTTTACCTTACCCTTTCTTTACTCTTCCATTTCTTCTTCACTCTCCAATTTCTGTTAAAAACACACACACACACACACAACATAGCTAACCTGATATCTATAAAAATTAACAGAAATTGGAGAATTCTTTCAGTCTGTTCCTTTGGATTCCCCTTTCCACTTTGAAGTAGCTCCTCAAGGTATTTTTATATAAATATATATCGTTTCTTCCTAAAGAAAAAAAAATCACCAGTATCATTTGGTCAAATAGTTTTTCTCCATTCTGCTGCATAAGTTTTTTCATCAATTGTTTTCAGTTGCTTTTGGTTGGTTGATAGGGAATTTCTTCAGACTGTAAGTTCACTTGGACCTGAATAATATAAAAATGTGGATGAGAGTTTTAATGCTTCTACTTAAGAGAAGGTTGAAGAACACCAGGTTGACATTATAATTAAGTTTCACCAATATTTTTCTTAGGTTTATGGGAGTAGAGTGATAACCTTGATTAACAAACCCTCTGAGGACATAGCACCTCTGCAATAACCTCAGTAAAATAGAAAAAAAACATTAGTCTTGTGAAACAGAATTCTTGTGATTCCTGTGGCCCAAAGACAATGTTCCTGATGACAATGCAGTTTCTATATCTGCCCAAGTTTGGTGATAAAGAGGGTTTGGCCACAGTAAAAGAGTGAACTTTGTGGAACCTATCTTGTATCCTTCCTGGTTTTCCCATTTAATACCATTTACTCATTTGCAAATTACTTTTCCTCATTTGCAAAATAGAGCATCTACTGCTCTCCTACTCCATAATCTTTTCTCCCCAATCTCTAGCACATTAGAAGAATAGTCAATCATGTGTGTTTTCCCAAATGGCAAATAATCAAAAAATAACCTTATACTTCCCAAATGGCTAATAATAAAGTTATAACTGTAACAGGGATTTATTTATAGGTTAAGCTAGATATTAATAAGTTATGTTTATGTGCAGACTGAGGGCAGGAATTGTGTGTGATGTATCATTCTATTACTTTTTTGAAGTTATCACAGTGCCTGGCATGTAGTAGGAGCTCAGTAATGAATTAATGGAGGAATTAAGGACACCTTATTTAAAGAGCTTCAAGGTAAAGGTATGAAGGGGTATAATGTCACAGAACTTTAGAATAGTACAGGCATATCTCAGAAATACTGCAGGTTCCATTCCAGACCCTGCAGTAAAGTGAATTGTTACAGTAATGTGAGTCAAATGAATTTTTTGGTTTCCCAGTACATATAAAAATTATGTCTATACTACACTGTAGTCTGTTAAGTGTGTGATAGCATTTTGTCTACGAAAAACAATGTACATGTCTTAATTGAAAAAATATTATTAAAAAATGCTAACCATCATCTAAGCTTTCAGTGAGTTCTAATCTTTTTGCTGATAGAGGGTCTTGCCTCTCTGTTGACGGCTTCGCACTGGTCAGAGTGGTGGTTGCTAAAGGTTGGGGTAATTGGCAGTTTCTTGAAATAAGTCAACAATGAATTCAGTTTGCCACATTGATTGTCTCTTCACGAACAACTTCTCTGTAGCATGTGATGCTGTTCCATAGCATTTTACTCATACTAGTATTTCTTTCAAAATTGAGGTCAGTTCTTTCAAACCTCTTAATGCTTTAATCAACTAAGTTTATGTAATAATCTGAATTTTTTGTTGTCACTTCAACAATCTTCACGACATCTTCACTAGGAGTAGATTCCTTCTCAAGAAACCAATTTCTTTGCTCATTCAAAAGAAGTGACTCCTCATCCATTCAAGTTTATCACGAGATTGCAGCATTTCAGTCTCATCTTCAGACTCCACTTCTAATTCTAGTTCTCTTGCTATTTCCACCACATCTGCAGTTACTTCCTCCAGTGACGTCTTTAGCCCTTCAAAGTCATCCATGACAGCTGGAATCTACTTCTTCCAAACTCCTGTTCATGTTGATATTTTGACCTCTTCCCATGAGTCACAAATGTTTGTAATGGCATCTAGAATGGCAAATCTTTTACAGAAGGTTTTTAATTTATTTTGTCTAGATCCATCAGCAGCTTGCTGTAATAATAGGTAGAGTAATGTGTCAGAATAGCTGCCTATTTATGGCAACTGTAGCCTTATATAGAATGTATTTCTTTTTTTGAAAGATTTATTTACTTATTTCAGAGAGAGAGAGCATGGGAGTGAAGTGGGGGGGATATTGTGGTAGCGGGTATGAAAATGATGTTAATCTTGTACATTTGTATTAGAGCTCTCGGGTGATCAGGTACATTGTCAGTGAACTGTAATATTTGAAAAGAATCTTTTTTTGTTGAGCAGTGGGACTCAAATATGGGCTTAAAATGTGTAGTAAATCCTATTGTCAACAGATGTGCTATCATCCAGTTTTTCTTGTTCCATTTTTTATCATGGACAGAATAGATTTAGCATAATTCTTGAGGGCCTTAGGATTTTTTGAGTGGTAAATGAACTTTGGCTTCAACTTAAAGTCAGTTGTGTTAGTCCCTAACAAAGTGTTAGCTTGCCATTTGAAGCTTTGAAGCCAAGCATTGACTCTCTGGCTATGAAAGTCCTACATGGCATCTTCTTTAAATATAAGGCTGTTTCATCCACAAAATATGTTGTGTAGTGTAGCCACCTTCATTAATTATTTAGCTAGATCTTCTCAGTAACTTGTAGCTTCTATATCAGTACTTGCTGCTTTACCTTGCATTTTTTTGTTATGGAGCAGTTTCTTTACTTAAACTTCATGACCCAACCTCTTAATTATAATGCTAGCTTCAGACTTTTCCTCTGCAGTTCCCTCACCATTCTGCCTTCAAAGAATTGAAGAGAGTGAGGGCCTTGCTCTGGGTTAGGTAGGCTTTGGCTTATGGGAATGTTAGTTTCATCTTCTGTCAAGGCCACTAAAATTTTTTCCATATCAACAATAAAGCTGTTTCACTTTCTTACCATTTTTGTGTTCGCTGGAGTAACAATTTCCTTCAGGAATGTTTTATTTGCATTCACAATTTGGCTAACTTGGCACAAGAGGCCTACTTTGTGGCCAATCTCAGATATTTTGACATGTCTTCCTTTCCCTAAGCCTAATCATTTCTAGCTTTTAATTTAAAGTGAGAGATGTGTAACTTTCCTTTCACTTGAAACAGTAGAGGCCATTGTAGGCTTATTAATTAGACTAATAAGTTTGAAATATTGTGAGACCAAAATGTGACACAGAGACATGAAGTGAACAAATGCTATTGGAAAATGGCACCAATAGAATTGATTGATGCAGGTTGTCACAAACCTTAAATTTGTAAAAAATACATTATCTGTGAGGGGCAATAAAGTGAAGCATAATAAAAAAAAAAAGGTACTCCTGGGGGTGCCTGGGTGTCTCAATCAGTTTAGTATCTGCCTTCGGCTCAGATCATGATCTCAGGGTTCTGGGATCGAGTCTTGTGTTGGGCTCCTTACGCATTGGGGAGTCTGCTTCTCCCTCTCCCTCTCCCTCTGCCCCTCTGCCCCTCTCCATTGCGCTCTCTCTTAAATAAATAAATAAAATCTTAAAAAAGAGGTATGCCTGAAAATCTGAATGAACATTATTATTAAAAAGACATATAGCTGGGTAACAGGTACATGAAGACATGCTCTTCATCATTAATCATCGGGGAAATGCAAATCAAGACCACAATGAGATATGACCTCACACTTGTCAGAGTGGCTAAAATCAAAGAGAAATAAGTGTTGGTGAGGATGTGAAGAAAAAAGACACTTTGTATACTGTTGGTGTACAACAAAAAGTACAAAATAAGTGTACTTTTTTTTTAGTAGTATAGTTGACACACAATGTTACATTAATTTCAATTAATGATTTGACAATTTTATACATTATGCTATATTCACCACAAGTAGAGTTACCGTCTGTCCCACTAAATCGCTTTTAGGATATCATTGACTATATTCCTTATGCTCTGCTTTTTTTTTATTTTTATTTTTATTTATTTATGATAGTCACACACAGAGAGAGAGAGAGAGAGGCAGAGACACAGGCAGAGGGAGAAGCAGGCTCCATGCACCGGGAGCCCGATGTGGGATTCGATCCCGGGTCTCCAGGATTGTGCCCTGGGCCAAAGGCAGGCGCTAAACTGCTGCACCACCCAGGGATCCCTATGCTCTGCTTTTTACTCCCATGACTTTTACTCTTCCATAACTGGAAGCCTGTATCTTCCTTTCCCTTTCACCCATTTTGCCTAGTCTTCCAGTTGCTATCCTCTGGCAACCTTCAGTTTATTTATAGTGTTGATTCTGCTTTTTGTTTGTTTTTTATTTTTTAGATTCCACTTATGAATGGAATCATATAGTATTTGCCTTTCTCAGTCTGACTTATTTAACTTAACATAATATCCTCTAGGCCCATCCATGCTGTCCCAAATGGCTAATCTCATCCTTTTTTATGGCTGTGTAATATTCCATTGTATATATATACACCACATTTTCTTCATTCATTTGTCTACTGATGGATACTTAGGTTGCTTCTGTGTCTTCACTATTGTAAATGAAATTGTAATAAACATAGGGGTGCATGTATCTTTTCAAGTTAGTGTTTTCATTTGGGTAAATATCCAGTAGTGGACTTACTAGGTCATATGATATTTCTATTTTTATTTTATTTTTTTGAGGAACCTCCATACTGTTTTCCATAGTAGCTATAACAATTTACATTCCTACCAACAGTGCATGAAGGTTTCTATATATTCTTGCCAATACTTCTTGTTATGATAAGTATAATCTTTATCCCCTTTACCTATATATCTGTTCAGCCACTTCAGGTAACCATCAGTTTGTTCTCTAAGAGCCTGTTTTTCCTTTGTTCCTTTGTTTAGTTTTTTAAATTCCATATATGAGTGAATTCATATGGTATATTTTTTTCTCTAACTTATTTCCCATTACGTTATATGCTCTGGGTCCATCCATGTTGTTGCAGATGGGTAAATTTCATTCTTTATATGGCTGAATAATATTCCTTTTTTTTAAAAGATAACTTAAAATTTTTTTTAAAAGATTTTATTTATTTATTTGAGAAAGAGAGATAGCCAGAGAGAGCGAGAGAGAGAGAGCATAGTCAGGAGGAGGAGCAGGCTCTGCACTGAGCAGGGAGCCTGATGGGGGCTTTGATCCCAGAACCCTGGGATCATGACTTAAGCTGAAGGTAGACACTTAACCTGTTGAGCCACCCAGGTGCCTCAGTATTCCATTGTGTATATATATACCACAACTTCTTTATCGGTTCATCTATTGATGGATGCTTGGGTTGCTTCCATATCTTGACTATTGTAAATAATGCTGCAGTAAGCATAGCGGTGCATATATCTTTTCAAATTAGTGTTTTTTTTTTCCTTTTGGCAAATAGTAATGGAATCATTTGATCATATAGTATTTCCATTTTTGAAGAACCTCCATACTGTTTTCCACAGTAGCTGCACCAGTTTGCATTCCCAACAGTGCACAAGTGTTTCTTTTTTCCACATCTTTGCCAACATTTGTTTCTTGTGTTGTTGCTTTTAGCCATTCTGACAAGTGTAACATGATATCTCATGTGGTTTTTATTTGAATTTCCCTGATGATGAATGATGTTGAGTATCTTTTCACATGTTTGTTGGCCATCTGTAAGTCTTCTTTGGAGAAATCTCTGTTCATATCCTCTGCCCATTTTTTAATTGGATTATTTGTTTTTTGGTGTTGAGTTGTACAAGTTCTTTATGTATTTTGGATACCAGTCCCTTACTGGATACGCCATTTGCAAATATCTTTTCCCATTCAGTAGTTGTCTTTTAGTTTTGTGGATTGTTTCCTTTGCGGTGCAGGACTTTTTATTTTGATGTAATACTAAAAGTTTATTTTTGCTTTTGTTTCCCTTGGCTTCAGAGACATATCTAGAAAAATGTTGCTATGGCTGATGTTAGAGAAATTACTGCCTGTACTCTCTTCCAGGATTTTTGTGGTCTCAGGTTTCACATTTAGGTCTTTAGTCCATTTTGAATTTATTTTTGTGTATGGTGTTAAGAATGTGGTCCAGTTTCATTCTTTTGCATGTAGTGTCCAGTTTTCCTATCACCATTTGTTGAGAGACTGCCTTTTCCCCATTGCATATTCTTGCCTCCTTTGTGGGAGAATTGACCATTATCATTCTGAGCTCTCTATTCGGTTCTGTTGATCTGTGGGTCGTCTGTTTTGTGCCAGTACCATTACTGCTTTGAGTACTATAGCTTTCTAGTATATCTTGAAATCAGGGATTGTGATACTCCAGTTTTGTTCTTCTTTCTCAATATTGCTTTGACTATTCAGGATATTTTATGGTCCCATAAAATTTTGTATTATATATTCTAGTTCTGTGAAAAATGCTGTTGGTATTTTGATAGGGATTGTATTAAATGTTTAGATTGCTTTGGGTGGTATGGACATCTTAACAATATTCTTATAATCCATAAGCATGGGATATCTTTCCATTTGTGTTGTCTTCAATTTCTTTCATCAATGTTTTATAGTTTTCAGAGTACAGGTCTTTTACCTCCATGGTTAAGTTTCTTCCTAGATATTTTATTAGTTTTGGTGTAATTGTAAATGGGATTGTTTTCCTAATTCCTCTTTCTACGACTTCATTATTAGAGTATAGAAGTGCAGTGGGTTTCTGTATATTTATTTGGTATCTTGGGACTTTATTCATTTATCAGTTCCAGTTGTTTTTTGGTGAAGTCTTTAGGGTTTTCTGTATATAATGTCATCAGCAAATAGTGAATATTTTATTTCTTCCTTAGTAGTTTGGATGCCTTTTCCTTCTGTTGTCTGATTGTTGTTGTGGCTAGGGCTTCCAGTACTATGCTGAATAAAAGTGCAGAGAGTCGACATCTGTGTCTTAATCCTGACATTAGGGGAAAAGCTCTCAGTTTTTCACCATTGAGTATGATGTTAGCTGTGGGTTTTTAAAATATGGCCTGTATTATGTTGAGGTATGTTTTCTCTAAAGCTGCTTTGTTGAGGGTTTTTATTATGAATAGATGTTGTACTTTGTTGAATGCTTCTTCTGCATCTATTGAAATGATCATATGGTTTTTATCAAACTTCGTTTTGTTGATGTAATTTATCATGTTTGATTTGCAAATAAGGAATGACTCTCGCTTCCAGGAATAAATCCCACTTGACTGTGGTGAATGATTTTTTTTAATGTTGAGCATTTTGTTGAGGATTTTTGTATCTACGTTCAGAGATATTGACCCGTAGTTCTCCCTCTTTTTTTTTTTTTTTTTTGGTAGTGTTTTTATCTGGTTTTCATATCAGGGTAATAATGCTGGTCTCATGAATTTGGAAACTTTCCATACACTCCTATTTTTTGGAATACTTTGAAAAGAGTACTTTTAACTCTTCTTTAAATGTTTGGTAGACTTCACCTGTGAAGTCATGTGGCCCTGGACCTTCATGTGTTGGGAGTTTTTAAATTACTGATGTGATTTCATTGCTGGTAATTGGTCTGTTCAAATTATCTTTCTTCCTGATTCAGTTTTGGGAGGTTATATATTTCTAGGAATTTATCCATTTCTTTTTTTATTTTTTTTATTTTTTTATTTTTTTTTATATTCATTTCTTCTAGGTTGTCAAATTTGTTGGCATATAGTTTTTCATAATATTCTCTCATAATCCTTTGCATTTCTGTTGTGTCAGCTATTCTCCCTCTTTAATTTCTGATTTTATTTGAGTCCCCTTTTCTCTCTCTCTCTCTTTTTGATGCATTTGGCTAGGGATTTATCAATTTTGTTGATCTCAAAGAACCAGCTCCTGGTTTTATTGATCTGTTCTGTTAATTGTTGTTGTTGTTTCACTTATTTCTGCTTTAGTATTTATTTTCTTCATTCTGCTGGTTTTAGGTTTTGTTTGTTCTTTTTTCAAACTCCTTTAGGTGTAAAGTTAGTTGTTTATTTGAGAATTTTTTTTTTTTTTTTTTTTTTTTTTTTTTTTTTTTTTGGTTCTTGAGGTAGAGCTACATTACTATAAACTTTCCTCTTAGAACAGTTTTTGCTGCATCCCAAAGACTTTGGACCATTATGTTTCATTTTCATTTGTCTCCATGTATTTTTAAATTTCCTGTTTGATTCTTAGTTGACCTATTCATTGTTTAGTGGCATGTTACTTAACCTCCATGTATTTGTGGTCTTTCCACATTTTGCCTTGTAGTTAATTTTTTTTAAAGATTTTATTTATTTATTCATGAGAGACACAGAGAGAAAGAAAGAGGCAGAGACACAGGCAGAGGGAGAAGCAGGCTCCAGCAGGGAGCCCGACGTGGGACTTGATCCTGGGACTCCAGGATGACGCCCTGGGCTGAAGGTGGCGCTAAATCACTGAGCCACCTGGGCTGCCCTCTTGTAGTTAATTTTTAGTTTTCATAAAATTGTGGTTGGAAATGATGCATGACAACTTCACTCTTTTTGAATTTGTTGAGACTTGCATTCTGGCCTGACATGTAATCTGTTCTGGAGAAGGTTTCATGTGCACTTGAAAAGAATGTGCATTCTGCTGTTTTAGGATGGAATGTTCTGAATATATCTGTTAGGTCCATCTGGTCCAATGTGTCATTCAAAGCCACTGTTTTCTTGTTGATTTTCTGTTTGGATTATCTGTCCATTGATGTAAGTGGAGTGTTAAAGTCCACTACTATTGCTGTATTACTATCAATTATTTACTTTATGTTTGTTATTAGCTGCTTTGTGTATTTGGGGGCTGGGTGCTAAATATTAACAATTGTTATATCTTCTTGTTGGATTGTCCCCTTTATGATTATATAGTACCCTTCTTTGTTTCTTGTTATAGTCTTTGTTTTAAAGTTTAGTTTGTCCAATGTATGTATTGCTGCTCTGCTTTATTTTGAAATCCATTTGCATGATAAATGTTTCTCCATCCCCTTACTTTCAATCTGCAGGTCTGTAGGTCTGAAATGAGTCTCTTATAGGTAGCATATATATGAGTCTTGCTTTTTTATCCATTTCATCACTCTATCTTTTGATTGGAGCACTTATTCCATTTACATTCCAACATTCCAAGTAATTATTGATATGTATATACTTTACCATTTTGTTACTTGTTTTATAGTTGTTTTTATAGTTCTCTTCTGTTCCTTCTCTTTTGCTCTCTTCTCTCATGGTTTGCTGGCTTTCTTTAGTGATGTATTTGGATTCCTTTCTCTTTATTTTTTGCTTATTTGTTAATCAGTTTTTGATTTGTGATAACCATTTAGGTTTACATTTAACATGCATATAATAGTTTATATAAATTTGATGGTAGCTTAAGTTCGAACCCATTCTAAAAGCACTAAATTTTTACTCCTCTCCCTCTTGTTTTAGGTATATAATGTGATATTTTCCATGCTTCTATTTTGTGAAACTTTTATTGATTTTTATAGATATGCTTAGCTTTATTATTTTTGTGCTACCTACTTTTCTTACTCTTGCGTATGGTCTTTCTTCTCTACTCAGAGTCCCCTTTAACATTTCTTGTAGGGCTGGTATAGTGGTCATGAATCCCTTTAACTTTTGTTGGTCTGGGAAACTCTCTATCTTTCCTATTCTGTTAGATAGATAGAGAATTCTTGGTTGATTTTTTTCTTTTTCCTCTCAGCACTTTAAACATATCATGCCACTTCTGGCCTGCAAAGTTTCTGCTGAAAAATAAGCTGATAGCCTTACTGAGTTTCCCTTTTTTGTAGCTATTTTCTTTGCTTTCGCCACGTTTAAAATTCAGTTTATCACTACTTTTGCCACTTTAGTTACTATGTGTCTTGGTGTGGATCATCTTGGACTGATTTTGTTGGGGGCTTTCTGTGCCTTCTGGATGCCTTCAGGATCTGGATTCCTGTTTCCTTCCCTAGATGTTTTCAGTTACTATTTCTTCAGATATATTTTCTGTCCCCTTTTCTCTCTCTTCCCCCTCGGGGATCTGCAATGCAAATGTTATTATGCTTAATGCCCTTAATCTGATTCATTTTTTATTGCTCTTTATCTTTGCCCTGTTCAGCTTGATTGCTTTCCATTATTTTGTCCTCCAAGTCACAGATCCATTCTTCTACTTCCTCTACCATTTATTCCCTCTACTGTATTTTTAATTTCAATTATTGAGTTCTTCATCTCTGATTGGTTATTTTTTATGTTTTCTATCTCTTTGTTGATGGTATCATGAAGTCCTCCTCTCTGAAGTCTAGTGAGTATTTTTATGACCATTATTTAAAATTCAGTGTGGCCTCTTCTCTACTATTAGCTGTGGAGAGTCATTTTACCAGTCTTCAGGTTGTTTTCTGGGTTATTTACAGTCATGTGGATGTTATCTGGTCTATCTTTGGAATGAAGTGAGGCTAAAATCTTCCTGTTCTGCCAACTTCCCTGGAATCCCTGTATTAGAAATACTTTAAAATCTGACCTTGTAGGTAAATCCGAATTAGTCATTTTGGTGTAGCCAAAAATCAAGATATGCTCTGTATGTGGTTGTATGAGAGAGAGAAAGATGGGGAAAGTGCCTGAGAAATGGTTTACTCTTCATTATAGAGGTGAAAGAATGGATATCTTGAATCTCTAGTATTTTAAGTTAATGTATTCCTTGCCAAACTGTGCATGTTCCACCCTCAATTTTAGATTGAGTATCAACTCACTGTCCACCTGTTATTTGCTGAAGGAAGATGTGATTGACTTTGATTCCAGCCACTTTTCTGGAAGAAGAGGGAGGGCATGAGACAAGAAAGTATGTGTGGAACATAGGTTCTGTAGGAGGATCTTGCCCAAGGACTGAAAGGGACTTTGTGCATGTATACATACTTTTGTGTATGTGTGCGTGTTTGTGTATATATGATCAGGTAGGAATGAGTCATTCTGTGACCATTAGTTATTTTCCTTATGTCTGTGTTGAATAAGGAAATTAGATAAGTTGAGGATGGATTAGTAGGTAGGAGCTAGAGTAGAGAGGGACTTACATGACACAGCAGAGAATTTGGTTTTATTATAAATATAATGACAATTTAAAAGAGATAGATTGAGCGGTATGATGTGGGGTAAGTGATGGTGGGGTTTTTGAAGTGCAGCAGGGGAGGTTACCCTTGGAGCCCAGGAGCCTGTACTTCTAATGATGTAGAAAGGCTGTAGTCTTGTGGAGGATGCTGGACTCACCTCGGAGGATGCTGGAGCCTGTAGTCACTCTTGTTGCTGGTGCTTGTGCTGCTGCTGCTACTACTCCTGGATCCAGAGCCCATGATTAATCTTGCTGAGCTCCCTAGAATATTTGTTTCTACCCCTGCAGGAACTAGAAAGAGAAAGAAAAAAAATAAAACGGTTTCTCTTCCCCTGCCATCTAATTTTCCAGTATGTCCCAGTAGCAGAACTTAATTAGAAACCAGCCATCAAGAGAGTGGCTTACTGTACATCATGAGAAATGTAGTCTGTATAGGGTTCTAGCCCCCTGAAATCAAAGGAGAGCATGGAAGGGCAGGAATGGAACTGAAAGCCAAAAAAGACAAGCACAGAGAGAAGTTATAAAATACTCATTCTTGAATCATAATAGAGAAAAGGAACATTTTGCAATTTTTCTGAGTAATGCAAGATGCTTTTTTTCATTTTCTTCTAGTTGTAAGAAAGGTTAGAAAGACTGATTGAAAACCTTTGAAAGTTAGATTTATCATTAGGGTATATTAATTTTAAGCAACAAAATGGTCCCTGGTTCACTTAAGAGAAAACACATTTATTATAAGGATATTGGATAGTGCTCAGAAATATGAACTATCTAGTCTCTGGATAAGAAATTGGAGTAAATCTGGATCGCTAGTTTGTAGAAACTAATGAATGGCCTGCTTAAAGTGCTATTTGCTGTTTGTATGGCTCAGCATCATTATTTTCCACTTAAGGTTTACATTTACCAATAGAGAGGCAGTCTGGTCTACCTTTAGTTCGTTGCCCATTGTGGAGTTGAGCAGTTGGGACAGAGACCGTATGTGGCACTCTTTCACTTTGAACTACTGCTTGATTCACTACAAATTGCAGTGATGCAATTAAAACTGAACAGCATTTTGGGTGCCATGCATACTGCTGTACTGTGATATTTATTTGTTTTATTTTTTACTTACCAGTGGTATACTCATCATGTCAAAACAAGAAAAGTAGACTTCAAGTATGCTTTTAAAACACAGTGCAGTGTTGGATTGTTAGCCAATTAGATAACAAAGCATTGTGTTTATTATGTGTTGACACTGTAGTTACACTAAAAGAATACAATATATATTGATGTCACCATACTAAGTACCCAACACAATATTCCCATTAGGGAAAATTAGAAATTTAAAATGGAGTATTCATTATAGCAGAATTTCTTAACAAAAGTAAAAAATGAAAATGAGGCTTCAATCAAAGAAAGTTGCCAACTGGCTCATCTGTTAGCCAGTCCATTTACCATGATAAGTTAATTAAATCACATTTTATTGTAGCAGATGAAAAAATGTGTCCAGAGAAAATAAACTTGTTGAAGACTATTAAGCTTCTCCATGAGAATGGTTTCTCAGAGTTGAGGACATTAGGAACAACATCTTACAGTCAATTAAAAAACAAGGCTAATGATTTTGAGTGGTTTTCTATGGCTTTTGCTCAGTTGACAGATGTTCTGGATAATGCTCTGTTTTTGTTTATTTGAGGAGTCAATACTGAGTTTGAAGTGACTGAAGAATAAGGTTCTTCTTCTAATAAGAAGTCAGTGTGGAACAACTAGAGGCAAGAACATTTCAAAGAATTTGAGGAAATTCAGTACAACTTGAAATGGAATTGGCTAAGATGTGTTAAGATTGATGATGACAAAAATATGTATGGAGTAGAAAAAGACGAGGTTGGACACATTTTCAAACCTTGTGAAAGTATAAATTATTTAAAACTCATGGTTAGTCATTGTGTTATGGTTAGTACTTTGTAGGAAATACTTTGAATTATTAGTTAGCCATTGTGTCATGGTTAGTACTTTGTAGGAAATACTTTGAATTATCATGGATTATTGAATTGGTATTGTCAAAAGTAAACCATTCCCTCTTGTGAATTTAACCATCAGTTCTATGTATTTTTCATCAGAAATAGAAACTGAATATCATGACTTGGTCTCTTACATAGAAGTTTGATGGTTTAGAAGTGGTAAAATTTTATACAGGTTTTTGAACTCAGGGCCAACATTGAACTGTCTTTGCATAAGAAAAATACCCTTAACCAGTGTTCTTGAACATTGAATGGCTTTGGAAATTTGTTTTTGTATTGATCATTTCTGAGTTCAACTTATAATTACAAAGCAAATGTATGCTTATTTGTGGAACTTATACTGTGGTAAAGTCATTTTAACTTCAATGACCACTTATTTTTATCATGAATAATTTCATCTGCTTTATATGCTTCTCATGCTGTCAAAATTAAAATAAGTAGCAAGGTCTCTAATCCTACACAATTTTCAGTGAATGTATTTTCTCAGCTCAAACTATGGTTCCAATAGCATTTTTCAGACTTTGATGCAAATGCAAAATAAAAATATTATGTATTTAAAAAATCCATTTAATTGTGCAGTTAAAGAACTACTGCTCAACCGCAATCAGCAATGTAATGGCATGCTAAAAGACAAACACCAGGAGAAGAATATAATTCAACTCTAGAAGTGTCCTCTAAGTGATGCATGTGCTTGGTATCACTACTTGGAACTTCTTATCTGTATGAGAAGACATTTCTTTTTTAAAAATTTTTTTATAAATATTTATTTGAGAGAGAGAGCACGAGCACAAAGGGGGAGGGGCAAAGGGAGAGGAAGAAGCAGACTCCCCACCAAGCAGGGAGCCCTTGATCCCAGGACTCCAAGATTATGACCTGAGCCAAAGGCAGACACTTAACTGACTGAGCCACCCAGACACCCCAAGACATTTTTTGTAATATTTTATTTATTTATTCATGAGAGACAGAGAGAGAGACAGAGACAGAGAGAGAGAGAGAGAGAGAGGCAGAAACACAGGCAGAGGCTCCATGCAGGGAGCTCCACGTGGGACTCGCTCCTGGGATCTCAGGATCATGCCCTGGGCCAAATGCAGGCACTAAACCACAGAGCTACCCAGGGATCCCCACACCCCAAGACATTTCTAAGTTGAAATTCATGAAATCATATTACTGATCAGCATTAATGAAGAACATTTGCATTTGATTTGAACAATTTGGAGTTCTAACTTTGAATCCCAACTCAGCAAAGATATTATACTACCCCAAAAGAATTCCGTTACATTCTTACTAATGGACCTATATTATTACACTCAATTATTTGAATTTTGTCAATAAGAAATTTGTGGAAATGTATTTTCTCTCTTATATTAGTAGTACATATTATTCTTAATTTTGCCTTTTGGCCTGATGCTGGCAGGCCAGGTCCAGGGACCAGGAGGGTCCCACAGGACCAGTCAGAGGAGGTCTTGGCTTTGCATAGGATAGAAATCAAACACAAGTAAGCAGGAAGTGAGAGCAGAATTTATTGAATATGGAGAGAGAGCAGATATAGACAGAGCCTCCGGGAGACTGGGAAAGGAAAGAAGCATGGTTTCATCATTGTTCAGGGTCCGGGTTTTTTGTTTTTGTTTTTTCGAGGATGGTGGTCTGGTGTATGTGTCCTCTCAGCATCCAGGAACTGGTTACAACAGACAAGGGCCCGGGTGGAGCCAGGAATACTCATATGATGGCTTCATCCAGTCATTCTCACCTGGTCCTTCCTTAGATATTATCTATTCTAGAGAAATCATTAACTCCTGTTCCTTAGGAGGTATGCTATTTGCATTACAAGGCATTTTTTTTTAAAAAGATTTTATTTATTCATGAGAGACACAGAGAGAGAGAGAGAGATTGAGAGAGAGAGGCAGAGACACAGGCAGAGGGAGAAGCAGGCTCCATGCAGGGAACCCAATGCAGAACTGGATCCTGGGACTCCAGGATCACAACCTGAGCCAAAGGCAGACACCCAGCCACTGAGCCACCCAGGCATCCTGTATTACAAGGCGTGTTAAAGTGGTGTGGGGGTGTGGGTCCTAGCAAGAATAGAAGCAGGAAAAGATGCAAAAGCAGATTTAAATGGAGTCCTGTAGTTTGCCTATCTCAGACCCAACACAACCTAAAATATTTCCCATCTGGCATTTTACAGAAAAGGTTTGCTTTCAGTCAGGCAAGTAAATACCAGTAGATACTAACTTGAAATCTGTACCTTGTGTTGGTTTTCTCCTTTGTGTGATCAAGAGGAATTTTTTTCTCTTTAGCTTGGAAGTCCATTTTACTATTACCTCCTTCTGGCTAAAGGATTTTTTGGAGGAAACTTTGAATGTAAATTGTTTCCAACTTACGAATGTAATTATACATGATCTCAACATTATCACATAATTTTTGGCATCTTTTGCAAAGTATGGACCAGCCAGAAACAACTGTAAACTATGGACTAGAACTAGAACAACTATCTTCATCTTTAGTTCTGAATGTCAGAGCTCTTTTCTCCCAATGAAATCTTATCCTAGCATTATGAGATCACAGTCTATCTAGAGATTAGGCTAGTAGAAGTAGACTAGATGTGGAGGGGTAGTATAAATGCTTCCTTCTCCTTTCTAGTGTAGTTTACCAGTTCATCCTTAATTACTTCTATATAGTATAGCAATGAGCTAGCTACACTGCCTGAAAAGCCTTATCTGCACCCATATTCTAAACTTTTGACTCTAATATTAGAAACTTCCAAGAGCCTTGTTCATAAGTGTGATTATTTATTCCTAAGTAGCATATCAGGCTCAAATATTTCTCCAGGAAAAAAAAATATTTCTCCAGGATTTTAATATTATAATGTTTAACTCTATCATTGAGGTGATCGCAGCCAAAAGAACTGCTCTGAGTACCCACAGAGCTTTGTCAGCTTTCAACATTACTCTTTGGCAAGATTCCAGGAGCCAGTGGTGAATCTTGGCTATCTGGTCCTCTACACTTTCCGTTCATGCCAAATAGGCAACAATTTGGTGCATTTTGATTAATGATAGGTTTAGCAAGAGTTAGGCTTTCAGGTACTCAATGTGACAAGATGAGTAGAACAATTTCTGAATACTGTAAGCTGAGTGAGGGAGAGAATGTGAAAAGGCTCAGAGAGCAAAGTTTAGGAAGGAACTAAAATGTATAGAGTCTCAGACACTGGCTAGGTGTTTCACACATATCATCATCATTTCAGTATTTGGAGTTGTCCTGGTTGGATAAGATTGGGACTTACGTAAGATTCTCCTTGGGACATCCCTAATGTTTATTAGCTTCTAACTAGTGTCGTAGGCACAGTGCCAGAAATTGGAGATCTCAGTTCTTCTCTTCATGGCTTTTTATTCACCATAATTAATGTTTCCTAATAAATCTTTGCCACACTTTAAAAACTTATTTATTTAATTTATTAAATTTACAGCAAAACATCTGGGAGTGAGGTACTACTTTTTTATTTTATAGATGAAACTCAGATAAAGTAAATCAAAGTTGTAAGTAGTAGATTAAAAGCCTAGTCTGTCAATACTTGACTCTTATAATACAGTTGACATAAATAGATATAGCAAGAGGAGGAAAGACCAATAATAAAACACCTCTCACTTCAGCTTCATACGGTGTTTTATTGGGAAGCCCAAATGTGTTTGATCTGAAGTTCTTTTCTGGGCATGGAACTGCAGAAAATATCCTGATCGCTATTTTGGTTGTTAAGCTCTAGGAGGCAGTTCTGTTGACTTTGCCTTAGTAAAACACACAAGGGCACTTCTTTGGATAGGAGATTGAAGAGAGATTTTACATAAGAAAAATATTTAAAGTTTATTTTTTTGTTGATGTGCTTTATGGTAGAGGAAGCTTCAAGAGTCTCCATGGACCTAAGAAAAAGTAATAGGAAAGAATATAGTATAGTACAGTATATAGAAATTGTAAGATGATCTCAAGATGTACACTGATCAGACCTTGAGTTAATGTATTTTTGAATTGTAGTTTTGAAAAGACAGTAAGAGGTCTGCCAAAGGAAAGCCTAAAATGTGGCCAATAGACTAAAAAAATAAAACCCAAAAAACAAATAATTGATTGATTAATTCATTGATCTATTTATTGCTCTATCATTTACCTTCACTATGTGACAACATTTTTGCCATCCACTGAGGAATAGAAGGCATGGTCTTTGTCTTAATCTAAGTCATTTTCCTCATTTATACAATTAGTTCATAATACTTACCTTAAAGGATTTGTGTGTGTGTGTGTGTGGTTTATTTTATTTTATTTTTAAAGATCTTATTTATTTATTCATGAGAGACACAGAGAAAGAGAGAGAGAGGCAGAGACACAGGCAGAGGGAGAAGCAGGCTCCATGCAGGGAGCCTGACATGGGACTCCATCCTGGGACTCCAGGATCACACCTTGAACCGAAGGCAGGCACTAAACCGCTGAGCCACCTAGGGATCCCCTGTGTGTGGTTTAAATAAGAGAATACATTTAAGTTCTTATAAAGTACTTGGGCACATTCTAAAGACTCAATGCTACAGTCTAATAAAGGAGACAGAGAAATGAACAGTGATTATAATTGTAATCAAGATATGTACAAATGCTATGGTATAACTCCTCAGGACAGATGGCATTGAATCCTGAAGAAAGTGGAGCAGAACTGAGAAACTTTGATTTTTGGAAGTAAAAACTTAGTTCAAAAGGTATCTTAATAGTGCTAAGTACATAGAAGATAATTAGTAAGCACTTACTGAATTATGTTGATTCATTAGATTATCAAGAACTGTGAAAGGTCTGGGATTTTACCCTATTTACAAGTTAGCCTGCCACAGTTTTATGGGTGCTGGTAGAAGATATGAGACTTTGGGTCAGAGATAGTTGTTACTTATTCCTTTTTTTTTTGTTTTGTTTTGTTTTTTTTTTTTAGTTGTTACTTATTCCAATAGCAGCAGCCAGAGTATCATCATCTGTGCCAATTCTTTTTTACTCCTGTTCCCCGCACAGTGGGCCAGATTATACCTGGGAGAAGATTTCTGAACCTAGGGACCCCAGATCTTTTGTAACATGTAGTAAGCCTACCCTTTGCTCTAGAAGGAGACATTATCTTTATCTTCCAAGGCTGTAAGCAAATCTGCCCTTGGCATTGGAGGCAGATCTTAACTTCCAGGTGTTCTCTGTACAAACATCCTTGAGAAGACTGTATAGAAGAATAAGTCCATGCCTCTGCTCACAAGACATGCAGAAATGAGAGACCATAGAAAATTATCTTCCAACATAGATTCTTTACTAGAATTATAGTTACATTAAAGGATGAAAAGGCAAATTTAGATTTCATCTTATCTGTATCTACCTAACTAAAATACTTGAAACTGAAAACATGTGACCTTTATGTAAAAATCTTCAGAAAAGACTGCACTCTGAAGGCAATATTTAAGTAAATTCTTTTTTTAATAATAAATTTATTTTTTATTGGTGTTCACTTTGCCAACATACAGAATAACACCCAGTGCTCATCCCGTCAAGTGCCCCCCTCAGTGCCTGTCACCCATTCACCCCCACCCCCTGCCCTCCTCCCCTTCCACCACCCCTAATATTTAAGTAAATTCTTAAATGTTGCTGAATACACAGATCAAAGATTGATTTGTTTACTCTTTGAATCAAGAGGGATGGTAAGGTAGCTTGTATAATAATTTAGGTGTTTTACATATAAAGTGATAAGGCTATATGTCCATATCTGGGGATAATCATGAAATTTAAGATGTTTTAAATTTTAAAAATAAGTTAATTTCAAGATTCATTCACTTTGTCAAATTCCTTAATGAAAAATTAAACCTCAGATACCATACTTAGGTTTTTAAAATTTTTGGTCTATTTTCTGTTAATAAATATAGATATACTCTTTACATCAAGTAGGAATTGGTTAGCAGCTTGACTTGTGTTGCTCACAAACAAACAAATAAAACAACAATAAAAATGCAAACCAAAGACCTATGAAAACAAACCAACAACCAAAATTGCTGTCTGTATCTTTAAATTCTTAAATGTGTTTTGGAATTTGTTGGGCAAAGTTAGGTTGGTTTTAAAATTTAGCGCAGTGACTCAGTTGCAGCTGTTCCAAATTATTGGTCATGAGCTTTTTATACTATCTGGCTTAATTTAACGGAGTACAGCTTCCTGCTGTTTTTTCCTCTCTGTGATCAAGAATCTGAAATATATATGTCTTAAGGGATTATCTCAGTTGTCATATTTCAGAATAACAGTCTAGTGTAGGCTTTATGAGAGCGATTTTTAAACACTTTTTATTTTAGATACTTTGATCTGGATAGATTAAAAAATAGGAATTCCAGATGATTATGTATTTTTAAAGTACCATGCTCATTGTATCGATTTAGAAAATTTACACATATAAAGGAAAGACTCCTTTCACTTAGAGATAGCTCCTTAAATATTTGGTGTATGGCCCAATTACTATGTCTTGACATCTGATTTATTGCTTTTGTAATGATTAAGATTATTTATTATGACTATAGGGGAAATCAAGAGATACATAAATTATCAGTGCTGACCCACTGAGAACCATTTCCCTTCAAAAAAAATTTCTGTATTCACACTATCATCAACAACACAACAGCAACAAAACAACAAAGGTATGCTGCTAATATATCTTGACTTCATAAATATTAGCTGTTTGATAGCAATAAAAACGAGTTAGCACCTATCTGACTGGGTTACTCAAGATCTTTATATAGGCAAGTATTTTTCCCTGGCCTGTTTTTAATGGCCTCAGATCACAATCTGTTGCATTGTAATGCCTGTCTGTTGCATTTTCTCGGTCCTACTTCTGTATAGAGGAGGAACAGAACTTTTGTTCTGGCCTAGTGTATCTCTTCTTTCAACTCTGGCCTCACATGTTTATTTGTAATAAGCACAGCAGATCCTATAATTTTGAATTTTGTCTCCTTTTTTTTAAAATTTTTTTTTTTTGAATTTTGTCTCCTTTAGTCATTTTGGGAGACTGTGGGTATATTCCAACTATCCTGTCATTGCTGTTCAGACTTTTTAGGGATTAGGCATGACCATCTTTTTTGTAGGATTGAGAGCAAGAAAGAGAGAGACAGTTAAGTGGCATAGTTCCATCTATAAATTTTTAGCCATATCTATGGTTCTGCCTTATGGTGAGGACTCTGGCTGGGTCCTATTTGTGCTTTCATTTGAGACTTGATGGACATACAGACTAAAAACATGTGTCCAGATATTCATTGTCCCTCTTTGTGTATTTGATTTGCATTTCCCTAGTGACTACTGATGATGAGCATCTTTCATGTGCTCAATGGCAATCCTTTTATCTAATTAGAATATGTGTCTGTTCAGATCTTTTGCCCAGTTTTAAATTGAGTTGTCTTTTTATAATTGAGTTTTAAGGCTTGTGGATCTTGCATGCAAGTCCCTTATTGTATATGTTATTTACATATACAAAATATTTTCTCTTATTCTGCGGATTGTTTTTTCAGTTTCTTGATCAGGTCCATTAAAAATAAAAGTTTTAAGTTTTTTTAAAAAGATTTTTTGTTTTTAAGTAATCTCTGCACTTAACATGGGGCTTGAACTCACAACCCCAAGATCAAGAGTTGCATGCTCCACTGATTGAGCCAGCCAGGCACTCCCCAAAGTTTTAAATTTTGACATAGTCCGACTTATCTTTTTTTCTTTTTATTACTGGTGCTTTAGTGTCCTGTCTGAGAAATGTTGCCTAACCCAAGATTAGGAAAATTTACTTCTCCTTTTTTATAAGAGTTTTATTGTTTTAACCTGACACATAGGTCTTTGATGCATTTTGAGTTAATTTTCTATTAGGTGAGGTAGGTGTCTAACTTCATTCTCTTGCATGTGGATATACAGTTTTCCTGGTACCATTTATTTCCTATTAAATTGTCTTGACACTTTTGTTGAAAATCAGCTCATCATTGATATAAGGGTTTATTTTTGGAATTTTAGTTCTATTCTAGTTCTATTCTATTGACCTCTATGCCTCACCTTATGCTGGTATCATACTGTTTAATTTAATTAATTAAGATTTATTTATAAAGATTTATATTTATATTTATAAAGATTTATAAATTTATAAAGATTTCATTTATAAAGATTTCATTCATTTATTCATGAGAGACACACAGAGAGAGAGAGGCAGAGACATAGGCAGAGGGAGAAGCAAGGCTCCATGCAGGGAGCCCAATGTGGGACAATCCCAGGACTCTGGGATCACGCCCTGAGCCAAAGACAGGTGCTAAACTGCTGAGCCACCCAGGTGTCCCATACTGTTTTAATTATTGTAGATGTGTAGTAACTTTTGAAATCATGAAGTGAATAACATTTTTAATATTTTTTGGGCTATTCTGGGTCCTTTGAATTTTCTTTGAAATTTTAGGATCCTCTTGTCAATATGTGCAAAAAAGCCAACTTGGATTTTGATAATTGCTTTGAATTGGCAGATCAATTTGGTGAGTATTGCAATCTTAACAATGTTAAGACTTCTGATCCATAGACATGGGATGTCTTCTCATTTATTTACCTCTTCTTAATTTCTTTCAACAATGATTTGTTGTTTTTAGTGTACAAGTCTTATACTTCTTTTATTAAATTTATACTAAATATTTTATTCCCTTTGATGCTAATTTTTTTTAAAGGAAGGTGATCACATGAATAGCTCTTTATATTTTCCTTGGATTGTCAAGGGGCTCTTGAAACAATCCAGAGAGGTAAAATAGGAAGTCATTAAAGTCCAAAGGCAGAGAAGACTAGGCACACTTTCTTCCAACTCACTTTTGGTTAGGAAGCATCAACATATTACATTATTTCTTAGACATCTGGACTTCTTTACAAAGAGGTGTCTTCATTTGTAATTCCTGAGATCTTGGGTTTCCAGAGCTCTAGCGCTCCTAGTTCCTTGGCATTCTATAATCTATCCAAAGTCTTCTGTTCTTATTTTAATTACCATTTGGGTGTATGAACAGCCTTCAGAACTGTGAGCTCTCCTTCGCCTTGGGACATATAGCCTTTCAGATTAGTTAAATCAAGCCTAGATGTCTTTAAGGGTACTAACCCATCATTGTCATATGCCATATATAATCTACATAATCAGCCTTAAAATGCCTACTGATGTGCCCTCACATTGTAGTCACTAAGCCAAAATCCTGGGGTACTGGACCACAAAACCCATCCCTCACTCAGCCAGCTAGAGCTTTTCGTTCTGTTGCTGTTTTTGATGCTGTTTTTAAATGTGATTGTTTCCTTAATTTCATTTTTGGAATGTTCATTGCTACTGTTAAAAAATACAATAGTTTTGTTTGTTTGTTTGTTGTGTTTTTTACTATTTGGTTTGTATCTTGCAAATAGTTGTACTTTTCTCAGTTAGGACTTCTCAAGTATCATTTCTGGGAAGTTTTCACAGATCCTTCACAACTGAATTCGGTAGCCCTCCTTTATGTTGCTATAGATACCTCCTTGTATCCTCTTTGTATAATGCACTTCCATACTATTTTGTTATAGACTTATAATAGAGTTTATTTCTAGACCTTTTATCTAAATTATTAGATTAGTTTTTATTTTTTTAAATTTATTTTTATTTTTTTATTTTATTATTTTTTAAAGATTTTATTTATTTATTCATGAGACACAGAGAGAGAGAGAGAGAGAGGCAGAGACACAGGCAGAGGGAGAAGCAGGAGCCTGATGTGGGACTCAATCCCAGGTCTCCAGGATCAGGCCCCGGGCTGATGGCAGCACCAAACCGCTGAGCCACCCGGGCTGCCCTTAGATTAGTTTTTAATCCTGACATTGTAACCGACTTGTGTGTCAAGTTTATTATTATTTTTTATTTTTATTGGAGTTCAATTTGCCAACATATAGCATAACACCCAGTGTTCATTCCATCAAGTGCCCCCCTCAGTGCCCGTCACCCAGTCCCCCCCGCCCCCTGCCCACCTCCCT
Organism: Canis lupus familiaris; assembly: GCF_011100685.1. Lineage (NCBI taxonomy): Eukaryota > Metazoa > Chordata > Mammalia > Carnivora > Canidae > Canis > Canis lupus. Next base: position 5,110,551 of record NC_049234.1, read on the forward strand.
TTCCACCACCCCTTGTTCGTATCCCAGAGTTAGGAGTCTCTCATGTTCTGTCTCCCTTTCTGATATTTCCCACTCATTTTTTCTCCTTTCCGCTTTATTCCCTTTCACTATTTTTTATATTTCCCAAATGAATGAGACCATATGCTTGTCCTTCTCCGATTGACTTATTTCACTCAGCATAATACCCTCCATTTCCATCCACGTCAAAGCAAATGGTGGGTATTTGTCGTTTCTAATGGCTGAGTAATATTCCATTGTATACATATACCACATCTTCTTTATCCATTCATCTTTTGATGGATACCGAGGCTCCTTCCACAGTTTGGCTATTGTGGACATTGCTGCTAGAAACATCCGGGTGCAGGTGTCTCGGCGTTTCACTGCATCTGTATCTTTGGGGTAAATCCCCAGCAGTGCAATGGCTGGGTCATAGGGCAGGTCTATTTTTAACTCTTTGAGGAACCTCCACACAGTTTTCCAGAGTGGCTGCACCAGTTCACATTCCCACCAACAGTGTAAGAGGGTTCCCTTTTCTCTGCATCCTCTCCAACATTTGTGGTTTCCTGCCTTGTTAATTTTCCCCATTCTCACTGGTGTGAGGTGGTATCTCATTGTGGTTTTGGTTTGTATTTCCCTGATGGCAAGTGATGCAGAGCATTTTCTCATGTGCTTGTTGGCCATGTCTATGTCTTCCTCTGTGAGATTTCTGTTCATGTCTTTTGCCCATTTCATGATTGGATTGTTTGTTTCTTTGCTGTTGAGTTTAATAAGTTCTTTATAGATCTTGGATACTAGCCCTTTATCTGATATGTCATTTGCAAATATCTTCTCCCATTCTGTAGGTTGTCTTTTAGTTTTGTTGACTGTTTCTTTTGCTGTGTAAAAGCTTCTTATCTTGATGAAGTCCCAATAGTTCATTTTTGCTTTTGTTTCTCTTGCCTTCACGGATGAATCTTGCAAGAAGTTACTGTGGCCACGCTCAAAAAGGGTGTTGCCTGTGTTCTCCTCTAGGATTTTGATGGAATCTTGTCTCACATTTAGATCTTTCATCCATTTTGAGTTTATCTTTGTGTATGGTGTAAGAGAATGGTCCAGTTTCATTCTTCTGCATGTGGATGTCCAATTTTCCCAGCACCATTTATTGAAGAGACTGTCTTTCTTCCAGTGGCTAGTCTTTCCTCCTTTATCAAGTATTAGTTGACCATAAAGTTGAGGGTCCACTTCTGGATTCTCTATTCTGTTCCATTGATCTATGTGTCTGTTTTTGTGCCAGTACCACACTGTCTTGATGACCACAGCTTTGTAGTACAACCTGAAATCTGGCATTGTGATGCCCCCAGCTATGGTTTTCCTTTTTAAAATTCCCCTGGATATTTGAGGTCTTTTCTGATTCCACACAAATCTTAAGATAATTTATTCCAACTCTGAAGAAAGTCCATGGTATTTTGATAGGGATTGCATTAAATGTGTAAATTGCCTTGGGTAGCATTGACATTTTCACAATATTAATTCTGCCAATCCATGAGCATGGAATATTTTTCCATCTCTTTGTGTCTTCCTCTATTTCTTTCAGAAGTGTTCTGTAGTTTTTAGAGTATAGATCCTTTACCTCTTTGGTTAGGTTTATTCCTAGGTATCCTTTTGCGTGCAATTGTAAATGGGATTGACTCCTTAATTTCTCTTTCTTCAGTCTCATTGTTAGTGTATAGAAATGCCACTGACTTCTGGGCATTAATTTTGTATCCTGCCACACTGCCAAATTGCTGTATGAGTTCTAGCAACTTGGGGTGGAGTCTTTTGGGTTTTCTATGTACAGTATCATGTCATCTGCGAAGAGGGAGAGTTTGACTTCTTCTTTGCCAATTTGAATGCCTTTTTTATTTCTTTTTGTTGCCTGATTGCTGAGGCTAGGACTTCTAGTACTATGTTGAATAGCAGTGGTCAGAGTGGACATCCTTGCCTTGTTCCTGATCTTAGCGGAAAGACTCCCAGTGTTTCCCCATTGAGAATGATATTTGCTGTGGGCTTTCCGTAGATGGCTTTTAAGATGCTGAGGAATGTTCCCTCTATCTCTACACTCTGAAGAGTTTTGATCAGGAACGGATGCTGTATTTTGTCAAATGCTTTCTCTGCATCTATTGAAAGGATCATAAGGTTCTTGTTTTTTCTCTTGCTGATATGATCAATCACATTGATTGCTTTACGAGTGTTGAACCAGCCTTGCATCCCGGGGATAAATCCCACTTGGTCATGGTGAATAATCTTCTTAATGTATTGTTGGATCCTATTGGCTAGGATCCTGTTCCAGTTTTGGTAGTTTGTGGTTTTCCAGAAATGCTTCCATTTCTTCTAGGTTGCCTATTTTATTGGCATATAGCTGCTCATGATATGTTTTTAAAATCGTTTGTATTTCCTTGGTGTTTTGGTGGTGATCTCTCCTTTCTCATTCATAATTTTATTAATTTGAGTCTTTTTTCTCTTCTTTTTAATAAGGCTGGCTAATGGTTTATCTATATTATTAATTCTTTCAAAGAAGCAACTCCTGGTTTTGTTAATCTGTTTCACAGTTCTTCTGGTCTCTATTTCATTGAGTTCTGCTTGAATCTTTATTAACTTTCTTCTAAAAAAAAAAAAACAAAAAAACCTTTCTTCTTCTGCTGGGTGTAGGATCTATTTGCTGTTTTTTCTCCAGCTCCTTTAGGTGCAAGGCTAGCTTTTGTATTTAAGTTCTTTCCTGTTTTTGGATGGATGCTTGTATTGCGATGTATTTCCCTCTCAGGACTGCTTTTGCTGTATCCCAAAGATTTTGAACGGTTGTATCTTCATTCTTATTAGTTTCCATGAATCTTTTTAATTCTTCTCTAATTTCCTGGTTGACCCTTTCATCTTTTAGCAGGATGGTCCTTAACCTCCGTGTGCTTGAAATCCTTGTGATTTAGTTCTAATTTCAAAGCATTATGGTCTGAAAATATGCAGGGGATGATCCCAATCTTTTGGTATTGGTTAAGACCTGATTTGTGACCTAGTATGTGGTCTATTCTGGAGAAAGTTCCATGTGCACTTGAGAAGAATGTGTATTCAGTTGCGTTTGGATGTAAAGTTCTGTAAATATCTGTGAAATCCATCTGGTCCAGTGTATCATTTAAAGCTCTTTTTTCTTTGGAGATGTTGTGCTTAGAAGACCTGTTGATTGTAGAAAGCACTACATGTGTGTCAAGTTTAGATAAAAGGCTTGTCCTAAATATTTCTAACTAACAATAATTTGAAGTACTGAACTTTCTGAATGATTTACTACTTAATAATAGATAATATTAAAACTCTGCAAATTCTAACAACAAAATAAGGGTTATTTTTCCTTCAATGATACTCATTCCCTCATCTTATTTATAATACCTAAAGAGTAGAATTTTTTGGGAAAAAAAGACCAATTAAAAAATAAAGTTCAAGATTTAAAAAATTCTGAGTCTCATTTCCTATTTTTATTACTTATTTGTCTCTGATAAAATGATATTTTTTTTAGTTCTTTAATGAGTTCACTAAATTCACGTGAATATCAAATGTTTTAATGAATTACTCTCCCCTTCCCCGTCAGTTCTCTGATGCTTTTCTTCTGTGAACATTTTTTCACAAAAAAATTTTGACAAGAGAATGCAAATATGTTTAGATATGGAAAAGGTTAAGAATACTCCAGCAGATGATGATATCCTTAAGGGCAAGGAATTGTGTTTTCTTTGTTGTTAGCAGAGTGCCTGACACATAATAGATCTAGCAATAAATCCATTATTGAATGAATGTTTTTACCTATAACTCTTAGAGATGCCTTGTTTAAAAATAACATTTATTGAACATCTGCTAAGGGCTAGACACCATTCTAGACCGTGGGTTTAAATAGTGACTGAAACTTCCATGGAGCTGATCTTCTAGAAAAAAGAACTTAAATGAAAAATGTTCAAATCAAGCTCATAGTATTTATTAACAAAAGCAATTGTTTCTTACTGTTTTTCTAAAATCCGTTCCTTAAAAAGTAGATATTTTGGTGTCTTTTTTGATGCTAATGACAATTAGTCTACTTCTATTTTTTCCTTTTTTTATCTATCTGTATCCTCATCCATTCTTATCTGTCATCAGTGTTGTCTTTAAAGAGCATAGACCTGATCACTGTATTATAAATTCCACTAAAGCATCTCATGTGTTTATATGTTCTAATGTAGTGTCTGGCACATTGTAGGTACACAGTAAATACTTCCTGAATGAAGTAATGAGTGTCACTTATCTTCTTAAAAACATCGTGGATCCCGGTTTTTAACAGAATAAATTTTAAATTCTTTAATATGACATATAAAGTCCATGATAATTTGATCAATTTACTTTTCCAACCTCAACTGCATTATTCCCCTTTTCCCACCTTACCAATACCAGTCTGCTTGAGATTTCCTGAAAATACTGTAACAGGATATTAATGGAAACAGGATATTAATGTGAAGATTTGGCCAAGATTCTAAGGCAACAGATATTACCACCCAGTAGAGTCGTATTCAGCTCTTTATCTGATAATCTGAGTATATAGAATAAAGCCCTGTGTGTGTGTACATTTTCATTTGTTTTGTGATTTTAGCATAAGATATTTTATTAATCAATACTATTTATTTAAATTTAAAAAACCTCAAATTAGCATAAGGAAAAAAATTACTGGCTCAAATAACTGGGAAGCCCAGTAGATGGTTGGATCCGGGGGCTCAAAGAATGTCTTTGGGACTCTTCTCTATTCTCTTGGTTCTGCTTCCTTTTATTTGTTGGCTTCAAAACTTTTTTCCATCTGCTCTGCAAGTGACAAAGACAGGCTACTTGTATTATTTAGGGCACCTTGTCTAAATATAGCACTTTTATGTATTTATAAGACCAGTAACAAAAGCAACAGCAGTAGGAATAGTAGTAATAATGGAACTGATAGTTAACATTAAATTTATTTAATGCTTTTTTATGTGCCAGTTACTATGCTAAGTGCTTTATATGTTTTACTGTATTTAATTTTCATAATGATTCTATGAGAAAGGTATTATTAGCAGCTACATTTTAAAGGTGAGGAAATTAAGAGACAGGCCAGTTAAGTAACTGGCTTAATCATTCAGCTAGTTAGTGATAGAGCCAAGAATTAAAACCTAGGCAGACAGTGTGTGCTTACCACTGTGCCATTCTGTCTGCTTACTGTCCCAGGGAAGAACTCTTATTATTTTTGCTTCAGTCATATGCCCATTCTCACACCAATCACTCTGTGCAGAAAAATAATGGTCCCCTATTTACTCAGAGCTGAATTACCTACCTGGCTCCACTGGTAACCTTATTAGTACCACATAGCATGGGGGAGGGTGATTCCCTACAGAAAGTGATCTTGAGCATATAAAAAAACACATATGTCTACTAAACAAACATTTTATTGACCATGTTGCTTAGCAACAGAGAGTTCCATATTAAACATTGAAAGCTCAGTTGAACTATCAGAGGCCAACCCTAAGGTCAGTTTGTATTATAAACTCCTTCAATGTGTCCTCTTTTTCCAGGTTATACCATTTGCTTTAGAACATTGTTTGACAGGTTAAATTATGAAAATCTTAGACTAATGAACTTTTTAAAACAAATCATTTTGGGTGGTTTTAAAGCCATCTGTATTTTAAAAGAAATTTGATTTATGATAATTAAAAAAAATCTTAGATGGAGAAAAGGAAAATGAAGCAGATAAAATAATGACAAAAGATACTTTTCAAAATATTACTTGGCTTCTTCTTCTTTTTTTTTTAACTTGGCTTCTTTAAAAAAAAAAATACTGGGGATCCCTGGATGGCGCAGCAGTTTAGCGCCTGTCTTTGGCCCAGGGCGCGATCCTGGAGACCGGGGATCGAGTCCCACGTCGGGCTCCCGGTGCATGGAGCCTGCTTCTCCCTCTGCCTGTGTCTCTGCCTCTCTCTCTCTCACTGTGTGCCTATCATAAATAAATAAATAAAAAAAAATACAAAAAAATACTGAAATTCAGTTGAGATAAGACCAAGCTTATTTAAAGCAAATGACTAGAATAACTTAGTGATTAAGACAGAATTTAACTTCTGCCTTTAATGAGTTTGGGTTTTAGATATTTGTGTTATTCGGAACTGATATGTCAGTATCGTGTTTACTTGTTTCAGGTTTTTGCATTTTTCTCATAACTTTCTCAATTGGCCATTGACTTTAGTAAGTAAACTGTTGTTTTCTTTGCCTCATCAAAAAGTGTTTCATCTGGCTAATATGTGTAGGCTTCATTCTTTTGTGAGGTGAACTACTTCCTTGTATTGTAATCTATTTGGAACTATCTAATAGATAACATTTCCTGGATGTTGTTCAAAGAAAAATTAGATAGCATATTTGCCCTAGGCTTTTGCAGTTTATTAAATAAAAAAAGTTTTAGATAAAAGATATTTCTAAAAACCATAATAATTCTGGTGTGGAGTGCTAATTGTTACTGTTTTTACAGCAGTGAATCTTCAAGACAAAACTTCCCTAGACCAGTCTTCCCTCCTATAGTTTCCATTAAATCTTTGTTACATAAAAACAGGTTATCTCTGTTTATAGCCTTATCCTGAACTCTTTACTCTAGTTTGTTACTGTTTCTGGAGATTCATTTTCCTATTTATTTCTTCACTTTCCCTGATATGTAACTACTCTAGTAACATCATTCTCTGTCTACGGTGTTTACATTCAGTACAATTTCATTCTCTCTTTCTAAGATGTCTCTAATTACCCTGTAAAAATATGCTTTTTGGTCTTGCCTGCTTCCTGGGACTCCCTGGTACTTGCCTGGTATACATTTGCTTGAGTTTAGCAATTGTGAATGGCTGGTTTCCAGAAAGTTCTTATTTTGGAAGCTGAATGAATTGTTTACCTTAGAGGGCTCTTTCATTTAAACGTATATATAGTGTAAAGTAAGTGTGTAATTAGTGTTTAGGATCTGCAGAAGATTCCAAGGAGATAGAAGATATTTTTAACCCCTCTTCTGAAGTATCTTTTAATTTAGACTTTTAGTCATAGTACATTGAATGCTTATGATAACAAATCACGATGTCTGCCTTGTAGCTATCTGTTTCTTGTAAGGAAGGATCCTCAGCAGAGCTACCAGAATGGTTCCTTTTTTACTCTGAAAAGGTCCTAATTTATGTGACTCATCCAGAATATGTAAACAGCTCACATAACTCAATAAAACAACAAACCATTCAATTAAAAAGTGAGTAAGACATTTGTGAAAGTACTAGATAAAAGAGGTTATACAAATGGCCAATAAATGTGAAAAGTGGTCAGCATGATTAGTCATAATGGAATACAGATTAAAATCACAACAAAACTGTGTACCCATGAGATTAGCAAACACACAAGCAAACAACAATATTAAGTGTTGGCAAGAATATGGATTAACTGCACTTCAGATACACTCTTTTTGGGAGTTTAAAATAACTCAGTCACTATGGAAAACTGACAATACCTCCTAAAACTGAATATGTGATATTCATGACCCAGCAATTCCATTTTTAGACATATACCCAACAGAAATGAATACATGTACACACCAAAAGAAAAATAAGAAATATCCATAGCATCATTATTTGTAATGTTCCTGTTTAGTCTCACATTTCTGGCGTAACAAATTACCACAAATTTAGTGGCGTAAAGCAACACAGATTTATTCTTAAATGGTTTTTCGGGTTAAAGGCCAAAATGGGTCTTACTGAGCTAAAAGCAAAGTGCTGGCAGGCTGCTTCCTTTTGGAAACTCTAGAGAAGAATCCTTTTTCATGCCCTTTTCAGCTTCCATAGGCTGTGTTGGTTTATAGCCCTGCATTACCTTTTCTCCTTTTGCTTCTGGTCATGTAGCCTTCTTTTCTGACTTTCTTGCATCCCTCTTATAAAGACCTGTTATTACATTTGGCCTGCATAGTTGATTATGTTCTCATCTCAATATTCTTAATTTAATCATATCAGCAACGTTCCTTTTGCTACATAGGAAAACATTTACAGGTTCTGACATTTAGGTGTAAACATCTCTGGAGGGCCATATTTTGGCTTACTATTATCCCCAAACTGGAATCAATCCAGGTGTTCATTAAGAGCAGAATGGTTTGGGGGGCACCTGGGTGGCTCAGTTGATAAAGGGTCTGCCTTGGGCTCAGGTTGCAATCTCAGGGTACTGGGATTGAGCCCTGAGTCAGGCTCCCTGCTCAGCAGAGAGTCTGCTTCTTGCTCTTCCTCTGCCCTTCCCCCTGCTCGTGCTTTCTCTCTCTCTCTCTCTCTCTCTCTCTTTCTCTCTCTCTCTCTCAAATAAATAAATAAAATCTTGAAAAAATAAAAGAACAGAATGGAGCACTGGGTTGGCTCAGTTAGTTGGGCATCTGTTTAAGCTCAGGTCATGATCTCAGGGTCCTGGATTCAAGCCCTATGTTGGGCTCTCTGCTTCTGCCTCTCCCTCTGCTTGCTGCTGCCCCTGCTCGCCTGGGTGGCTCAGTCAGTTTAGCATCCAACTGCTGGTTTCAGCTCAAGTCATGATCTCAGGGTCTTGAGATCAAGCCCTGCATGGGGCTCTGTGCTCAGCTGGGAGTCTGCTTCCTCTCTCCCTCTGTCTCTGCCCCTCCCCCTGCTTGCACTCACTCTCTTTCTCTAAATAAATAAACAAACAAACAAATAAATAAATAAATAAATATTTTTTTAAAAAGAACAGAATGGATTAACACACAATGATATATTCATATAATTGAATACCAAATAATAATACAATTGAAAGAACGAATATTCAGCCCAGAAACATGGATGTATCTTTCACAAACATAATGTTTATAAAAGAAGCCAGATGGGGATCCCTCGGTGGCGCAGCGGTTTAGCGCCTGTCTTTGGCCCAGGGCGCGATCCTGGAGACCCGGGATCGAATCCCACGTCGGGCTCCCGGTGTATGGAGCCTGCTTCTCCCTCTGCCTGTGTCTCTGCCTCTCTCTCTCTCTCTGTGACTATCATAAATAAATAAAAATTAAAAAAAATACTTAAAAAAAAAGAAGCCAGATTCAAGAGATTGTATAAAGTTCATAACCAGACAATTAACCTATAGTTATTGAAGTAAGCAAAGTAATTAACCTAAGGAAGTATTGATGACTGAGAGCACAAAGAGGACTTTTGGAGCACTGATAATTGTTTAATAATTTGGTGCTGTTACACAGTTGTACTCACTTTGGAAAGCTTAACTGGGTTGTACACATATGGTTTGTGTGCTTTTCTCTAAGTATATTATATAATAGTAAAGAAACCCTGAGTAACTATTACTTAAAATGATAAATATTTGAATTAGGGGAATTACTCCCTCTTTTCTAGTCAGTTTTATGAAGTTAAATGCTTACTGATGAGGGGTCAAGGGAAGTGAGTTACTTAAAGTAGTGAAGTAAAATTCTTGAAAATGGCACTGAGGAAGAGAGCATAATTTTGAGGAAAAGCCAATTTTGATGACATAGTGGCAGAATAACTAGAGGAGAGTAGTGAATGACTATCTTAGGTTGGTTTCCCAGGAAATAGATTTCAAGGTGGAAGTTGATCTGCAGGAAGTTTATTGGAGAGTGCTTTTGATAATTCCTGGGAGGTAGTGAAGGAGGGAGAACTAGGAAGAGGGAGAAGTAGCAACAAAGGCTTTAAGCCATCTCAAGGGGAGTTCTGGAGGTAGGATGGCCTTTCAGGGTTGCCCTGACTTGAGACAAAGGAGCTGGGGTTTTGTTTGTCCTTGTCCATGGGTGGCTGGATGTGTACTGACCTTGGGGAGGCTCATAAATTTGGATGAGGCAGCTTCCTTTGGCCTCCCGGGGAGGTAATCCATTTTAAGCTATCAGTAGCATTACTTTTGACATATTGGGGGATTGCATGCCTTTGTCCTGAAGAGGGATGTGGGCAGTACACCACAGCATCTACTATAAGAAGTATAGTTTGCTTAACAGGCATGTTTAACAGTTCTGGTGAAATACAAGTTTGTGTGTGTGTGTGTGTGTGTGTGTGTGTGTGTACAGCATAACAAGAGGGAATAGATTAGGGAAATTATATATTGGAAATCTCAGATTTAGAATTGACTAAATTTCAGAAGTCAGGTATAATGAGGAAGTTGGTTATATTTGATATTTTCTATTGTGTCTTGAGAAAGAAAAGGAAAAAACAAAATCTTAAAAGTTGCAAAAGGAGCACCTAACTATATAAAGCAAATATTAATAGACCTGAAGGGAGAAACAGCAATACAATAGTAGTAGGGGACTTCAGTATCCCTCTTTCTTTCTTTCTTTCTTTCTTTCTTTCTTTCTTTCTTTCTTTCTTTCTTTCTTTCTTTCTTCTTTCTTTCTTTCTTTCTTTCTTTCTTTCTTTCTTTCTTTCTTTCTCTTCTTTCTTTCTTTTTCTTTCTTTCTTTCTCTTTCTTCTTTCTTTTCTTTCTTTCTTTCTCTTTCCCCACTTTCAAAAATGAATGGATCATCCAGACAAAATCAGTAAAGGAAGCATTGGATTTAAACTACATGTTAGACCAGATGGACGTAGCAGGCATTTACAGAACCTTTTATCCAACAGCAGCAGAATACACATTTTTCTCAAGTGCACATGAAACATTCTCTAGGGTAGATCAAAAGTTAGGCCACAAAACAAATCTTAATAAATTTAAGAATATTGAAATCAAGCATCTTTTGTGTGTGTGTGTGTGTGAGAGAGAGAGAGAGAGAGAGCTAGTGCATAAGCAGGGGAGAGGGGCTGAGAGAGAATTCCAAGAAGATTCCCTGCTTAGCATGAAGCCTGATGTGAGGCTTGATCCCATGAACTTGAGATAATGACCTGAGCTGAAATCAAGTGTTGGATGCTTAGCTGACTGAGTCACTTAAGAGCCTCTCAAGCATCTTTTCTAACAGTGATAATGGAACTAGAAATCAATTACGAGAAGAAAACTGGAAAATTAACAAAATGTGGAGATTGAATAACATGCTACTGAACAACAGATGGATCAAAGAAAATCAAAAGGGAAATAAAAAAATATCTTGAAGCAAATGAAAATGGAAGTACAGCATACTACAACACATGGGATGCAGCCAAAGCATTTCTAAGAGGGAAGCCCATAGTGACAAATGTCTACATTAAGAAAAAAAGAGCTCTATAAAAAATTTAACTTCACACCTCAAGGAACTGGACAAGAAGAACAAACTAATCCCGAAGTTAGTAGAAGGAAGGAATTAACATAGATCAGAGCAGACAAAAATGAAATAGAGACTAAAAAATAATAGACAAATTCCGTTAAACTAAGAGCCTTTGAAAAATAGATTAAAAAAAAAAGAAAATCAAAGATCGCTGCGTAGAGGAGGACCCTATGCTTGCCTCATCCCTCACACATGGCCAGATAAGTATCAAATCATCTCAATCCTCAAGAAATTGAGGACTGATTGAACAAATTACACAGCTTGGGAGAGGAGAGAGAAGCCTCTTTGAGGAGGTAAGAAGTGCAGAGAAATGGTTCAGAGGAGAAATGGATTGTGGGTGCTGTGGAGAGGAGAGAGCCCTGGTCATGGAGAAAGGTGAGAGAGTGAAGTGCGTAGGGATAGACACAAGGATAACACTTCCCCAAAGCCATTGACTGGGAAGACAAGATGGGCTGAATTTCATGAGTTTTTGCCACTAGTGGGGCGGAAAAACGTTTTAGAGGTCCTCAGGCTTAAGTGGCATAGTGTCCTGAGGGTGCTGCCCTACTCCTGGAGAGGAGGCAAGCAAACATCACTGGGGCAGACTGCAATCTGAGGATCACATAAGGGGGATGGGGAGAGATTCTTCATACTTTTTGGAGCACGTCTGTGAGAGGTGGCATTGCTTCTCTGGAACAAAAGAACCAGTGGGAGCTATCTCCCTTCCCTGCCCCCATAGATCTAGAGACACCTGCTGAGGGCAGCTAACTGGGACACTGGCTGTTTAACTTGCTTGCTGCAAATCCCATTTGCCTGTGTTCTGGTGTGACTGCCTTTCCAGGTCAAACCTGCATCAGTCCCATATGGTGAGACCCTTTCCTGGAGGACTAGCACAAGTCCCTGTCACACCAGGTCTCTGAAGTTTAGAATTTTAAAAGTCAGCAGACCTTGGCTAGGGTATAGCCCAAGGTGTGCTGTGCTGTTCCAGGCAGGTAAATGACCCAGAGACAGACAGTGTGAAATTAACAATCTGAAAAATGTCTGTGATGCATGAGGAGCAATTATTCACTCCTCTGATCTCTCAGAGCAGCAAGTACATATTCCCCTCTCAGGGGACAAAGGAGTGGGCTGGTGCCATTTCCTCCCCCAGCCCTCAGCATAAACACACTTCAGTAAACAGCATAGCACCAACACTCACTGCTTAACATGCTTATACCTAGTCCTAGCCTCTGCACTCTGCTGGTATTGCTTTTCTCTGGCAGATGTGCCTAAGAATGAGTGCGGTGGGACTCTCCCCCAGAAGACCAGCACAAACTCCTGCATGCACCATAGAGTTCTGCAAATCATCAATTCTAGTGGAAGTAGCATCAAGTCTCATTTAACAAGCAGATCAGAGCACACCTAGTTAAAACTTGCCATCTGGCCAAGGTGCAAATGCTCACCACTGCAGGTAAGGAGAAACCTTCAGATAAGTGACCTGAGTGATGGAGCAGCCAAAACACAGCAGCAGAATGCACATAGCACATACCAGAGATACCTCCTGAAGCACCAGGCCCTGGACATTATATGGTCTCTTCTTCATAAAGCCATTACTCTCAGAAGCGGGAAATGTAAGAGGCTTTCCTAACATGTAGAAGAAGACAGAGATCTAGACAAAATGCCAAGACAGAGGAATTCATCCCAAATGAAAGAACAAGAAAAGTTTATGGCCAGGGATCTAATCAAAACAGATATTAGTAAGTAATATGCCTCAACTAGAATTTAAAAACTTTTTTAAGATTTTAAAAATTTATTTGTGAGAGACACACAGAGGCAGAGACATAGGCAGAGGAAGAAGCAGTCTCCTTGTGGGAAGCCTGATGTGGGACTTGATCCCAGGATCCCGGGATTCTGGGATCCTGACCTGAACCAAAGGCAGACGCTCAACCACTGAGCCACCCAGGTGCCCCCTGAACCGGAATTTAAAGCAATAATCATAAGGATACTAGCTAGGCTTGAGAGAAGAATGGAAGACACCAGGGAGATCCTTACTGAAGAAATAAAAGGTGAAAAACAATCCAGCCAAAATGAAAAATGCAATAACAGAAATTCAAAACTGACTGGATGTAATGACCATAGGATGGAAGAAGCAGAGGAACGAATAAGTGATATAAAAGGTAGAATCATGGAAAATAATGAAGCTGACAAAAGAAAGGAAATTTTTGGATGATGAAAGTAGACTTAAGTGCCTCTATCAAATGTAATAACATCTGCATCCTAGGAATCTCATAAGAGGAGGAAGACATAAAAAGCAGAAAGTTTATTTGAAGAGATAATAGCTGAAAAATACCTGATCTGGGAAAGGAAACAGACTTCCAAATCTAGGAGGCCCACAGAGAATTCACATAAAAATCAACAGAAACCAAGACATATTGTAGTTAAATTTGTGAAATATAGTGGTAAAGAAAAAAAATCCTAAAAGCAGCAAGACAAAAGAAGAAGTCCCTAACTTACAAGGGAGGACCCGTAATACCAGCTGTGTTTGCTCTCTTTGCCTCTTGCTCTGCTCTGTTCTCTCCACAGAACGTTGATGTATTCACTGTGCTGCATGGGAAGAATACTCTGTCCAGCAAGGCTATCATTCATAATAGAAGGAAATAGAATTTCCCAGACAAACAAAAACTAAAGGGGTTCCTGACTCCTAAACTAGCCCTGCAAGATATATTAAAGAAGACTCTTTGAATGGGAAAGAATGGCCCAAAGCAGCAAAGACTAGAAAGGACCAGAGAAAATCTCCAGAAATGACAAAACAAGTAACAAAATAGCACTAAGTACCTATCTATCAATAATTAGTCTGAGTGTAAATGGACTAACTGTTCCAAGCAAAAGACAGGGTATCAGAATGGATTAAAAACCCAATCTATGTGCTGCCTACAAGAGATTCGTTTTAGGCCTAAAGACACCTGCAGATTGAAAGTGAGGGGATGGAGAACGATTTATGCTAATGGATGTCAAAAGAAAGCCTAAGTAGCAATATTTGTATCAGACAAACTGGATTTTAAACCAAAGACTGTAACAAGATGAAGAAAGGCACTATATCATAATAAAGGGGTCTATCCATACAATTTACAATTGTAAATATTTATACCCCCAAATTGGGAACACTCAAATATATAAAACAATAAGAAAGATAAAGGAACTCATTGATAATAATACAATAACAGTAGGGGACTTTAACATTCTTATTTACATCAGATTGTATAAGCAGAAAGTCAACAAGGAAGCTTTTAATGACACTAGACCAGATGGACTTAATGGATATATTCAGAACAGTTAATCCTAATGCAGCAGAATATAAATTCTTGTCAAGTGCACATGGGACATTCTCCAGAATGGATCACATATTAGGTCACAAATCAGGCCTTAACAGGTACAAAAAAATTGAGATCATATCATGCATCCTTTTTGACTGCAGTGCTGTGAAACTTGAAGTCAACCACAAGAAAAAATTTGGAAAGACCACAAATACATGGAGGTTAAAGAACATTTTACTAAAGAATGAATGGGTCAACCAGGAAATTAAAGAAGTAAAAAAAATACATGGAAACAAATGAACATGAAAACATGATGTCCCCAAATCTTTGGAATGCAGCAAATGGGCCTTTACAGAGGGAAGTATATAGTAATACATTCCTTCCTCAAGAAGCAAGAAAAGTCTCAAAGACACTAACCTTACACCTAAAAGAGCTAGAAGAACAACAAATGAAGCCTAAAGCCAGCGGAAGGGAAATAATAAAGATTAGAATAGAAATTAGATTAGAAATTAGATTAGAACAGAATAGAACAGATCAATGAAACCAGGAACTAGTTCTTTAAAAAATTGATAAAATTGGTAAACCCCTAGCCAGACTTATCAAAAAGAAAGGAGAAAGTACCCAAATAAATAATATCACAAATGGGAGAGGATAAATAAAACCAAAACCACACATATACAAACAATCATAAGAGAATATTATGAAAAATTATATACCACCAATTCAGACAATCTGGAAGAAATGGATAGAATCCTAGAAACATATAAATCACCAAAACTGAAATACGAAGAAATGGGAAACTTGAACAGACCAATAACCAGCAAAGAAATTGAATCAGTAATCAAAAATCTCCCAACATACAGAAGTCCAGAGCTAGATGGCTTCATGATTGAATTCTACTAAACACTTAAAGAAGAGTTAATACCTCTTCTCAAATGTTCAAAAAAAAAAAAAAAAAAAAAAAAAAGAAATGGAAGGAAAACTTTTAAACTCATTCTATGAGGCCAGCATTACCCTGATTCTAAAATGAAAGACTACTAAAAAAGAGAACTACAGGGACACCTGGGTGGCTCAGCGGTTGAGTGCCTGCCTTTGGCCCAGGGTGTGATCCTGGAATCCTGGGATTGAGTCCCACATTGGGCTCCCTGCATGGAGCCTGCTTCTCTCTTTGCCTCTTGCTCTCCGTGTCTCTCATGAATAAATAAATAAAATCTTAAAAAAAAAAAAGGAAAGTACAAACCAATATCCCTGATAAGCATACATGCAAAAATTCTCAACAAAATACTAGGAAATAGAATCCAGCAATACCTTAAATGAATCATTTACTACATTCAAGTGGGATTTATTCCTGATTTGCAAAGTGGTTCAATATTTGCAAATCAATCAACTTGATACACCACATTAATAAAAGAAAAGATAGGAACTATATGATCCTCTCAATAGATGCAGAAAAAGCATCTGACAGAAGTATAGTATCCATTCTTGATAAGAACCCTTAACAAAGTAGGGATAGAGGTAACATATCATCATAAAACCCATATAACAAAAGACCCACAGCTGATATAATCCTGTTGAGGAAAAACAGAGCTTTTCTTCTATGGTCAAGAATAAGACAAGGATGTCCACTCTCACCACTGTTATTTAACATAGTACTGGAAGTCCTAGCCTCAGCAATCAGACAACAACAACAAATAAAAGGCATCCAAATTGTCAAGGACAAAGTCAGACTTTCACTATTTGCAGATGACATGATACTCTATGTAGAAAACTCAAAGGACTCCACCAAAAAATTTCTAGATGTGATACATGAATTCAGTAAAGTTGCAGGATACAAAAATCCATGTACAGTAATCTGTTACATTTCTATACACCATTAATGAAGCAACAGAAAGAAATCAAGGAATCAGTCCCATTTGCAGTTGCACCAAAAACCTCAGGATACCCAGGAATAAACTAACCAAAGAGGTAAAAGACCTGTACTCCGAAAACTACAGAACACTGGAAAGAAATTGAAGAGGACACACAAAAAATGGAAAGACATTCCATGCTCATGGATTGGAAGAACAAACATTGTTAAAATGTCTATACTATCCAAAGCACTCTACACATTTAATGCAATCCCTATCAAAATACCAACAGCATTTTTCACAGAGTTAGAACAATTCAAAAATTTGTATGGAATCACAAAGACCCTAAATAGCCAAAGCAGTCTTGAAAAAGAAAAGCAGTACTGGAGGCATCACAATTCTAGACTTCAAGTTATATGACAAAGCCATAGTGATCAAGACTGTATGGTACTAACACAAAAACAGACACATAGATCAACGGAACAGGCTAGAAAACTCAGAAATGAACCCACATCTCGATGGTCAAGTAATCTTTGACAAAGTATGAAAGAATATCCAATTAAAAAAAGACAGTCTTGGGATACCTGGGTGGCTTAGTGGTTTAGCGCCTACCTTCAGCCCAGGGCATGATCCTGGAGTCCCAGGATCGAGTCCCACCTCGGGCTCCCTGCGTGGAGCCTGCTTTTCCCTCTATATCTCTGCCTCTCTCTCTCTGTGTCTCTCATGAATAAATAAACAAAATCTTAAAAAATAACAGTCACTTCAACAAATGGTGTTGGGAAAACTGGATAATAACACGCAAAAGAATGAAGCTGGGCCACTTTCTTATACCATACACAAATACAAATTTAAAATGGATGAAAGACCTAATTGTGAGACAGGAAACCATTGAACTCCTAGAGGAGAACACAGGCAGTGACTTCTTTGACATTGGCTGTCGCAACTTCTTACTAGATAGTCTCCTGAGGCAAGAGAAATAAAAGCAAAAATAAACTATTATTGGGAATTATTTTATCAAGATAAAAAGCTTCTGCACAGGCAGGGAAACCGTCAACAAAACTAAAAGGCAACCTTCAAAATGGGAGAAGATATTTGCAAATGTATAAAGGATTGGTATCCAAAATCTATAAAGAACTATCAAACTCAACATCCAAAAAACAAATAATCCAGTTAAGAAATGGGCAGAAGATATGTATTTTTTTTTAAATTTTTATTTATTTATGATAGTCACACAGAGAGAGAGAGAGGCAGAGACACAGGCAGAGGGAGAAGCAGGCTCCATGCACCGGGAACCCGACGTGGGATTCGATCCCGGGTCTCCAGGATCGCGCCCCGGGCCAAAGGCAGGCGCCAAACCGCTGCGCCACCCAGGGATCCCTGGGCAGAAGATATGAATAGACATTTTTCCAAAGAAGACATACAAATAATTAACAGACACATGAAAAGGTGCTCAACGTCAACGAAGGAAATAGAAATGAAAACTGTTATGAGATATTGCCTCACACCAGTCAGAATGGTTAAAATTAATGATACAGGAAACAACAGATGTTGCTGAGGATGTGGATAAAAGGGAACCCTCTTCTACTGTGGGTGGGGTGCAGTCACTCTGGGAAACAGTATATGGAGGTTCCTCAGAAGGTTAAAAATAGAGCTACCCTATGATCCAGTAATTGTACTACTAGGTTTTTACCCAAAGAACACAAATTACTGATTGGAAGGGACACATGCACCCTAATGTTTATAGCAGCATTATCAACAATAGCCAAACTATGGAAAGAGCCCAAATGTCCATCAGCTGATGAATGGATAAAGAAGTGGTGTCTGTGTGTGTGTTACCCAATGGAATATTACTCAGTCATAAAAAAGAATGAAATGTTCCCATTTGCAATAACATGGATGGAGCTAGAGAGTATAACGCTGTGAAATAAGTCAGTCATAGAAAGGTAAATACCTTATGATTTCACTCATATGTGGAATTTAAGAAACAAAACAGATGACCATAGGAGGGAAAAAAAAAAAAAAGAGGCAAATCAGAAAACAGATTCTTAACTATAGAGAACAAACAGGGTTGCTGGATGGGAGGTGCGTGGAGGGGTGGGTGAAATAACTGATGGATATTGAGGAGGGCACTGGTTGTGATGAGCACTGGGTGTTATTATATGTTATTATATATTATATGATGAATCACTAAATTCTACACCTAAAACTAATATTACACTGTATGATAACTAACTGAAATTTAAATAAAAACTTGAAAAAGGGGAAAAATAGACAAAACTTTAGATAGACTCCCTAAAAAAATGTAGTAAGGACTCAAATAAAATTAAAAATGAAGATAAGATATTACAAGTAATACCATAGAAATATGAAATATTATAAGAGACTGTTGTGAACAAGCATATGCTAAGAAGTTGATGACTTAAACATAATGGAATAAATTCCTAGAAATATACATACTACTAAGACTGAATCATAAGGAAATAGATAATCAGAAGATAGGAGATTGAATCAATAATCAAAAACCTCTGAACAAACAAAAAATCAAGAAAGGTGAATTCTACCAATGATTTAAAGAATTAATGACAATCCTCAAATTCTTCCAAAAATTGAAGAGTGGGGAGTACTTCCAAACTCATTTTATGAGGCTAGGATTACTCTGATATCAAAACCAGAAGGACACTACAAGGAAAAACATTTTTGATACTCCTGATGAATATAGGTGCAAAAATTCGTAACAAAATATTACTAGACCGAATTCAACAGTTCATTAAAAGATTGTACAGCATCAGGAAGTGGAATGTATTCAGGGCATGCAAGGATGATTCAATATCTTCAACAAATGTAATTCACCACATTAACAAAATAAAGGATAAAAATCATATTAGCAGATGCAGAAAAATAGTTTGATGAAATTCAATATCCAGTCAAGAAAAAAACTAAGTGAACTGGGTATAGATGGAACATACCTCCACAGAATAAAGATCATATATTACAAGCCCACAGCTAATGTTATATATTCAATGGTGGCTTTCAGCTTGTCACCTAAGCTCAGAAGCAAGACAAGGATGCCAACTCTGCATGTTTATTTAACACAGTACTGGAAGTCCTAGCCAGAGCAGTTAGGCTAAGGAAAAGAAATAAGAGTCATCCAAGTCAGAAAGGAAAAAAAGTAAAACTGTCTCTGCTTGAAGATGACATGATATATATAGAAAAGACCCATAAAAAAACTGTTGAAACTGATTAATTGTGTAAAGTTGTGGGATACAAAATTAATGTAAAAAAACCTCTTGTGTTTCTATACACTAATGACAAGCGATCAGAAAGAGGAATTAAGAAAAAAAATCCCATTTACAACTGCATCAAAAAGAATAAAGTACCGAGGAATGAATTTGACCAAGGGAGTGAAAGATCTGTACACTCAAAACTGTCACACATTAATTAAAGAAACTGAAAGAGACACAAATAAGTGGAAAGATATTTCATGCTCATGGATTGAAAGATTTAATTTTGTTAAAATGTCTATACTATCCAAAGGCATTTTTAGATTCAGTGTAATCTTTGTCAAAATTTCAATGGCATTTTTCACATATTTCAACAAATAGTTCTAAAATATGTATGGAAACATAAAGATAGCCTAAACAGTTTTGAGAAAGAACAGATGAGTGATCACACTTCCTGATTTCAATTTTTAAAAAAATTTTTTTAAAAAGATTTTATTTATTTGAAAGAGAGAGTGCACAAGTAAGAAGGAGGGGCATAGGAAGAAGCAAATATCCCACTGAGCAGGAAGTCTGACATGGGGCTGGATCTCAGGACCTTGGTATCAGGGCCTGAGCTGAAGGCAGATGCTTAACCAACTAAACCATCCAAGTGCCACGTGCTCACCCCCATTTCAAATTATATTATAAAAGGATAGTAATCAAAACAGTATGATATTGGCATAAAAACAAACAGATCAATGAAATAGAATAGAGAACCCAGAAATAAGCCCATGCGTAAAAGGTCAATCCGTTTAAAACAGAGGAGCCAAGAATATACAGTAGGGAAAGCATCGTCTGTTCAATAAATAGTGTTGGGAAAACTTTACATTTATAATGTAAAATAATGAAATTGGTCCCCTATCTTATATGATACACACAAAAAATCAACTCAAAATGGATTGAAGATTTGATATGTAAAACAATGAAATTGGTCCCCTATCTTACATGATACACAAAAAAATCAACTCAAAATGAATTGAAGATATGAAAGTAAGACTTGAAAACATAGAATGAGAAGGAAACTTAGGTGATAAGCTCCTTGACATTGGTCTTGGCAATGATTTTTTGGTATGATACCAAACCATAAGCAATAAAGTGGAAAATAAACAAGTTGGGACTATATCAAACTAAAAAGCTTCTGCATATCAAAAGAAACAAGAAAATGAAAAGGCATCCTACAGAATGAGAGAAAATACTTGCAAGCCATATATTGGATAAGGTGTTAATGTCTAAAGTACATAAAGAATTCATTTTTTTTTACATAAAGAATTCATACAGCTCAGTAACAAAAATATGAACAATCTGATTAAAAATGGACAGAGGAACCAAATAGATATTTTTTCCAAAGAAGACATACAAGGGACCAACATGTCTATGTAAAGGTACCCAATATTGCTAATCATCAGAGAGTTTCAAATCAAAACCCCAGCGAGATATTACCTTATAACTGTTAGATTGGCTATCATCAAAAAGGAAAAGATCTCTTTTGCCCCATGTGGTAGCTTGGATAATAACCCTCTAATATGTTTATGTTATAATCTCTGGACTCTGAGAAAATGAATACATTACCTTTTATAGCAAAAAGGACTTTGCAGATGTGATTAAATTTAGAATCTTGAGATGGGAAGAATATCCTGGATTAATTAAGTGGACTCAATGATACAGTCCTAAATATTCTTACCAGGGGAAGACAGAAGGGGATTCTACTATAGGAGAAAATGCGATGGGTAAAGCAAAATGCTATGCTTCTTGCTTTGAAGGTGGAATAAGGGACCATGAACCAAGGAATGGAAGGAATACAGCTCTAGGAGCTAGAAAAGGCAAAGGAATAGATTTTCCCCTAGAGTGGTGCAGAGAGGACACCCCTGCTAACCACCTTGATTTCAGGCAGTGCAACTGATTTAGAGCTTCTGACACCAGAATTATTTTTTTAAAGGATTTTATTTATTTATTCATGAAAGACAGAGAGAGAGAGAGAGAGAGAGAAAGAGAGAGAGAGAGAGAGGCAGAGATATAGGCAGAGGGAGAAGTAGGCTCCATGCAGGGAGCCCGATGTGGGACTTGATCCTGGGACTCTGAGATCATGCCCTAAGCAAAGGCAGATGCTCAGCTGCTAAGCCACCCAGGCCTCCCTGACATCCAGAATTGTAAGAGAGTAACTGTGTGTTGTTTTAAGCTCCTCCTCCCATCTAAGAAGATAAAAGATAACACGTGGTGGTGGATGTAGATGTGCAGAAAAGGGAACTCTTGTGCAATGTTGGTGGGAATGTAACTTCATTTAACTACTATGGAAAACAGTATGGAGGTTTCTCAAAAGACTAAAAGAAGAATTTCATATGATTCAGCATATGGGTATATATCCAAAGGATATGACAGCAGGATATTGAAGAGATAACATCTGCACTCCCAATTTTATTGCAGCATTATTCACAGTAGCCAAGATATGGAAATAATCTAAGTGCCCATTAATGGATGAATGAATAAAGGTGTAGTATGTGTGTGTATATACATATACATAATAGAGTATTATTCAGTCATGAGAAAGAAGGAAATCCTGCCTTTTGTGACAGCTTGATGGACCTTTAGGTCATAATGCTAAGTTAGAGAAGTCGGACAGAGAAAGACAAATGTTGCAGTGATATCACTCATATGTAGAATCTAAAAAGGCTGAACTCATAGAAACACAGCACAATGGTGGTTACTTGGGGCTGGGGGTGGCAAAACTGGGGAAATGTTGTTAAAGGGTACAAACTTGCTACAAAGATGAATAAGTTCTGGAAATCCAATGCACAGCATAGTGATTATGGTCAGTAATACTGTATTATATACGCTAAAGTTACTGAGAGACAGAATCTTAAATGTTTCCAAAAAAGAGATGATAGGGGATCCCTGGGTGGCTCAGTGGTTTGGTGCCTGCCTTCGGCCCAGGGCGTGAACCTGGAGTCCAGGGATCGGGTCCTGCGTCGGGCTCCCTGCATGGAGCCTGCTTCTCCCTCTGCCTGTGTCTCTGCCTCTCTCTCTCTCTCTGTGTCTCTCATGAATAAATAAATAAAATCTTAAAAAAACAAACAAAAAACAAAAAAGAGATGATAATTATGACTTAGCTAACACTAAGGTGGTAATCATATGGCAATGTATAAATGTGTCAAATCAACATATTGCATGCCTTAAAAGTTACAATGTTATATGCCAATTATATCTCAAAGCCAAATCAAACCAACCAACCAAAGATAATGGGAGGTTGTTATTTTGGTAACTTATCTCCTACTACAGGTTACTTTCAGTATTTCTCTCTTACAAACCATGTTGCAGTGAACATGCTTGTATATTTTGGATTGTAGGGCATTTGCACCTCTTTTAGGTTTTTCTAAATTACTTTTCTGAAATTCATCTTTGAACTTATTTCCATCCTTTTTTTCTTTTACAAAAAGCTTTTGGGAAAAAGCCCTTTTTTGGTCAAAGTTATTGTAATGTACTACTTAAATAATAAGTCGGTTGACTAGGGACAGTTTCTAAATAGCAAAATTATTGAGGGTACTAGTGCTATATATATAAATTTTATTTTATGAAATATTATCTAAATTCATATTTTTAATTTTGTTGACTTGTTACTGAAATTTGACTGTGAATAGTAGTTTGCCAATTCATTTAGGTGTTCACCAATTAATATGAT